>NC_061532.1:1105000-2305000 GCF_022379125.1 Scophthalmus maximus
TTCACTTTTCTCGCTGGTAATAAGTTTTTGTTGCAACTATTGTACTTCAATGTTGTGACGTTTAATAATGCGTTCAAATTCATAAATGTCTCTACATAACCTTTGAGTACAAGCACACAGGGCTTGTTGTGACAAAGGACATGGCGATAGAGCAAATAGCTTTGTCTGAATCTGTCTTTGAAACACAGGACTTATAATTACAATTTTCCACCTGGTATTACTTTCTGTTGCCATGGTTGTACTTTGGTTTTCTCTTGTTGGCTCTAACGATGGGTTGGTCGGTCTCTATACTCTCAAAACATCACAAAATCTTGCTGTACTGCAGGATTGTCTTGTTGGCTCCAACGTGGGCCTGGTTGGTTCTAAATTCTCAAATTTTTTTGGGTAGGATTTTAACCTGTGCAGGACTTAAGTCCATTACGTAGCTTGATATGACAAGGGACAAGAGACAGAGCAAATGTCTTTGTCCTTGAAACGTGAAAACCAAACTACCATTGTTGGCAGGATTTTAACCTGTGCGGGGAGACCTTTAGGGATCTTTAGTCCATTACATAGCGCTTGATATTACAAAGGACAGGAGACAGCAAATACCTTTGTCCTTGATACATAGGACTTGGAATTTCACTTTTACCCCTGGTAATAACTTTGTGTTGCATGGATTGTAATGTTGTCTTGGACCGTGTGGAACTTCTGAAACCACATGTCACACGAAAAGCAGCCTGACGTTATCGGCAGGATTCGAACCTGCGCGGGGAGACCCCAATGGATTTCTAGTCCATCGCCTTAACCACATCAACCACATCAGGCACACTCATCAGAATTAGCACGACGGTAAGTCAACCCTATATGCTTTTGTGGCATTAAAATCGAAAGGTGGGTCCCAACAATACCTGCGATGGCCGGGAAGCGAACCCAGGTCAACTTCTTGGAAGGCAGCTATGCTCACCACTATACCACCATCGCCACTAAATTCAAATACATGGCTGATGCAGCAGGTGGATTATGGGATATAATGTAGGAGGATCCCATGATAAGAGTGCCCGAAGAAAACAAGATGGTGGTCCAGTAGAAGAGGCAGTTTAACACAAAGTATTGTAACACATGAAAATAATGCGTTCAAATTCATAAATGTCTCTACATAACCTTTGAGTACAAGCACACAGGGCTTGTTGTGACAAAGGACATGGCAATAGAGCAAATAGCTTTGTCTGAATCTGTGTTTGAAACACAGGACTTATAATTACAATTTTCCACCTGGTATTACTTTCTGTTGCCATGGTTGTACTTTGGTATTCTCTTGTTGGCTCTAACGATGGGTTGGTCGGTCTCTATACTCTCAAAACATCACAAAACCTTGTTGTACTGCAGGATTGTCTTGTTGGCTCCAACGTGGGCCAGGTTGGTTCTAAATTCTCAAATTTTGGGGGGTAGGATTTTAACCTGTGCAGTCCATTACGTAGCTTGATATGACAAGGGACAAGAGACAGAGCAAATACCTCTGTCCTTGAAACATGAAAACCAACCTACCATTGTTGGCAGGATTTTAACCTGTGCAGGGAGACCTTTAGGGATCTTTAGTCCATTACGTAGCTTGTTACGTAGAGCTTGATATTACAAAGGACAGGAGACAGTCCTCGATACATATGACTTGGAATTTCACTTTTCCCCCTGGTAATAACTTTTTGTTGCCAGGATTGTACTGCAATGTTGTCTTGGAGCATGTGTAAGGTCTGAAACCACATGTCACACGAAAAGCAGCCTGACATTATCGGCAGGATTCGAACCTGCGCGGGGAGACCCCAATGGATATCTAGTCCATCGCCTTAAACACTCGGCCACGACAACCACATTAGACACACTCATCAGAATTAGCACGACGGTAAGTCAACCCTATATGCTTTTGTGGCATTAAAATCAAATGGTGTTGACCATGTTGTATGTCCCAACGATACCTGCGATGGCCGGGAATCGAACCCAGGTCAACTGCTTGGAAGGCAGCTATGCTCACCACTATACCACCATCGCCACTAAATACTTAATACATGGCTGATGCAGCAGGTGGATTGAGGGATATAATGTAGGAGGATCCCATGAAAAGAGTGCCTAAAGAAAACAAGATGGTGGTCCACGAGGAGAGCAGATTAGAAGAGGCAGTTTAACACAAAGTATTGTAACACTTGAAAATAATGCGTTCAAATTCACAAATGTCTCTACATAACCTTTGAGTACAAGCACACAGGGCTTGTTGTGACAAAGGACATGGAGATAGAGCAAATAGCTTTGTCTGAATCTGTCTTTGAAACACAGGACTTATAATTACAATTTTCCACCTGGTATTACTTTCTGTTGCCAGGGTTGTACTTCGGTATTCTCTTGTTGGCTCTAATGATGGGTTGGTCGGTCTCTATACTCTCAAAACATCACAAAACCTAGTGACCTCAGCAGAATTGTCTTGTTGGCTCCAACGTGGGCCTGGTTGGTTCTAAATTCTCAAACAATCAAGAACATGAAAAGCAACCTACCATTGTTGGGGAGACCTTTAGGGATCTCTAGTCCATTACGTAGCTCGTAACGTAGAGCTTGATATTACAAAGGACAGGAGTAAGCAAATACCTTTTTCCTCGAAACATAGGACTTGGAAATTCACTTTTCTCGCTGGTAATAAGTTTTTGTTGCAACTATTGTACTTCAATGTTGTGACGTTTAATAATGCGTTCAAATTCATAAATGTCTCTACATAACCTTTGAGTACAAGCACACAGGGCTTGTTGTGACAAAGGACATGGCGATAGAGCAAATAGCTTTGTCTGAATCTGTCTTTGAAACACAGGACTTATAATTACAATTTTCCACCTGGTATTTACTTTCTGTTGCCAGGGTTGTACTTTGGTATTCTCTTGTTGGCTCTAACGATGGGTTGGTCGGTCTCTATACTCTCAAAACATCACAAAACCTTGTTGTACTGCAGGATTGTCTTGTTGGCTCCAACGTGGGCCAGGTTGGTTCTAAATTCTCAAATTTTGGGGGGTAGGATTTTAACCTGTGCAGTCCATTACGTAGCTTGATATGACAAGGGACAAGAGACAGAGCAAATACCTCTGTCCTTGAAACATGAAAACCAACCTACCATTGTTGGCAGGATTTTAACCTGTGCAGGGAGACCTTTAGGGATCTTTAGTCCATTACGTAGCTTGTTACGTAGAGCTTGATATTACAAAGGACAGGAGACAGTCCTCGATACATATGACTTGGAATTTCACTTTTCCCCCTGGTAATAACTTTTTGTTGCCAGGATTGTACTGCAATGTTGTCTTGGAGCATGTGTAAGGTCTGAAACCACATGTCACACGAAAAGCAGCCTGACATTATCGGCAGGATTCGAACCTGCGCGGGGAGACCCCAATGGATATCTAGTCCATCGCCTTAAACACTCGGCCACGACAACCACATTAGACACACTCATCAGAATTAGCACGACGGTAAGTCAACCCTATATGCTTTTGTGGCATTAAAATCAAATGGTGTTGACCATGTTGTATGTCCCAACGATACCTGCGATGGCCGGGAATCGAACCCAGGTCAACTGCTTGGAAGGCAGCTATGCTCACCACTATACCACCATCGCCACTAAATACTTAATACATGGCTGATGCAGCAGGTGGATTGAGGGATATAATGTAGGAGGATCCCATGAAAAGAGTGCCTAAAGAAAACAAGATGGTGGTCCACGAGGAGAGCAGATTAGAAGAGGCAGTTTAACACAAAGTATTGTAACACTTGAAAATAATGCGTTCAAATTCACAAATGTCTCTACATAACCTTTGAGTACAAGCACACAGGGCTTGTTGTGACAAAGGACATGGAGATAGAGCAAATAGCTTTGTCTGAATCTGTCTTTGAAACACAGGACTTATAATTACAATTTTCCACCTGGTATTACTTTCTGTTGCCAGGGTTGTACTTCGGTATTCTCTTGTTGGCTCTAATGATGGGTTGGTCGGTCTCTATACTCTCAAAACATCACAAAACCTAGTGACCTCAGCAGAATTGTCTTGTTGGCTCCAACGTGGGCCTGGTTGGTTCTAAATGCTCAAACAATCAAGAACATGGAAAGCAACCTACCATTGTTGGGGAGACCTTTAGGGATCTCTAGTCCATTACGTAGCTCGTAACGTAGAGCTTGATATTACAAAGGACAGGAGTAAGCAAATACCTTTGTCCTCGAAACATAGGACTTGGAAATTCACTTTTCTCGCTGGTAATAAGTTTTTGTTGCAACTATTGTACTTCAATGTTGTGACGTTTAATAATGCGTTCAAATTCATAAATGTCTCTACATAACCTTTGAGTACAAGCACACAGGGCTTGTTGTGACAAAGGACATGGCGATAGAGCAAATAGCTTTGTCTGAATCTTTCTTTGAAACACAGGACTTATAATTACAATTTTCCACCTGGTATTACTTTCTGTTGCCATGGTTGTACTTTGGTATTCTCTTGTTGGCTCTAACGATGGGTTGGTCGGTCTCTATACTCTCAAAACATCACAAAACCTTGTTGTACTGCAGGATTGTCTTGTTGGCTCCAACGTGGGCCAGGTTGGTTCTAAATTCTCAAATTTTGGGGGGTAGGATTTTAACCTGTGCAGTCCATTACGTAGCTTGATATGACAAGGGACAAGAGACAGAGCAAATACCTCTGTCCTTGAAACATGAAAACCAACCTACCATTGTTGGCAGGATTTTAACCTGTGCAGGGAGACCTTTAGGGATCTTTAGTCCATTACGTAGCTTGTTACGTAGAGCTTGATATTACAAAGGACAGGAGACAGTCCTCGATACATATGACTTGGAATTTCACTTTTCCCCCTGGTAATAACTTTTTGTTGCCAGGATTGTACTGCAATGTTGTCTTGGAGCATGTGTAAGGTCTGAAACCACATGTCACACGAAAAGCAGCCTGACATTATCGGCAGGATTCGAACCTGCGCGGGGAGACCCCAATGGATATCTAGTCCATCGCCTTAAACACTCGGCCACGACAACCACATCAGACACACTCATCAGAATTAGCACGACGGTAAGTCAACCCTATATGCTTTTGTGGCATTAAAATCAAATGGTGTTGACCATGTTGTATGTCCCAACGATACCTGCGATGGCCGGGAATCGAACCCAGGTCAACTGCTTGGAAGGCAGCTATGCTCACCACTATACCACCATCGCCACTAAATACTTAATACATGGCTGATGCAGCAGGTGGATTGAGGGATATAATGTAGGAGGATCCCATGAAAAGAGTGCCTAAAGAAAACAAGATGGTGGTCCACGAGGAGAGCAGATTAGAAGAGGCAGTTTAACACAAAGTATTGTAACACTTGAAAATAATGCGTTCAAATTCACAAATGTCTCTACATAACCTTTGAGTACAAGCACACAGGGCTTGTTGTGACAAAGGACATGGAGATAGAGCAAATAGCTTTGTCTGAATCTGTCTTTGAAACACAGGACTTATAATTACAATTTTCCACCTGGTATTACTTTCTGTTGCCAGGGTTGTACTTCGGTATTCTCTTGTTGGCTCTAATGATGGGTTGGTCGGTCTCTATACTCTCAAAACATCACAAAACCTAGTGACCTCAGCAGAATTGTCTTGTTGGCTCCAACGTGGGCCTGGTTGGTTCTAAATTCTCAAACAATCAAGAACATGAAAGCAACCTACCATTGTTGGGGAGACCTTTAGGGATCTCTAGTCCATTACGTAGCTCGTAACGTAGAGCTTGATATTACAAAGGACAGGAGTAAGCAAATACCTTTGTCCTCGAAACATAGGACTTGGAAATTCACTTTTCTCGCTGGTAATAAGTTTTTGTTGCAACTATTGTACTTCAATGTTGTGACGTTTAATAATGCGTTCAAATTCATAAATGTCTCTACATAACCTTTGAGTACAAGCACACAGGGCTTGTTGTGACAAAGGACATGGCGATAGAGCAAATAGCTTTGTCTGAATCTGTCTTTGAAACACAGGACTTATAATTACAATTTTCCACCTGGTATTTACTTTCTGTTGCCAGGGTTGTACTTTGGTATTCTCTTGTTGGCTCTAACGATGGGTTGGTCGGTCTCTATACTCTCAAAACATCACAAAACCTTGTTGTACTGCAGGATTGTCTTGTTGGCTCCAACGTGGGCCAGGTTGGTTCTAAATTCTCAAATTTTGGGGGGTAGGATTTTAACCTGTGCAGTCCATTACGTAGCTTGATATGACAAGGGACAAGAGACAGAGCAAATACCTCTGTCCTTGAAACATGAAAACCAACCTACCATTGTTGGCAGGATTTTAACCTGTGCAGGGAGACCTTTAGGGATCTTTAGTCCATTACGTAGCTTGTTACGTAGAGCTTGATATTACAAAGGACAGGAGACAGTCCTCGATACATATGACTTGGAATTTCACTTTTCCCCCTGGTAATAACTTTTTGTTGCCAGGATTGTACTGCAATGTTGTCTTGGAGCATGTGTAAGGTCTGAAACCACATGTCACACGAAAAGCAGCCTGACATTATCGGCAGGATTCGAACCTGCGCGGGGAGACCCCAATGGATATCTAGTCCATCGCCTTAAACACTCGGCCACGACAACCACATCAGACACACTCATCAGAATTAGCACGACGGTAAGTCAACCCTATATGCTTTTGTGGCATTAAAATCAAATGGTGTTGACCATGTTGTATGTCCCAACGATACCTGCGATGGCCGGGAATCGAACCCAGGTCAACTGCTTGGAAGGCAGCTATGCTCACCACTATACCACCATCGCCACTAAATACTAAATACATGGCTGATGCAGCAGGTGGATTGAGGGATATAATGTAGGAGGATCCCATGAAAAGAGTGCCCAAAGGAAACAAGATGGTGGTCCACGAGGATAGCAGAGTAGAAGAGGCAGTTTAACACAAAGTATTGTAACACTTGAAAATAATGCGTTCAAATTCACAAATGTCTCTACATAACCTTTGAGTACAAGCACACAGGGCTTGTTGTGACAAAGGACATGGAGATAGAGCAAATAGCTTTGTCTGAATCTGTCTTTGAAACACAGGACTTATAATTACAATTTTCCACCTGGTATTACTTTCTGTTGCCAGGGTTGTACTTCGGTATTTTCTTGTTGGCTCTAACGATGGGTTGGTCGGTCTCTATACTCTCAAAACATCACAAAACCTAGTGACCTCAGCAGAATTGTCTTGTTGGCTCCAACGTGGGCCTGGTTGGTTCTAAATGCTCAAACAATCAAGAACATGGAAAGCAACCTACCATTGTTGGGGAGACCTTTAGGGATCTCTAGTCCATTACGTAGCTCGTAACGTAGAGCTTGATATTACAAAGGACAGGAGTAAGCAAATACCTTTGTCCTCGAAACATAGGACTTGGAAATTCACTTTTCTCGCTGGTAATAAGTTTTTGTTGCAACTATTGTACTTCAATGTTGTGACGTTTAATAATGCGTTCAAATTCATAAATGTCTCTACATAACCTTTGAGTACAAGCACACAGGGCTTGTTGTGACAAAGGACATGGCGATAGAGCAAATAGCTTTGTCTGAATCTGTCTTTGAAACACAGGACTTATAATTACAATTTTCCACCTGGTATTACTTTCTGTTGCCATGGTTGTACTTTGGTTTTCTCTTGTTGGCTCTAACGATGGGTTGGTCGGTCTCTATACTCTCAAAACATCACAAAATCTTGCTGTACTGCAGGATTGTCTTGTTGGCTCCAACGTGGGCCAGGTTGGTTCTAAATTCTCAAATTTTTGGGGGTAGGATTTTAACCTGTGCAGTCCATTACGTAGCTTGATATGACAAGGGACAAGAGACAGAGCAAATACCTCTGTCCTTGAAACATGAAAACCAACCTACCATTGTTGGCAGGATTTTAACCTGTGCAGGGAGACCTTTAGGGATCTTTAGTCCATTACGTAGCTTGTTACGTAGAGCTTGATATTACAAAGGACAGGAGACAGTCCTCGATACATATGACTTGGAATTTCACTTTTCCCCCTGGTAATAACTTTTTGTTGCCAGGATTGTACTGCAATGTTGTCTTGGAGCATGTGTAAGGTCTGAAACCACATGTCACACGAAAAGCAGCCTGACATTATCGGCAGGATTCGAACCTGCGCGGGGAGACCCCAATGGATATCTAGTCCATCGCCTTAAACACTCGGCCACGACAACCACATCAGACACACTCATCAGAATTAGCACGACGGTAAGTCAACCCTATATGCTTTTGTGGCATTAAAATCAAATGGTGTTGACCATGTTGTATGTCCCAACGATACCTGCGATGGCCGGGAATCGAACCCAGGTCAACTGCTTGGAAGGCAGCTATGCTCACCACTATACCACCATCGCCACTAAATACTAAATACATGGCTGATTCAGCAGGTGGATTGAGGGATATAATGTAGGAGGATCCCATGAAAAGAGTGCCCAAAGAAAACAAGATGGTGGTCCACGAGGAGAGCAGAGTAGAAGAGGCAGTTTAACACAAAGCATTGTAACACTTGAAAATAATGCGTTCAAATTCACAAATGTCTCTACATAACCTTTGAGTACAAGCACACAGGGCTTGTTGTGACAAAGGACATGGAGATAGAGCAAATAGCTTTGTCTGAATCTGTCTTTGAAACACAGGACTTATAATTACAATTTTCCACCTGGTATTACTTTCTGTTGCCAGGGTTGTACTTCGGTATTCTCTTGTTGGCTCTAATGATGGGTTGGTCGGTCTCTATACTCTCAAAACATCACAAAACCTAGTGACCTCAGCAGAATTGTCTTGTTGGCTCCAACGTGGGCCTGGTTGGTTCTAAATTCTCAAACAATCAAGAACATGAAAAGCAACCTACCATTGTTGGGGAGACCTTTAGGGATCTCTAGTCCATTACGTAGCTCGTAACGTAGAGCTTGATATTACAAAGGACAGGAGACAGCAAATACCTTTGTCCTCGAAACATAGGACTTGGAAATTCACTTTTCCCGCTGGTAATAAGTTTTTGTTGCAACTATTGTACTTCAATGTTGTGACGTTTAATAATGCGTTCAAATTCATAAATGTCTCTGCATAACCGTTGAGTACAAGCACACAGGGCTTGTTGTGACAAAGGACATGGCGATAGAGCAAATACCTTTGTCTAAATCTTTCTTTGAAACACAGGACTTATCATTACAATTTTCCACCTGGTATTACTTTCTGTTGCCATGGTTGTACTTTGGTATTCTCTTGTTGGCTCTAACGATGGGTTGGTCGGTCTCTATACTCTCAAAACATCACAAAACCTAGCGACCTCAGCAAAATTATCTTGTTGGCTCCAACGTGGGCCTGGTTAGTTCTAAATTCTCAAACAATCAAGAACATGAAAGGCAACCTACCATTGTTGGGAAGACCTTTAGGGATCTCTAGTCCATTACGTAGCTTGTAATGTAGAGCTTGATATTACAAAGGACAGGAGACAGCAAATACCTTTGTCCTCGAAACATAGGACTTGGAAATTCACTTTTCCCCCTGGTAATAACTTTTTGTTGCAAGTATTGTAATTCAGTGTTGTCTTGGACCATGTGTAAGTTCTGAAACCACATGTCACATGAAAAGCAGCCTGACATTGGAGCAGCCTGATGTTATCGGCAGGATTCGAACCGGCGGGGGGATGGATTTCTATAGCTTTCCCCAGGCTCTGTTCACCACCCCATCTGCAAAGCCCCACTCTCTGAAAATGATATCCATGGTGATGGAAACTGAGTTGTCTTTGTCGCAACTATGCCTTGAAAAAAAGAAACAATTGATATATACATCATCACAAAACTTTACAACATTACGCAAAGTTTGACGCCACTTTGTTTGAGCAAACGCCGAGAGATGGACCAGAGTTGTTTGAATCAATCGAATGGCGACAGGATGGCCTTTTACACTACAGAAACAGCCGTTGGGTGGTGAATCAGCACCAGTCTCTCTTCCCCAAGCCCCTTTGTGAAGTCCAAATTTCATCCACAAGGATGGAGTCGGTTGATGAGGTTTCTCTTACCACACTCAAAACGTTACCCTTTTAAAACCCAACATATCAAAGACTGAGATTTAGAGTTTTACGGGTGGAGGGAATTGTCAGCGAGGTTTGACTCTAAGTCGTTTGAGCCAACATAGAGACAGACCACGGTTATTTCCGCCCAGTTTCGAGCTGGGGACCTTTCGCGTGTGAGGCGAACGTGATGACCACTACACTACGGAAATGGCTGTTGTGTGCTGAATCCTACTCGGCCAAATGCAGCACTGAGCCCCATTTGCATTTTTCATCCAAATAATTGGATTGTGCTGTAAAGAGGCCTTGAAGATATCCGAGGAGAGAGTCAGAAATGGATATTTGTCACAGATAGAGTAAAGGCATTCATGCTCACTGTGAACCGGTCAATCCACCTCAGTTTGCGATAATGATTCAGCTGTTAGGCGGTAAAACAAGAAAAAAAAGCCTCAACCGTGCGACAGGCATAGGTACAGGCCACTATACTGCCAAAGACATTTAGGTATGCCTAGCAGCCATTTGGTGTCGTACAGGTACTTATTAAGCAATATCTGCATTGAACCCTAAGCGAGATGACAAGGACATTGATGTCCTTTTCAAATAGCAGCCCAGAGTACACCCCAGGTGGGATTGAAGACTGACCTCTGCTGGTCATCCCTGATCCTGAGTGGATCTCCCTATCAAACCGAGCGGCTGCTTTCATTGCAAAGGAAGAACGGATCTCCCCTTGGCCTTTGTTCCTGTCATTTCTTACAGCTTTTGACCTCTGCCCCCAGCTTAAAATGCAGGCCTGCAGTGACGGTTCAGCAGTTATGCAAAAAAACAAAACTCGTGCACAAGCAGAGATTCAGGCCACTATAGTGGTCACCACCCCCAACTTCCATGCCTCACTTCTGATTTTGACATCTATATAAAGTGTTTCTGAGCATGAGGTACCTTTATACACAGTCACAACTTGACCTTGTGGCTTGGGGGTTTTTGATACCCCAAGCTCTTATACACAGTCACAACTATACACCAGCATATGACATGATATTTAGAGGTCAAGAAGACTGTATAACTCCCCGTCAGGGAATCGAACCCGTCTCCCCACTGACCGTCTTGGCGCTGTAACCGCTTCAACTCTGTCTCTCTCTGTCAACTTTTCCTTCATTCAGTGACTGGAGAAGAACCAAGGAAGACTTGGAGCCCACCGAATAATTTGTATATTCGAGATTCGTTTTTTTCAACAAGGTAAGAGCGTATATGTACTATATGATAAATAATGTACTGACATTTACATCACGTCGTCTCGGGAGATTTCGTAGCTTTTTGTTTTGAATGACCGGTCTCCGAGTGTACGATCTTCTCTGTTTGCTGCACATTTAAAGTAGCGTTAGTTTAACTTAATAACAACACGACGAAACATCCTGGTTAATTTATTTACCATCGTTTTTTATTTCCTTGACACACGTAACTACACTAACAACTGCACGTTACCTGCCAGTAACGTTAATGCACCGTTTATTACCGTGGCACACGAATGAATGAAAACATAACTTAGCTAACAACTGCACGTTACCTGCCTATACCGTCGGTTGTCTTTCAGTGGTATGTATGAATGATGAATGAATGAACATGTTACTTCACTAACTGTAGAAGAAGATAGAATTAGCCTTAATTCTCTCTTTCTGTCTTCATCAATGCTGATTGAATTCCTACTTTCTGCTTAACATCAAGCCCTGTGCTGATCAATTATCAGCTACATTTGAAAAACCCTTGCTCATTCATTCATGAGAATGGTCTTGGAAGAACAACTTCCTTCACTTTCATTTTAATACAATTTGTGAGGACTAGGTATAAAACTGTACCTTAAATGATAACCCTCAGACAGAATGGTATTGCCTTGCTGTGATCCTCTGTCACCACTGCACACTGAATAAACCTCATCTGAACCAAACACAGAATTGGATCTGAAGGAATTTTATTATTCCACACATCTGTCAGTATTGTAATTTTATATACTACCAGTTTTAATTTCTACTGCACATTAATTAATTAATGGACATGAAAATTCACTGACGACCAACGGTGGACACTTAATGGTGGACATGTGTTTTTTCCATTCAATTAGCTTTTTTCAGTTTGAATTCACCTGTATATATGAAAGGGTTAAGAACATTTACATGTTGTTATATCTAATAATGTATTTCTTCATACTTCTTTCATTCACAGTTCAGCATGCCTGGAAAGATCCAAGTTGTGTTCCGCAAGGGACCTCGAGGGTACCTCTGTCAGGTTCCAACCAATGCAGCTAAGCTGCTCAAGGACAACCCTTCTCTGCAGGATAAGTCTGCACCTCTGAAGGAGGACACAGTCCAAAAAAAAAAGCCCTGACTGTGGTCCATCAGCGTGGAGGGGATCCCTCAGACATGGCAGTGGTGCCACGGGATACATTCTGCAGTTTGGCACATACAAGGGGAAATCATTCCGGTGGCTTTTAGAAAACGATGTAGGCTACACTGTCTACCTCATTAAGCACACGGAGAAAGAAGAGGCTGCTGGAGTGTCAACTACTGTGGGGCATAAGAAGGACAGCTTGTCGTCATTTGTGGGTTATGCCCGCAGCTTTGACGAAATACAATCTCTTCTAAGCTATGAGTTGGGGAAGCCCACAGCTCAAGCAGCTGAGTGTGTCAGAGCAGGGCTGATGGCTATGTGGCCTTCATCGTGAAGACCAAGTGTTTTTCAGGGACACAGATGTACAGAATGCAGCAGTACCTGAGAAAGAGAGAGTCTGCCTCTGTTGCCTCTGAACCGGTTACTGCTTCAAGTGCACCAGATGAAGCCATGAGTAGCTTCATATCACCCTCCAAGGAACTGGTAGTGTTGTAAGTACATTTCTGACCGGAACAGTTGTGAGTTGCGATAGATTGAGGCTCAAACTTTGTTATTAAACGTCAATCTGCAATATTGATGAATATTTCTGTGTATTGCCAGCTTCTGTTCATCATCAACATTTGCTGCACCAGGACCAGCCACAGGAAAGGAAAAGGGTTTTGTAAGCATTGAGAATGGATTGAGCCACCATGAATTGCTCTTCAATACGGAACCATTAGTTAATCCGTTCTTTTGTATGTGTTTTGTGTGGTTTTTCTGTGTTCTAGCCATGTACTGTCTATTTGTGTGCTCCAGCCATGTTCTGGCCATTTGTGTCTTCTTGCCATATTCATGAATTGATTTCCTCAACGTTGAGGTTAAGTACCCATTTTTTTCTTCATGCATGATATTTAAAGTAAGAAAAATCCTATTACTTCCCCTGCTTAGACTAATAAACACTAAATAACATAATTATAATTGAGCATCATTGCTACAATGCAACAAATATGTGTACAAATAAAGTGTAGTACCAGTGCCACATTAGTGCAAACAGCACTGATTTATTCAGGAACTAGGGGTAGAATAAGCATCAGGGCGAGAACAACCAAAATAACAAACAAAACAATCTATATATTTGCAAACTGACATACTTAAAAGAAATACCCCAAAGTGAAAAGTAAATACAGGATACATACACAAATAGTGAATCAACCCTACAACTACCAGGACTGCTCCCTAAGATGGCTTCTGTATGTACATCATAAAATACTGTAAGGTCACAAAAATGTCTGCGATCAATTTGTTGCAAGACACAGTCCTTGTGGGAATCAGGAAGAAGAGGAGTGAACACTGGTATCAGCAGAGGCCATTTTAAAGAAGTTGCCATCAATCTCCAGTTAAATCACTGAAGAGAAGAATTGAAGAGGGTGGGAGGAACAGCAGCTCAACAAAATCACATTCAAATACAAATTAAGACTCAGGGTCATAAAATTACCCATTGAATTAGTAAGACTTTAAGCAGGTCAAGTAATGTGTGAGTGATTTGTGATTGTGATTTTCTGATTGATAATTTCTGATTGTGATTTTCTGATTGCTGAATCTTTCTAACTGACACAATGTCTGTATTAGAACCGTCTGCCTCACTGTCCAGACCACCTGCTGACACTACACAAAGGAAACTGCACAAGTCACTCGAAGATGGTAATTGCAGTGTAAATTGTATCTCCACCTTCAATACATTCATGTTAATTCATCAATTGTTTTATGCACTGTGGGTATATAAGTTTTACTTCAATCATTTACTGATTAATGCTTTTTCTTATCTGGTTGTCTTTTTGCCCAAGCCTCTGCCATGCCCACAGTGAGGAGACCTGTGCCCTGTCCTCCTGAGCTGCATTTTATGGTTAAAGAGCTTGCCAGTCCCAAGCAAAGTGAGAGGACTGTCCCTGCAACAGGTGTGTATCACATATTCAGTATTATTTTCTCCTAAACATGTATACACTGTGGCCCATATGAGTGTTATAATTTTATAACAAATATGGTAATGATTGATCTTTTCAGGAACCCCCCCACAGACATCTGAGACTATGCCCCTCATACAGCTGAGCCACAACACAGTAAGATATTTTCATAACTACTCTGGAGATGTTCCTCTGCTCCCTAAATTTTTTCTATTAGTATACAATCTGTGAGGATAATGAAAAGTGTGAAGATGTCTACATGTCACTAATTGTTAGTTTTTTTCTTATTCCCACAGCTGACCCTACAGCTTTTGCTCCCCAACCAGCACAGACACATGACCAGGATACAAAAAGTCTGACCTCTTCTTCTCATCAAAGAATGTGGATGAGGACAGAGCTCCAATCTCTGGAACTGTGGCCTGGGTCCCACCATAAGCTCAAGCCAGGATTAGGTGTTTCATTGTGGTGTCTCCCTCCTCAGCCTGAACTCATTGACACTGTGTTAACGCTCCCATCCCGCAATTTATTTCAGCTGCATCCATTTTTTGTATGTAAACCAGAGAGTGAAATCATGGTGAGACTGAGAAATAATTATATACTCCCATGTCTTCATGGTTATCCAAAGCCAGATATAGTATCTGCTGGTGTGGGTAGACCTCGAGTGATTGTTGGCACTAGTGGACAATACTACATCTTTGCTTCACGTCTTCGCTGCAGGATGTGCAAGAAGATCTGGTTTGCTGACAGTCCACATGGCTGGATAAACTGCCAAAGCGGTTTACAAATATTGTGCCAGCATTCCTTACTTACAAAAAGGCCATTTGCAAGTCTTAGCTTCATGAGCTGAGGCGCACGGGCAAATCACCCTCAGACATGGCAAATCAGATGAATGAGCTGATGCACCTGAAATATGAACAAGCTCATCTGGCATATCTTTGCAGCATACAGAATGTCTGGGACGCTGATGCTGGGGTTTATGGCCAGAAAACTCTTAGTCAGCTTGCAAGGAAGGATGAGACGCCACAGTCTTTTGATGACTTTATTGATGCAGATGGATGGTGTGGAGTCTCTATATCTGCTTCCTACCTGGCTGACTGCCTCATAGAAGAGTATCGGCGCCAAGAGCCAGCCATCACCAAACTCATGCAGGGCACTTTTGGACAGGTGTTGCGATCTGACCCCACCAGGAAGGTGGCACGAAAAGTGACCTTGTCATCTGGAACAATGTCGAGTTATGCAGTTATGAATGAGAATTGGATGAATGCCTCCTGGGTGATTGTCCAGTCCGAGACAGAGAAGTCCCTTGAACTCATAGACCAGGGGTTAGCAAAGAGGTACGATGACGCTGGGGTGGAGAAGGCCAATTACCACTGGGTAGACAGGTGAGAAATATCTGCGTCTCCTTTCACTGTCATAACATTTATAATAATTCTGAATCTTGCGTTATTTTTGAAATTCTAATCAGCTCCTTCTTGTGTTCAGGGATTTCTGCGCACCATTCAAAATCCCTGACCTTCACCCCGGAGAGTACCTCAGCTGGGATGCCTGGAGAACCACAGAGTCTCTCATTACTGAGGCCACTGCTGGGATTCTGGAGAACACCTCTGCATCCCGTACACAGTACAACCCCCACATTGTGCTCAAGCTGGACTTGTTTCAAAGCATGAGGTGTTTCACAAGGGAGTGCACTTCAGAGCATCATCCCCTCTTCAGCACCTTTTGCCAGCTCCTTTACACTGCCTTTACTGTCGTGGATCAGGAAGACCTGCAGAGGCTTACCAGTTCTGTGGAATTCAGCCCCCGAATCCTACAAAACAACACATCAGAGAGCACTGTAGAAACAGAATTACACAGCCGACAGAACTAGTCGACAGGGTGGAGAAAGTTCTTCAGCATTTCCACCTGGCCACAGACCCAAACAATAGTCCCCTCTTCAAAACATCCATGCTGAAGACATGGCGCATCCAGAGGGTGCACATTCTCCGTGGATGCCTCAGTGACCCTGAGCTCACAGAGGGGATCCTGTACAGGTATGGGGGAACTCTGCAGCTTAATCACGTCCCTGGTGGAGGTGCAAAAGTTCCTATCTGGATTCCTGTCAGAGGGACCTCACTGCAGGAGGGGTATCATTTCCACTAGTCACAGTGGGTTACTGGAACTCATGTGTCCTGCGAACTGTTCCAGGCCCAGGGCATGACAGTCGTGGCATGTTGGAACTACCAAAGGCTTCTAGACCTTAAGAAGCCAGGTGTAGTCCTCCCACCTGTGTTTGATCAATTGCTGATAACTGAGCTAAACTCTGCTACAAAAGAGAGTTACTGGACAAGACAAGTACCATGTACTTCACCTCTCTGATAGGGACACAGGAGAGAAGACTGACCTTGAATACTGTGAGCCAGAGTGTCGCCCAGTTCAGCTAGATGGAACAAACACAGGGTGCAAAGGAAGGATGTTTCTTCTTCTACCCGGCACCACCTGCTGCTGTGCCTGCTGATATCCATCAGTCAACCCACCCACACATGTCGTTACAAGAGAGCATGCGGCCTCCAGCTAAAAAGGGGTATGTTAATAGCCAATTTTTAGTCATTACAAATTACTTTCTGTACTCATCAACATCAGCTGCATATGAGTCAAATAATAATTTACTTATAGTTGCTTTCATTTGTTCCAGAAACCTCAAATACCCCACCGCTGCCACTGCAGGCCTCACCAAGGAGTGCCCGCACTGGAACCATTAAAACGGGTGGACGAGTGTTTGTCTTGGACCACAGACGCGGGATATCAGCAGTGACGGAGGCCATTGACGGTCTCCTGGACAAGTACCGTAGACAAAAACACATGTTGAAGCTTGTGGATCAAGACTATGCAGCTATGGTCCATCAGTCTACCACAGATCCTAACAGTCTGCTTCACCCCGCAACCAAATTCCACATAACACAATACATAAAACACATAGCTAAACGCTTGAACACAAGCTCATCAATGAACACTAGGCCAGAAAAACTTTTGGAGAAACAAAAACTGAGGGAAGTGTGACTGTCCATGTCCCAGTTGTAAAACTGCCCCCTGCCCTTGTGAATCCAGCAGATCCAGTCCCACAGACAACACCTGATAAGCCACTGATGCAGGAGAATGTACAGGAAATCTTACAGAACATACTACAGCATCAGCAGGCGCAGCAGCAGCAACAAAGACCCAGACAGGCAAAGACATGTCTCTCCTGTGAGCAGCCAAAATCCCGCTACCAAGATCATCGGTCCATCATTTTTATCAAAAAAGGCCAATTCGTTACTACTACTGCTCCATAAAGGTGTTCAAGCTTATTCTGCAGAGGGGCTGACGGATTCTGAAATGTCCTTTGAAAATTTTGCACAGATTGACTTTCAGCGTGAACTGAAATTGACAAAGCGCAGAGTGGAGGACAGAGCTGAAAAAAAGAGGAAGCTCCAGAACCCTCAACATCAGGGAAGATTGTGCCGCTTTTGTCGCACAGAACTAAAGCAGGGCCCCAACAGCAGACACATTCACACAGGTTTTCCAGGTGTGGCAGGAAAATACATTTACTGCCCAGCTAAAGTCCTCAACCTCTACAATGACAGAGGCATGACAGAGGAAATGAAATGGAGGGAATTTCAATCGTCAGCATTCTATGACATGGAAAGGGAGAGGTGGGCAGCAGAGAAACAGAAATAGTAATACTGTGCATATACTTAATATATTTATACAGTTTGAGTATATTTAATAAAACTAGCCTCTCAGTGAAAAACCTTTATTTGTGTATGTTTCACTTTATTTCATCTTCAAAACTCTGGTCTCCTTATTTTCAGTATGAATAGTAGGTCAAATGGGGGTTTAATTCATTCTTGACTACAACAAATATCACATTTAATTATAAATATGATTTTTGCAATTTAATGTTACATACTTTATCATACTGATATTACTTACTTACATATATAGATTTCAGACTGAAAAGATGTAGAGTTTAACCTGCTTAATGTCAAATTTTTAATAGTTAATGCAGCTCAGTACCACTGACAGGTGAAGTAAAATTTAGGACCTCTTACAGTGGACAAAAAATGCTGCAAACTAATTGGCTGTCAATGAATTACAACTATGTGCAGCCGGCATCCGCGTGGAAGGCAGCTATGCTCACCACTATACCACTATCGCCACTGACTTCAAAATACATGGCTGATGGAGCAGGTGGATTATGGGTAATAATGAGGGAGGAGCCCATGAAAAGAATACCCAAAGAAAACCAGATGGTGGTCCGCGAGGACTACTTTTTGTTGCAAGGATGTACTGCAATGTTGTCTTGGACTGTGTGTAAATTCTCAAACCACATGTCACGTGAAAGGCTGCCTGACATTATCGGCAGGATTCGAATTTGGCAAGGAGACCCCAATGGATTTCAAGTCCATCGCCTTGACCACTACACAACAGTGTAGAAGAGGCACATTAACATATATGTGACAATAATGCGATTGAATTTATACGTTTCTACATAACCTTTGAGTACTATCACACAGGGCTTGGTATGACAAAGGACAAGGCGATAGAGAAAATACCTATGTGTAACTCTGACTTTGAAACACAGGCCTTATCATTTCAACTTTCCACCTGGTATTACTTTCTGTTGCAAGGATTATACTTCGGTATTCGCTTGTTGGCTCCAGCGATGGCTTGGTCGGTCTCTACTCTCAAACCATCATGAGACCTAGTGTTCTAGGCAAGGGTTGTACTGCCATATTGTCTTGTTGGCTATTGTTGGCTCCAACCTTTTTCTTGGTCTCTAAATTCTCAAACCATCAAGTGCATGAAAGCTACTTACCGTTGTTGGCAGGATTTTAAACTGCACAGGGAGACCCCAACGGATCTGTAGTCCATTTCGTAGCTTGTAATGTAGAGCTTGATTTGAAAATGTACAAAAGACAGAGCAAACAGCTTATGAGACATAGGACTTATCTATTCACTTGTTTTTGCTGCAAGTATTGTACTGCACTCTTGTGCTGGCCCTTGTGTAAATTCTCAAAACCCAAGGCACATGAAAAGCAGCTTGACGTTAATAGCTGCCCCTCTCATTGCTCTTACCTCCTCCCAGGTGCAGTTCCACTGGTCTCCGGAGGCAGAGACTGCCTTCCAGATCCTCAAGCGGCGCTTCACCTCGGCCCCCATCCTCATGATGCCAGACCCGCAGCGTCAGTTCGTGGTCGAGGTAGATGCCTCCAACGAGGGGATCGGGGCAGTCCTCTCTCAACGCTCGGAGCAGGTTGGTAAGATGCATCCCTGCGCCTTTTTGTCACGGCGGCTGTCCAAGGCAGAACGCAACTATGACGTCGGCAACCGGGAGCTGCTGGCGGTCAAGGTCGCCCTGGAGGAATGGAGGCACTGGCTAGAGGAGGCAAACCATCCGTTCATCGTCTGGACTGGCCACAAGAATCTGGAATACATCAAGAAGGCTAAAAGACTAAATTCCTCGCCAGGCCAGGTGGGCGCTTTTCTTTAACTGTTTTTTTTTCTTCTGTCTCTTACAGGCCGGGGTCCCGAAACGTCAAACCAGACGTCTTGTCCCGACTCTTCGATCCTGAGCCTGTTGCCAAAGAACCAGAATCTATCTTCCACTAAAGCTGTGTGGTTGGAGCGGTGACTTGGCAGAAAAGGAGGTTAAGCAGGCTAATGGTGAGGCTCCGCCACCTAGTGGGTGCCCGGAGAATCGGTTGTTTGTTCTACTGGGCCCACACCTCGCTGCTTTCCTGCCATCCGGGAGTTCGGAGGACGATGTTCGCCATCTCTCGGAGGTTCTGGTGGCCATCCATGGAGCCGGAGGTCCGGGAGTACGTAGAGGCATGTACGGTCTGCGCCCAAAACAAGACGTCCTCCGGATCCCGCATGGGTCTCTTGCAACCACTCCCCATCCCCTCCAGACTGTGGTCCGACATCTCCATGGACTTCGTCACGGGGCTCCCGGTATCTCAAGGAAACACCACTGTCCTCACGGTGGTGGACAGATTTTCCAAGGTGGCTAGATTCATTGCTCTGCCAAAACTGCCCTCCGCCAAGGAAACGGCGGAGGTCATGATGAACAGTGTTTTCAGGGTTCACGGTTTTCCTAAAGACGTTGTCTCTGACCGGGGGCCCCAGTTTGTGTCCTGGTTCTGGAGGGAGTTCTGCCGGCTCATCGGCGCAAAGGCCAGCCTGACCTTGGGGTATCACCCAGAGGCCAACGGCCAGACCGAACGCCTTAACCAGCAACTGGAAACCGGCCTCCGGTGCCTGGTCTCCCAGAACTCCTCTACATGAGGCAAACACCTGGTCTGGGTCGAATATGCCCACAACTCACTGCCCACCCCAGCCACAGGTTTCTCCCCCTTTAAATGTGTGTATGGTTACCAGCCCCCTGTCTTTGCAGACAACGAGCCAGAGGTGTCTGTGCCCTCCGCCCATGCCATGATTCGTCAATGCCGCCATATCTGGGCAGCCGCCCGACAGGTGCTGATTTGACAAGAGGACCGAGTCAAGAAGACTGCAGACCGCAAGAGACGGCCTGCTCCCGCCTACCAGCCAGGTCAGAGTGTGGCTCTCTGCCAAGGATCTCCACCTCAGAGTTCCCTCCAAGAAGCTGGCGCCACGGTTCGTGGGCCCGTTCCCCATCACCAAGATCATCGGCCCCGCGGCAGTTAGCCTTCGCCTGCCTCGATCTCTTCGGGTACAACCTACCTTCCATGTAAGCCAGATTAAACCTGCCAAGGAGAGTCCGATGGTCCCAGCCGCCACACCTCCCCCGCCTACTGAGGTGATAGACGCCGGCCCAGTGTATAAGGTCAAGCAGTTGCTGGCGGTATGCAACCGGGACAGGGGCAGACAATACTTGGTGGACTGTGAAGGTTATGGACCTGAGGAGAGACCCTAACCTCATAGAGGAGTTTCATAGGGACCACCATGAACATTCTGGGCCGTCAGGTGTCGGTCCTAGAGGGGGGGGTACTGTCACACCGCGGTGAGGGTTGTCTCGTCCTGGGTTTTTTGTCTTGTGACTTCCTGTTTTATTTTGAAAACTAACACTCCTCTCGTTTCAGGTTACTTGCCCTTCCTCATGTGTCACCGGTCTGATCGTCTTCCCTGATTTCTGATCTTGTCCACCTGTTCCCCATTCCCCTCAGGTGTTTTATAGTCTGCGTCTCCCTTTGACCTGTGCCTGAGTGTTATCGTTTCAGCCGAGCACCCCAGCCCCATGTCACAGTCCTTGCCTTGGTTTTCTCGTATTGTGGTTTGTACTCTTTGCCTCCTTGTGAGTGATTATTATTTTTTTTTTTTTTTTGTGTAATTTTCATAGCGCAGGTTCGTAGCAGTTTTGGTTCATAGCCGTTTTTCTTTGCCTCCCATAGCGCAGTCTCATAGCGCAGTTTTAGTTCATGGCTAGTGATTTGAGTGATTAATGTTTAGTCAACTAGATTAGTCTTGAGGTTATTTTCCCTCCGTGTTTTGGAGTGTTTTTTGTTCTTAAGTAGAATCGCCTAAAGTTTCGTTATAAAGAGGAATTTTCTACAGCCTGTTATTTTTGTCACTGTCTGAGGTTTTAAGATTATTGAATAAAAGCCTGCCTGAACTGTCTACTGCATCGGAGTCCTCTTTATAGTCCAGGCCTGACAGTGAGTAGCTAAAAAAAACATTTCATTAATCAAACAATCTGCCAATTTAAGCCAAACAACAATACTAATAACTATAAAATCACTCTGGAGGACCTTGAAGCTTACATTGACCAGTGTTTTCACCGAGTGACCATGGGGAAACCCAAGAGAAATCGCACTGAAGACTCACCTGGAGCAGTCCACTCACAAGGCAGTGATTTCGCAGATATCCTGGATTCAATAGACAAGAAACTGTCTAGCGTTGATGCCCGATTAGAGAAGTGATCATGGATCTCCAGGCTCATCTCAGGCATCCCGGAGCAGGAGGACGAAGCCCCAGAGGACACAGTAAAAAGCTTCATTCAAAATCACCTGAAGCTCCCCGCCGACACCGTGAAGAACATCGGATTCCATCGGGTGCACCGCCTGGGAGGACGGTGACCGGAGAACCAGAGGCCCAGGCCCATCGTCGCGAAGTTTGAACACTTCAAGCAGAAGGAACTGGTTAAAAGCAGCGTCAGGGAGCTGAGAGGAACAAACTTCAGTGTGAACAACCAGTTTCCCCGGGAGATCCTGGACCGATGCTGAGTCCTGTTCCCGATAAGGAAGAAGCTTACTGGAGAGGGATCACGGGCTGTCATCATAAAGGCTGACAAATTTTATGTTGATGGCCAGCTTTACCGCTTATTAACATCCTTTATTATTCTTTTTCTTTTTCTCGCTCTTCCCCTCATCTCATTAGTCCGTGATATACAACAGTATACCGTGGTTATCTGACTGTCTGATAATGTTCTGTGTAATTTCCTCTGTTGTTGTTTCATGGTTTCTTTCTGTCAATGTTGCTATTTCATACTGTCTGATTCACAAGCAGTTAGGCACACGGTTAACACACACAGGCACATATAGACACACAGAGGCGCATGCACACGCGTGCGTGTGCGCACGCACACACACACACTAGCCTATCCTACATCCATTAGTTGAATGATGACCACACTTAAACTCACCTCTTGGAATGTACGCGGAGTTGGTTCAAGGGAAAAGAGGTTTAAAAAATTTTGGCCATATAAATAATCTATAAACAGACATACTTACATTACTACAGGAGACTCATTTCTCCAAGACGGCAGATAAACTTACCTCACCATAGTTTCCTCACTCGTACTCAGCCTGCTTCAACTCAAAACAGAGGTGTTACCATTATGATAAATAGAAAAACACACTTCAATCATAATACTACTACTATAGATCCAGAGGGTTGATTTATTATAGTTAACATTTCTATTCAAAATACTCATTTATGCATCGCTAATATCTATGGCCCGAATGTTGACGACCCCTCCTTTTTTCATGCCCTCTTCACCTCACTTTCTGCTCACTCAGACACAGCTCTTATAATAGGAGGGGACTTCAACCTGGTTTGTAATCCAGCAGTTGACAGGCTCAGTACAGCAGGTAATCACCGTATCTGGAAATCAACAGACACTCTTAAAAAGTACATGAGCGATTTTGGTCTTTGCGATGTTTGGCGTTCTCATCAGCCGACTCTGAGAGAATATACCTTTTCACCAGGCCACCACTCATATTCCTGCCTAGACAATTTTTTGGTTAGCAGCTCAATTATGACAGAAATTTCAGACACTCAGATTCAGCCTATCACTATCACAGTCATGCACCAGTTTCTATCACTCTTATTAAAAAAAAACAGTTATACCACCAACTAGAAATTGGAGACTTAATACATCATTGCTTAAATACCTAGATTTTATTAGTTATTTCAAAAAGGAATGGGCAATATATATAGAAACTAATGACCTGCCAGGAATCTCACCATGTCTTCTTTGGGAGGCAGCAAAAGCAGTAACGAGATGTAAAATAATCTCCTACTCATCCCACAAAAAAAGAAAGAGATCCCGTGAATTAGAGCTAGAACAAAAAATAAAAACATTAGAAGCGGACCATGCTGCCTCACCACAGGAACACATGCTGAACGATCTGAGAAAATGAAACCTTGAATTAAATGATATTATTGATAAAAGGACCCAATTTCAGTTGCAAAGACTACGCCTGGAGAACTTCGATCAAGGCAATAAATCCAGCAGATTCTTAGCCAACCAATTCAAATTGAATAAAGAAAAAGTAACTATTTCCTCTACAAAGGACTCAGCTGGGAATATGACTCATAATGCAGAAGAAATAAATAATGTGTTCAAAGATTTTTATAAAAACTTATATACATCGCTAATTGATCATGTAGCTCTAACATATATGCATTTCTGAACAATTTAGATTTGCTAAGGTTAGATGATGATGAATTCCATGAAGCCCTCTTGCATATGCCGAATATTAAAGCCCCCGGGCCTGACGGTTTTCCTGTTGACTTCTACAAGGAATTCTGGGAAACACTTGCGCCCACATTCTATAGGATGGTAATGCAAATCAGTGGAAGTGGCACGTTGCCCCCCACAATGAACTCCGCTAATATCAGCCTGCTCCTTAAGCCAGACAAAGACCCCACACTCCCATCCAGTTATCCCCCAATATCACTTATTAACGCAGATCTTAAAATCATCTGCATCTCTCTACCAATAATGTAATAGACTATGCCACTATTCATAACTTGGAAACTATGGTTGTCTCTTTAGATGCAGAGAAAGCATTCGATAGGGTGAATTGGAAATTTCTACTCGCTACTTTACATGAATTTGGATTTGGAAACTCTTTCATAGTGTCATGATTCCGTGTTTTGTATTTCCTGTTTTTTTTTAATTATTTTTTGTACTTCCTGTTTCCCTGGCTCGTGTCTGTTCACTTTGTTTTTCCTCATGTCTCCTGCCGCTGTCATGGTTCCGTGTTTTGTATTTCCTGTTTTATTTTGAATTAGCGCTTGTACTTCCTGTTTCCCTGGCTCCTGTCTGTTCACTTTGTTTTTCCAGTGTCTCCTGCCCCTGTGATTGTCTGCACCTGTTCCTAATGTGTCTCACCTGTGTTCAATTAGCCCCGCCCACCATGTGTATTTAGTCTCTGTGCTTCCCTTTGTATGTGTCAGATCGTCTGTTTTTTTTTTTTTTTTACCCCCCAGTCTCTCCTGAGTCGTCTCCCGCGGTTTTCCCTGGTCGGTTCCTGTTGTTTTTCAGGAGTTTACCCCGAGTCTGTAACTATGATTGTCTCCCGGTCTGTCTTTGTGATTTTTGTTCCAGTCTGATCGCTGTGATCTTTCCCCTGGCTCCAGTGTTTCAGTTTTCCTTTTTTACTACGTAGTGTGGACACCCTTGTTTGGATTTTGAGTTGTTCGTTTTATTATTAAATATCCTTTTTTGCCACATCCTGCATTTGGGTCCTGCTTCCTGCTCTCCTACTTGACACAGACTGGATTAAAATCTTGTACAGCTCACCAAGAGCTTCTTTTCAGGACAAATGACCATACTTCTCCCAGCTTTAGTCTTCAGAGGGGTACTAGGCAGGGTTGCCCACTCTCTCCCTCGCTATTCGCCATTTTTATAGAGCCACTAGGGGCTGCTATCAGACAAAATAAAAATATGAAAGGAATTCAAACAGAAAATGTACACCACAAGATAGGCCTTTATAGGGATGATGTATTGCTTTTCCTCCGAAACTCACAAACGTCTCTTTCTGAGACAATCACACTTGTAGATAAATTCTCATCCATCTCAGATTACTCCATTAACTGGAGTTAATCCATAGTTTTACCTCTAATGTGCGATTTCAAGAGTATATCCACCACACCGCCAAAGTCAGGGAATATTAAATATCTGGGTGTACATATTTCCTCTAGGCTGTCAGAACTGACGTGGCTAAACTACACGCCTCTACTTAAATCAATAGAGGATGACCTTGTGCGATGGACAACATTGCCCATATCACTCATGGGAAGAGTCGCCACCATAAAAATGATGGTCCTACCTAAAATCAACTACCTGTTTTCAATATTAACCACCAAACCCTCTGCTGTCTGGTTTGTAACTGGACTCAAACATCTCCAAATTTTTGTGGAAAAATAAACCGCCACGAACCAGTTTAAAAACGCTGCAAAAAACAAAAGATTGTGGTGGTTTAGAACTGCCAAATTTTGCTCACTATTTCCTGTCAAACAGACTACAATATATCTCAATGGAGAAATCATAGTCCCCTGGAACACTCATGGACGGACATAGAACAAATATTCTGTAAGGAAATTAAAATTTCCGCTATACCATTCATCAGCTCCAGTATCAAACATCATACCTGCTTTAAAAGCATTAACATAAGCACTTCCCTGATAGCCTGGTGGGAATTTCTCAAAATGTCTGGGTCTTCACCTATCCCATGCGGATTTAGTCCAATCTGGAATTATCCAGACATCCTACAAAATAAGAAAATGCATAATTTCCCACTGTGGTATGACAAAGGGATAAGACATCTACAGCTTGTAATGCAGGGCAGTAACTTTATTCCATTCCAGGACTTAGTGGCACAATATGGAATTAGCAATAATAGATTTATTGAATATCAACAGTTTAAATCCATAATTCGGGCGCGATTTAAGGATAACAAAATGGATTTAGATCTGTTAGATACAGAAAGAGGAGGGTGCTGTGTGGCTTGATCCTTGAGGTGTTTTGACATGGAATGGCAAAGACATGTAGTGCACACACCTGAAAACCAATGTAACTTGTGTAAAAGGGGGCATAATATGGGCCCTTTAAAGTGGGAGACAGATCTATTTATTAGTCCAAACCTAAACTTCTGGACACAAACGTTTAAATACCTTTAGAATGACTAAAAATCCCAATCTACAATTTATACAGTATAAAATTCTCCATAGAACACACTATTCAGGACAAAGGATGTTCAGAATGGGTGGGCCAACTTAGCCTCCCTATGAACTCCTCCACCTTCCCCCTTTGGTTATGTCTCACTACATGTATACACCCTTAGGACTCTGTGGGGCGGACAGGCGGCGAGGCGTTTGGTGGGCGGGGTTACTTTATTGCGGCCTCGCCCTCCTTCCTCCCCCGCTGGCCACCCTCAATTTTAATCAAACGTTAGACAGAGAGGGCATGGGGGGTGGGAGGGTCACCTTGGAGAGCCTCACTACCAGCCAGTTATGGGGTGCCCGTGTCGCAATTACCCTCCAAATTTTAACTGCACTTTAGTTACCACGCATCTTACCTCCACTCCACCATACAACACTTAACAAATCATGACACGCATCCAACACAATACAATACATTTACAGAGGCATGCAAGGGGGTGGGGGTGTGGGTGGGGTCTCATTGGTCCCGTGTTCTGCCCCTGGAGCCCTGGGGCGTCGGGGGCGCCGTGGGGTTGGTGGCCGCCTTGCCTGGCCTGGGGTGGGTCAGGGGGGGGCGTGGCTCCTATGGTGGTGGCGTGCGCTCTGGACCCAGGGTCTCTCATGTCTGTGGCAGGTCGCGTGCCTCGCCAGGGCCCTCTTTGACGGGGTGGGGCTCCCGCTGTTTTCCCCTGCCGGCTCTCTCGCAGTGGGGGTGTGCGGTTATCCTGGGGGCACAAGGGCCGGTGTTGTCGCTGTGGGTTTTGGCCCTCTCCCTTGGGATTGGTTGCCTGGGGGGCTGGACCCCTGTCCAGGGTCTTGGGCGGCCTCGGGTTCGCGGGGCTCAGCGGCCGCTGGCTCTGCCTGCGCTCGGGCGGAGTGGCCTCTGGCTGGGCTGGGGGGGCTGTCATCCCTGGTTCCCCCCGCGGTCTCGTTCTCTGACGGCGGGGGGGCTTCCCGGCACGGCTCTCTGCTGTTCTCCCTTGGGGTGGGGTATGTGGTCTCGGGTCCTTTGGGGGGTCGCGGGGTGCCCTGGCTACTGGGGTCCCTGCCTTCCTGCTGCTGGGGTCGGTGCGTCGCTGTTGTGGCGTCCTGCTCTCACTAACTAACAAACTACATTCTGCGACAGGCTTATGCACACATACACACACACACACACACACACACATACACTCACCCACACATAGACTCACACATAGACACATACACTCACCCACACATAGACACACACACTCATACATAGACACACACACACAAACACACAGACACACTCATAGACACACACAAAACAAATTTAAGTTGTCCATGGTTATCAACAGGTAGAATTACTCTTTATGCTTTTCATTAAGTTATTTATTTAAATCTATTGTTATTATTCTAGTTCTCATGGCTGTGCGGTATTGTTTATTTATTTTGCCCGACTGTTCCTCCTTTTCATTTTCCCTCAGTTGTTTCAGTTTAGTTATATCAACTGTTTATTGCTGTTGTACGGCTGGCTGTCTCTTTGTCTTTGTTTGTTTGTCTTTCTCCGCCCCAAGTCCCCCCTCCCCGTTCTCTTGCAGGTTTCGTTGCTTAGTGCAATTGTTGTTCTCCTCTGTTGTTTTCTGTTGTCCCCACCCCCCATCCCCGTTCTCTTGCAGGTATGGTCCCTTCTCTGTGGTGTCTGTTTGTGCCCCCATCCCCATTTCTGTCCCTCTGTCCGGCCCGGTGACAAATCATAACATATCTAAATAAATAATAAAAAAGACAAGGGAGTATATTAAAAATCTCTTGTTGAAGTAAAATATGTTTGGCACAACAAGGTATTCAGCTCCTCATACTGTATACCAGGCTGCAGGGCAGGAGAGGTTAAAAAAAAAAAAAAGATTTGTTTTATCCAACAAAGGTAAGACGCTTTACCTTCAGTTTAATTTTTTGTGACTTGTTACCTGTCAGTAACCTTAACGTTATATAACGTCGGATTCTATTACCGTGAATGAATGCATGAACGCGTAACTTCAGTAACGACTGCATGTAACGTGCCAGTAACGTAAATTTTTTGTAGCATCAGTTTTTTATTACTGTGGCACTTGAACGAATGAATGAACTAAACATGGAAAGGCAACATTCAGTTTTTATGCCCCACATATCTGGAAAAAACTCCCAGAAAACTGCAGGACAGCTGCAACTAGGGATGCACAATATGGATTTTTTTTCAGGTGATACCATTAACCGATTAATAATTTCACATTTTTGTTTTTTAAAAAGAAGTTCATAACTGTAGTTTATGCATCCGCAGAGGGTAAAAAGGCTCAATTGTAGTGATCTAAGATTAATTATTTAACAGCCCTCTCCCCAACATTTGACATCGCTATTGTTAACACAACAAAAACAAAGAACAGTTCTGACCCAAAGGTTCTGACTTCAAATTTTCATTTATTTTGAGTGAGGTTTTTCTATACTTTGGTTTTCACATAACACAGCTTATCAAATGTTCTGTATATAAATTCAAAATAAATTAAATGCACTGAAAATCAGACATGTTGATGTATCAAACACTGTATTAAAGTAATTAAACCAAAAAATTAAGTGCATCCCTCAAGACAAAAATATAGACATAAAGACAAGCCCATGGCTGCTTAATCTGCCTAAAAAACATTGGCAATAGGCACGTAGTTGGTGCTCACATTTTAACAAATTGACAACCCAACAACCTTTCATATCTCAGCTCAGAATGTGTATGTGTGTGTGTTAGTCAGTCAAATCTCGAGAACCGTTCATCTTCTCAATTTCACACTTTCATGTCATGTTGTTTAGGCATCAAGAAAACGCAGTGCTGGACACACGCTGTGGAGCAGCGACAGTAAAGACGTTGCCAACCGTGACAACAGTGTGTTCACAACAACAGACACAACAGTTGAGTCTTCGGTTTAGGTCCTGTGTCCTGAGTCGCGATTCACCGAAACAGTTTGTTATCCTCGCGTGTGAACGTAGAACGTGAGCAGAGTGGGGTCAGCCCTATGTTCCCACAGCCCAACGGTCTCACAGCCCTATGTTCCCACAGCTCAATGGTCCCACAGCCCTATGTTCCCACAGTCCTATGTTCCCACATTTCTAAGAATTTCTTTTCTCACTGAAAATTAGGGCATTTTCAAAATTAGGGGTTAGGGTTAGGGTTACTGGACAATAGGTTGGGTGTAATTGGCTACCAAATTGGGAGAAAGGGGGATAAAATCTGATACAAATTTATGAAAAAGAACATGTGGGAACATAGGGCCTAATTTTGAAAAAAATCTTAGAAATGTGCGAACATAGGGCTGTGGGAACATAGGGCCTAATTTTCAGTGAACAAAAAATTCTTAGAAATGTGGGAACATAGGGCTGTGGGAAGTTAGGGCCTGTGTGTATGTGTGTGTTTCAGTCAGTCAGTCATATCTTGAGAACCATTCACCTTCTCAGTCTCACACTTGTCATGTGTGTTGTTCAGTAAGCTTACGCTTACGTTACACTTATGCTTACGTTCAGTGTTGATACATGTTGAATCAACAGCTGATCAGCGCTGTGGAACAGCAGCAGTAAAGACGTTGTCAACCGTGACAACGGTATGTTCACAACAACAGCGACAACAACTGCGTCTCTGGTTCAGGGTTCTGTGCAGTCGAGATTCACCAATTCGTCATAGTTTTAGTTCACGAAATTAACAGCAGAGTGAAATTCCACTACAATTGAGGCATAGATAACCAGAATTTCCCAGCTTGGGATGAATAAAGAATTTATCTATCTATCTATCTATCTATCTATAACAAATCTCACCAAACAGTATCTCAGCACCAACAAAAAATTCAAGGTTTAGAGTCAACATGTAAGAACAGTTGCATTGTTGCAATTTGATCGTGGATTTTTGTGTAGCAATGTCGAAATTAAGCAGTGTATATCTTCATATTCACAAGAGCCGGCAATCCTGTCTACTGAAATGAATATGCTGTGTTAGAAAGTCATAACTGCCACAGTACTGGTGAGAGAAAATTAATCAAAATATTACTTTTTGAAAATAATCTCCACAGATGAAATAATCTAATAATGTTCCAAGGGGGTTCAAACAAAAACAGAGAGCATTGTTCAGTCCCAGGAGAACAAGGGTGATTATTCTAGGGCCTTTGATTGACTGTTGCCTTTTGAGAGTAACACTGTAATCACCGTGGCTGATTTCCACCCATGACCCCAGCAGTCACGCGGGAGGAATCACACAAGGGAAAAGATGAAATCTCCTGTCTACGTGTCTCAGGCAGGAAACACAAACATACGCAGCAGTCTATTTGTAATGGGTGTGAGCAGCAAGCCGTTATACCCACAATGCCTTTGACTGCTGTTTGTTGTTATTTTGCACCCATGGTCTTAAACACATTTGGCAAGACTGATGCTTGAAATCAGTACATTTTAATATCAAAGTCAATATTTCATAGCACTTGCTTTCAAGTCAACCTTGCTTCCAAATCTCATTGCAAAGTAGTAGAACACAGATTAGACAGGAGTGACAATAATGGATGTACTTGTCATTACATGTCTTATGTGGTATCGAAATTATGGTAAGTTACCAACTTGGAAATTGCACATGAACGCCCCCACAAGTCGTCATTACGAGTGGGAAACTGAGATAATTGTGATTCCAGAGTTCCCGAGTTGGAGTGACCAGAACCTTTTCAACATGGCGGAGAAGAGAACCTATTCAGTAATGGGTGGTATGTAATCCTTTACTTTTAACAGTGTAACAAGTATTCGCTGTTGCCTGTGTACATAATTGTGATCTATAATGTACACTGAACTTTATATGGACTATATTATTTATTGTTCTAACCATAACAAGTGGACTATAGTCTGGTTGCTGTGCAAAGTTATCACATCAGCTATTTTGCCTTTTTTCCCAAATTCATTCTGACAGCAAAGTACTTGAACATGACATAATAGACTCAGTAAATCTCCAGAATCTAAAAATACTATAGATCAAGGGTATCTTTAATAAGCACCATAACCAGAATCGGTATTTATCATCTGTGCTTGTTCAGAATCAATATAGTCGTCATGCATCCAGAATACAGGACAATATCATAGTCCCAGATTGACGGATTTATCTCTATGGTCATCCCCGATCCTAAAAGATACACCATGGCAACAAGTTAGGGTCCTTCTGTTTTCCACATAATGATACACTTTGAAATTTTTAAGGATCCGGAATAGACAATCAGAAGAAGACAAAGTCTATAATACAAATTTTCAGAATTTAATAAAGAGTACATCTACTTTAACTTTATAACATAATCCACCTCCAAGATAGAAGAATTCACCCCAATACTCAGACAATTCAAAACCCTTTAAGGCCCTTGCAACTGACTAATAAACTGTTTTAGGGGCCCCAAAATCTAGATTTTTTTCCTTTACATATTATCAAGGATCCATATTATTCCAAGGTCAAGATTTTTATTTATATTCATGCTATGTGAAATACAGCTCTACAGATCCCAGGGGCCCTGGCTAGACTTCTACAACCCTATGAGGTCCATATTTAAGTTTGGAGGAGTACATTGGTTGTGTTGGATACTATATTGCAGTCAATATACATGCAACACAGTCTGCTGCAGAAAGGTTATCCATTCTGTTTAAATACACTCAACTGGCTGGATGCATTCAAAGTTTGGCTCCTTGTGACTGAACTCATCATATTCATCTCTGTTTAAACAGTAAGAGGTAGATGTAGTGTCTACCCCTACAAAATCCGGAGAAGTAATCAAATGCTTCTCTATTGTCTGGTCCAGGCCATCGTTGCTGTATAATAGCTGCATTCAAAACACTCACTAAATGAGCCATGCATTATTTACAGATTTGTGATCTGCCTTTACTGCCACACTGTGTTTTCACCACTCAACATTTCAGAGAGGCTGGCATGGGTCCCATCCTGTCGCAACAGGGAAACAGGAAGAGAGCTACTCCTCTCCTCTACACCAGGGCTGCGTTTCATTAGTTGTTCACTTGCCCTCGGGGGAATCCCCGCCGCCATCATGTGTTGTTCCGTTTGTCTGAAAAACTGAAGTGAACTTGGTGAGATCAACCCTCGGAGGGCTGAGGGAACGAGTGAACAACGATGGTCACTTGAGAGGTGGATATCACCCACAATGCATTGCAGTCATGCATTTGGTGCAAGAGAATACATCCATGGGTGGGTGGCAGTAATGTACGTAAAACGCGATCGCTCACCACTAAAGAAGAATAGCAATAATAGGGATGATAATCATGCAGTCTTGCTTGGTTGCTTGCTTGTGCTTATTGAATTAATAATGAATAATTTAAACAAACTTACTTTAGGCTATAAGAGATAATCTCACTATAGTGGAAGCCTGTGTGGTGCGCCTGTTGTTCCCGAGTAGTAATCTGTATTTGAGCGTGTAAGATTCGAAAGTTTTATGAATTTGCTCCAGTGTGTGTATTATTTAATTATTAACCCTCGTAATGTCCTCCCGATTACCATACACCCTTTGTCCTCTGGGGTCAAAAATGACCCCGCCTGGTTTGACTGTTATTTAAAGCATATCGTATAAATTTTTAATCAATTCTGTCTTACACCTTTAGTCTTACTTCAGTCCAACCCATTACCACAAATTTTGCCCTTCTTTTTTGGAATTTAGGGCCAATAGACCTTGTTTACATAAAAGTATACCCTGTTTTTGAGTTTAAAAAAAATTAAACAATGAATTATTTTGACTTTATTTTATTTTGACTATTGGACTTAACATAGAGTGGTATATGTAAAAGTTTAGTGAGGATGCTGTTTTTGAATCATTTGAAATTTTCTAATGGCAGAACATAATCACACCTGTTGTCCTCTGGGGTCAAAATTTACCCCGTCTGGCGTGACTGTTTATAAAGTATAATTATCACCCACCTCTGTTTCAACTTTTTAGTCAACTTTATTCTTACTCATTACTTGACATAAAACATGTCAACATTCATTTCCAAAACAAATAACTTTTCAAAACCAACTTTTCAGAGCAAAAACAGTCTGAATGTGCCCTCAGTTGCATGTGAGGCAGGTAGTGATGGCCTGGTCTTTGCAAATGTATGCATTGCATTTTTGGCACATTTGTGATGATTTGATATCACTCTGGCGAGGGCAGAGTTGGTACCTCCTTCTTTTGGGTGATGGGCCATGTGGGGCAGCTGGGCAAGGGGGCACTGCTGCAGAGGTAGAGCAGAACTTCAGGATCTCCTTAACCAATCTGGTCAATTTTTTTGGGGTGATAGGACACCAGAGCATGGGTCTCGGTGAAGGCAAACTTCGATGAGAACCGAGCCCTGTCCGTTTTTGACACCAGTGCAGCAGGAAGCTCAGGCTTATTCCTCCGTACTGTTCCCACCATGTATAGCTTTCTTTTCAGCAGCTCCAGGCCAAGGGCATGTGAAGTAAAGAAGTTGTCACGTGATCGTTTTTCCCTGGAGACACCAGCAGGTTTGCCAGTGTATACCTGCATATTCCATGCATAGCTGGACCTGGCATCGCATGCTGCCCATATTTGTATCCCATATTTCCCTGGTTTACTCGGGATGTACTGTTTGAATGGACAGCGACTTCTGAAGGGCACCAGGCGCTGATCCACAGTCACATCAGTGCCTGGATTGTACATCAACGGCAGGAGAGACACCTATTGTCCCACACGTCTCGAATGGGAGCAAGTTTGTCTCGTGCACAGCGATCTTCTCTTGTGTCTTTATCATCAAATCGAATCACTCTTGAGATTTTATGAAACATCTTGAGTGTCATGGTAGCACGGAAAATTGCCCTACCAGACTCAGCATGCCATAAACTACTTTATAGGATCGGTACACGCCAGCAACATACCCACATATGCCTGCAGGTCCATTCGATCCAACTTTCTCCACTTGTTGCCATACACACGTCACCCCTCCTTGTTTGTCATGTTCAGCACCGCGTCCTCAATAGGCTTGGGCAGAAACATGTCAAAAGTGGACTTTATGTTATCAATACGAGACCTTGCATATGTGGTGACCATGGTGGCTTGTTTCTCTCTCTGCTCTCTCTGCTGTCAACATGCGTCGTCTGTCACTTGGAGGGATGGAAGACCAGATCAATGTTTCATCCTTTGACTGGAAATATTCTTTACTCTCAGCTGGGTCCTCTTCCTCAGATTCTTCCTCATCAGTTGATTCTTCCTCTTCATCATAATAAGTGCAGTCCTCCACTTCTGACACTTCTTCCATTTCAGCTTCAGATTCTTCCTCGACATCATGTTCCTCATTTTCCTCCACTTCGTACCCTTCTTCCATTTCAGCTTCAGATTCTTCCTCGACATCATGTTCATCATTTTCCTCCACTTCGTACCCTTCTTCCATTTCTACAGCAGGCGATGTGGGGGCTTCTTCAGAGTAAAAAGTAGCATGTGGTCTGTATGTTGGATCAATCACCTCATCATTATTTTCCTCCTCTTCTGACCCTGAATCCTCCTCATCAGTTGATTCTTCCTCCTCATTATGTTCAGAGTTGTCCTACTGGTCATTCTTCTCCACATCATGGTTCAAAATAAGCTCAAGAGCCTCCTGTGCAGTATAGCTTTTCTGCCTCTTCGTTGTGCTGCCTGTCTCTCAGACTAAAATGTGAAATGCCCCAAGATCTGTGAGTCCTGTTTTTGTTTTTTGTTTTTAGTTTTCTTGACCATCGCTTGACCCCACATATCAAAGAGGTGTGTGTGTGTGTGTGTGTGTGTGTGTGTGTGCATGCACGTGCGTGAGGCGGGGGGGGGGGGGGTCATCTGTTGGAAAGCAGTATGGTGTGACAATTTGCCCCATTGCAACACTTTGTGCTGTGGGGTCTTTTTGACCCCAGAGGACAACAGAAGTTATTAAATTCAATAAAACACCCATAATTCGATTAAAGTACTTCAAATTAATTTGAATTATGAAGAGCATAGTAAGGAACAACCCCCATTATTTACAGGCCATTTGATGAATAAAAAACATATTTTGATGGCAAAAGATTTCATTTGGGGTCAGAATGACCCCAGGACAACACGAGGGAGCATGTATGTGCGCCGCATGCTGCTGGTGCCATAATCTCACGTGAGACTGATATTTGCAATTATAAAGCAAATAACGCCCCGTTCTGAAATTGGGTCGGTAAGGGACCAAATCGCCAGGGCCGAAATTTGTGACGTATGCTGTTACGTAATACCAAGGGCTGAGGGGAAGTGAAGGAGGGCATGTTGAACCACTAATGAAACGCAACCCACGAGGCCCCGGGGAGTCACCATGCTCAACCTCAGGTCAACACTGCCCCCTGTAGTGTCTGCTGCTGTAGGTGCACCTTCAGAAAAGAGAGGGAGGCAGTATATCAGCCTGCTCCATGCTGCCATTGTGAGGCAGTGACTGTGGGAAGGGGAGACTGCTGCTGATGACAAATCAGATTGTTTATCCCCACTAGGTCTGATTTAGTGCTTTGTTCTCCTGCAGATGTTTACTGAACAGCAGCAACAATGTCTCATTTTGGAGAGGCCTGTATGGTATTCTCTGTGTGTGTGTGTGTGTGTGTGTGTGTGTGCAGAAAAGTACAAATTTAAATTGTGGCTGAAATGCTCATCAGATCTGAGACTGCTGAAGTTAATAGTTGATTAAGGGTATGTTGACACACTGAAATTATTTTAAACTTGTTCAGGATTTTGAGCTGATTTTCTAATCTGAATGATTTTCCGTGTTGACAACTTGACAACGTTTTTTTCTCTAGAATTTGTAGCCACCCTAGATGTAGCCTATATTCTGCATCCATGAAAACTCTAAAGGTGTATTGTTTCTTTACAGTTTCTCTTACTTTAGTACTTTCAGAAATCAGTGCTGGTTGGTTGCAACCAGTCATTTAATACAGATTGTTTCACTTGCACAGCGCTTTTAATAGCAGACTCACTGGTTGTGAAGTAGAACATGTTCTTGTGTTTTTTCAAATGACAGCGCTGGCTTGTGTGCACTATTTAACCTTGTTGTAGTCAAGAGGTACTTGATTTTGATGTAGAAAGTTTGTAATATTTCATTGTATATTTAAGTGCATTACAGTTTTTGTACTTTGTTGGAGGACACCAAAATAACTATGTCACCAGAAAAAAGTTAAGTTCCGGTCAAAATGTATTATATCTGTATAGAAAATACAATTATCCAGTTGAGGAAATATTGATAGTTAGGGTTAGACAAATTGAGTTTGCATTCGATTATAGCCATCAATGGTGTGTCTTGTATGTTTTTATCATCTTTTTATCTTGTTTCATTGTGTTATTTATATGGAGGACATTAACTCTACAGTGATGGATTTTAATTTATGGTGCACAATGCTATTGTACATGAATTCCCCTGCTCTTTCTTTCTCACTGTTGTGTTCAGTACTTAGGCTGACAGGCTGAGGTTACATAGGGTGATAGAAAGTCAACATTAGAGTGTCTCAGTAAAGTTGTGTAACTCTAATGCAGAACTGAAACTCCTGGACCTGTTCCGGAAATAGATTCCACTGTCCACATCCAGTTATCTGGATCAAGCTGGTTGACATAATTCAAGTATTTAATTTTGCTTTTCAGAAGAGTAAGAGAACAATAACAAATGCCTATATTGTAGTTGAATGACTATACTGAATATATTACTAGTACACTATATGGATATATTGATACATAACCCTCACAAAATGACAATTTGTTGTTTTTTAAGACTCAAACTAGCTTCTAACTGTGTTCCCTCTGATATGAATGTGGCCTCCATCTTTTCAGGTAATTCTCAACAAGAAAGTGAATTTGTTTGATGAAAATGTCAAAGTATTCCTTCAAGAAAAAAAAAAATTGTAGCAGTACAATATTAATATATTGTTCTTTCTCAGTTCATTAAAAGTATATTATACTCTGACTGAAAAATACTTAAATTCAACCAAGATACATATGATATCGTAGATGCCAGTGTTTTTAATTGATTTGCGTACCTTTGAAAAACTTGGGATACTGACTTAACTTTAAAAAACAAAGTTCTGTGGCTTTAAATAATATTTGCCTGTAAGTGAGGTACTTTAATTATTAAATTAAAATTCTCCTGTAACTTTATCTCATCTGTTCTCTTGTGAGGTCCAAGCAGCTGACGTTCATCTACTTACTGTACTTATTTCTTCGCCCGAAGTGCTCGTTTTTCTATCAGTTGTCTTGGGAGAAGCCTAGACACGGACCAGATGATGGACTAAACGTACATTCGGGGAAATGCACAGAAAATTGCACAAGAGCTGCCAACATTCACATGTGTGATTTGTAGCACCCTAATCTGTTGGATCCGTTTTTGGTGAGGACACTTTATGTGAGCGGAGAGTCAGGCCTTAACATCACTCTCACATACTCCCTCCTCCTTCCATCTGTTTCTGATCAAGTCTCAGTGTTGACAGCTCCATACACTTCCCCCTGAGGAGGCAACTCACAAACCTGTGAGAGAAATTGTTTTGTGGTAGTGATGTGGTTGGAATGTTTATTCCCAAAGATAAAGAATTCTTCAAATCTGATATTAATACAGACTAGTCCTTAAAGACCGTGTGGTCCGGATGTAAGGGCACGATTTGATTCTGCATAGTTACATGTGTGGTGGATATTGATTGGCAAGCAGCCAATAGCGCTGAATGTGTGGCACCCCTGAGGCAGATTTAACAGAAACTAGCAGCTCAACATGGAAAGTCATGACTTCAACACCTAACCGATGAATCAGACAGTGAAGGTGTGAACAGTTGAAACCATTTACAGAAAGAGAATAGACAAGACAACGCACTATATATATATATATATATATATAATTATTTTTTTGATACATATTTTGACAGATAATTTGACATAAATGAAAATAAAAAACAGATGGACAGTATCAAAACACATTATGGGGACTTTAAGGTCTTTGTATTTCAGATTATCTATCAGTCTATTTGTCATATTGTGACAAACCTTTGTAAACATTTTGACTTGACATAATAGGACAACAACAGCTGGAAGCAGCATAGCATCAATTCGGTGCAGATTTCTAAAGTTGTCAGGTATGTGATCTATATTTCTGAAGCATGTTTGTTGATGAATTTTTTTAAATTTTCACTCATAATGATTGTGACCTTGTATGTGTGTGTGTAATTTTATTTTTTATTTCTGTATTTATTTGTCTTTTGAAAGTTGTGCTTGTGCTCTTCCTGGGGAGCTGTATTCCCAGTAAATGTGTATCCTTAAAGTGAGGAGGTGTTAGTTGTGATAGAGGTTATAGTTTTCTCTGGTATGTGTGGAGAGTGTAAGGAGACACTGCGGGCCAAGGGGAGAGGGCTGACTCTGGACTTTCTGACCTCCAGGGCCCACTCAGGGGAGGCCTCTCTACCCTGAGCTACAGCAGGATGAGAATGGGGCCATTTCCCATAACAGAGTAGAAATACATGTGATCATGGGGGTTGTTTAAAACTCACTTAGTATGTTTTTTGCCCCATCTGACTTGTTTTTATTGATCACTCAGTTTATTGATCAGGTTGAGTTTTTTTTTAATGAGTACATTGTTTTTATCATAATGGCCATAAAATACAAATACAAGACGTTACTTATAATATACTGGTTTTATCCTTTCATATGAATTTATTTTTTTATATTAACCATTGGAATATGAATATTGTCCAATCATATTTAAAACTACAAAAAATAAAGGAAACACTGTGGCTGTGACAAGGTTTAGTTGCACTCTACTTGTGTCAGATCATGTGATACTCACTCCTCTCCATGTTGTTTTTGGCTCGAAGGGCAGTGTTGCACTGTGCCATGCCTGCTGTATCACTCAGCTGCCAGAACCAGCAGTGGCCTTTGATCACATGAATGGCCTTAGCTGACTGCGTTTGCGAAGAAGACCACCCAGCACATTCCCATCCCTTTGTGGAGAAGTTAAGAAGACCATGCAACTGCTGTGAAAACTCCCCAATCCCTAAATACGGCCCTGGCCAGTGAGTGATCGCTGGTGTTTATGCTGTGCCTGTGCTGAGAATACCAATGTGCAGCGGGCCAAAAATGGAGAAGGGAAAAGTCGTCTTCATCTTAGTGAGCGGGTGAAGTAAACAGATTGTGGTACAGCAAAGCCTTACATCTGCTTACTGGTGGTTTGTGCGGTGCCATTTAAGTTGCCTGAAGGTGTTTTAGAAAAGCTAAAATTGCGCTCCAAACAACAGAGTTAGACTCTACAGTTTTTCCCAGGACAGTAAATTGAACTTTGTTATGATACCACCGTTTTTTCATAAGCAGATAAAGGACGGGGAAGGGTATGAGGGCAACATTACAGATGGTAGAGCTTCATTGGCTGGAAAAAGGATGGAATTTAAAGGTGATAATAGTTGAAGCGGGATTAAATATTCATTTGACCTCAGAAATTATTTCTGATACCATCTGCCATTATTAATGGAGCATAGTAGGGTTGTAGAAAATGCGCAAAATTGTCTTTTAGGATATGAAGGACTTTGACATGCACTTAGTGTCATACTATGGAAATTGACCGTTCGTCTGTTGCTGCGTGAACACCACTTCTCAGATAACAGTGTCTGATGATCAGCTTCTCTCATCAGACACTTCCCCCCAGGGGCTTTAGACGTACATGTTCTTCTCACACATACAGTGTATGTCCAACTGTGCTTACCCTTTTATAATTAGAAAAAAAGCTGCGGCGACATTATATTTGATATTTAACTACAAAAAGTGAGGCTGGTGTATGAGTTTGACTTGAACCCCGGTTCTGTTCAGAATAGCACATCTTGAGTTGCCTGGGGACTTGTTTTGCTGTGCATCTCTGCCATAGATAACTGGAATGTGACAACCTGTTTATTAGTCACTTGAGAGATATAACTTACGCATGGTCTTATGGGCTGGCATAACATAACGTGGACGTATTTGGAGCTGCTTACAACATGGACAGTCAACTGTCTGGACATGTGTGACAAGTCTGCTTGGAGTCATTAGTTTCAACAACTTTTTCACTGGATCCAGCAATTCACATCTGAGGGAACTAAGTTTTTAGACCCTGACAATACTCGGTTTGTGCAGGAAGGGTGACAATCAGGCTCTTCCTTTTATGAGCCTCATATAATGGCCATAAATTTAGCAGCTATTGATGGTCTGAGCTTGGAAAACAAACAAAAGCTCATGTCTGAGGCTTTGAGGTGGATGTGGAGCTGTACCGGGATATCACAGCAGCTGTTTCTTTTCCGCCTGCAGAGAACAGAGTGAGTGCTGAAGCTTTAAACCCTCTGCCAACCCTGGCCGGACAGGGGGGAAGGGGAGGGGGTGGAGGAGTGTGTGTGTGTGTGTGTGTGGGGGGGGGGGGGGGTTGTGTTGCCTGTTGAGCCCAAGGTGAAAGGTTTCCACAGACCTGCAAATGGAGACGAGGACCTAACATACAATCTGACTTTGCCAGTCCAGGTTGTTGGGGTGTGGGGTGGTGTGTGTGTGTGTGTTGGGGGGATGGCCGAAGCCAGAGACAGAAGCCCTCTGTTGCTCATTTGACTCTGTCATTCTTCCTCTCTTTTCTCTCCCCCTCTCACTCTTTCCCTCAGTTTCCAGCCTTCCCATCTGTTTGTGATTTAGGCACAGGCTCAGGGGAGAGGCAAGTCCGCTAGGGGAGAGGAGTCAGGGCAGGGAGGGAGGGAGAGAAAGGGAGGAAGTCCACACAAGTTTGTTTTACAGGACTCAGCTCAGGCTGGGACTACAGGCGCAGCTGCATCTGGAGGTCGGAGCAGCAGGAAAGTGAAGCCAACGGGTGCAGCCGAACAAGAGGAGCTGCCCAGAGGCTTTCCTACGGCCAGGACAAAGACAGAAACAGAGACAGAAAGGGGGGATCAGTGCTCCACTGGGCAAAAACACAAATATGGCTGCTAAATCTCTGTCCTGCCTTTGCCTTCTCTGCATCCTCATAGTGACGGCCTATCCAACTTCTGCCGCCAGGCTTGGGGAACAGCAACAGTCGGTGTTGACAGTAAGACAGATTTGGTTTTCTTCATTTTTGGTTGTTACACTGTGCACGCTAGCACAGCTATACCTTTTTGTTTTCACATACTGTACATGTACTGAATGTAATGGCAAAAAATTATCAAGTACACAAATGTTAAGGTGAAAGGAAATGTCAACGTCTTGTGAGAGATTATTTGTGGCTGTCTGGAGAGCTCTCTGAGGACTTGTGTCAGTGTTGTGACTTGGCGACATGTAGACTCTGTCTGGACTTCACCGTGCTTTGTGTACATGCATGTGTGTGTTTGTGTCACCAGAGGTACCCCAAGGCCGAAGCTTAGATGGGCTCTGAGTTTACTCTCTCCACTGTCATGCCCCTCCCTGACAGTTCCCTAATGGAAACCAGCTGCCCAATGTTGAGCAACACTCCAGAGAGAAAAGACAGACAGAGAAAGAGAACAATAGAGACTAAGGGCATGAGAAGCCATACATGAGTGTTGGCACATAGGCCACTGTTCCCTTAGCTTTGTATCGCTCAAATGGATAAAGGGTCAGAGGCCAAACAATTTTCATTCCATAAAATTTAAATCTTGCCATATTGTTCAATTCTGAGTCCATCTAAAGTTATAATCTCTAATTAAATCAAACCCATTTTTGCAATGGAACATATTTTGCATACTGTAACCACATCCTCAACTGGTACCTAAATTGATGCTTGCAAATCAGCCTAATCTACATGATTTAAATTGCATCCACATGCAGAATAGAAAATCAAAATGCACATTAAGATAATGTGATCCCATTCCAAAGAAACTCTGCAACATGTATCATTAAAACAAAATTGCCACTATCATAAAAGTGTCTCCTTCATTTATCATCCAATTCAGTACCCTAACAAACTACTTTATGATTCTGCACCTCAGGATTTCCATTTAATCACTTGACTGGTTCATTTGAAAGCCTTGTCTATCAGTAGGCCTAGGGTTGTTGCCATTCACTCAATCTGAGCAGACAATAAAACACAAAAATCCCAGCCCTTATGGGCAAATGCATGCAAAAAATCTGAAGAAACAAAAAAAAATATCCTGACTCTCTGATCTATGGCGTGATTGACTGGATGACAGCCTCTCTTGTACAGTTGATTCGGTGTCTACATTCTTGTATACTGTACATGGGCTAGCTGCCTGTAGCTGCAAATGAATAGAACAAGATGCCAGGCCACATATACTACTAGAACTTTATGGTTTTGCAGAAATGTTCTTTTATGCTGTGACTTTTCTTATGTGGTTGCTATGGATGCTTTTGAGGATGATTTATATCCACTGGGCCCGTAGAACTGCACAGAGGAGCCACAACTCTTGTGAGTGGCTATGTAATAACTTTTCTCTGAAGTGATCTGTACAAAGAAACATCCCGGCAAAATACGCAGTGGGTCAAAAATGTCAAAGAGAATGTTGACTCATACAATCCCCAAACAAGGCAATGCTAAACCAGAGCAAAACTTTTCAGATGCAGATGTATTTCTCACTGAGCTCTCTGAGTTCGTGATCCCCTGAGAGCAGGCCTCACCCCTGCAGTCAGACTGTCTGTGCAGTTATTGAATTAGGATGAGATTCTCATGACCCAGGATCTGTTCCATACTGAGGGCGTTAGGAGGAGTTAGCGTGACTAAATCCAGTGTCTGAACCCTTCTTCAATGTCAGTGTAAGTACAGCAGCCAGCTCCACTTGGGAAACTAAGCGGAAATGAGACTCACCCTTCAATCCTCAACACTTAATCCACTTAATTCTCCCCCTGTTGAAAAATTCTGTTGAGAGTTGAAGCAGAGGTCTACAGTAAAATTCACAAACAAACAAGCACAGGACCAATTACAATTAGAAGTTTGCCTTATAAAACAACATTTTAGAGATACAACTGTCCACACACACTCCAGAGAGGGTATGGATGCACAGTTTTGAAGCTACATGAGCGGAGTGTGTTGATTTTGGACATCAGTCATCTGAGTTTTTGTGGTTGATAGAAGCTCTATTTGTTTAGCTCTAAATCTGAAAACAGAGATGGAGTCCAAAGGTCAACCGTACAAGCAGGAAATACTGTACACTGATAACTAGTTTGAGAGCAGAACAGGGAATGAATCACTGGAAGAGGCAGCTTCACATGAAGACTGTGAGAGACTGCATAACATGTTGAATGTCATCTTTGTTCTGTACTGTAGTGGGTACATTGCGAGGGCCACAGAAATAGTTCACATAACTCAGTGTGGTCACGGATGGCCAAAGGGTCCTGATTTTAAAACTATGAGATAAGAGGGAGGACCACCATGTTTAAAAATCCTATTCAAAGTTTCATATCCATTCAGATTTTTTACTGCCCTAAACACTAAAACAATAATTTAGCCACTACTTTTTTACTCTGTATTAAGTCTCCACCAACAAAATGTTTTTTTGGGCTGCTTAAATGCCCTGCTATGTTCATCAGATAGTCACTGATGGATGGACGGCTAACATGCAGTGGGTTTATCAGAGTTTTGACCACACAGGAGCATTAGGTGCATGAATAAACTGGTGTTTGACAAGAAGAAGATCAGACACCTTCCCACTTTTCCGTTCATGTTTAAAATAAAGAAACAAGACATCGCGTGTTAATTAATGAGTCAAATGATTTCGAGTCAAATGTTGGTATTTTAAACTTCAAACAGTGTGAGGCTTGATTTTCTCCACTCATTTTTGTCTCTATCAGTTCACCACATTGTGACTCCAGCTTTACACTGAAAAAAAGAAGCAACCAGCTAAGCATATTTTGAAGGGATGTTGAACTAGTCCATTTAAGATAAACCTTTATCTTTTATTGGTCCCACAGGGAAGTAGCAGTAATAAATGTGAAAAATAAAAATAAGAACAATGTGAAAAATAGCAATTTTATAATGTAAAAATATTAATGATTATATACATTGTTAACCTGATTGCACATCTATTAAAATTGCACATATAGATATTATTCTTTTTAGGTCTGAAACATGGACAGAAAAAAAAAATGTTGTTCCACTAGCTGCTTGGTTGTATACTTGAGATGCATTCCTCAGATTTTAGAGGGGTCTGCATCCTACTTCTACACCATCTGCTCGATCTCGCTCCAACCCTAAACTCGCTGTCCTCTACTACCCTGTCCTGTATACACACCACAGCTGTTAGACCCATCACCAACTGTCACACAGCTAGGCCTGAACCATTTCAAAACTCCTTTAAGTGGCTTAACAAATGGTAAATAGCACCGGATCTCTGTGGTTTTCCCATAAGTGGTTTGTAACTCCTAATGGCTCAGACCACCATTTGGACATATGGCTATATCTTCTGCCTCCCATTTGCATCACCAGATTTGTGTTTACATGAAGAGTTCACACGCCTACTGATGGATAGGTCTTGTATCAGTGCATGTACACTGTGGGTAGGGGAAACCCCCAGGAAATGGGTCTGCAACAAAACTAAGTGCTGCTGTTCACAGGATGTTTCCCAATATCTGACTACAAAAGCATGTCTTTGTGTCACTGCTCAACTGTGAATTAATCAGAGGGAAATATGAATCCCATGAAGGCATGCTGTACTGTATGTCTGGGGAATGTTCCATCTTCTGGCTCACAGCATCAATGTCCAGTAGACTGAGTGGAACAAGGAGGTCAAAGTATGGAGTTCTTACAGACTGCTGCTATTGTGCCCTTGTATGCCTCATTGAATGGGGCTGCTTCGAATGCTCTATTAGGTTCAAAGGAGTGTGTGTAGGGTAAGGGGTTACAGTATGCATTATTGTATGTCAGTGAATGTCCTTGCATCTAATATAAGATAAGAGGGTGTGTGTGTGTGTGTATGTGTGTGAGTGTGGATGTGGGGGGGCTACGGCTGTGAACTCTGACATCACAGCATCCTGAGAAACTCTGGTGAACAAACACTGGACAGGATGTTAATGGGAGGGAACCGTAGCATTTCAGAACAGTTTCCTCACAACTCACTTTGTGCAGTTTTTAGATTTTAAAAAAACAGCTTAAAATTAAATGATTGTCAGAGATACATTGATACAATAGCAGGTTTTTTTCAGGTGTGTCATCACTACATTATATTATATATACATATATTGTATTTCTAAAAAGATTCCCCATTTACCATCTACACTACGTATAGATATTGTGCTGTCAAACATATGTAAACTTTATATGTGTTCTAATTTACTTGGTAAATTACTTTCGCCTCTATGTATCAAGGAGCTTCAAAACAAAACATTAAAAGTATAAGTCAGTCAAGACAGTGTCTGGCTCTGGCTTAGGCCCCCCCCACCCATATGGGCCCCTGGGCCTGTGTGTGGTGTTCAGTATTCTGTGTGATTTGCAATACCATGGGTAATAAGTGAATTTTGAAAAGTTTAGCAGATTTGCTCGACCAAGTTTAGATTAGAAAATACAGAATTTGGTAGTTTTTGCATGGATACGCACTTTGGTCAGGAATACTTGGTTTCAAATTGTGTGCCTGTCTGTTTCAGAATAAGAGATCCATCAATGAATTTCCTCTGCCTTCATTTTTCTTATTCTTCTCTTCATGTGCTGAGGTGTTTGTTTGAGGATTATTTCCCAGTCTTCTTTACCAGGATGGGGCTTGCTCAGGACCTGTAATCCCACTGAGACATTCATCTGTATGTTGGGACTAGTCAAATAAACCTGACTATACTTGATCATTGTCCACTGCAATATTTTTTGTCACCTACGATTGGGACCTAATTATGGTAATGTTGGTCAGTCAACACCCCTTAAGAGAAATTGAAAATATTTGTTACCAAGAAATATGAAATTCAAATGGATATTGTTACATGGTGTATATTGAGTTCATTCAGGCTCACCAGAGGATGTGTCCTTTGACACTTCATGATCTTTCTTTTCGTGCCATCCTTGGGACAAAATACCAATTTCAAAATCTAGAGGCTGCAGATGGAGCCACCTCATTTTTGTGTGTTTTTCTGTTTTTCTGTCTACAGTAAGCATGTATATTTCTGTCCCCACTGCAGGTGTGTGCGAAGGGATTTTTCCTCAGTGAGCAAAACATATGCTTACCATGTAACTGTAAAGGCCACGCTGACTCATGTGAAGACATCACCGGCGTTTGTATAGTAAGTGTTCCATTCTGATTATGATTTAATTTACCAACTACTTCATTAATTTTGCCAAAACCGTCTAATATATGGTTTGAATATTGTGAGAAGTAAGGTGCAATAATCCTAATGTTTCCCTTTCAGAATTGCAGGGAGCACAGTACAGGTGATTTCTGTGAAATGTGTGAAGATGGTTACATGCTGGCTCCCAGCATGGACCGACGCCACACCTGCAGACCTTGCGCCTGCCCCCTCTCAGTCCCCTCCAACAAGTCAGTCAGTCACTTCACGTTTGTTGTTTGTTGCTGTGTGTTGGTAAGCAGAGTGTAATCCCTGAAATACTTTCCCCTGTGTCCGGCCACAGCTTTGCAGAGCGCTGTGACAAAGGAGGTGCCATTCTGAGGTGCAAGTGCCAAGAAGGCTATGCTGGACATCTTTGTGAGAGGTCAGTGTTGACAAAGCATCAAACAACCAATCAAGAAGTTTTCATGTATAAATTGAAACAATAAATTACAATAAATTGCTCGCATCATGTGGCATATAAATTGCCTAGTGATATCAAGCAACATATTTTTGTAATGCTTCATGGGGAAATCATAATGCATTAATATTAACAAGTTTGAAGATTCAAGCTCTGACTGTAATTCATCAGTGAACATGATAATTTCAATAACAAAACTTCCATAATGATTGATATGCAGACTTGATGGTTGATAATGAAGTAAGTTTTAATCTAGAACTAAACTGTACCTCCACCAAAAAATTAAGATCTATTTGTTGTAAAACATTAATATATTTGTACATGAAGTTTTGTAAATCTGCATCTTCTCCAAAATGTAATGGGTTCTTCTCAAGCCCAGGCCCCTTCCCTCCACCAAGTTTGGTGGAAATCTGTGCAGTCATTTTTGCGTTATGCTACAGTTAAACCAACCAACCAACCAACCAACCAAACAAACAAACAAACCTCCTTGACGGAGATAATAACAGTTTTACTAAATACTTTATGGACCTATTACTTTCTTTGCCTTATTAGAAAGTGGCACTGTAAATTGCCAAAAAGCCTGTGTTATGTTCCTAAGGAGTCCAGGGGACAAATGGAGTCTCACTAAAAATTAACCCAGGGGGAAAAAAAGTACAAATGAGGAAATTCCTCAACAAATTAGTTAATAATAATTAGACAAGGAGAGAAGCTGATTAAGAAACCTCACCACAAAGGAGAATGAGAATGTCCAAAGGTGGATTTATCCTTCAATTGTTCATTGCACGAGACAATGATATTGTCAGTCATCTGCAGTTCTCCCTATCCAGGTGTGCCCCGGGTTACTATGGCAACCCCATGGCGATCGGTAATTCTTGTAAGAGGTGCGACTGCAATGGCAACTCCGACCCCAACCTGATCTTCAATGAGTGCCACAACGTGACGGGTGACTGCCAGCACTGCTGGGGAAACACCGCCGGTGCCAACTGTGAGAGGTGCGCCCCAGGTTTCTATGGCGACGCCATCAGTGCCAAGAACTGCAGAGGTAGGGGCAACGAGCTAACTCCTACATCTTTAACCTTCATTCGAGAGATGTTAATTCTATACTTTCAAGCCTTAGATGATAGGAGGCTATTGCTGTTGTTGCTACACACAGCAAGATGTATGATGAAGGCCGGAAAAGTCATTTAGTTTGTTAACACAGTTGCTCTGGCTGATATTTGGTCAGTGACAGCAGTTCAGCATTCTTCCAGGTCAGTGTTGGATATTAAGTTCCACTATGTTTGAGCCGAAATGTGAATAGTGTTAATGAATATTTAATTCGTTAACAGTTGAGCAATATCAAATTAATGACATGTGTACCAGACATTTTAATGGCTTTGTACATGTGGTCTGTTTGTGATGTTCAGTGGAAAAATAAGACAATCAGGATCAAAGTCTAGATTATGCCTTTCGAGCAAGTCCAAAAATAACCATGCTCGTGACATCATTTGACCTCTGATGTTCTCATCACTGCATGTGTCCCGTGTCTGTCCCAGAGTGCGTGTGCAATAAATGTGGCACCTCTTCATGTGACGACAGGACAGGAGTGTGTCACTGCAAACCAGGTGTCACTGGACGACTCTGCGACCGGTGTGAGGTGAGCAAGATCTCATGACTCTGCACAGTTACACTGATATCTCTTCTGGGAGACTCTGTGTGAAGGGTTCAGGGATGAGGTGGAGGTTTATTACAACCCAGGTATTCTCATCGTTAACTTCAGAGATTTGTGAATGTAGCATCTTCACTAAAAAGAATAACCTCATTAAAAATTCAGGTTAACCAAAAATATTTGGACGAGTCAACTGGTGAACAGTTAAAGAAGTTAAAGAAGTTTTTTTGATGAAAATGTTTATTCTAAAAAATTTTGTCTTGAAACACAAGTAATAACAGAGAGTTTTTTTTTCTCTTTTAAAGTCGAAGAACTTTAACTCAAAGTGGTGAAAGGATTTCAAGTTGTAGGTGAAGCTTAATGAGTTGTAAGGAGTTGAGGTGTAGACAGAAGTGAAAGCACAGTATTGCTCGCTGGTTGAAATGTCAGTTGCAGTGGAAGTGCTTAGGATAGGTGTCATGCATGTTTCAGTCAAGCATTGACAGCTTGACTTTTGCTGTATAAGAGCTGAGAGTAGTTAAACTGTTAAACTTTCGAGAGCAGAACATGGAAGAAACTAAAAAGTCACTTTATGAAAAAGCTTTATTTGGTAGAAGAAAAAAAAGGTGTATGGTGAAATGATAACACAAACTGTCACAAAACATCCAGCAGCACCAAGTTTATTGCCAAATTAGACCACGGATCCACTCTGTAGTTTGGTGTGCGCTTAGTTTCCCTGTGTTACCAACTTATCTAAACCAGTCCAGCTATCAGAGTGTTTCTAACCAGACTTTGTTCTACTGTCACTGTGTTCTCAGCTGACCATAATAACTTTTGTGTGCATGAAGTTATCCTTATTTGGGAACAAATGGTGGCCAAAATGAAACCAGCTGAAACAGACCAAATTCATCCTGTAAATGACTCAAGACAGTGTTTCAAAATGAACTTAAACCGGCAGATGCTGGGATCTAACAGTGCTTTTCATTCATGTAATCTAGGAGGGCTACTCTGGTTTCTCCAGCTGTCAGGGTTGTCGGAGGTGTGAATGCGGGCCAGCTTCCATTCGCTCCACCTGCCATCCTCTCACCCTCAGCTGCCCGTGCCGCCCGGGCGCCGGTGGGCGTTACTGTGAGCGCTGCCTCCCAGGTTACTGGGACTACAGCCTGTCCGGCTGCCAGAGTAAGTCATCCGTCTGTCACAAGGCCTGTCTATTACTCTTTTGAATAAAACGCCCCCAGACATTCAATGCTGTTAACTCTTTCCCAGAGAAAGAAAGCCGTACTGAGGGTTCACATTCCCACACTCACTAACACAGTAGTGCACATGATGTCAGAGAAGCATCTGCTGAGAGCTGTGACCCTGTGGCCGGAGACTCTCTGCGGAGAGGCGGATGACTTCACCATGCAACCCAAATCTACAGTATATGCACAGACAGCTGCTTAAACCATCAGTCCCACACAAGAGAGGCCACAAGACAGATGTGCAGGCCTGATGCCAAGATACCATCTGTGGGTCCTAATATATATTTGAGAACTGCACTGAACTATTTCCAGCTGGTCAAGAACTGAAAGTGCTGCGCAGAACTTTCTGTCCAACACTGTATGATTAAATGCTTATGCATCTGTTTTTTATAGAGTGCGACTGTGAGAGCGGCCACTGTGATATGCATACAGGAGAGTGCCTGTCAGAAGCTGCAACAGTCAACCTGTGCAACATCAGTAAGTAGAGTTCTCAACTATAGCAGAGACTGCACAACAGCAGGACAAAAGGCGGTTTGTATTATTTGTTTGAAATAGTTTGAAATTCACATTTCTTCCCTGGTTGTAGGTTGTGATGAGTGCATTTGGCATCTGATTGGGGACTTGCGTCTGTCCAATAAAACACTTGACCAGCTGAAAGTTGGAGTGTTGAATATCTCCACTGGAGCTGCTGCTAACGACAGGCTCAAATACTACAACTACACAGCACATCGACTGCAGGTACATGTACATTAATGCAGATCAGTCCAAAAAATATGAATACAGTATGTATAAGGGGTTTAAAAAAAATTAAGGTTGCACTTATCAATGCTTTGAGATTTCCACCATTGCTGATTAATTATAATGCGATCCGATGAATGACTGGAGTTGCTTTGCTTCCAGACTCAGTTTCAAGGCTGGAGGAACAAGTCATCTGCAATGAAGGCGCAGACTGGGGAGCTGGAGGAGGCCACAGAGTCTGTGGTTTTAGACATCAAACAGCTGGGAGAATCGGTCAGCGAAGTCGCTCATCTATTTCATTTAATGCACATTTAAGAAGTCCCTGCAGGGTTTTAGAATATTAAGCCAATGTTTGTCAGTAGATAAGTGCTGCAACTGTTCCTACTCGTCTTTATCCCAAACGAGATAAAAATAATTTTGCAGAATACAGATACAGAATATTGATGAACTCTTTCTCTAAACTACAGGAATTTGAAGCTTATGTAGACTTGTATCTTCCTGGTTTTTAAAAAATACGTATTCCAATAGAGCTCACTGATTAGTTTGTGTGGTGATTTTCAGGAGAGCGTGGTGATGACTTTGGGGAACAGGCTGGATAACGCCACTCTAGAGACCTTAACCCTGGCTGAGCAGCTCAGCACAAACCTCACTGATCTCAACATTCGCATCGAAGGTGCTGTTCTGTTCCAATATTCAACACACATTTTGTATTATCAGTGTTGTGTGCATTTCTCACACATTATGAAGTTTTCTTACTGGCGAGAACCAGTGACTTTTGAACCTTCAATGATCAGAATGATTAGATCATACTGTAATAACTGTGTCAATGTATGTTAACGTATGTGTCTGCCTGTGTTTACAGAGATGATCCATGATTGGGAGCTGTACAGTGTTCAGCAGGATGTGGACCCAGAGGTGGTCAGACGCAACACAGAGGTGGCCCAGGGAATGGTGACCTGGATGAAGGAACTGAACCTGTCTCCACGAGAGCCCGTCGCCACTGACGAGTCCACTGAGGCCCATGACTGTGAGGAGATACAGCACATTATACATATTCAAATCAAAACGCTGATCACTGATTACCATTTGTTTATTTATTAACTTTTGACCATAATAATGGAGATTAAAAGATAATGCAACAATTAGAATAAATGTAACTTTTCATCATGGTAGAAGCCTTAACATGTTCAACAAACTCTGAGGGAATTTTAACCAATAATCAAACTTTTGCTGAACAGTGACTCATACAATGACTGATATAGAATGTACAATAACAGTAATTAGAATAATTGCCACATTGTCACAATAAAAATGTTAAGATGCTGTTTTTCAGAATTCATTTACCACAATTACCATTAAGTTATTAAACTCATCACATTTGCTACGAGACCACAAGCCCCTTAAATGGAGATTGATTTTTGAAATGCTGCTGTTTTAGTTTAAAAACTCAGAGGTTGGAGAACGCAGACACCAACATTTGCTTATCAGTTACGACTCGACTACCAGCGGTGAATGAGAAGCGTTGCTAACAATTACTGTCAGTAACAGTTCCACCTCATCGTTGGTCAAAGAAAAGAAATCCGTGCTCTTAATTTTCACCATTACTCTTTTTTTCATTCACAGAGTAGTATTTTGTGCAATCAAGCAACCAACTGCAGAGAAGACAATCTGCTTCCCGTTTACTCTGACCCACACATACAACCATTATACATGAATAATAACAGTACGCTTGTGCAGCACAGGGCCAGTGTTGAGCCGAGGTCTTCCTGCTGTAGAGGATTGTGCGCCTGTCGTGTGAACGTGCACAGCAAAAGTGGTGTCTACTGAGTTTATACTAAATCCTGCCTGCCTGCCAAGGAAAGTAAAAATGTTATTGATGTTTTCATGGGACACCAATGTGGGCAGTACTGCTTATGGTGCGTTCACACCGGACGTGACGCAAATTATTCCCGCGAGTAGATTATATACTAAGTCAATGCAAAGACCCGACTAGAAGCAAATTTCACATTATTGAGTCTGGCATCGCAAATGACGTGAATAGGGCGAAATATACTGTTGTCACGTCAGTGTCTTCAGTCGCTCGAGTTGAGATACTGTTGGGTCAAATAACGCACACACAGGTGATGCATCAACCCTCCAATGCTTTTCACATAACAGATATTATAGTAGCTCAACCAACTGAAAAAATGGCTGAAGCCATTGCCTAGGTTTAAGGTCCAAGGAGGTTATGTTTTCACCCCCGTCTATTTGATTGTTTGTTATTTTTTTTGTTCGTTTGTTTGTTTTTCAGCAGGATTACTCAAAAACTGCTGAATGGATTTCCCCAAAAAAGTTGGTGGAAGGATGGGCCAAGAAAGTTCCCATTAAAATTAGGGGGGAACCAGGATTTATTAAAAATACTTTTCGTTAATTTAATGAGATTGCCTAGGTAATAATTCATGGATCTTGATGAAAGAAATATTCATATTTAGGGGACTGATGTCTATGAGTGTGTGCAATGTGGTGTGGCCTGATTGAATTTAAGTAGACTGTTGGGGCCTGTTAATGTTACTGTATCCGCTCTACTGAGTGCCATTCTAGGGATGCACATGTACTTGAATATACAGTACATATACACTACATCACATGCCCATTTTCACTTTCCATCAGCAACAGTCTTAAAGGGATAAGCATTGTGGCCTGAGAGTCTACAGTGGCAAGTCCTGAGTCACTCAAATGTAACACTAATGACAATAAAGTAATGTCTTTCATTTCTGATTGTGTTTCCAGTGCTAAGGCAAATCCGTCAGTTGGAGAAAAAGCTGATGATCACAGAAGGTCGACTCCTACCTGTCAGGGAGGTTCTGTCCCGTTTTTCCTCCAAGCTGTCAGACGCTCAGGGCTTTCTCCAGAAAGCAGCCGGCACTGTGCAGGAGGACATGAACAGAGCAAACGTCCTCAAATTCCATAGGAATGAGGTAATTTCCCATGACACCCAGGTTCTCCCCCAGCACTCCCATTCTGTTTGTTTCTATATTCATTAGTACATAGTCTGGGTAAAGAGCTTGCAATCTTTCCTCCCCAATGTGAGGGAATGCACTGGCATGGAGTTTCTCGTCTAAGTGCGGTGTGCTTTATCACTACTTGAGTAATACTCAGTCACACAGAGGTACCTGGCCTGAAATGACATTAGTCTGTTCTTCAGTTGCCAAATGCAGTGTGAGTGAGATCTGGCTGATAGAGAAGCATATTCTGGTGGTATTTAAGGGCCGAGAACAAAAACACGAAACCATCTGTGGGATTGTTACATTAGGAGGAGGCCCACATAGGGGGATGAGTAACGCTGCAATGCAAATTCTTTTCAAATTATAATATCTAGAGCCTGAACATGGATACACAGCTTTATTTTGCCATGATGCATTATGCACAATGTTATTTCTGTAAGAGGAGATACACCTCTTCTTCCACCAACACTTGAGAAAACCGCAATTGCATGACTGCACAACAGTGTATATGGTGGATAGATAGCGGAGCTGTAGTAGTACGTATATGTGTATATATCTAGCATGAAAATTCAACATTAAGCTCACCGGGCATGTCATTCAACCATTTATGTAAAAATGTTTGACAGCGATGTACATACACATGAGTTTCAATAAACGCCGAAGGTTAAAACATTCAAAAACAATAGCATGGGTTTATATGGTGTAATTAAATGTCATGCTTCTGGATTTGTTGAATGGTAACTGTGTTAAATCATATGTGGTTGGAATTTGGATCCAGGAAGTTGTGATTTATCCGTTGTTACCATGCCCTGGATGACATGCAGAACAGCTGCTGCTGGACCCTGTGTGTGTGTGTGTGTGTGTGTGTGTGTGTGTGTGTTTATGTTATCTGGAGTGGGGATCTCCATGATCAGGGTCTCTGCTGTAAACCAATGCCATGAATGGTGGTCTAACCAAACACAGAGCTTCTCCTAATCTGGGGCTCTTCGTAGCTTCAGCACAGACTGGCCGACACCAGCTGCAGCCACAGTGTGCTCACTGCTGAGTTACCACAGCCAATCAAACGATCTCAGCATTGCGCCGTACAAGTCATGCAGTGGTCAAACAAAAGATAGGGTGTGGGTACTTTTAGCTTCAGTTTTACAACATCCACATAGCACTTAGGTGAACCCAGTAACTGTACCATATGTATATTAATAATATGAAGGTTTCCTGTGTAATATCCTTTAAAATTTTGGACAGTGTCACAAAACATTGTGTAGCTCAATATCTGTATCTTTTTTCGCCGGCATCGTTGATCCCTGTACGGCCAGGCCTGCTAACAAACTGTCTCTTGAAAGAGTCTTTGTGTCTTGGTTGCCTAGGTCCCAGGCTAAGACTTTGTGCATGTAACTCAATGTCCCTGTTCAGATCCATTCCATACCTATCTCCACTGCATCCTATGCAATAAGGGAAGAAATTCATTGAAGATTGAATAATTGTTAGCAAAAAGTATTGTTTCCCTGTTTCCCCAGGCAAAGCAGCAGATGCTGACAGAGGACCACACTGCCGTCAATGACACACTGGAAGAGTCCAGAGGCTTAATCTCTGACACAGAGAGGACTGTGGCTGAGGTGGACGCTATGGTGCAGGTGAGGCCTTCATACTGTGAGGACCTGAGTTTATCTGGACCCCACAGTGGTTTCATTGGGTGGGTCAGACACAAAAAATGTATATAATTATGCTCAGGTTTTCTTAATGGTGCAATGAATCAGGGCTTACATAACCTATAATTTGGTGAAGGGGTTTCACTATCTCAGGCCTCACATCCTAGGCTGGGCAGTTTGATTTGGAGGCAGTTTATGGATTTAGTGAAGGACCTCTCTGTTGAGTTATTTAGTGGATCATTACAATCATCCTGTGGTAACAATGTAGACTTAAGTATGTGTGTGTGTCTGTGTGTGTGTGTGTGTGTGTGTGTGTGTGTGTGCGCGCGCATCTCTGATCATAGAATGTGACCGAGTACCATGCAGCGATCGATGGCGCCAGCCAGAAGCTGACAGAGAAGACGGAGCGTCTGTCGCTGGCTAACAGAGATTTGGTCCAGAGGGCCGACGAGCATGCCGAGGAGCTGGAGAAACAGGCCAATGAACTGGAGGAGTGAGGAACCCTTTGATACTCATCATGAAACCCATGAATCAGCATCAGTCTGTCTCTCACCATTCTTCACCCATTCTTTGTCACTGAGCTTTAATTCCATTGGTTCCTACTAGATATATTGACTTTGAAATGTAAATATCCTGTAATTTCATTTTTGAAAATGGATTAGCTGGCCCTTGTAGTTGATAGAAAACCTTACTCAAACAGAATAATTAGAATTAGAATTGCTATTTATTTCAACCAGTTGCTATCATTGTAATTTTGCAGTATGCTGCTGGACAGGTTGTGCACACTGGGTTTTTCTTGCAATATAGAAACCCCTAAAAATGAAATGGGGAATTACACCTTCCTGTCTCCTCCAGGGATCTGAGAGCCAGCGATGCCAACGGCTTTGTGCAGAGAGCCATAAGTGCTGTCAACGTCTACAACAACATAGTGAAATACATTGAAGATGCAAATATCACCTCGCTCACCACCCTCAACTTATCCCAAAGAGCTGAAGATGTACGTAACATCATAGTTCTGTGCAGAACAAATCCCCTCTAATTCCAAACTGACTTCCACCTTTTGTGTTCTGTGTTCAAGGCTATCATTGGGATCAACACACAGCTTGGAAACCTGGTAACGCAGAGTGACAATGTTTTCAAGGAATCTGTTTCATTACACTCAGAACAATTTGGTATGGAAAAGCAATTTGTTCACAGAAAGATATAACTGTTGATAATTGTTACTGTGTATTCAACCAAAAGTCCCAGTTGGATGTCATTTACTACATTTTTTCTGTTACAGAGGTTGAAACTGAGGTGGTAGACAAACTAAAATACATCGAGGAGACCAAAGAGACCATGGATAAAAACACCAAAAAACTTGCAGAAATTGTGCAGGATATAAGTGGAATTCAAACAGGTAAGGTATTAGGTTGTTTTAAAGAAGCAAAGGAAATTACTGTGTCCAGTTCAGAGAGAGTTTAGTAGTGTGTTTAGTTTTTTACAAAATCTGGAAGCTGAAAACAGGGAACTGCTCCCTAGATGGAGCTTCTTATCTGTCCCCATTAAGTTTAATTCTTGAAAGGTTTGATTTTTCTTTTGTTTGTCTAATTTAACGGCTCCGTCAATCAAATTGAATATAATGTTAACATGTAAAAAAAAATATTTTCCTTTTTTCAAGATGAATCCTTTAATCATAGGTTTCAATGACAACCAAAGAAAGGGGGCCTAACTTTCTTACAGACAGAGGATAGAAACCTCCATAGAGCTGAGTTTTGCACAGTTGGATGGTAATCCACTTTTTGCCAGCTGAAATTTGAACTTTCTCATCCTCTGCATCCATTTCCAGACAGGACACCACAGCGTCTGGAGTTCACCCTGAAGGTGGCAGAAGGGACTCTCAACCGCTCAGCAGAGGTCCTTCAAACTGTTATGCCCATAAGCAGCAAAGTTGAGGAATGGGCCAACAACATGAAAAACAACGAATACTCCACAGCTGCCTATGAAGAGGTCGTTTCCTCCGCCGGAGAAGCCGGTACCAGATTCAGGGCGACACATATGTATCTTTGATTTGTCAATGATTCTGAGCGTGCAGTTAGAATAACCATTTATCAATATCATCATTATTGTATTAGCAATTCAATTCTGTTAAACCTGTTTTGTAGTGGAGAACTTGAATATGCTCGTTCCTGAGCTGCTGGACAAGCTGAAGGTGGTTGAGGAGAAGAAGCCTGTCAACAACGTAACCACCAACATCATGAGGATCAGAGAGCTCATAGCTCAGGCAAGGAGCGTGGCCAAGAAAGTGAGTTGATGACTGAAAACATGATAACAGTACATTTAGGAAAGACAGGCAAATCCAGCTTCATGCTTCAGAGTAAGCATGCAGCAGAAGTGAAACCACTCTCTGCAAAACAGCAATTTACTTTTTAAAAAAATTGGGTGTACTCACATGTTCAAACCTTTTTTTAATGCACACCTAATGTCGATCTATTGACTTAAGGTAATTAGTTAACATGACTAGCAGTAATGGTACCATCCGATATAACATACTACATAAAAATTTTCCCGTGTAGGTGTTGACAAGTGAGGTATGAGTCGGTTCCGTTCCATCACAAAAGTAACGCTAGCATAAAAAAGCAAAGCAACATTGAGATGATTTTTTTTTTTTTAGCTCAATGCGAGGGATGTCTGAGGCTGACAATGGGTTTCTGACAACACGATAAGACTGAGGTCGTTCATTTGTTTACCGCTTGTGAGAAGTGTTTCATTGGTTCACCACTTGTGAGAAGTCTTTCATTGGTTCACCGCTTGTGAGAAGTGTTTCATTGGTTCACCACTTGTGAGAAGTCTTTCATTGGTTCACCGCTTGTGAGAAGTGTTTCATTGGTTCACCACTTGTGAGAAGTCTTTCATTGGTTCACCGCTTGCACATGTGCATTGTTACCTTTCTCCCATAATTCTAAAGATGGCAGACAATCAACGTAACATTCAATATGATTTTATGCTCATATTAATGCTGCATTTAACTTTAATTGGGTTAGGTCTGGTTAGGATCAGGGTTAGGGTTATGATTAGGGTTCGTTGTTATGCCAATGAAAATTAATAATATATTGGTTTGAAAAAACAAATCATTACAAAATCTTTATAAAGTCAACCTAGGTACCTCTCTTCTTTTCGATTTTTCCACCATTTTTTGTCTTTCCGCTGTTAGGGGAAACGGAAATACAGAGCTACTGGACAACCAATTACGGTGCGATCTCTTAATATGTTGTGGCCCTACAACACGGCCTCAAGCATACTCCCTCATGCTGTTTTTCACTAGACACAACAACAACAAACAAAAACCATCGGAAGAAGACAAAATGAGTATTTTACCCATTAAAGTCAATTCAGCAAATATTTAATAATGCTAAATACAATTTAAATTAAATCAGGGAATTAGTGGACAAATAAATACAATCAAATATGTAACAAAATGTGATATGAAATAGTAAAATAAACAGAACAGAGTTTTTAATTATTATTATTATATAGGTATTTACCAGCATTATCTATCAGATGCATGGGTGTTATTATCAACTGTTGAGCTTTTTTTTTTTTGCCGTTCACATAGGAAGAGCAAAATTTTATTTTAACTTATGAACTCACTAGATCCCTCAGATCAGATCAAAAACCCATTGTGAAGAATCCTTTTCATTACCATGGCCAACATCTCTGGAACAGCCTTGCAGAAGACCTGAGGGCAGCATAACATGTTCATCTCATCTCATCTTCAACCGCTTATCCGTGGTCGGGTCGCGGGGGCAGCAGCTTCAGTAGGGGGCCCCAAACTTCCCTTTCCCGGGCCACATTAACCAGGTCTGACTGGGGGATCCCGAGGCGTTCCCAGGCCAGTGTGGAGATATAATCTCTCCACCTAGTCCTGGGTCTACCCCGAGGTCTCTTCCCAGCTGGACGTGCCTGGAACACCTCCCAGGGGAGGCGCCCAGGGGGCATCCTTACCAGATGCCCGAACCACCTTAACTGGCTCCTTTCTACGCAAAGGAGCAGCGGCTCTACTCCGAGCTCCTCACGGATGACTGAGCTTCTCACCCTATCTCTAAGGGAGACCCCAGCCACCTTTCTAAGGAAACCCATTTCGGCCGCTTGTACTCGCGATCTCGTTTTTTCGGTCACGACCCATCCTTCATGACCATAGGTGAGGGTAGGAACAAAGATTGACCGGTAGATCGAGAGCTTTGCCTTCCGGCTCAGCTCCCTTTTTGTCACAACGGTGCGGCAAAGCGAGTGCAATACCGCCCCCGCTGCTCCAATTCTACGGCCAATCTCACGCTCCATTGTCCCCTCACTCGCAAACAAGACCCCGAGGTACTTAAACTCCTTTACTTGAGGTAAGGGCTCATTCCCTACCCAGAGTAGAATGAGCCCTAACATAACAAGCATAACATGTTGATATTATTAAAAGCAAACTTAAGATCTTTGTCTGGCCTGCAAATGGATTTTATTACATTTTTTCCAGATCGTTTTCCCTTTAAAACTGTATTTTCTTTTCTTATTTTACTCACTTAAATACATCTAGTCTCTGTTATGATTTTATCCTATTTTAGATATCTTTCTATTTATTTATTTTTGTATTATTTCCATCTATTATTTATTTCTATTTCAGCAATTTTTTCCCTATTTAGAATTTTTGTGTTTTTGAAATCTGCCTCTGGTGAGTCCATATTGTTAATTGGTGAGAGAGCATTTCAGTTTCTGTTTTTACTGAATGTCTTTTACTTTCTTAGTGCTCTAGATAGATAGATAGATAGATAGATAAACAGATAGATAGATAGATAGATAGACAGACACACAGCTTTAAAAAAAACAACTTCTTCATGTTTTCAATCCCAGGTCCAAGTGTCCATGAAGTTCAACGGCCAGTCTTCGGTGGAGGTGCACCCTCACAGTAACCTGGAAGAACTGAAGACAGTGACATCCATTAGCTTGTTCATGAGAGTGGACCCTGACAAGGATCCCATTGAGGACCGTTTCATCTTTTACCTGGGAGACAGAAATGTGAGGATTTTCAGATGAATTATTCATTAATTTACCCAAATAATGCTTACCAGAATGAATGCTAAATACAGCTAGATACAGGTAGGAGCCAATTACAGAAAGTCAAAGCAGTTGTGGGAAACAACTTTTTTTAAAACTTTTTTACTTTTCCTAATATAACGGCTTGGTATGTGACGAATAGCTGTTTCTAAACTTCATAGACCTGCACGCAGAGGCTGAGATCAAATGATAACATGCAGGGAGCCGCTTGTGGACTTGAATAGTGTGTCGGGATCATGGGAGCAGGAATAACAGCCTTTGAAAGTGCACAATTACCCCATTCAAAGGGTCTCCAAGAGACGCCTGTTACGATGGTGCATGTGAGTAGTTGCAGAGCCACCCCACAGAAGAGAGCAGTTACACAATGTGTGGCCTCTCTGTTCTCTTAAGAATTTCACCCTCCATAATGTCACTGCCAGTTTAATATACTGCATGCAGTAGTTTTTGTCTACAGCTTCTCCGCGTCTAATATTACCCTCTATTTCAACGTAGAATAAAATTCCCATGTAGGAAAATCATGACAAAGTGGTGGCCGTTGTACAAACAAAGGCCACTTTGGAACAATGTGTCAACGCACTCTGATGTTTTATGATGATCATGCCCACAGGGTAGGAAAGACTACATGGGTCTGGCTATCAAGAACGACAACCTGGTGTACGTGTACAACCTCGGGGGCGAAGATGTTGAGATCCCGCTGGGTTCAAAGCCTGTCAGCCAGTGGCCTGCCGTCTTCAACTACATCAAAGTAGAGAGGTAATATATGTTGGCTTTAATTTAATCTGATTGAATTTGAATATGTAACTGCAAACCACCAAGAAAAAACTATTTAAAGGTGGCCTGTATAACTGAGCACTAGTGGCACTGTGGGGCAATGGTTTTTAGAAATTATATTTGAAAAGCATTTTACAAAACTTTATCTTTTGTTAACAGTGGATATAAGCACACACAAAATGGTGGATACCAAAAACAGTGAACTGCACGGCCAAAAGTAAACGTAAATGTATGAGGAAGGAAATTCACCAAAGATGTTTGTTAGACCTCAGAGAAACTTTCAATAGATTTTGGTGCGTAACACGGACTTTAAACATAACTTTTGTCTACGATAAAACCCCACCCTCAGCCTGTAAGCAAAGTTTCTGTTAGCATAAAACTTAAATGTATTCAATAATTTATTTCCAAATTAGGAAGGACAAAGGCCAAAACAACAAATCAACAAATCTATCTCAAAAACAAATCATCAATTTAAACTATTGGGATATGACAGAACGAAATACCAATAACTAAACATCCTGACTATCAAAAACATGAGAAAACCTGTTAAAAGAAAATTGCAGTTCACCCTTACTAACTCTAACAAATAATAAATCATGAATATGGCACAAGCTATAGTGAAGTTCCAATACAAAAGGTGTGGCTGGTCGGCACATCGGGAAGATGAATGTGCTCCTTTGAGACCAGGGCTGAACGCGCCATCTTGGCACAGATCTATTTATATACATTCATTTATTCCACCAATCACAAGTAATGCCAACATTCATTCCACAGAAAATAGCAGAAAAAAACACAACCTCACATACAACCTCACATAATACGACCACAGTCGTAACACTGTTCTATAACAAAGTCCAACATCATCCTGTTCCTGCGGTAACCTGTAATATACTCTCATCGATGTCAAATCTCCTTAACCGCCTCCATCTGACTCATGTCCATCAACTTAATATCCAATCTGTTCCCCCTTTATTGCTCTCACAGTACAAAGCTGCTGTGCTATGTCTTAGCACCACATGTCGCAGCTGTATTACATTTTTTTTCAGATTTTGTTTGGGCTACTTAGTTCCAACAGCAGTTTCTTTTTACTTTAGGTGGAACCTTTTCACTCATGACTTGGCAGCAGCTGTGACTCAAGGTTGCAGTCTAAATACCATTTACTTGGGTCACCTGTAGAAATTAGGGGAATGGATTATGCTACAGTAGTAATCACTTGCACATTTAAACAAGCCATTCACCAAAAGTTTGTGCTGTTAGGAGAGTTTGCTGTATCTGATTTGGGACGCTTGACAAGCAAGTTTGAAAAAGAGAGAAACAAAAATCCAGCCCATTGTCCCACATGTGTCTGTTAAACCCATAAGGTGATAAAATTACTTTTGTTACTCATGCTTCTTTGTGCTCTCTGCCTGTAGACTCGGCAGACATGGAAAAGTCTTCCTGACAATCCCCAGTCAGAGCTCCACAGACGAGCAGAAGTTCATCCAGAAGGGCGAGGCTCCAGGCACTGACTCCATATTTGACATTGACCCCAAGGATATAGTGTTCTTTGTCGGTGGAGTCCCACCAGATGTTAGGGTAATGAGTTTTACAAAAGTCCTTATAAATCTTTATTTAATTACCAGTTTTTTTTAATTACATGTAACTGTGTTGTAATTGATTTTTTGTTTTTTAGCTTCCACCCCCTCTGAGTCTTGCTCCTTTTGTGGGCTGCATAGAGTTGGGCTCGCTCAACAATGACGTGATCAGTCTGTACAATTTCAAGGAGACTCACAAAGTGGATGTGGTTACATCATCACCGTGCTCCAGGTACACATTTGCATAGTTGGATTAACTCCTCTAAAATTCTCAGTTCTCTCAAAGTACAGTGCACAGATCGGAATAAAGAGGCTGCAGTTTTTGCTGCTGTTGTACTGTGTTATATGTTCCTATTGTTTTGTATAATCTACACCTCTTTTTTATTAGTTTTAGACTAAGAATTTTGTAAACTAAAATAGTAACGGTTTTAAACTAGATTTAGACACAGAGTTGAAAAGTAAGCAAATCATTTTGGACCCAACTCATTTGTAATTGTACTTTTGTGGTGCAAATATTTGAACACAATTTTTTTTTTCTCGCAGGTACAAGTTGGCATTCTCGCAGAGTCGCATCGCCAGCTACCTGTTTGATGGAACAGGTTACGCTCTCATCAATAATATTGAGAGGAGGGGCAAATTCGGCGTTGTCACAAGATTTGATATTGCAGTTCGAACAGTTGCAAATAATGGAGTCATTTTTCTTATGGTCAATGCAGTGAGTATCAAGACTCTGTAATCCTCCTGGGGGGAGGTAATTATTGATGTGATGTTACATTATAAACTGCAGTAATTGCATATACATTTTATTTTCATCTCTACAGGAGAAATTCTTCCTTTTGGAATTTAAGAATGGCTTCCTGCGGCTAGTGTATGACTTTGGCTTCACCGATGGGCCAAAACGTTTGGAAAACTTAACAAAGCTGCAAATAAATGACGCTCGATACCATGAGGTACATTCCAAACTTCTAATTTCGTTTGTTGAACATGTGAATGAGTTATTATGTGTTGCTGTAACTGTTGCTGTTGGGCTTTATGCATAGGTGTCGGTCATCTACCACCAGTCAAAGAAGGTAATCTTGCTAGTGGACAAAAGCCATGTTAAATCTGTGGAGAATCCGAAAACCACTCTTCCCTTCTCAGACATCTACATCGGTGGGGCTCCGTCAAGCATTCTAAAATCCAGGTGAGTTAAAAAAAAAAAAAGAAAGTGGCAGCAAGGAGAAACTAATTTAATTTTTTAAAGTCTGAAGATTATTTTGTGTTTCTAGCACTGTGATGAATATAAATCCAATATTTACTATCCTTTTATCTGTGCTTTGGTCTCCAAGAGACCAGGATTATCAGGCTGTCCTTACTCATGTACAGGTCATTACACAACGCCATAACTAACCATTTCCTGCAACTTGACTGGTTGGCTGTGACGTGTGTTTTCTGTAAGATGGTGACAGTTTTGTATGTGTATCACTTCAGGCCAGAGCTGTCTGCCGTGGTCGGCCTGAAAGGCTGTGTGAAAGGTTTCCAGTTCCAGAAAAAAGACTTCAACCTGCTGGAGGAGCCTGGCACCATTGGCATCAGCAGCGGCTGCCCTGAGGAGTCCTTTGTAATCAATACCACATACATCAAACACACATTTGCACATACACAAACTTTTCACTTTCAGTTAAGAGGAAATACTTTTTACCTGTAAGCTGCATGAGTGAAAGGGAACAGGTGATAAAAGTGACATGTGTTTTTTCATGACAGATGTCCCACAAGGCCTATTTCACTGGAGAGAGCTACCTTGGATCCACAGCAAAGATTTCACCCTTCGACAGCTTTGAGGGAGGACTCAACTTTAGAACAGTCCTGCCCAGTGGACTTCTGTTCTACCACAGTGAAGGGGTACACACACAAATCCATGTCTTAATGCAAATCTGTTTGTTGGGTGAGACAAGTAGTGCTCATGATTTTTTCTGTTAGTTTAAGAATGCTCTAAGAGCCCTTATTCTTTTCAAAACCTGCTAGTGCTCCTGATTAACAACTATATTATCTTATATCAATATAACTTATCACTAGATTATAATAACTACACTTTTATTTTCTCATTCTTCAGTCTGATGAGTTCAGCATCTCCCTGGAGAACGGAGCAGTGGTGCTGAACACCAGAGGCACAAGAGTCAAATCACACAAGAAACAATACGGTGATGGAAGGACGCACTTCTTAGTGGCCTCAGTCAACAATCAGAAGTAAGTGTTCAACTGAGCAGCTGCAGAATCCTGTTCGCCACTTCCTTAGGGGGTAGGCTGACACACACATGCAGACCCACACACACAGACGCACCTACACACACACACACACACACACACACGCACACACGCACACACGCACACGCACACACACACACACACACACACACACACACACCATATCACATTCAACAACTCTCACTTTGCTTTCTTGTTTCTTGGCTAGACTATTAATAATTCTCCTGTCCTCTTATTACTGTTTTGTTTTCCCTGTTTTGTCTTGCAAACAAAAAGCAAACAGTTAATGTCATCTTGTGGCAACTTACCCTTTATGAAATTAATTTTTTGAATAGAGCTTTCATGTGATTATATGTGCTGATGACTAAAGAAAATACTAAGTGACAGAATTAATAATTGAGTGACTGCTTGAACTGTTTACTTCAGGTATTCTCTGTTGGTGGATGACAAAGACAAGCAGGAGAAGAAACGTCCATCATCAGCCACAAGGTCCTCAACAGGCTCTGCTATAAAGACCTTCTACTACGGAGGGTCTCCGAGCAGCAGCTTCAAGAACTTCACAGGCTGCATCAGCTATGCCTACGTCAACAGGTAAATCACTACTGAACAGTACATCAATACAACTTTGAGTATGACTGGAAGGAACACATTTGTTCTACTCTTGTAGTCGACAAAATTGCCCCCTTCATATCTCTCCAGACTGCAGCAGTCAGAGCTTTCTAAGTGAACATGTGACTCTAGTTGCTGCTTAGTATGGAGATCTTTCTCCCTTTCCTTTTGATCGAAGAGGACAATTACAAGTAAAGTCATTTGAACATGACATGGAGTTTGTTGCTGCAGCTGCAGCTTTTACACGTTTGGCAGTCTTGTGCTCACTCACTGTCACTCCTGTTTTCATAGACAAGATCGTGACATTGAGCCTGAGGACTTTCAGAAGTACACAGAGAAGGTGAAGACCTCCCTGCAGGACTGTCCAGTCCATCGCCCCCCTGCCGCTCTGCTGTCAAGGCACAGGAATAACACCTCCAGAGCCAAACATGGCGAGTTACAGAAGGTAAAAACTAAAGAATGCCTTTCATGAACGCTGGCTTTTTTGGGGATGTATGCTTTTTCATTTGATAACAATCCTTTGGGCCATACTGACATTCAACAAACACCTTCAAAGGTTACCAGGGATAAGTCTAACCTCCCTCTTGGCCTGATGGAACTGACAAGTGATAGCCAGGAGCCACCAGAGCTGAACACTGAGCCCTGCTACCTCTCCTCAAGTCCCAGAGCATCCCAACAAGCCTTCCACTATGGTGGCATCGCCAACAGCAGACAGCACTACATAGATCTCCCAGACTCCCTTTCAGAGAGGTACGTTCAACAGAGAACTAGAATTAACCTCCAGGTCAAATCTAGTTAAAACCTCCCCGTGCAAATACTCTTTTAATGGTTTCTTTGTGTTTGCACGCATGACAAAATGTATCTCCCACCCCCCAGGTCCCACTTCTCCTTGTCCCTGAAGACCTACTCATCCTTTGGTCTCATCTTTTATGTATCTGATGTCCAAGAGGACAATTTCATGGCTCTCTTCCTGGCCCATGGGAAGCTGGTATACACCTTCAACGTAGCAGAGCAGAGAGTCAAAATCAAGAGTGATGACAAATACAATGATGGTGCATGGCACAATGTAAGTTTGTCACCTACAGTCCTGAATGTATGCTTGGGCAAGTGTGTGTTTGTTTATGTGTCAACACTATGTCCAGTGACGACCCCTCTGTCTTCTCCTGCTGAAGGTTATTTTTATCCGTGATGGGAGTGTGGGTCGATTAATAATTGATGGGCTCACAGTGCTGGAGGACAGCGCTCAGGGAAGCGACGTCTCCTGGCATATCAGCAGTCCCCTCTATGTTGGAGGAGTTCCTCCTGAGAGAGCCCAGAAGAATATTCAGGTATGGGTAAATGTTGAGTTTGAACATTAAGAACATACACAACAGGGATCACTTGAATCACATGAATATTATATCAATGTATGTAGCACTGAATAAAACTATAACCTCCTTCATATGTCTGTATTTAATTAGAATGGCACTCAGTAAAGCACCTACCTCCGCCAAGGCCCAACAGTTGCCTAAATCAAATCAAGCCACATCAAATTGCCCACACTCATAGATATGTGTCTCCCATATATGGCAGATTTCTTTTTTCATCAAGATCCATGTATAATTCCCTGGAAAAAAAGTCAAAAAAATCTCACATTGTTTAAAGAAAGAGATAATCATAATCTTGTTGGTAGAGGTAATAACCCTTTGGTTATTCTTTCTGGAACAAACATGATCGTAGCAGCAGACATGCAGCTCTGCTCTGCTGTTCCCTCAGACAGTAGGAAAACCCTCACTTTCACCCGTTCCCCTTTCCCTTAACATCCTGGCTGCATAGATTGATTTCATCACCGACTTGTCTGCAGTCCCCACAGCATTAACATATAATCACTTTATAAAACTGATGGCATAGCAGATGCAAGGCAAGAGGACAGCCATGGCAGAGGTATGCGCTCTCTCCAAGCACCCTTCTAGTTGCTTATGAATTCAACTGTTCCTTTGTAAAAAGGAACAATGGGGTATGTCTTCTTTCTATTGTTACATTGTGTCATTTGATTTCCTTACCTGTGCCTCCCTTTTAGAGAAACTCTGCATACAGCTTTACCGGCTGTTTAAAGAACCTTCAGCTCGATGGAAGGTTGTTGTCCTCTGTGACAGACACGTTTGGGGTCACTCCTTGCTTTGACGGACTCTCTGAGGCGGGAACATTCTTCTCAGAGGAAGGAGGATACATCGTGCTGGGTAAATGTCTAGTAGACACAGGCATTTTGTTCCTGAACCTCCAATCTGAAAGAAGTTGAATACATTGTATGAAAATTATTTGTTGCAGCCTGACTCCCCAACATTAAAAATAACTCATTTTGAGGAGCATTAAAATCAGTCCAAAGAACCCCATCTGTTTCGAGGTTTCATACCATGTCATGGCTTACGAAAATGTTATTTCGGTAAACTGCCTGTGGGCAAGGGAAAACAATCAGTCATCAGTGTAGCTTTGGAGAAATTGTTGATGGGGGGTACAGAGGATAGGGGGCAACGTGAAGGCCCTGAGAAACTTAGCAACTTAGCTGCAAGTAATTTTACATTCATGCAGACATGGTAGAGAAACAGGGCTGATATGCAGCAAAAAGGTGAGAGTCCAGAATGAATAAGGTATCATTGACTCACTTCATTTGGTGTCCACTTCTCTCCCTCAGATGAATCTTTTAACCTGGGGCTGAAGTTTGAGCTGGTGATGGAGGTGCGCCCCCGTGTGGCATCTGGGGTGCTAATGCATGTGCGCACAGCAGAGGGATATGTAACCATGTACACTCACCAAGGAGCAGTAAGTCATTTAGACAGTTATCCAGAAAACTACACACACTCTGGTCAGTTTATGTTGAACAAAATGAAATGTGTCATATGTTCAAAAGCATGATCACAAATTTCCATGTTTTTCCAGGTCGTGGTTCTTGTAAACGATGGAACCAATGAGTTCTTCACCGAAGTGCCTCCAAGACAGGGTCTGTGTGCTGGCAACTGGCACAGAATTACTGGTGAGAATTTTCTTATCAGCCCTCACAAGAGCTAAAAAAAAAACTCTTTAGCTTCTTTCAAGTTTGTGTGAGTGCTCTTAAATCGTCACTATCACCTTTCATCTCTCATGCCAGTCATGTTGATGGCATAGCGCAAATAACAAAGTTAATATTCAAATGCAAAAATGATATTAAGGTGCTTTTTAAAATTCATACTTTATACTGTTTAATTCATTTCATATTTTTAGTTATTACTGGGTTCATAACAAAACTTGATTCACATTTTAAAAGTTGTTGTTTTGATATGTCAAAATTAAACCACAAAGAGAAAGTAATTGTAACATAAAAGACCAAAAATGTTTGTATAGGGTGCAAATGTATTTCCATTCCATGCCACCTTAAAGGGGCCATATTATGCTCCAGGCACCTTTTCAGCCTGCCTCCACGTATATTTGGTTATCTGGGGTGTCTGCCAGCCCACGGAGAATGAAAAGAAAACAATGAGTCGTTGATTCGTGGTTTAGGTTGATCGTGCAGACGGTCTGTAAACGAGCCATTCACAGCCCGGGCGTCAAGTGACGTAAGTTGACTCCTGCTACTGGGGCGACCACGCCCCCAACCTGAGCAGCACCTCCCCCCTTGAAGTGCGGAAAAACAGATCGCGTCTACGCCGGCGTTCGGTCGCGGCTCCCGGCTTGGGGCGTTCGGTCGCGGCTGCCGGCTTGCGGCGGAGGTCGCGGCTGCCGGCGGTCGGTCGCGGCTGCCGGCTTGCGGCGGAGGTCGCGACTGCCGGCGGTCGGTCGCGGCTGCCGGCGGTTGCGGCTCCCGGCTTGCGGCGGAGCTCCCGGCTACCGGCGTAGCTAGACTCGCGGCCGGGATGTCGTTAACGTTCTATCGCCCAGCCCCTTGTGCTCTGTGTGTAATTATGGAGAACGTGTTCGCTGGGCCTCCCGGGTCTCTACGTCGTGTATGTGCCTTGTTACGTGCGACTGTTGTCATGGCAGCAGACCCGGGGAGGAGCGAGGAGGAGCTTTGCGGAACATGAAGGGAGGGGGGCGAGGAGTGAGCAGGAAAGCGCCGGAATCGACCGTAGTCTCACAGGGCTGTTTATACAGAAAGAGGAGGGTGCTGTGTGGCTTGATCCTTGAGGTGTTTTGACATGGAATTGCAAAGTCATGTAGTTCACACACCTGAAAACCAATGTAACTTGTGTAAAAGGGGCATAATATGGGCCCTTTAATGTTGCTTTATAGTTTTCTACATTCTCTTCTTCATTTCACAGGAATAGTATTGTACTATTTGCTCAACTCGTTTTTTATACGCAGCTGTAGTGTGGTGGCAATTTCTGTTTAGGAAAGTCAGCTCTGGTATCTCTGTGAGTTTAATTCGGTCATTCTGTCTTGCCTCATCACAGTGATCCGAGATGCCAACGTCGTCCAGCTGGATGTGGACTCTGAGGTCAACCACGTGGTGGGAGCTCTGAATGCCAACTCCACAGATGAGAGAAAGCCGGTGTTCATTGGTGGAGCCCCAGGTGAGTCCGGAACACCACTTCTCCTGATCTTCTCCGGTGATAGAAATACCACAGTTTTCTCATCATGCTGATACTCTCCCTCCTTTCAGATCTTTTCCTCCCAGAGAGCCTTCCCACCAGAAAGGCCTATGTTGGCTGTATGAGGAACCTGACCATCAATAACAGCCCAGTGAGCTTCAGCAAAGCTGTCTTGGTCAGTGGAGCTGTCAGTGTCGGAACCTGCCCAGCAGCATAACACTCAACTCTCAACGCTACAACTATCCCCAATACAGCAATGACCGAACACATTTTAAATGCTCCTTTCTGTTAAAAAAAATAACCATTAAAACAAGTGTTGTCATTCATTTCACTCTGTCAGATTTTTATTATTGTTTCTGTCATTAACTTGTCTTTACAATTGTCCCAAGCCATGACCAAATTTAACAACATAAGAATAACCCTGAAAGGAAACACACAGTGAAAGTCTATCATTAGTAAGATCAGGATTAGAACCATCCCGAGGGATCGTACGTGCATCCATGATTTAGACTTTTATTATTTTTACATTACAAAAGACACTATTTGATTTTAGTGTATTTTATGGTCCACCAACCAACTTTAATATTTCCATGGCACATTTTTTATACAAGCTCAAAACCTTCTCTTTTTAAGTTTTATGTCTGGTGAATAAACGATGTCTAACATCCATGCACGCTTTGTTTTTTTCTCTGTCTTTTTCCAAAATATAAGAAGTCTGGTCCTTTTTGTTTGCAGTATGTTAGAAAATGAAAGAGTGAAGTGTTTGTCACTTTGGCTATTTGCCTTTGTCGAATACTTATCTTAGGTAGTTAAAAGTAGTAGTGAGTGAGTATTCATGCACATTTATTCATCAGTAAGTAACTGGTGTCATTATGGATGCAATACAAAGTCTAGACAGAGTGCTAATCTTTTTATAATAAATGTATTTGATTGCCTTTTCAAAATATCTCTTTCACGATGTCTAAGTGTTTTTCATCACCATTGTATTTGCTTAGAAGACTAGTCCTTTATAAAAATGATTGATATTTACTATAAACTTTTTCATTTCATAATGTCCCTTTTTCTTATTTATTTGCTTTTTTTGAACAATAATTTAAAAATAAAAAAGGTGGTTAACCATGATACTAACAATAAAGACAAAAACAAATAAAACTAACAAAAGATAAAAAAAAAAGTACATCAATTGTAAATGATAGCAAATAAACAATATAATAAATAGATAATGTTTTAATGAATTAACACTAATTGGTCTATTAAGTGGAAAGGGTGCAGCCACTTGATGCACTGATGAGAGTAGCAGGAGAAGTATGCAAGAGTGCCGGGGTTGGTAACTTGCTGAATGAGTGTAACACAGAGAGATCCAAACAGAAAAGGCAAGAAAGCAAATGTGTGTAGGAAGTGTTAGACAGCAGTGCAGCACAGTAGAGTTTATGCTGAGGCCTGAGTTTACATGGCTGGATGCAGCAGTAGTGGCAAGTATTATGCAAGAATTTGAAATTAAAATGTTGACAGAGAAATTAAAAAAAAATTGATGATAGCAGGAGTCAAAAATGTGACTGAAGATGTGGAATCTGAAACTAATAGAATACAGATTATAGTCGAAGAAACTGCCCATAATCTGGATATGAGAACGAAGAAGTAAAAGGTGAGTCAAGTATTCAAGATAATCCAGAAATACAATGTACTGGCCCATATCAATAACCGATTTAATTCTCTATTCGAACACAAAAAGCCTGATGTTAAACAGTTCATCCACAGTCAGAAAGAAAACCAAGATCTGTTGTCTATCCAGATTAAAACAAAGTTAGGGTTTTCATAATAAATGTGTATATGGCAGGGAAGATGGGGCAGGTGGGTGTTTTGCCACCGTTGTGATGGGTATCTCCTTCAGAAGTAATATTAGAACTGAGTGGGACTGTGTGGGCAGTTGAAGTGTGGAAAGAAGGATAAACCTGGTGGTTACAAACTTCTATCAACCATGCATAGAGGTAGCAAACAGCAGAAGAAATAGACGGTATATGATGAGGAAGAGAGCACAGTGGAATCTGTTCTAGACCTGACACTGGGACCTCAGCACCTTTGTGTCCATTATCCAATATATAGTAAAAAGGGCATGGGGGAAAATGGATTTTTTAAATGCGGGAATGAGATAAACGTTTCTTCTTTATTAAATTAGTGACAATACTGATATAGAAATGATTATCTATCAGCTGCAACAAGGTCTTTTTCTATAAGCACAGGCAGGATGAGGGAAAAACAAGTAGCCTACCATGGTGGGATTACAAGTGCAGTAAAGAGTAATACAGATGTTCACAATAGTCTTTTTTTAATCAAATATCATTCTTATTATGACAAATATAATAAACAGTTGCACCAGTCAACATTTTAAGGAAATATTCTATATCTAACAAAAGAGTTTCTTTATTGAAAAACCCACTTTCTGTCCCTGAATCCTGAAGCATCTGCTTTACAAGCTAAATCAAAATTATAATTGTAAAAGAAACTAGTCTAATCTGATTGGAAACACAATATTTCATTAGAAAATCCCAAACGGACTTTCCGGGTTAGGTTGGCGGGGGGGGGGTGTGTTACCCGTGTGAGTCCGTTCATGGCACACGTCATCAGCAATCGACCAAACGCAGCTGAGGCGCGCTTCCAATGAGACATTCAAAAGGTTTTGTAAAACACGTGAATATTGAGTATGACTTAAGTCGTTGCAAGTGAAGGGTGTGAGTGTCGCTGGCGCCATGACACAGTCAGTTGTTGTCCAGGGTGAGTAAAAGTGTCCACTCTCCGAACTGAACGTTAGCTTAGCTAAGCTAACGTTAGCTTAGCTAACGTTCAGTCTGCTGTCGGGCGATGCTAACAGCGTCCCTGCGCGGTCAGCTGGTTCACGGCTCACTTAGAGAACACGTAGGTCAATTCAATGGAACCGTTTCCCCTTTCAAACGATGCCCGAAGGTGACACTTCACTTTGTTCTGCAGTCGGACAGTGTGGGAACCAGGTTGGCTGCAGGTTCTGGGATCTCGCTTTGAGAGAACATGCTCATGTCAATAAAGTAAGTGCTCGAGTCCACAACAGCAGCACAACTATTCTGAGTGGCAACTTGCACTGAGTCAAACACAATGGCACTTTGCACAGCAGACGTTTCACAAGTCTTATATCAGGATAATGATAATGTTGGACGCATTCCGTTTTGTTTTTTTGTTGTGCTTACATCTGCTTTGATGGCTCTAACGTGTCTACAGCAGCACACACCAGCCTCTACCCTCAGCTGTCCTCACACGCATTCACTCACACAAATCTCTCCACTGTCAGGATTTAAAAGTTGTTGCTCACGTACCTTTGGTCATCATTTAGGGTCAGTACAAAACCATTTAAAGACTGTGACAATGGCATGTGACAGAAAAATGAAATATCTATCGCAAAAGTTTAAAGCGCTGCGTTTGAAATTCTCCTCAATCAAGTAATACCATCGGGAAGGCATCTGATTGGTCCCACCGCGAGTCATTCGGAGCTACTGTATGCCCACCAACAAGGAGCCCCGCAACTGAGCCCTGATCACATCGTGGAGTCGGGCTGGGATCACATGAAGGGACAGAAGTCCCAGTACCCTGACAATCGTTGTTCCCCTGAACCGAGGAGAAGTGGTGCTGTTTCTAAAGGCCTAGGGTGGTAACAGGAAATATTCATTTGATTAAAAGAATAAATAATCCCACCACACATTACTTTTAGTGACAAACGTTTGCACAGGAATTTACAATAAAAGTTAAAATTATAAAAAGTCTCAATTTTACAATCAGTTTTTTTGTTTTTCACGAGCTAATAATTCAATTATTAGTTGTATTCCAAATCATATATTTCCAATCATGGATAGTTTTTTCTTTTTTCCCTCTTTGTCACTGTTGTGGAAATGCAACATGGGCTTCTCCCAGACAGAAGTCAAAACTGCAGATGTTGCAGCCATGTGGTTTGGGCCTTAACCATTAGTCTACCAGGTTTCCCCAAACACCAACCATGTTGGAAATTAAATTAGAAAATGTGCTAATGCTCAAATGTTAAACCTTTGTTTGATTGTAGATAGCATACATCTGCCAAGGCCCAAGATAGTCCTCATAGATTTAATCAAGCCAATCAACGAGTGCCTGCTTTTCATCGAGATCCAAGTGTTATTCTTTGAGGAATTGGTGGAAATGACAAAAAAACGCTGTGCTGTCACAATGTTAAAGAAAGTGGTAAAAACAATTCCTGTATCTGCCCCTTTGTCCGGATCCACACCAAAATGTAATTGGTTCTTTTCGGCCCATGTGGTTCTGTTTAGTAGTTTTTACGTAATCCCGCTGACAAATCAACAAGCGGACACGGGTAAGGACCATTGGCAATGCAACATAACAAGAAGAAAGTGACTGTCAAATGAACATGCATAACATATAGTTATTTAGATTCACTGTCATTTTCAATGCAGTTTAGTAGTTTCTGCATAATTTGCGGACAAACAAAAAAACAAACAAACCAACAAAAAAACAAAGTGAAGCCCCGTCTCATTTTGATTTATCTCATCTTTCAAAGAAGGACATGCAATCACCTACCATTTGTCCAGGGCATTCCTAACATGCTATCTCTGTCTCCCATTCAGACAGGAGTGTATGACGATGCTCTCAGCAGCTTTTTTCGGAATGTGGACTCAAGGTAAACGGTTACTGTTACATGGGTTGACATGTAACTGTCCGTCAAGGTGATCCTTTCATCTTTTTATACTTGGTGTGCCTTTCCAGGAAAAGTGATGGAGGCGCCTGTGGTTTCGGTGGGAGAATCCAACATCTTAAGGCCCGAGTAAGTCCCGGTAGTTACCAGGAAAAAGCTGGTTGAAAAATTGGTTGAGGAAAATGGATATCCCAAGGTGTAGTGTAAAGCTGTGATGCTGAAAGACTACTGCATTTGCACTTAGAATCATAGGTTAAGCGGTGACCTTGATCATTACTGTCCAACTGTTTAAAATGTATTGTCTGAGTCACGAAACACAAGTGATGGTTCACAAAAAATCCTTCCTAAATGTATACAAAAAATGGGATTTTTTTATACCTCAACCTCAAAGAGTTATGGAATGATAGCAATGGACTTAAGGCATGTGCTGAGCATTTAATGGAAATTGAAAATACTGTTCGCTTCATTCTCGCATATGTGAATCCACAGGCGGTGCTGGTGGACATGGAGGAGGGGGTGGTCAATGAGATCCTTCAAGGCCCGCTGAGCGAAGTGTTCGATAGCACTCAGCTTCTCACAGACGTATCGGGTTCAGGCAACAACTGGTGAGAGACAGACGAGTCACGGGGTGCCGCCTCACACGCTCACTTGGCCTGAAGCCAGTGTTCCAAACCATTCACTGTCATGATAAGTGCAACATGATAAGTTTTTCGTGGCTGAAAGGATTCAATCTGCTTTTAAACATTCAAATTCCTCAGGAATATAAAAGAGCAAGAAACAAAAACACTTGCAGCATCGTAGCCTCAGAAACTGGGTGTTTTTGTCCAATTTGCTCTTTCTCAAGTACAGACAGTATTATTTAGGGGAAAGGTCAGGGGTGTTTGTTGACAAGACTGGTCTACGTAGATATTCCCTCTCTCATGGGGCTGGAGCTGCTTTCCCTCAGTCTGATAGCCACTTTAAAACCAAATAATTCCTCTTCGCAATGACACGTCAAGCAGTGGGTGTGAACTCTTCAGCTTCTCAAAGGAAACTTCCGAGGAGAGACGTGTTGTGGCTGACTTATGTTAGTGCTGCTAACATAGATTTCCCCTTCAAAACTCAACGTCTTCAGCCTTTTACTTTTAAGTTTATAAAAAATGTGCAGGGGACTGACTTTTAAAATCCTAGACACTTTTCTCCACACAGCTTTCAACTCCACACAATGACATTTGAATTTGTGCTTGTTTATTCTTCATGTTGAAATGTTTATTTTCATGTTTGTCAAGACTGTCTAAAATTCAGACTGCTTTTAATTCACCACTTGTGAAGCTTGCAGAATTACATTTTTTTTTCTTTTTTTAAAGATCTGACTCAAATGAGAAAATTCATTGCTTAATTTATACACATTTATATACATTTAACACTTCTCATCATATATAAACTCAATAGTAACATACCTGCTTCCTTGTCCAGGGCAGTTGGACATATGTCGTACGGCTCAGTCTACAGGGAGCAGATAGTGGATAAGCTGCGGAAGGCTGCAGAACACTGTGACTGTCTGCAGTGCTTTTTTCTCATTCACTCTATGGGAGGAGGTAAGGCACAAAATTATTTGGAAACGGCTTACACGACATTAAATTCATCATCTTACTGCAGAAACCTTCTTGCTTAGTGTAAGTGCATTCTCCTTGACTAAATTTGAGGCACCGGTTCGGGTTTGGGGACCAGAGTGCTGAGCCTGCTGGAGGAAGAGTTCCCAGAGGTGTGTCGAATTGTCACCTCAGTCTATCCGTCTCCGGAGGACGATGTCATTACCTCCCCGTACAACAGCGTCCTGGCCATGAAAGAGCTCTCAGAGCACGCTGACTGTGTCATTCCTGTGGAAAACCAGGTTTGTGCGTGTGATTGTTTGCCCCCCCCCCCCCATTATGTCTCTGCTGTATGTTCATATCTAAACCATCAATGATGAATTCCCCCTCTGCTCCTCCTCCAGTCATTGGTTGACATTGTGAATAAGATTAAACACATGTCTGATGGTGGAAAGCCAGGGCTGACGATCAGGAAAGACAGCAGCATCATCTCTGGACAGGGTGGCCTCAGGGGGGCAGAGAAGCCCTTCGATGCCATGAATAACATTGTGGCTAACCTGTTGCTCAACATTACCAGGTACAGTATTACAGTGTGTGCTCGTAAGGCAGTGTTTACCACTGGAAATACTGCCATTTTTCTTTTCTTCTTTTTGTGGTGTGAGCAAAAGTAAAACCTCAATGCCACTTCTGTAAAGCTGTTACATAGTATTTCTCTAACACCCTGAATTTTCAAGTCCGATACCAATTTCTACATCCACCTTCACAATTAGGTTCAATTCCAGATTCAGATTGTTGACAGATGAAAGGAAAACCCAAAATAAACTTTCTTAGTGGGGTAACAGCGTCAGCTTAGATTGTCGAAATCTGTGGAACCTAACTGGAGGGATGATTGGATGTTTTGGGTTCGGTTGGTGGTGGATAGAGGAGGCTCTAAGTTTAATCCAAAATCTCCCGTATTTGTGTATAGCTGGGTTGAGAGCTAGAGGCAGCGAAGACCAAAACATATAATTTGCATTATGGCATTCAGGGAGAACTTCAGGCATGTATGAAAGCAGCCCTTCTCTATTAGTCATGTTTTTTTCTTACTCAGATGATATTCTTACTTTTTCACCCATCTGTAGTTTGTAGTCTGAAGTGGGGAACCTTGTAGAGTTTGTTAGTGTCACTATGGAACAACATCTTTACCAGTGGGTTCCTTTTTTCCTTTTTTTTTTTTTTTTGCACATTGCGCAACCACAGTCCTGACAATGGTTTAACACCATTCCACTGACTTGCTCTGAGAATTGTTACCCGAAAAAAATGGTACGCACCGCACCTCACAACACCGTGTGTGCAAGGAAAAAAACACTTTAAGAGACGTTCAAGCGACAGACTCATCGACTCAGGGGTTTTGGCCTCGTGGTTAGCACGTCTGCCTCCCATAACCGAGGCTGCGGGTTCCAGGCCCGGCCAGTGCAGTAAAATCATCCTCAACAAAGAGAGGGAAAAGCTTTGTCCAAAATTGCTTAGTGTCCCTTTAAGTGTCCTGCATTATTAATCTTTTTCAGCTCAGCGCGTTTTGAGGGTTCTCTCAACATGGACCTGAACGAGATCGCCATGAACCTGGTGCCTTTCCCTCGTTTACACTACCTGGTGCCCAGCCTCACCCCGCTCTACACGCTGGCGGACGTCAGTGTCCCCACCAGAAGGTCTGCTGTATGGCTGCCAATGCCGCTATATTTACCTCACAGTTGTTGTGACTCCTGCAGAGCTGTTTACTATAGCTGACATGAACTCCGTCATCCCTTTCACACATTCCTCGTGTTGACTGAGGTGATGAATGAGGAGGGGAGCGCCTCCTGTGACGACCTTACTGATGTGTGTAAAATCTACATTGTCATTTGAAATATTAGAGATGGAGCAGAGTGATCTGGTTAGCATCATGAAATCAATGAATATTTTTCTGATATTAATACTTACTATGATATTGCAAATACAGTCAAGGCCAAAAGTATTTTGACAATTTTTTTTTATCTTCAGGCTCTGATCTTCAGTACATTCAGTTTGAAATAGAATAATGGACACTATATTAAAGTGCACAGTCTGTAGGTAAACCTGCTCAAATGAAGGCTGAGACTTTGCGCTTTAATGTAATATTCAGTATTCATGTATATTAAAATGAGAAAAAGATATTCAATGCAAAAGATGCCAGGTTATCTGGGATACCAGCGCTTCTTGCTTTGGCAATGTCATTTGGAACCAAAGTCTGCACAGTATCGATTGTGGTATGGAGCTGCTGTATCGATGTCCCGCGGTTACACACGCTCGACCAATCACGAGACATGACATTTCACCCAGTTTTTATAGCGTTGAATAATTGATTAAAACTCAATTTATCAGAAACAGAACATACATCATTGTGATAAGAACTAACTTAGAATTACTAATAATCTTAGTCTAAAAAGTCTAGAATAATGTGTTTTACATGTACTTTCACTACTTGGTTTAACCCATGTCCCATACACTAACATGGAGGAGGTGGGGTTTGTGATCTATACTGCAGCCAGCCACCAGGGGGGATCCAGGTGCTTTGGCAGCTGTTATGTCATCCATCTTTATGTACAGTCTACGTTCCTGACTCCAGACGTGATGTGAAAATTATTGGTTGGCACTGTTGCTTTTTTTTTTTGCTACTAATTTAAAACATGGTTGTTAGTTTTTCTTCTGATCAGAACCATAATCTTAACGGGGGGCATGAGACCCTCAGACACCACAAAGCCAAGCTTTCACTTTATCAAGTGAGACGGTGGTTATTTCAAGTTCAGTGCTGCAGGCCAGTGACAGGAAAAACTGTGACCCACCACCCAACCCACCGCCATGAAAGTGGCCTTGTCTGAGCCATGGAGACCAAATCTGCCCAGTAGAGCAGCTCATTGGTCAAAACAAGCAGTGGCTGCACTGAGTAACTCCTCGAGCTGAATATATGTCACTGTGTGTGAGCAAAGCAGACCAGGGCGTTCCTTAAAAACATCTTGCCTTCTCAGCAGAATGTCCCTGGATAAATACAGTTTCACAAATTCTGCTTTCTCAACCATTGCCCGCAGAATAAACAATGCAGAAAATATGTGCATTTATGTTTACATTTTACATACAAATGTAATTAATTAATATATATATATACACTCAGGGCCACTTTATTAGGTACACCTGTTCAATTGCTTGTCAACACAAATAGCTAATCAGCCAATCACATGGCTGCAATTCAGTGCATTTAGGCATGTAGAGGTGGTCAAGACAACTTGCTGAAGTTCAAACTGAGCATCAGAATGGGAAAGAAAGGGGATTTAAGTCACTTTGAACGTGGTATGGTTGTTCGTGCCAGACGGGCTGGTCTGAGTATTTCAGAAACTGTTGATCTACTGGTATTTTCACGTACAACCATCTCTAGGGTTTACAGAGAATGGTCCGAAAAAGAGAAAAAATCCAGTGAGCGGCATTTGTGTGGACGAAAATGCCTTGTTGATGTGAGAGGTCAGAGGAGAATGGGCAGACTGGTTTGAGATGATAGAAAAGGTAACAGTAACTCAAATAACCACTCGTTACAACCAAGTAATGCAGAATACCATCTCTGAACGCACAACACGTCGAACCTCGAAGAAGATGTTCTACAGCAGCAGAAGACCGCACCGGGTGCCACTCCTGTCAGCTAAGAACAGGAAACTAAGACTACAGTTCGCACAGGCTCACCAAAATTGGACAATAGAAGATTGGAAAAACGTTGCCTGGTCTGACGAGTCTCAATTTCAGCTGCGACATTCGGATGGCAGGGTCAGAATTTGGCTTACACAACATGAAAGCATGGATCCATCCTGCCTTGTATCAACGGTTCAGGCTGGTGGTGGTGGTGTAATGGTGTGGTGGATATTTTCTTGGCACACTTTGGGCCCCTTAGTACAAATTGAGCATCGTTTAAATGCCACAGCCTACCTGAGAATTGTTGCTGACCATGTCCATCCCTTAATGACCATAGTGTACCCATTTTCTGACGGCGACTTCCAGCAGGATAATGCACCATGTCACAAAGCTCATATCATCTCAAACTGGTTTCTTGAACATGACAATGAGTTCACTGTACTCCAATGGCCTCCACAGTCACCAGATCTCAATCCAACAGAGCACCTTTGGGATGTGGTGGAATGGGAGATTCGCATCATAGATGTGCAGCTGACAAATCTGCAGCAACTGCGTGATGCCATCATGTCAATATGGACCAAAATCTCTGAGGAATGTTTCCAACACCTTGTTGAAAGTATACACTGAAGAATTAAGGCAGTTCTGAAGGCAACCTTTTACTAGCAAGGTGTACCTAATAAAGTGGCCGGTGATTGTATATTTGGTTGTATTTATGTTTTATTTTATTTCTATTTATTAATAATAAAGTTTATGGGTTATAGCCTCATTTACATTTCTTTGACATAAGGGTTTGATAAAGACCTCTTCAGAAACACTGTCCAAATCCATTATCGCCGATATATCTGTGTTGGACATGTTTTACTACACTGAGCATTTTGTAATGTCTCATGATGTGAAATTGTCTTTTCTGACTCTGTACTCTAGACTGGATCAGATGTTCAGCGACGCCTTCAGCAAAGACCACCAGCTGCTCCGAGCAAACCCGAAGCACAGCCTCTACCTGGCCTGCGCCCTAATGGTCCGGGGCAACGTGCAGGTGTCAGACCTCCGCAGGAATATTGAGAGGTCAGCATGCCGTCCTCCCACTCGGTCTGTGTCTGCACCAAAACAGGCGTTGAGCCCGTGCAATCTCCCTGATAGGCCCAAAAACCCTCAGTCTCTCAGATAGTACTCCCATTCAGCATGGATAGCACTGATTAATGACTGGTCCATTCAGCAGCCGCCTCTCCTCTGCCCTCCCTGCAGACCTTGTTTTGATATGGCACGTTGTCAAGAGAGGCTGGTGTGAGAGCACATATTTAAGCGTGACCATGCTGTAAAAGAGGAGGAAACGGAGGGAGGAGGGAAAACACAGAAATGTTCCCCACCACAAAACTCAAGGGTGCATTTAATCACTGGACATGTGTTGCCACAAATGTGTGTCGAAAAAATAATTTATCTAGAAACCTTCCGTAATTTTATTTAGGGCTGATGCCAAGAGAAAGTGTCTGTTATCAACTGTATCAAACAACATTCAAGCTGCTCAAATGTGACAATTTTCTTCTTTTTTGTAAGCAGGTGACCACCGATAGACTGCATGTGATACATTTAGGGAATATAGGTAAATTGTAGCATCTATCGATAGCTTCGCTAGTGAGGCATTCAGGGAACATTATTGGTTTAAAGATTCAGGGTTTTTTTAGGGGTTTAGGGAAGTTAAGTTCTAGCCACATACTACATACTCATTGCTTTTACATATTTCTACTGGTCACAAATAGTAATGCATTCCAATAGCAGCTGTCAAGCTTCCTGATTTAGGGGTGCGTGTGTTCACAGCATAACACAAAACACATGGTATTTTTTTCCAAACTTGGTGGGAATATTTTTTGAGAGAGTATCTCCAGATGATTGACTTCTGGACATGATCGGTTGTGTAGGGACGGGGCAACACAAACACAAACAACACAGACTCTCACTGAGCAGGGCTGAGGTCTGCCTGCCTGCTGAGAATTGTTTCCTTATTGCATGAACAAGCACAGCAAACGCATTCTATACTGAGGTTATGTTAAATCCTGCCTGCCTAGGGCGGTAAAAACATCAACGTGGGCGCCTTTTTTTCCTGGTGAAAACTTGTAATTGTGTGTACATCAGCCTCTGTACAACATGTACACAGGGAATGCTCTGCCCCCTCCAATGCTTGTCATATACTCAAGATTCTTCCATCAATAAAATGTATGTAAATGTAAAATGTCCTGCTAAGTGCTCTAGGAACCAGTCAACCCCTCTGAATTTTCTGTTCTGTTTTTTGCCACTGTACTAGACTGAGGCCATCTCTTCCCTTTGTCTCGTGGAACCAAGAAGGCTGGAAGACGGGCCTGTGCTCGGTGCCTCCTGTGGGTCACTCTCACTCCCTGCTGGCCTTGGCCAACAACACCTGTGTGAAGTCCACATTCTTGGACCTGAAAGAGCGTTTCACCAAACTCTACAGGAAGAAGGTGCATTTCAAGTCATTTGATATTTTGGACCATGTGCAGTTGCAGGGAAGGATTCTTTTTTTGGTTACATATGGTCAAACATGATTATTTACTTGTTTTCCTTCACAGAAAATTATAGGTCTCTCAGTGAGATAGTATAAGCAGACTTAAGATATGTTGCAGCTCTCTGCTCTGCTCACTTGTGATGGATATTTGTCATAATTTTGACTTTAGTTACTATTAATGTATTAATTTATTAGGGCTGCAACTAATGATAATACCCACAATCAGTTAATTAGCTTTTATCATCTGGCTAAAAAAATGAAACGTTGCTATCTAAAAGAGACTTTTGGCCAAATATTATTTTGTCTCTGCACAGGGTTGTATCCACGAGTATTATGTTTTCAGGTCATCTTCACTGTGACATTATAATGTTATTTAAAACTCAGGAACAGGAGGGAAGATTGGGGCCACGTTCCTTCCAACCGTACTGGTTGGTGGAGGCAATAACCACAAGGCAGTAATTCTATTTTTTAACCATCAAATGTGAACATAACTTTTTTTTGTTTTTATATATTTGAGTTGCTGAAATTGAATATCGACTAATCAATTAATAGCTCAAGTTTGAGTATGAATGTTTCTTGTCTTCCCTCCTTTCCAGTAAAGTATTTTCATTCAACACTTAATCTTGAAAGATTGAATAGGTATGAGGACACTTTTTCAAAATGAAAATGATTCGACCTCGATTGTTCCCCCTCTCTCTTTTCTATGAATTTGGGTCATACTCGTGGTATTTTGGAGCCACTTGGCTATAATAGACCATACCACCCATCCTTGTGTTTTGCTTCTACATAAAATTTCCACATTTCTTTAACGTGGGGGACGGAGAAATATAACTCTTAATCTGAAATACTGAAGTCTGTATTTAGAGTGATCGTGTGTAAATGTAACCGTCTTTTTTTCTTTCTGTATTCTGAAGGCTCACTTACATCACTACCTGCATGTAGAGGGGATGGAGCAGAGCTGCTTCTCAGAGGCCATCACCTCTCTCAGCTCGCTAATTGAAGAGTACCATCATCTTGATGCCACCAAGGGGAAACTAATCCCTGATGCACCCAGGCTCAGCATCGCCAGATGAAGGTCCACTCTGCTGTAAATCGTTTTGTCTGGGGGGGGTTTTGTGTCTGTCTACCTATTTTTAAAAAAACGACTTCACACAAGCAAACATGTTGTATATACTTTTATAAGTTATAGATCCAAATTGTCTTATTTATGACCTGATTAAATTGTTTCCCTGTTTGAAAAAAAAATAAACAACCTCAATGTCAAAAGCATTGAGTCAAACTCTGATTTGCCAGTCGAGGCTCCCTGACCATCATATTGTGAGGTACTGCTGTTACAGCTGTTACACTGACCACAGTCTGTGTTGTTATTGCACGTGTCCTGAAGACGGGGTTCTTCAGAGCTAACTGCATTTTTACTTCCACCAAGGGGGTTATGTTTTCACCCCTGTCTGTTCGTTTGTTGTTGGTTTGTCAAAAACAACCCATGAAGAACCCAGTGGATTTTGGCGTGGATCTTGACAAAATCTTTGAATTTTATTTATCACTTTTTTTTTTAGTTTTTCACAGATTTCCCAGGAAATATTTAATGAATGTTGATGAAAAAATAGGTTTCGGGGACTGATATCTATGGTATGAGTGTGTGCAATTTGGTGCGACTTGACTGAATTTCAGGGGACTGTTGGGCCTTGGTGGACGTAAGCGCTCTACTTCTAGTTCTTCATTTCATGATCCCAGCCATCCTTTAGTATGAAACGAGGTTTTGTAGTTTTAAGTTCTTGTCTTTAGTCTCCTCCTCACCACTGCTGAGGAGAACCTCGGTCCTCCACAACAGGGCTCAGAACCTGCGTCCGTCTCGGGCTCCATCAGAGTAATCGCAGCTCAGAAAACATGTCGTCTGGATTGTTGCACTTCCTCTGGCACACGCAGGATGTTATCCACTGCATCTTCCACTGTGTGTTGGAGCCTCCTTTACAGGTGAAGTTGACCTTGATCATGAGTGACTTGTTGGGCAAACAACAGCGCTTGTCTGTGCAGATGCCGCAGTATGTGGGCTTGAACTTTTTAGTACTTGTGCAGCCAGAGAGTGTCAGCTTCTCTGCTTTCTTTGCCTGGAATTTAGGCTGGCATGTTTTACCCTTTGGCATCTAGGATTGAAAATAGATGTTGTTACCTTTTTTATTTTTTTGTATTTGTCAATACTTGAACGGAATTGGATTTAAACTTGTCACCTTAATGCTCGTTAGCACGCTCCTCTCACATGGTCGCAGCAGGCACAGGCGGCGATCCTTCCTCATCTCACATTTGCTGTTGTCGTTGTTGACGCGCACAGAGATTCCCAGGCCGCAGGTCTTGGAGCAGGGACTCCAGGGGGTGGTCTGGATCAGACAGTTCTTCTTCCAGGCTAAAGGAGGATCCCTGTAAGCTTTCAGTATTACAGTTAAAGGGCATTGTGTCAACAACACCCTACACAAACAATGAGCCTGTTTGCCACTACCTGAGCACTGGTCAGAATCATGCAAACAACATCAAATACCTGTTCTGAGCCACCAGAAGGGAATTAATGTTATGCCACAGGTGAATATGAGCTACTGAGCATACATTTAAGTTCCCAATTATTAGTTGACTTAGGACTGAACTGAAATGATCTTTTAAAGATCCTAATGTGTGCGTCAACTCTTTGACGAAAAATGCGTCATCGCGATTTTAAATTCGTCACATTAGATTAGTGTTTCCAAAATTTAGTGAGTTTCATTGCAAACAAAGCTCATCAGAGTGAGATATTTGATGTTTTTAATGAAAAGCGAATTTTTGTTCTCCTGCAGTTTATAACTGGAACCATCCATCTTTCCACCGGAGTAATCAAATGTTCTCTCTCCCCTTCGCATCCAGACAGGCTGGCCCTTCTCCACAGCGTTTACTCTATAAACACACACCTGACATGTAGGTAGTGTCCTGCTGGTGCCTCTTTGGGCTGCGGAGGCCGGCTGGCATGTTGCCAATCAGCGGGGCGGGGCCCAAGAGACCCGCAGGCTTCTGGATGAAAGCAGGGGTACAGCCAATTGCTCCGGCAATACATGTGCACTTATAGAGGGGGCTGGTCTGGAAAGCCTCTCCATTTTCATAGTGGGCCCCGTTCAGGTCACAACCCACGGCCATCATGTCTAAAAGAACAAGGGAAACATCTCAGGATCTGCTGCAGGCAGTGAGCACCCGATCACCTCTAAGTGTGATGCAACTAGACTCGAGACTTTCCAAAGGTTATTAGGCTAAAAGGATCAAATTCTGATAATGTCAAAGAAACATTTGAGGGGGGTTTGTAACACTCAGGAATATTTATTCTCTTTTTTGCAGATTCTACTGTGATGTTCATGGGGAAAATGCCTTTTAGGGGGCCATTGTGTGTCCTGTGATGATTCCAGGGGGTGTGATACCCTGGCAGTGTCTACACTCAAACTGCTTAACAGCTCAGCGCCGTTCTTGGAGGCTCGGTGTAAACGGCCTATAAAGCAAAGTTTTATCACTAGTGCTGCAACAGAAAACACAAACGAGTTCCCCTGTTGCGACCAGTGTTGGGCAAGTTACTCAGGAAGGGTAATAAGTAACTTATTACTTGTTTTAGTTACGTTACTCATAATATCACTATATTACTTTTGCGGGTTTCTGCATATTCAGTCATAAGATTAGCAAGGGGTATCTGATGGCTTTACAGAACATAAAACGTTGCATAACACCCAAGCGGATATTGTGTCCAGCTCTTTGTTTCTGTTTTTTCTGCCTTCACATATAAAGCAAGGTCCTAATGTTCAGAAGTGAAACAATGATTGTATGTCATTAGCAGAAGCTTCTCAAACCTCTTGTCTACGATGTACCCAGCAATGAGCTTCTCCAGATCTCTGTCATCCTCTATCCTTCGTTTAGCTTTTTGGCCTCCCAGTCGTAGCCGACGTGAGCTGCCCGCGCGTACACGTCATCATAAAGTAATAACTAATGCAGCTTTACTTGGATCAGTAACTGTAATAATATTACTATTTTTGGAAATTGTAATCTCATACTACTAGTTACTGGGAAAAGTAATAATATTACAGTAATATATTACTGGAATGCAAGGTGCATCAACACCGTGCAAACATAAGTTCCAAAAAGGGTAACTTTGAAGAGTAAATGACTTGTTCTAATGTCTGTGATCTCTGACCCGACTCGGCACCCAGAACAACACAGCCCCCCAGGGATCCACTTGAGCACCTGCTTAAAGCAATGAATAAGTTTGAAACAGAAAATGTGTAGCACTCTTGTTACTGTTCTACCCAGTGATGACCAAATTAAAGATGAGAGGCACTCACATGCACACACTCCGACCTCGTATCGTGGCTGGTCAGCTGAGAAGTCGCAGTACATGCCCTTGTGCGGGTCACAAACATCTCTCTCGTTGCACGACTCTCCAATCTGCCTGGCGCAGCTCTTGCAGCAGCCGCACCCGTCCAGGACGGCGCTCACCCCCGGGGCACAGTGAGGTCTCTCCCGACACTTGCAGGGCCACTGGCAGAATTGCCGTCTCTCAGCCAGGGACTGCCCACCTCGAGCAGCCAGCTGCTGCCCATTGTTCTGAGCCCTGCTGAGGCACTGTGTGAGGAGAAATACAGATTCCGAGTTGTCTGAGTTATTCAATAAATTGTTAGCCACTGGATTGAAATGTGAGGTAATATTTCCATCTGCTCTGTTTCAGATATTCGATAACTTTGGAAAGCTGTCAAAGTGAGTTTAAAAGAAGAAGATATTTTATACAAATCTAACCTCCGAACACATCCCCATACAGCAGAAGTGTGAGGGAAAAATTAGCCACGTTTGAATCACGTTTGAAATAGTTTCTCTGCAGAGTTCTGCAACTCAACACCATCTCTCTTGCAGAGCTGTTGTTCAGCATGTAGCATAAAGTCAGATTTAGTGCAACCTTGAATAAAAATGTCTGTGGTTTTGAGTCAGCATTCAGCCATATGGACATGGTTAGTGCATATGGTCCATGGTTGGAGATTCTTGTCAGCCAGTACTTGGGCACACACCCTCCGGCAAAAATGTCAGTGAGTCAGAGTTATTCATACCATATGATGCACATTCATGTATAATCTAAATAGTTGATCCCTTTGAGAACATCATACCAAGCTCCACTGCTTGTAATGCTTTGAGAATGAGAGTTTACTATTCATCAGTATCAATGAGTTCTTTTCATCCAAAAGTTTCCTATATTTAATGAACTGTTGCATTACCCTGACCAGCAGTAGGCTTTTTTTTGTTTTAGAGACTGCTTCCTATTTAAGATCCCATCTCTCTTTCAGATGGGCAGATTCTGGTCCCACGTCCAAATTTTCTACTTCAGCACACATTGGGTTTTATTGGTTCGAACATGCCACGTGTGAGCTACTGCAGAAACCTTAGAGGTGCTATTTTGCAAGATTTCTCTGCCATGGAAAGTGATTTCTAACCAGGAGTGGGTTCAGACTTCGTTGCATACAGGACAAGAGGTTCTAACATGCCCTGTCAGCAGTGCCTCGTCTTCAGGGCCGACTGGACGGGACGCTACAGTCATGCGCTGCGCCGGGCCTGGCTGGTTAGATTGATAACTTCAGGAGAAGCAAGGAAGTTGATAGAAATAGAAGCTTAACAGGAGTTAATATTAGTGTTGCTTTCCACCGCTGGACACAGCTCTTGCTGAACAAACAATGTTGCTTTTAGACTGCTAAGTAAACATGTTAGCTATTACAAGACACCGCAAGATATTTAACCCCTGTTTGTGCCTGTGTGAATGAGTGTAAATGGACTGCATTTATAAAGCACTATGTGGTCTTAACTCTACACTCCGGGTCTCATTAACCCATTCATGCACACATACATCAAGTTATAATGCAGTCCACTGGATTTGTAGCAATAGCAACACCTACATACAGTCCATTTACTGATACATCACACCATAAAATGACTTTTCATACTTTGTTTACACTTTATTCAAGTGCAACTACACAGGCAAGGTCTATATAATATGTCATATCTTATTTGGCCTGGCTTAAGAAAGAGAGGGTGAAAAATACAAGGAATGAACCAAGGACGGTTCGCTCAGAGTAACCATGTAAGACTGACCAATTGTGAGATACCTGCATCTTCTCAACCAATCAATCAATCAATCAGACTTTATTTATATAGCACTTTTCATCCCAAAAAAATGCAACACAAAAAAGACAAAGATACCCCCACCCTCCGATAGACACATACACAGACACAGACATTTACTCAAGATCAAATATACCATGCAAGGCTCAAAAGAGCAAAAATAAATAAAACATTTAGTTACATGAACGAGGATCTCAGGAAAACACTGTCTCATCTATTTGCAATGAGGAAAACACTAGATGCAGAGTTAAAATAAATACTAAAACTCAGTAAAAAGAAAAGTGAGTATATATATATATATATATATATATATATATATATACACATCTATATGCACAAATACATATATACATGCACACATACATTATATATACATACCTATAGGATATTGTATTAGGGTTAATACAATTTATTATTAAAAGGGGAGTACATGAAAATAAATAAATACAAGTAATACGATTAAATTAAATTGAAATATAAATAAAATTAAATAAAAACTGTCAAAATGTCTGAAATATAAATAAAAGGACAACTTGAAAAAGAAGTAAGATTCAATTAAAAGCTAGGTCTTGAGCTTGCTTTTAAAAATGGCAACACTGCTGTCTTCTGTCCTTTCCCTTATTTCAATGTATCTATATTTCTGTATGTGAGGTAGATTTGTTTTTATAACAGATCAAAATGAAATGAAGAAAGAGTGATAACAGATAGTTTGTGCTTAGAGCAACATATACGATTTACTTTTTGTGTCTTGAGGCATTTTTGGAGACTCTACTCTTTCTTAATCTCCTGTAACCCATACCTCTTACATGTCATAAATAACATTACACATTTTAGATAAAGGGAAACGCAACCTGATTGAATTTAAAGGGACCGTCGAGTTTCCTCATATTTTTCCTATTCTGCTGTCAATTTAAAATCAGTCTTAGGCCCAATCAGCTAGAAGATAAACATATTTTCACTTCTACCACAGTTAAAGTAATGTTTTTGTCGAGTTTTTTATTCTGTAATTATTTTATTGTTAGATATCTGTGATATAAGGAAATGGTTGGTCCCATTAAAAATTCAAGTCTATGGCGACCTGAACTGGGTGTTGAGAGAGTGGTGGTGCCATCCCACCAGCTCATCAATATTCTCCTGTTCAGTTCTGTAATTTCTCTAATGTTTATGCCTGTATTTGCTTCGATGCAGTCCCTGTGTGGTGCCACTTGTGCTCCAGTTCGCCTGGCTCTGAATGCTTCCAAGGGTCACTGGGGGTTGCGCCAAAAATCTGAAGCCTGTCTGCCAGGTTTACTGAATGAGCTCATTTCATGGTGTGAAAATGAGTCCACGGGAGCTTTGAATATGAAGACCTCAGACTTTGTCTCTCTTCAACCAGCAGTGACAATAAAATAACAATGGTGAAAACCGCTCGGTAAGCATTCTAGTATATTCCAAGAGATTATGATTGAAAAAAATTAAAAATAGAACTCATTCTTGACTAGAGTACATTTACTACAGTTATTTTACTTTCCTCCTGTTAAACCACATATGGCAGGTGTTGAGTGCCTCCATATGTTGTAATATCAGAAAACCCAGTCTTTCTATAGTGTTAGAATAAAAAAAAAATAACTCCTCTTACCTGTTGAACAAGGATGAGCAGGAGGGAACGGCAGAGAAGCGATAGCATCTTTCAAGGGAGAAGGTCTGTGTGAGCTCCTGGAGAGGGCAGGGGAACGAGGGAGCAGGAAGGTGGGATCGAGGGAGAGAGGAATGAGGGGGGATTGGGATTGGGAGAGCTGACATGTCAGAGAAGGGGACAAGGCGCCCCTCTGTCTCCTCTCCAAACACACCTTTCCCTCCCTTACTGATCCAGAAGGGGAAATATTTGTCTTCATAACTGCTGGGCCATTTTGAGGCCGTCAAGTCCTGCCCACTTGTTTATTCTTGGTCTGCGAACTCCGCTCTCGTTTGTCTGAGTGTAGGTAACAGTCAAAACTCTAACTGATGTGTGACAGGCTGCTACATACCTCTCAATGAGGTACACTTGAAGAAATACACTCCAGTTTCATTCTTAGATGGACAAAGACTGAATTCACGAGTAGAAGTCACGGCAGTAAATGCAGTCACTGTATATTGTTTGTCTAATGTGGTGCCAAAGCTGCATGAGCCCACTTAATGTGGACTGATGTTTTTGAGTTCACATTCCATTATTATTTACACTGAGTAAAGAGGTCCCTCTCAGAGCCAGCCCTCCGCTCCATCCATGCAAAGCCAACGCTCCTTTGAGAATTCAAATGGAAAGAAGAAAAAAAAACCTGCTTATTTTGTAACTCACAATGACGAGCTGTACACAGATCCCAGTTTGACATCAAAAGAAAATATATTTTTACCAGCCCTCTCTGTGTGCCTGTCACTCAGGGTGCACATGAGAGCTGGCAGCATGCATCTTCTGGGATTGTGTCATAAATGTCGCAGGTGGAGTTTGAAATGGCGGCATGCACAGACAAAGCAAATCCACTCTAGGCCTTTCGCTGCTATGTTTGTGTGTTTTGCTTCATGTTTGTTGCCCATACCGGTTTTAATATGTTTACATTCGCGCATAAGTGTTGTCTGATTTTTTTGAATGCAGTGACAGGATTGCTACCTAATATCATACTGCAATGACAATAATGGAAATCGAATGTTAAATTAAATTGAAATCAATCATACATGCACATCACATTTCTTCCCTACCCTGACCTTATTTTGCTAGCTCTGTTTGTCACTACATCTGCCGAGGGGATATTTTTTCACACCTGTCCCTTCTTTTGTTTGTCTGTCTGCAGGATTACCCAAAAGTTACCGAACGGATTTCCAAAAAACGCGGTGGAAGGATGGAACATGGGCCAACAGAGAACCAATGAAATTTTGTGATGGATCAGAAGTGACGTATCCAGTAATGTTTTTAATCACTTTTGTTTTACATTGGGTTTTTAGACATTTTCAAAGATTTTCCAGGGAATAATGGATCAATAGTTTTAAAATAATCAGGCATATTAAACTTAACATCTGGATCTAGCGGTTTTAAATGCGGGGACTGGCTGGTTGGGAAGGCTGCTCTGAAGTCTTTGCCCTGCCCATGTGTTCATGAACCAGCCAGAAACCTGAAGATAACATAGTCAATAAATTGTCTTTCCTCAGGAGAAATTAAGCTGGGGAAAAATTTAATTTCTCAAATCCCCTACTCATTACAGAACCCTTCGTTGAAATATATGATTACACGAAGGTGATCTTTTGCAAATGCAATGATTGAACATAGCACATATGTCTTACACTACACACAAAACGATACTTATTCCTATGGGTCTCTACAGTAAGCTAGTTACAGTAGGTTAGTATTTTTGACCAAAGGTGAACTGTAGCTCTCTATAATCAGATTAAGATCCCAGGAAAGCTGGAAAGGAGTGAAAGATAAGACATGGAGTGTGAAGATCCACAGATGTAGATTTATATTCAAACAGAAAGAACCACAGAATTACCTTTGCTTGTTGTAACATTCTTGCAGGCCAAGCTTTGGAAGATTCCGTCTTGACACTAGAATAAGATTGTTCACTAATCCACTTCAGCTTCTGAATGTTGTAGCCAACAGCCTCTTTCGATCGGACTGCAGCTCCTCTAAACTGGTTCAATCTTCACCTTCTATCCACACTGAGCTCATCTCAAAATCTGCTCTCTGGAGTGTATGAATCCAAAAACCCTGCATTAATTAAATGAAACCTCATTTACGGAGTTTTTATTTGGATCTGCACCAAATTACACACAATGAATTGCACATAGTAAATATGCCTGGTTGTTTTCATCAAGATCCACACATTATTATTACGTATAAAAAAAAAACACCCTATCTCACAGTGTTATAGAAAGTTAATGAAAATTCCTGAATCCGCACCAAAATTCAATGGCCCATGTCCCATCCTTCCCCGAGAGTCATGGAAATCCATTCAGTAGTTTCGGCAGCAAAACAAAATGGACAGGGACTGACACAACCTCCTTGGCGGAGGCAGTAAAAAGTCTTCAGTGTTCTCTGTCTTTGTGTCGACTTATTGCTGATTTCCACTGAAAGACTAAAGATTTCATTTAATTATTGTATAATGAAATTACAGATGTTGTCCCTTTATACTATTAACTATTAAATATGCTATATAAATGACTGAATAAATAACCCTTGCATATCTCTGTATCAGAGGTCCATTGTCCTGGGCCATGCCAGTTTGGGAGGCTTTATTGCTCCTCTGTAAAAGTTGATAAGAATCTGACCCTGAAATTCTATGGAAGCAAATCTTTCTCACCAGACTTTAAAATTTAAAAGGCACTGAATTTCTGCTACTGAATTGTTCAGCACTGAAATTATTTATGTAATTTTTTTTTTCTCTGAATTTGACCCTTCACATTTGAAGCACTGCATTTTTTGGCATTGGAATTATGTATCAGAATTGTTTTGCCTTCAACACCAATTTCAATAACTGATTTTCACTTGTGTTTTTAAATATTCACAAATTCATAATCAAAACATTCATGTTATATAATAAATATCATATACATTTGAGTTGCTCAAATTCAACAGGCAAAATTCAGATCCTAAAAGATTTCAATATAAAAGAATTCAGATGCAATATCTGAGACACCAAGGTTAAGCAATCAATTCTGTGTCAACCCAAACCAACATTCAGCCATTCACTGTGGTAAGATTGGAAAATGAAATAGGCTCACTGCTATGCACTGTAGTGTTGCCAAAATTACGTCGTCATTTGACCAAGAGAAGACCACTAATGTGTGAGGTAATTTTAGTTATTCTACAGTACATAACAGTGTACATAACATAACTGTAGCTCTGTGTATACCTTACTCTGATTGGGAGGACGCCGTGTTTGTGTTTTAACACAATCTTTGATTATCTTTCCAATATTACCACAGGGAATGACTGGATGTTGGTTCGAGTTCACACAGAATCGATTGCTTATCCTTGCATCTGAATTTTTTTACATTGAATTTTGGGATCTAAATTTGGCCTGTCAAATTCGAGCAACACAAATTTATATGATATGAATTTTATAACTTGAATTTTTTGATTAGGAAATTTGTGAACATTGAAAAACACAAGTGAAAATCAGTTATTGAAATTGTGTTGAATTCAGAGGCAACAAATCAACATACATAATTTCACCGAGAAAATTCAGTGCTTCAAATGTGAAAGGTTAAATTCAGAGGGAAAAAAATTCATAAACATAATTTCAATGTTGAAAAATTCAGTAGCAGAAATTCAGTACCTTTTTTCCGGTGAGACAGATTTGCTTCCATAGAATTTTGCCTTCTTTAATTTCCTTTATATCTGGCTGACAACAAATCAGTTGATCATACACATACCCTATTTAATTATCCACTGATGCATTAAATTCATTTCTGGACATTTTGCATGATGAAATGTACATGAAAATGTTGCATGGGGTTTGTAGCAGAGGTGCCATGTGGTCTGGACTGACGCCAGGTTTAATTGGTATGAGGTAATAGCCGGTAATTTCTGTCCATTTGGAAAGACTAGCAGACTTTCAGATGACCTGACCACTCCCCAGTCACAACGTCATGAAATCAGCTGCATGACTTCCTTGCTGCTATTTTAGGAATGCCCTGTGATGACCCACCTATGTCAATACACTTCTGCAGTTTATCGTTCCTCTTTGTAATGCATGTCACTGAGCCGAATCCAGATTGTAAACTGTCTTTTAGTGCAGACTGCAGAGAATGCAGACGATTACTTCCTCCGCCAAGGAAGTTATGTTTTCACCCCTGTCCGTTTGTTGGTTTTGTTAGTTAGTTTTTTTGTCTGTAGGACTATGCAGAGCTTACAAATTACTGAACAGATTTCCACTAAATTTGGTTGAACGACGAGACATTGGAAAGGAAAGAACACATTCATTAAGTGGAAATCTGCATTAAGGGAAGGATCCAGGGATTAAAAAAAAAAAGTTTTCTTTAGGATAAGGTGTTTTTTTTCACAGATTTCCTTAGTAATAATTGATGGATCTTAAAAAAAAAATCTGGCATATTTAAAAGAGTTATATCTATGAGTGTGTTCAATTTTTTGTGGCTTGATTTAATATAAGGGGACGGCTGGGCCTTGGTGGGGGTATGCGCTCTACTGAGTGCCATTGTATTCTAAGAATGTAGTAGGTTCAAGCAGTTAAGAAGTAAAGGAAATTAGCTTTAGTTTACCGTAAACTGGTTTTGCGTCACAAGTCTTCTCCCCTGTAGAGATAAGGAAGATAAGGAAGGTTGCTCTTGTTTGATTTTACACACTGCATCCTGTTGATCTAGCATTCCAACATCCAGCTCTTAACTCTGACGAAAGAAGTGTTAACAATTACACATTTTCAGATAGATAATACATCCGCACTTATCAACAATACTGTATATCAACAAAGAAGAGGAAGACCCCGCTCTGTCTACACTTGCTTTACAAAAGATATCTAATACAACAATTTTTACATACCTGAAGACTTTACAATACAACAATATATCATCGACTCTCCACATGATTATACTGAGATATTGCAGTTTCAGTTGACTCAATAGGATCAGCTCAATTTGTTCCATGCTCCTACCAAACTGCTGTGATCTCATCTGCGTTACCCAAAACATTTTACATGTAGGGCTTCAGCTAGCACTGAGAATATGGCCTTCATAATCTTTTTCAGAATTTTGGTTTTAGCAACTTGGAGGCAGTTTAGGTTATAAAAATATAAAAGTAGGCTAGCTAATTACAGTTTTTTTAAGTCCTGTCTGTGGTAATGTTTAGACAAAAAGAGCACTTTGGTTGAGGACAAGGAAAGATCATTTTTATGGTTTAAAGTAAATAAGCACTTTGTTTCTGAAGTTTCTGTGAACTTTATTGTATTAAACCTTCATCTTTGTGTAACCTTAACCAAGTGCTTTGCATTCCTCAACAAAACCATGAAAATTACAATGATGCTGGAGTAATTACAAATGGATACTGTATGGTGTCTGTAAACATTTTACAGATGCATTCAGTATCAAAGTATCTGTGACTTGGCAAATTCGTAAAAGAACAATATATCATCAAGTTGGCCATTTTGGCGATACTGAACGTAAACAACGCTACCGAACTCGCAACTCTTCCTGATAATTGCTCCTGAACATGGTCAATTACTGCCGTGTTTTTTGCTGTACTAATTGGTCCGACAGGGAAAAACATTTGGAGTACTAAAGACTGCCAAAGGTTATTACAAATCAAGGAGAAGAGTGCAAAAAACTCTCTGAGGAAAGAAGGCGTTTGTGGTTGGCCAAACTGAACCAGGATTTCCAAGGCAAGAATCTTGACAACATTTGAGTTTGTTCTGCTCATTTCTTGTCAGGTAGGTGAAATATAAATATCAGAAATTCTTAACTTATTTTGTATTCACTCATATTGATATTACGTTGCTGTTTGTTAAATTCCTGGTTAAAAATCGGATTGTGATCTAATATCATAGCCTACTCTAATAATCCAAAACTTGCATATTTTCTGTAAAATGTTTGTGAAATTTAGTTTAAAAACTGTGCTATACTTATCATTGTATTCTAGGTAAAATAAAATTTTAAAAAATAAAGTGCAGTAGTCAGGAGACTTTACATGAGTTCATTTAATCCCAAGGGGTTTCTAGGGGACAGCTGTAGAGGGAAGAGCTCATACAAACACTTCACTGTACATACACAAGAAGGGTGATCCAGATTGGGTGCCATGCATAAATATGAAAGGAAAGCAAGATCCCCAACAACCTAAGGACTCACTGACATCACGCTACAAACGTCGTGTGAATAGGAGCCAGCAGAAACACAAGGATGCTGAAGACTTTTCTTTGCTTCTTATGAACACACCAGATGATGATGATTCTGCCACAAGTGATGATAAAATCTGCAGTGTAGGTACTCAAACTGAAATGACTGTTGATTTTATTGATTCTATGACCAGTGAACTTCAAAATCTGAGAACAGAAAACATTCAGTTGCGTTGTGATGTTGAACATTTGTCCTCTTCCTATGACCAAATTGCATTTGAGGGTTAAGATGAAAAGGTCTTGTTTTTCACTGGTCTACCTACATACCAGATTTGTTAGCACTCTTTACATACCTTAGTCCCCACCTCCCTGTGAAGAAGTCGCTTAATGAATGCCAGGTGCTGATGTTGACATTAATGAGACTAAGGATTAATGTTTCTACAACCTTCCTGTCTAATACAGTCAATGTGTCAATTGCCACTGCTTCTAGGGTATTCACTGATTTTACTGATGTCATGTTTATTCAGATGAAACCACACAATTCAGAAAACAATTTGGGAAAATATGTGTTGTTACTATCCACTGCTTTGAGGTCTTTATAGATTGCCCATCCAACCTTATAGCCAGAGCAGAAACATGGTCATCCTACAAGCACCATAACACAGTCCAGTTTTTGATTGGTATTACACCACAGGGTACAGTCTCTTACATATCAAATGCATGGGGAGGAAGAGTAAGTGATAAGTACATAACTGAAAACTGTGACTTTCTGGACAACATTATACCTGGTGATTTAATTCTTGCTGACCGTGGCTTTGATATTCAGGACACTTTAGGTTGCATTATGGCTCAGGTAAAAATGACAGCCTTAACTCGTGTGAAGTCACAGCTAGCTCCTGTTGACTTGGAAACCACAAGGAAAATTGCTCAGGTAAGGATTCAGGTTGAACGTGTGATTGGTAGTGTGCGCCAGAAATATTGTATTTCGGGGCGGACTTTGCCAATTGATTTCCTGATGAGAAAAGACAATATTTTTTGTATAATAGACAAGATTGGACTTGTCTATTGTGCTCTGGTGAACCTTAGTCCATCAGATGTAAATTTTGAGTGAAGTTGCTTGTTTTAGGCTATGTCGGTAAAAAAAATCTCGGTGATTTCATTGTAAATAGTATTGTTGAGTAGTACAAACACACAGTATACCACTGTCATCGGAACAACACAAATGTATTAAAAGAGCAACAGAACAGTTGGGTATGCTACAACTCTTTACTTTATTGTATGATGTACAAATTATGTAAACATGTATAAGTTATTCAGAAATAAAATTGTAACAAAAAGACTTATCATTGTGAATTGCTCAAATAACACATTACATTTTTAAAAGGAAAAAAAATTAAAATAATACAAATTTTCATCATAATTTAAACAAAAAGTGCCTGAGGTGCTTACTAAAAAAAAGGTACTATGCTTGCCTACACTTTGGCTGTACATCACTGATGTAAATGAAAACATGTTTTCACAATAGCTTGTGAAAACAAGCTATTGAATATAAAGGTATAGCAGAATATTTACTTCATATAACATAACTACAGTTTTTTTAGTCAATACGTTTCTTGACCCTTTTTGAAAGAAATTGAGGTAGCTTACTGCAGTTTGAACCGTACTATTTTCCTTTCGGAGCAACCTCAACATTGACAAAAGAATAGTGAAACCACTGAATATGACATTTTGCATTTTCACACAAAATCATCTGACCAAACTCAACCTGGCCACAGCAACACCAGCTTACTCTTGCCCACTGGCTCTTGCATCATCATCAGAACCATCTGAATCAGCAGGGATAGATACACCAGGTTGTACTGACACATTAGCCATGGTCGATGAAAGCCTAGTGTAAAACTTGCCAACTAGTTCAGGCATAATATCTGTGTAAAAATTTGCTTGCTTTTCTGACATATCATGTCCCAGAACTCTTCATCAAACAAAATGTGTTCAACATGCAAGTCTTTCTCTGTCCAAACAGCAAAATAAGCAGACTCCCGTTTGCACACTCCAAGCTGTGTTTGGACCTGATAGAAATACTGGTGGTTTCTGTTCAGTGTCAGTTTCCCTTCATCATCTTTCTCCAAGTAAAATCCTGTAACACTGTCTAACTTATCAGATTTTACACAGAATGGACATTTCATTTCAATGACACTGACACCACAACAATGACAAGAAGCAACGCCATCTGGGGAAGCACCCAAGAATGGAACAATTGGATTTATGAAGAAACCTGTCTCGGACATTTTCACATTTTCATGAGATTTCTTATGTTAATCTGTAAACATATCATGTGCAAATTTCTCATGAGAACATCCCCAGGTAGTAGCTTTTGATGTAAACTTGTATGATTGGGGATAGCATACACTTTTGATCAAGCTCTAAGCGGGTTGATTGGGTTCAGTGCAACATGCAGTTTTCATTTTAGATGCTGTGATTCGACCAGCACGAGACTGAAACCACAGATTACAAGAGGCTTGATCCCTTGTAGCTCTCTCAACTGCCTTTGCTTGCTCCTCTGACACTGAAATGTTTATATCATTACAAGTGTAGTCCATGTGAAGTGCCTCCTCATTTCGCTGTTCAGTCAACAGCAAAGAAAATTTTTCACTTTCCCTCAGAGTCCCTCAACTTCACTGTTGCTTCAATAAGAAACAACAAAGCTGCAACATGTGTGCATGTCTCCCCCAGGCCAGCCATACAAGTACAGTGGGTTCCAAGATCCTCCCAGACTGGTTCCTAACTGACCAAACCATGACGTAGGTGAAAACACACTGTTTTCAAATCTTGCTGCACATCCCACTGTCAGAGTCCTGTTGCGTGAAATACAGCCACACTTTGGACTGTTTAGCTTTTCGCATTTTGTTGTTTTGTCGACTTGTGTTGGAGTAGCTACTAGCTTACTGTAGGCTAGAGTTAGATACTGCTAGAGCCATGTAGCGAGCGAGCAGGAAAATCACAACAACAACAACAAGAGAAACAGATTCTCTCCAAAATGTCCAAATTAAACACATTATTACCACATAGAAGCTAGCTTTAACTTTGATTATTCATATTTGATAAAACAATGTTGCAAATTACTTCTGAATTTGATTCATTGTCTGTTCTTTTTGACGTTTTGATATATTTTTTATTTAACCCTAAGATATGCTTCAATGTGTAAAGCAAAAAACGAACATTTCTGGTGACACAAGTGAATGATGGAATTACCCTATAGGATACTGTTTAATGGCAAGGCAACAAGAAAAATGTAGACTTTATCCTTATTTAAATTTACTTTTTATTTGTGAAGCAGCCCATTTGAATGTATTTCTGTTGGGGCCTAAGATGCAGCATGTTCTATTCCTGCAGTGGCATTTGCTTAACAACATGCTCTCTGTATTGTTGTTTTTCTTGCAGTGCACTGAATGAACAGCTGTAGCCCACGAGGAAGAGCAGGTCATACACCAATCAGATGGTCGGTGGTTTGATTGCTGCGCTCCTCCCTACTTCTGCACGTGTCCATGGGCAAGGTACTGGACCCCAAACTGATACATCGTGTGTGCGTGTGTATGTCAATGGGATGTAAAGAATTTTTTTTCACAGGACAATTAAATTGGAAAACATGCATTAGCCACTTTTCTGCACAAAGTTAACAGCATTTATAACATGACTCTTTAACTCATGTATTTTGTGCGCAGAATATAAACCTTTGATTAGCATAAGAAAAGAATCACTCCTGTGTTAGAGACGAGAGCTAGTGAAGATGGGAGGTGGTATGGAGTAGTTTGAGCTTCCCTTAATCCCAACCTGTATTTCTTCCTTGTCACCAGCTTAGTCACCCATTGTATCCCTCGGTAGATTAAGTCCACTTGGAATGTGTGTGGATGTCTGTTAGCCAGTATTACCCACTTAGAACAACTGAAGTTTTAACAACTGAGACAAAATAATTTGTTACTTAATCCATTGGATTACAAAAAAGTAATCTTTTCTAGTCGAAATACTCTTGGATTACTTTAACATTATTGTTTTTCATACATGTTGTTCCTGGAATATGCTTGAGCCACTTACCACATCTTGATAGCTACTTTTTCAGCCCTTATTTTTTGACCCACTCACTTGGGATTGCTACATCTATCACTACTGCCTTCTCCTGGATCTTAAAGTCCCACAGGATCTCAGCTCAGTCATTCTTCCGGTGTCTTCCATTTCAACTTTTTGACCTTCCAGCCCATACTCGGCACAGATGTTCCTGTACACTATGCCAGCTACTTGTTATGGCATTCTATGTAAGTCGTAACTGCCTGCATCTTACCACTCCCCCTTATGTGCTGGATGGTCTCAGGGCCGTCTTTGCACAGCCTGCCGCTGGGGTCCTGTCTGGAATGGTAGACCCCGGCCTCATTGATCTTGTGCACAGCGCCTGTTCTTGTTCTTGTGCTACCATGAATAGTGCCTCTGTGCTGTCTTTGAGACCAGCCTTTTCCAGCCAAATTACCATATTTTATATATCAAAAAATGTAAAATGTTCAAAATCAAATTATATTATTCTTGACAATGTAACTACAGTCTAACTACACATTTTTTTCAAATTTCATTTTCTAATAGTTATGGTTTATTATAGTTACTTTTTTGTAATCCTTATTGAATGTAATCTATTACAACCCTGAGTGTAAGTTTATGTCACTGTAAAGGTGTTTTGCCCTCCTCTGCAACTGACTGAGGCTGTTGGGATCAACTGAGATCCCCACAAAGTCAAAATTGGTTACTTAATATAAAACATATGGCATGGAAGTTTTTCAGTGGAGAGGCAGCTCCTCCCACAGAGTGCAATCACCTCCCTCCTGCTTTTGTTCACTCCCATCACACTGAGGTTATATCACCCTCAGAGAGCTATATAGTTCACTCACGGATAGCAACAGGCTGCTCAGTCTGAAGTATTATTAAGGTGTGACTGCAACTGAGTGAGGACATTCTCTCTACCTGTTAATCACCAGCCTGGTTCAGATACTAATTGCAGTCTTTAATCTCAGACATTTGACTCATGTTTGGCTCTGCTTGTGCATCCTCGGCAGCTCCATTTTAAGAGCAGTGTTGGATGTCTGAATCAGACCTGATTTAGCTATACAGCAGTACATTTTAAATGAGCATCTGCAAGACATGACAGGAAATAATTTTGATGAGATTCTCTGTCTTATTGGGGGCTTTGGGAAGTACCAGAAGATCTTGTATGTGTGGATCTGTCTACCGCAGATCTTTCTTGCATTCCACATGCTGGTCTCTGTCTTCACTGGGGCTGTTCCACCTCATTTATGCCGCTCGACGTGGCCGCCAGAGGACAATCCAGCATCTTCGAACTTCAGCCATCTGACAACTCCTGATGGCCCGCATGAGTTGTCATGCACTGTTCCCTTGAACCACAGCAGTGTTTTAACTCTTGGCGATGGACACCCTGCTGGGAGCTGCCAGGGGGGCTGGGAGTACAGCACCAATACTTTCGAAAGCACTATAGTAACTGAGGTGAGTCACTGAGAGATTCAGGATTTGGATATTCTTAATATGTCTACATTCTCACCTGATGTGTTTTACATACCACTTAAGAATGTAGGGGCTAAGACGTTTTATAACAGGCGACTGATATTTGAGACGGGGTAAGACAGGGTCAAAGTTCGGAGAAAGCCCTGGAAGGCAGGCACCCGCTGGGTCTTCCAACACAGCCTGCCTTCTGCCATGTGTGATTGGACAAGCAATGTCAAACAGCAACTTAGGTTTCAGTTGCAGTGAAGACCGATAATGGGCAGTAGGCAGTGACGGGCTGGCCATCTGGAATTTGGGCAAATGCCAGAAGGACCGCCCTCTATATTGGCTGCTAAGAATGGGTCATTTTATTGATAAAAATAATAACCTAATAAAAACAATTTTGTATTTGATTATTTTCTAAAAGTGATTTATGCATTCAGCCGCAAACACAAGCCAGCTGTGCCTGTAAAAGCACACAACTTCATGGAGTTACTTTTAAAGTATGAGACTGTTTGACTGCGCAATTGTTCCTGCGCATTTTGCCCTTGAGTCGTCAAAGTACCTCAGACCAGCGGGATGGATCTCCTGTGCCCATTGGATTTGTAAAGGATTTGAAAGGCAACAGGCTGTCACAACCTGTTGCCTGTAGCATACTGTGGTTTAAAGGGGCAGTAAGTGATTTTAATCTAATACACTTTTTGTAAAAATCAGTGAATATTTCTTCACCATCCGCTAGCTGTCGGTTCTGTGTGCACCGTAAAAAAATAAATATGGGTTTTCGGGGTACTGGTACTGGCTTGTGCGATATTGTTGTTGTTTGAATGTGTTGCGAATTTCTGCATTCTTTATCTGTATGGTTTTATGCTTTTTGTGGCAACATTTAAGTGGGGTTGGTGTTGTTCGGTTTGAAAATAGGGCAGGTGTGTGTTGCAAATGCCAGGGTGTTTTTTTGATCCCAGTCTGTCACTGGCAGCAGGCATGATATCTGCCATTGAAAAGATAAGATAAAATAAAATAATCCTTTATTTGTCACAACGAGCCACCATGAGGAAATATGTGAGTTACAGCAGAAAAGATGCCCTGGGCTTTGGATGATTCCAGCTGAGGATGTCAAGGACCTTCTTGGTATATACAGTAGCTGGCTCTCCAACAGAGCATGCCGCTTACCACCTCAAAGACATGTATCCAGCAATGATTTGACTTTTGCCTTTATTAAAACATTTATTAAAAAATGGTGCTGTTGTCTGCGGCACACGACTAAATCTCCAAAGGCTAAAGGTCCTTAAATGCTGCAATGTTACGATTCAATTAACTGAGTTTCTTCATTTTTAGAGATAATCGAATACTCTGGCTTACGGCAGAGGCCATGAGGAAATCAGACATGTTTATCTACATTTATCACACACGTGGAAATAGGGCCTGAGCTGGTGCCTTAGGAAAGGTTCAGGTAGCACCAACATCATAAGGATTTAACCTGAGAACCATGAAAGTCCACTGCTTGTAACATGATGATCAAACATCCAGTGTTTGTTCAAATAAATAGGCCTAAGTATTTTGTCAAGTGGAACTGTGGGCATATCCTGCCACCACCAAATGAAATGTACATGCCATAACTCATAGCAATCTGGCCACCAGATATCTCACTCCATGCAGCTAAACCAACCAACGTTTGTCATTCATAGTTCTTGCCACTTCTACCCCTCTCTTTTCTGCTGTGACCTAATTCTAAACCATGCTGAGCAGGTAGACTTTTCAAAATGAAACTACTTTCACCTTATTTGTTGTCTTTGTTCCTTGCAGTGGGACCTGGTTTGTGACAGTGCAAGCCTAAACAACATGGGCTCCTCCATCTACATGTTTGGCCTCCTTATTGGAGCTCTGATGTTCGGGAGCTTATCAGACAAGTGAGCAATCTATCCTCAGAGCACACTTGCATGAATTTGAACTTTTTGTTGTTGTTGGAATAACAAAGTTAGGAATTGTCTCATCTTGTTCCAGGTACGGTCGCAGGAATATTATCCTCATCAACCTGGCTATCCAGGCTGTATTTGGGGTTGGTGCTGCTTTTGCCCCTAATTTTTACGTCTACATTGCTCTTCGTTTTGTGGTTGGAACAACTGTCTCTGGTGTTATAATGAATGCCTTTGTCCTAGGTGAGTGTGCTGTACAAATGTCATGGTTTATCTCGATTTAAATAGTATGTTCTCTCAATTTGCATTTGTGTGTACATTCAGTATTTTGTGTGATCCCTGTCCTTTTTATGTCCGATACAGGCACAGAATGGACTGGACCTAAGCAGCGAATGCTGGCCGGTATAATCACTGACTACTTCTTTGGTTTTGGCTACATTCTGCTGGCCGGAGTGGCGTATCTCATACGAGACTGGCGTAAACTGCAGCTGGCCATTTCCATACCCGGTTTCCTCTTCATCTTTTACATCTGGTGAGTGGACAACAGTGTGACCCATAAATGATGCAGACTGTCCAGAGACACAGAAACAAGTATTTTCAAAAATGTTGTGTTGTACTTGTGAAAGTCTATGTTAAATGAAATCCCCTGTGATTACCAACAATATTTGTAACTATTGCTCATTTTGTGCAATTTTGTTTGGTGCCAAATTGCAAAAACAGTAAAAAAAAAACAGCTGAGCTTTTGCTTATGAGACCTACTGTCAGTGATAAATAGAATAATGGCTCCATTCCATGAGGGTGTTCCAGTGTTAGCTAACGTTTTTTTAGTTACACCAGCAATTATTCCTGCTATGACAAGTAAATTTGTTCTACAGTGTGAAACGCCTATCAACGTTTCTCCCTGCGGCACAGTGGCTCTTGTACTGGTGTTTGTACATAAGCAGTTTATCTTTACATTTTCAGGGTGTTGCCAAAGTCGGCCCGTTGGTTAATGGCCAATGACAGGAATGAGGAAGCATGGGAGCTGATCCATAAAGCAGCACAGATGAATGGGAAGCCCATCACCAAAGATCTGCAGATGTGTCGGGTACAGCTGCAACAAGTTTTTATTATTTACTAGTCTATAGATATTTTCATTTATTACAAAATTCAAAGGCTATAAAGAAATACCTATTACACCCGCGACTGATGTAAAAAAGACCAAAATGATGCCCGTCTCCCTTTCTGCTACGCCTGGCAAGCCGTTCATTTTCACACAGCACATTTCTAGTTACAAGACTATCAGATATCCCATCAAAGGTATTTTTTTTAAACAATGGGTCATCTTTCTCATACAGAGATATACAACAGCAGCTTCTTCTAGCGATGCAGTTCTCATAAAGAGTGTTCTTTACTCGACCCACAATGCAGACAAAAGACCTAAACTTAGGTGTTAGCAACGAAAATAATTCGTTTTTCCACAAAAAGGGGTCAGTCTGAAGGGTAGTTTTACCTGGAGTGGAGACAGGAAGGTATCGTTCGGTGAAAAAGCTGGGCAGAGTGAGTCCTTGGGTGGAAATCCAGGAAGCTAGTAAGAGCAGGTTGATAATTGATAAAATTTTGAAAGCTATAGCTTGCTGATTGGGCAAAAATTTACTCCATTTGTTGGTTGAAAACTATTTGATTTTATGTTTACCGCTCACTAGTAAGACAGAGGAAAGCCATCTAAAGGGAATCTTGGCTACATACATGATGGATTCATATCATGTCAAAAGATGGGATCTAAAGTTGCATCTCCCAGGCAAAAAAGTCAGCACCCTAAACGATGCATATTTCATTTAAAATAAAAATGAAGAAAGCCATCGTTTGTGTTATGCAATTTAGAGCTAGTTAGTTCTGGTGATTTTTTAGAGTTTTGTGTGACCCTATTTGGTGGCTGACATGTTTATAATTTTTCAAACTATTTTTCTAGGGCTTTCTTTAAGTGAGTCTGATCAAATATTTGGTTTGTTTTTTGCCGGGCACTTTTTTGACAACAGCAACAACAACAACAACAAATAATTCAATAAATACAAATATGTTAATAAATAAAATAAATAAATAAAGTTTCTCTCCCAAGTCAGCCATTCTAGCAAGAAGTTTCTACAATGGCAAGACTGTCTGAAACACTGACAGCATCTAGGACCAACTTAAACATTATGAGGAGGAAATGCTAAACAATGGATGAGGTAGTGGCAGACGAGACTTATCTATTGTACCACAAACTAATCTACTCTAGTTAGTGATTGATATGCTCCTTGGTGACACTGCTAGTGTTAGTAGCAAGCTTGTCACCTGCCCACTTGCTATGATTGTGAATATTAAATGTAGACATTCAAGTAAAATGTTGTAATTGTCAACATGAACCAACATCCTATTTTATATTTAATGATAAATTAATATTAAAATCATTATTTGTTGACAACCTGGTATTAGTTTCTCTTGTTTTAGCCGCACGGAAAGTGTAATACCCGTGTGACGCAAGTACTTAAACAGGTCAAACCAAAGACCTTGCATAAAGGTTAGATCGCTGGATATAATTGACATGTGCAAACTACTGACAGCACGGCCCCCTGTTAAATTCACTTCATAAGCCACGCTCCAAAGTGTCATTCTCATCATCTTATTCACTGTTTCTCCAGGTCTATAAAACTGGAGAGAAAACAGAGGTGAAGAGAAAATACTCATGCATAGATCTTGTTCGAACCCCAAGAATGAGGAAGCAGTCTCTGATTGTTTTTTATCTCTGGTGAGTATGAGACGAACACTATTTTTCTCTTTACATGAGTGTCAATAAGACCTGAACACTAAGAGTACATCCACATGGGTACAGTATATCTGACATGGCCTTTTATCCATTCTTAGAGCTTTTGAATTAACAGTGGAAGACACTGCCCCGTATTGTTGTGTAGGTCATGAAACTGAACTGACCTATGTCCTATGTATCAATTCTGAGCCTCTGTGATGTCTCATTTTAAATGACAGTGTAGCTAATTCCACATCGCAGGTACTTCTACTGTCAGATGACTGCAGAGGAGAGCTACGTTCCACCTGTATGTGCATTTATGGGTTGCAGTCAAATTACAATTTCTACTCATTCAAATGTGAGATAATGGAACAATATCCAAAGCAGACATCCAGCAAGCAGTTTTGCTAGTCTAACAAACCAACTCATTCAACCTCTTCCTGGGTTCTTTATAAGGATATATAGACAAGGTTTTAAACATTAATATATCAAACCATGGATAAGACACAGCATATCTATTGTATCAGTCTGCACAGCAGCTAGCAGCTTTCAGTCCAAACAGAGTCCAAACTCATCTACTGACAATATAAAAGGAGTCAATTGTAATTTTGTTGAGCAGGTTAACAAGATTTTTAAACCCAGTATACAATAATTTTGGTGTTAAAGGGGTAAAAGATAGAAAGCCCCATGAGCCTTGCCTGGCATAGCCAGACTAATACTCAAATGTGTATTACTGTGGGACCTCTCGGTTCATTTTTGATTTCCAAAAGGTGTTACCAACGGACGCAGAGCAAAATTCCTCCAAACACAGTTGGATAAACGTACAACCAGTGAGAGCAACGAATCATGTGACGTCTGTTGAGCGATGCCAAAATGTCAATGGACTAGAGCAGAGAGGAGATGTTCGTGATGATGAATCCCCCATGTCTGTGAACAAGTGTTGCTGTTTTTGTGGGAGAAATGTGAAAATAACAGGTACTTTTAGTCAAATGCTTGTTCATTAGTGGAAGCCTTCTAATTAGAAAAGTTGCTTCTCATTACCCTTCTCATTATAAAGCTAATCGGTTGTGATTGGACTGGCAAGTTCTCTGCCGGAGGAAATATCTTCTCAATGGAGGAGATCCAGACCTATTCTGGCAGAGCAAACAAAATGAGCTCCCAGAATTCGTCTGGGTCCCAGGCTGCCATGAGCTACTAGGGGGTCGCAACTTGAACTGGCTTTTTTTGTTGTTGAAGGCCAAAGTAACTTGATGGTAACATAATGTTACATATCTGTTCATTAGCATAAGTGACTGGCTAGAGAAGGCACAACACAGTCAGTGAATGTGCTGTGACTAATATTATGAATTGTTTTGGCCGCAACATTTCCAATAGAGTCACTTTCAAATGTGGCCATACATTTGACATCTGATTTGCAGCATGTTAGCCATGATAATTGTGTGAGAATTCTACACAGATGATAATTACCAGATTATTTTCAATATCATATATGCTGAACATGATTCAAATAATAGATATTCATGTTTAAATGCTATTGGTGGTATTTCACAGACCTAAGGTTGAATTAATTTAGTAAAGAATGTAGTAAAAGTATGAAATTATAACAATTGTTATGAACATTTCTAATGAAAGATAAATACATCTCACCTATAGAAACCAAAATGGTTGGATATTGGCCACACTAAAAGAATATGTGGAAAAAAGGATAGATGTCTATCACACTGTTCAATGCAGTATGCAGGCTGTGACATAAGATAAGATTTGAGTGGTTTCTGTGACACAGATGTCAAATTTAGTGGTGATTTGGGAATGATGCATGTAATGATGTTTCATCTGCCATGGAATGTTGACCAAAGAAGATCCTCTTGGATGCATGAACAATTTACTGTCATTCAGTGCAAAATAATAAAATAATACAAGAAAGCTAATTACTTTTTTTATATACTCTGAATGTGAAGAGGTGTGTCAGTGAAACTTGTAAAGATTCTAGAGCTCTGGTAGTGGAGCTGCGGAGATGTACAAAAGATGTACCTTTGCGAGATCTCACAAAACTTGAGAACTGATGAAAACCAAACATAAAGTTAACTATGAGTTAGTTTGGGATTTTTAACAGTCAAAGTGAAATAAATGTAGAAAATTGGTAGTGGTTCTTTTACTAACATGCTCACTTTTGCTATGTTTACAGGTTCAACAACTTTGTTTAAGCATGCTACCATGAGCGTAGCATACTTTGCTAACATTTACATTAGCATCAAACACAAAGTACAGCGGAGATATTTATAAGGTTATTTGTTTTGCAGGTATTTAGTTGCAAACCAAAGTGATTGACAAAGTTTAAATATGATCTGATTATGGAACTAGGCTGAGCCTAGTTTTTAAGCTCTAAATAGTATTTAGAGAATTTTATCAGGGTGTTTTCTTAGAAAAAATAAAATATATTAAAACCAAACTACTGAACTCAAAAAAGATTCATCCTCAAGCTTCAGGTCTACAGATCAACTAATTTTCCTTACATGTAAAAATGCAGTGTGTGGTTATGGGAACTGTGTTGACTAGATTTTTTAAAATTTTAGTAAACCCTATACTTCACATTCATAATAAACCAGTTTGTGGTTTACTTTAAATTGACAGAGTTAAACTTTTTTTTAAAGTGCTTTACCAAGAAGAAAAGTCAACCATAGTTTTACATAGAGGTTTTGTGAATTTTAATAATTGGCAATAGTACCTCACGCACAGAGCACCATTTAAATGTTATGCTTACAGTTCATCAGTTATGGCTATCAAAAATAATAATAATAAAATATTAACACTTAATAATAACTTAAATTGATATTAAACTTACCCCGGGGCACCACCCTTCAAAGGAAGGGAAATGATAGCCAATTTACTGATTTTGTCTAATTTATAATATACTAACTATCAATTTGGAATTCTGATTAATAATAAAAATTAATAATTCCCCCCAAAAAATAACAATATTGGTCGCTAGCAGAGATTGAAGGATTTGGAGTTCTACCGGTCAAATGGTAGCTGGAGTTGGAACAGAATTCATATCTATAAGTGTCGAAAGTTGAAGAACCATTGGAGCATGTGGTCAAATCCTCCATTTTGTGAGGGCTGATGCCCAACAGAGGGATACAATTAGAACACCAGAGTTCAAACTGCTCGGATTTAGAACATGAGACTTCTCATCTTTCTGCTGTATTCAGTGACATTGTGTTGGATATATGATGAAGCTCACAGAACTTTGTGAATGGCATCATATGTTTGCTCAAATATGATGCTATGTTTGCAACCTGTCTCAGGTTTGTCAACGTGCTCGTGTACTACGGCCTGTCCCTCAACGTCTCTGACTTTGGGATGAACATCTATCTGACCCAGATGATCTTTGGCCTGGTAGAGATGCCTGCGCGCACCATCACCCTGTTCACCCTCAACCGCTCCCGCAAAATCTCCCAGTTAGCTTTCCTGGCTGTGGGTGGCACAGCGTGCCTGCTGACCATCTTCATCCCTAGTGGTATGGACACATGTCATCAATCAGAAAATGACTATATAGTGAGAGCAAAATGTTGGTAAAGCTCAGCATAGCTGGTGAGTTTTCTCACACTGTACACAGGGTTTTTAGGCCTTTCTTTGTCCTCTCCTCTAGACATGTCTGTCATCAAAACGGTCCTGGCCATGATTGGGAAGTTTGGAATCACAGCTTCTCTGTCCATTATTTATGTCTACTCAGCTGAGTTGTTCCCCACTGTAATAAGGTGAGTTGGCCTTCATTTTTCTTCCAATGAGCACTAGCAAAGTTCCTGAGACAGAATAATCAACACATTAACATTCTGGTTGGTGAGGTCCCTGAGAGAGGTGGTATGATTCTCAATCAAAGCCAGCTTTTATGTTGTAACTGAAGTGTGATATCCCCTGTGATAAGATTAAATATAGACTATTCCAGGATCATCGATTCTTTCAAGTAAAATATTCTATCAAAATCCATTTGATTAATGATCCAGATGTAGACATGCAACGGATAACAAGCTGAATTTATAAAAATCTTTCAACAAAAACAGAACATTCTGACCTTTGAGATGGCAGAATCACTTCAGGAATGTTGTATTTGACAAGTCTAACTACTGTATCCTATTGTCGTATTGTATAATCAATTTTTGCACACTTTAGTGTGCAGTTGATGAAATTGTAAAACAATTGGCACTCTGTCACTCATAATAAAAAATTGAAGACATGTTTTGAGAATTTTCTGGCATATTTGTTAAAAATCAAGAAGATTTTGTTGCACTATACTTGATGCTGATAAGGATCAACGTAGATCAAAAGTTCCTCTGAGGGCTCTACAATAACATGGAGACAGCGTGGCAGAATCAGTGACTCGGGTCTCTCTTCCTCCCCATTACCCTTTTTTTTGCAGACAAAATGGGATCGGCATCGGCTCCATGTGTGCTCGGATTGGAGGAGTCCTGGCTCCCATGATGTACCTGCTGAAGAGCATCAGTCCTCTGGCTCCCATGGTTGTCTGTGGTCTCTGCCCTCTGCTGGGCTCGGGCCTCACCCTGCTGCTGCCTGAGACAGCCAATAAGCCCCTACCTGACACTATAGAACACACAGAGGGAGCCGACCTCAGGTCTGACACCACCACTTTTATTCATTTTGGTGAACTGATCCTTATATGCACATCTGTATTTTGTATTTTTATTAACCGCTTCCATTGACTTGATTGATCAGAAGACCAATGACAGAGAAAGTAATGAATGGAAACAGAATATATTCATTCTATGTTCTGTATACTCTCCTTACTCACTTAAGGAATACATTTAATAGAGGAGTACACTTATTTAATTACTTTCGATATGACTTGACAAAATTAAACGCACGCGTAGATTAATTATAACTTTATCATCTGTGATTTATATGAACCTTATGGACTAACCTACTTGAAATTTGGCACTAACAAAATTGATATCCTAAATATAAAAGCTAAGCTGGAATATTAACTAATAGACAAATCATATTGTTGCTTGGTTGAGGTAAGCAAGCAATTGCTGTTCACAGGGGCTCAAATATTTCCCTGTGATCATTCAATCAGCTGTGAAAAAAACAACTGATTACCATGGTAATCAACACAGAAGATTCTCTACAAGACTGTGCTACAAAAATTCTGCAGTTGTTCCACCGCTGTAGTGGGGAACAAAGTTGCCTTTGGATAATATCTTTACGTCTCTTTGTTTGTCAGTGAAGTGGATGGCAGTGTGAAGTCAGTCGACACCTCTCTGAAGAACACCAATGCTGGCGGCACTGGGATGGACTGACATACATCGGCGGGAGGTGTATTTCTGGACTATACCAAAGAAAAAAGTCTGTGTCTGTCTGTCTGTCTGTGGTTTTGTGCTGAATCAGCGTGTTGTGTACATTATGTGTATCACAGCTTTTCTTGCTGAAAACAGCTGCCTGCTGCTACTGGAAATGACAAACCCAAACAGTAAGTCAAAAGGGGCTCATTGTTTTTGGCAGCTGAGAAGAAAACTTGAATCGGGGTTAACTTGTGCTGCATTGTGATGCCATCTGTGTCCGTGTTAGCCATGCACGCAAGCCCATTCCTCCAACTGGACTGCCTGGACTTACCAGTGCAGCCCCTGCCACTGTTTTTTAACACATGGCAAATGCCCGGAAACATCATTGTTGGACCTAGCAGCTCAGCCTGAAACCTGTATTACAGTAGCGCATTTATGCTCACGATCCTGGAATTGTTTTATCTACTCACTCTCAACTTGGCTGTGTTTTGAAACACATACACACACACTAACACACACACACACACACACACAGACACACACACACACACACACACTACCTCTCTGAGACTTCCTCTGATACTATGCACCACACCAAGAAAACACTTTTCTGTTTGTGTGTGTGCCTTGTTAATCTATGCACAGACCTCACACCCTGGCCAGCCAGGAGGGTTACTATTAATGATTTGTTTATTTTTTTGCCTATTTTTACTTGTATATTTTTGTCGTGTAAAATGTGTATAATGATTGCCACACATTGCTGTCTCCAGGCTGTGCATGTATATAGCTCGTATAAACAGGCAGCATTAGAGGCACAGTGTCTTCACAGAAGGGAAGTTGAAAGGTGTGGTATGAAGTTAACTGTACAGTATGATAAAGGTACTGTGTAAGATTGGAAAACAATTTATATGGATTAATCACTTCTTATTCCCCCCCAAATGTGTGAACGTGTTGTAACTTATGTCACAACACGTGCACGAGACCTGCAAAAATATGTAATGTTGGATGTTGTGTACAACACAAGCTCCCAAAAATGTCTGTTTTTTAGTACTTGTACTTTGTAGATTTGACGTGCTCTATCTCCAGTCTGACATTGCTCATCCCACTCACCACTTTTGATTGACTTTAGGATTACATTTTCTCAAACCACTCCCAGATCCACTCAATGTAGACATGTTGATAATACTACGTCTTTGCTACGTCGGCACTTTAGTGAAACAAGACGTGTAATGGAAACATCCATACTGATAGTGAGGCAACACCGCTTATTTATTTATTTGCTGTCTGTCTACTTCACTAATCATAAGCATGATCATCCAGCAAATTTAAATATGCTAACATTAATGCCAAAAGAAAGAGGTTAGGTCACGTAAAGTAAATTTGCAAGGATCAGGTGAGTTCATTGATTTCTGTAGCAGTGGAAGTGAATGAAGCCTTTAAAGTTGTTTGAAATGGGGCATCAACTTTTGTCAAGTTCTAAAATGGCAAGAAAGGGGGCATTAAAAACGGAAGTTGTTTGAAAAACTAGTTGGTCACAGGTTGAAGTTCTCGCAACATAATGACCCAAAACATTCGCACAGTCTCTTAGACTCAAACCAGATCAAGTTGTTTGGTTTGAATTAGACAGGAAGGGTGAAAGCGAAGCAAACTTGAAGATCGATGATTTCCATAGCAGAAATAATGCGACAAGTCTGTCTGTCTTTTAGATAAGAATTATATTTTGTTACATTACATTTTGTTAAACGAAAAGATCTGAAATCTATAATTTGTTCTACACTTTAGTATCTACATGTATTCTGAAGTTAGACAATGTATGATGTCATGTTTAAACATTTTTACCAGTATTGTAGTTTTAAATGTATATACTTACATTTTACCGAGCCAATAACTATGACTAAAGTTGTTGATATGCTGTGTCTTTATTGATGTTATTTGTACAATAAAGTTGTGGAAACAGAATTTACGTTCTTCCATCAGGTTATAAAAGCACAGGTTCCTGAGTTGTAAAATACGGGTATAACTCATAACATTACATTGTTTGATTTCTTAAATATGTGTTACTTATTACAGCCCTCATTTCAGCAATACTCAGCAATACTGTTTGACCTGTCAAACTGTTGTAACTATAATGCCAATACTTTTTGTCAAACAAACTTGTTAACTTGACAAACACAATGACTTCTTTTGGTCTTGTCAAATAGATGTTACTAATAGCATCACTAATTGCTGCATAGAATCGCATGACGTGCTGGAGGACAGGCAGCCGTTATGTTAGTTCCACCTGTGAGTCAGGAAGTCCTGCAGTAAAAGAACTGATATGAAAAACTAAATCAATGAAGAATCAAAAAGAAAAACTGGTTTGTAAAGCACAAGATTGACAAGAAAGAAAAGAAAAGGAGGTATTGCTTCCCCAGTCAGCACATGCTGAATGACTGAATTGTGTTTTCCGTTGCTAAAACACTGGCAGTTTGGGCACAGTTTAACATTCAAATCTTCTTGTGAAATGTACTCATAAAACTGGGTTTATATCACCACCTGTACTGGATAAAGTACATGAATAACTCTGTTCCGCTCCTGTCCTATTACCTGGAGTCTAGATGCAGTGTGATGATGTTGCTGAATCTTGGTGTTTCAGCGATTGGTGACACGTTGAGGTTTGAGTAATGGTCAGTGTGTGTGTCTCTGTGTTACCAGATAGAGCAGCTGTAGTTTATGAGCTGTGGGAACCTGGACGAGGGGCAGAGTGGCTGTCAACACCGACCGACCGACCTGCAGACATCAGACACCAACTGGAACTTCAATGGGACTAGGCAGCATTCAAAGAGCATCATGGGAGATCACAACACGGAACATAGGAACAAGCCTGTGCTACTTTACAGTATATCCATAGAGAACTGAAACAATGAGATATTATTTTGAGGATTTCCTTTTTTTTGTCGAGGTATTTCATATGGCTGCTTATTGCTGGACTGCGTCGCATCAGCGTGCGGTTTTAAGTATTGCCAGAAGATGGCGCTCCACTGTCAAGTGAAAAAACGAAAACTTCAACGCAGCTGACAGCAGAAGTCACAGACAGCAGCCTAGCACATCAACTACATGTAGACCTTTTCAGAAATGTGAAACAGCACTACACAGGATAATATCTTATTAGCTTCTTTTGAACTACATTTCTATTCTATCCTCATATTTTTTTTAAAATCGCTTTTGCTATCAAGCTTCTAAAGATAATAAAAGACTAGGACCTTTCAGTTTTGCTGTGACACCAGCATGAAATCCTTCTGATCTGTGTCATAAGTTTCCCAGACATCTTAATCAAAGAAATATGTATACAATCCCTCCCCTTCCCCTTCTCTGCCCTCTGATTGGACGGCCGTCCTGTCAGTCAGTGTGCCAGGCCCATTTGGTGCATTTAATGGCTCCTAAGAAAACTCTGTAATATACACGGTCAATACATGTATTTTTTCCCAGATCAAAATGAAATCAAAATCGTGATCATCAAGGTAACAGACACTTTTTCAAGGCAAATATTTTTTAACAATAACCAAAACATTACTATATAACACGACTTCTCCGAGTCAAGATGTTTAAATGGCACAGCAAAAGTACTGGTTGCAGTTCGAAGAAACTCAAATTGATTGCAACGAATTGTGTCCTCTGTCCATCCATCTCGACAGCCAAACCGTGGTCCACACCAGTGCACCAAACGTCTTGAGTTTCATCATTAGATGAGGAACATAGTTTACAAAGAACAATAACGAAAAGAGAATCCAGGGTTATTTTTATTACACAAAAACATTTGGAGTAACACTTGTTCAAGGTTAAATTATTCCTTTTGTCATCAAATGTATACAAGTTTTATTAATTGCTCTACATATTAAGGGGAGAATTCTGAAAAGAATTCTGAGAAAATAATTAGTACATTTACTACCCAGATATGTTTTTCTTTTCTTAAAAAATAAAACAAACAAAAGAGCACAGTCCCCCTGCAACACTTTGCATGTGCTGCGATCACGGATGGCTTTGACGCGGGGCCTGACGCTCGTGGGGATATTTCCCACGGTCCGTGAAGGCGGCGGCAGTTTCATTGTGGCCCTGCGGAGCGAACGCCATCACTCGCAGCGGCTACTACAGGGAGGCAGCGCGGCGACCCCGGGGCCCCCGAGCAGCGCAGTCCGCACCACTGCCGACCTCAGTTCATCGGAACGGCGATGCGGATTACGAGTCGCGCTTGAACTGGTAAGAGATTCAGTTTGGCTCATAATTCAACTCGCTTCCATCTCTTCAACAGAATGAATTTCCGTGAAACCCCCCCCCCCCCCGGTGTTATCATTATTGACGTGTCTCGGACGTAAACGTGCTCAGCCACTTCGCTTGCGACATCTCCTCTGAGCGGACTGGCCGTCTGGTGAGGCGTCGGCTGCTCAGTGAAACACACAGGCAGAGGAGACCGGCAGGGTTTCCTCCGGCCATTGGCAGAAATCAGAGGAGTCATTACTGGATGCTCACATCATCTTGACGCATTGGTTGTGGATCCTCTCTGCCCCCATCATCATCATCATCACCATCAGCACCATCACCAGCAGCAGCAGCAGCATCAGCAGCATCTCCTACCGATGCTTGTTGGTGGAGTCAGCTGAAGGACACTCGCATCACATGATCGAGGTGAAGATCCGGGGATGCCTTTAGGGCTGTGCACGCAGAAGCAGGAGGAGCAGCACCAGGCTGCATTCCTCCACACAAGGTGTGTTACGCAGGTGAAGTGCGCCGACAACACTTGGATTCAGTCGAGCCCAAGCTCTTGTGTCTCTCCTGGGCGTTTTGCTTTTGACTTCTCGGGGACAGTGTGGCGTTTACTCTGATCAACACATCGGAGATATGCGTGTTGTCAGTTCCACACGACAGTCATGCCTCTTTCTTATTGCAAGCCCTCTTCCTCTTCGTCTTCCTCACCATTTGGATGAAATGCCCTCGTCACCTCTGTCTCCTTCTCAATCATAGATGGCTACCCCTGGTATGATTCCGTAAGCCCGTGAAACCTGGCCAGGTGTGGACTGCAGCCATTTGTGCCGCACGCTATGTGAGCGTGTGGAACAAATGAGCCTAATTGATTCACTGTCATTAGGTGCCCAACACATTCTGTCTCACATGAGCATTTTCCCCATTCGTGTAGTGGTTCTTCATGAAGCAGCCTCTGTTTTACAACATGTGACTAACAGGGCAAGACTTTGATAATGAATTCATGGTTAGATGGCCCTCAAGGGAAAACTGCAGAAACTACAGTGGGATGTCACGTTGTAATCTCCCTTCTCCCTATGCTCTCCAAGTACTGTTTTATTACTGTTTTCACAAATCCACCTTTAATGTGTTTTGTCCTTCAGCTTCCCTCACAGCTTGCCGACTTCACATTGTATAGAATTTTTGTACGATGAAGAGACAAAGCTGCTTGTCTTTCTGACCACGTGATGTGTTGGCCTGCTGAGGTTTAACTGCGCTCAGGTGCTGCAGGTGCAGTGTGTGGAAGCACAGTGTACTTTTAGGCTCTGCTGCAGGGATCATCTCTGCTGAGATGCAGATGTCTTGGAAACTCAACTCAGGAACCAGTGTGCCTTTTGAAATGCTATTTTTTGGAGATGCTCTGTACACTAACTGTACTGTACACACAAAGTAAATGCAGATCATGCTTTTTGGGTCTGAGGGCCGGAGTTTTCCCCAAATTTAGCAATGTTTTTATTAATCCTGTCAAATTTGAAAACTACAGACATATAAAAACAAAGATTTCTTACTTCCATTTTTGTGTTACATATATTGTTTTTTCAGTGGAGTTCTGTATCGCAGATGTCCCCAATTGACCCCCAAAAAATATCCGTGCTCAGGTTGAGTTGTGAGTAAAGAGCTGCTCATTTTTTCCTTGTTGCCGGTGCTGTACAATAGGAAGAGGCATGCATGGTATCATGCAGGAAAATCCGTTGTGTGAATCACACTGGCCCATTTAGACATACAGTTTTAAACAGCGTCATCCTTTGACACTGTGGTGAAACGCTGCCAACGAGCCCGTGTTCCTAATCACAATTCACCCTGTCACTGACTGACAGTAGGACACTTTGGGCCGGCAGGGGAGCCCCGAGCAGGCAGGCCATCACAGAGGACAGCAGAGCACAGGAAACATTATGCGTTAGAAGAAGTGCGTACATGTCATGTCTGATAAACAGTTGTTTTTGTAATTCAAATCGTCCCAAATTGAGCAAATTTAGTCTGCCATCTGTTTTTTTGGACTTGTGGTTTTTGTTTTCATTCCTGGATATGGCCAGAATAATCTGCAAGGTATCTTGCAGGTATAATCCATGATACATATAAACAGGTAGGCCCCATTAGCCCCATATGCAGCGTGCAATACCATGGGCTTCAGGTTTGTAAACTTGTTAGCTCAAATCCAGAACAATATATATATATAATATTTTGTCGCTTTGGACTCTATCTTTAAGAAAAGGCCATGGGGTGAGGAAATATAACCAGGAACCACCTTGCAGCTCTCATCATCTTAGGTAATATTGAGTTTTGATGGAGCCTTATTTCCAGACAAAATCGCACAAACCTGTTGACATTGTACCTCCGAGGCCCCAACATGGTGGTCTGCTTCGAAACTGCCCTTATGACTCGGTTATGTCCAGCCTGTTTTCACTGACCCATTTACTTTACCTGTTGCACATTTTGTTTAAAAAACAGTATCTTGAAGAACTGAAATTATAGGAATATAAGAGAAAAACTGAAAATTAGGAAAATAATAAAAATGCCTTGTGATTTGTTTTCCCATCTTCTGACTCCTCAGTGACTTAGTAGTTCACTCGGGTACAGTACGCCCTGGACATTGGAACAAATGATGAGTTTTCGGTGCAAATGCCGGAAATAAAAAGTACAAAATTAAGTTTTGGATGTGGGAGAAGTTTGGAGAGGTCATGGAGAAGGACTTTAGGTCGGCACCAAGATGCTTCTGGAAAACCATTCAACATCTCAGGAGGGAAAATGGGGAACCATCAAAGCTGTGTACAGTGAGGATGGGACACTGTTGACCTCAACTGAGGAGGTAATCGGGCGGTGGAATGAGCATTTTAAGGAACTCCTGAATCCGACTTACACACACTCTGGTAGAGGCAGAGCTGGAGGCTGATGGAGGATCATGGTCAATTTCCCTGGTGGAGGTCACTGTGGTAGTCACACCACGTCACAGTGGCAAAGCCCCGGGGGCTGACGAGACCCGCCCAGAAATACCATGGTGGTTCCCCTGTTCAAAAAGGGGGACCAGAGAGTGTGTGTCAATTACAGGGGTATCAAACTTCTCAGCCTCCCGGGTAAAGTCTACTCCAAGGTGCTGGAAAGGAGGGTTCGGCCAATAGTCGAACCTCAGATTGAAGAGGAACAATGTGGATTCCGTCCTGGACGTGGAACAACGGACCAGCTCTTTACCCTTGCAAGGATCCTGGAGGGGGCCTGGGAGTATGCCCATCCAGTCTACATGTGTTTTGTGGATTTGGAAAAGGCATATGACCAGGTCCCCTGGGAGATACTGTGGGAGGTGCTGCGGGAGTATGGGGTGAGGGGGTCACTTCTTGGGGCCATCCAATCCCTGTATACTCAAAGCAAGAGCTGTGTCCGGGTTCTCGGCAGTAAGTCGGATTCGTTCCCGGTGGGGGTTGGTCTCCGCCAGGGCCGCGCTTTGTCACCAACCCTGTTTGTGATATTCATGTACAGGATATCGAGGCGTAGTCGTGGTGGGGTGGGGTTGCAGCTCGGTGGGCTGGGGATCTCATCACTGCTTTTTGCAGATTATGTGGTCCTGATGGCACCATTGGTCTGTGACCTTCAGCACTCACTGGATCAGTTCGCAGCCGAGTGTGGAGCGGTTGGGATGAGAATCAGCACCTCAAAATCTGAGGCCATGGTTCTCAGCAGGAAACCGGTGGATTGTCTACTCCAGGTAGGGAATGAGCCCTTACCTCAAGTGAAGGAGTTTAAGTACCTCTGGGTCTTGTTTGCGAGGGGACAATGGAGCGTGAGATTGGCTGGAGAATTGGAGCAGTGGGGGCGGTATTGCACTCGCTTTGTCCGTGGTTGTGACAAAAAGGGAGCTGAGCCGGAAGGCAAAGCTCTCGATCTACCGGTCAATCTTCGTTCCTACCCTCACCTATGGTCATGAAGGATGGGTCTTGACCGAAAAAACGAGATCGCGGGTACAAGCGGCCGAAATGGGTTTCCTTAGAAAGGTGGCTGGTGTCTCCCTTAGAGATAGGGTGAGGGAGGTGTTCCAGGCACGTCCAGCTGGGAAGAGACCTCGGGGTAGACCCAGGACTAGGTGGAAATATTATATCTCCAAACTGGCCTGGGAACGCCTCGGGATCCCCCAGTCAGAGCTGGTTAATGTGGCCCGGGAAAGGGAAGTTTGGGGCCCCCCTACTGAAGCTGCTGCCACCGCGACCCGACCCCGGATAAGCGGTTGAAGATGAGATGAGAAGAGATGAGATGAAAATAAAGTTTTTTAGTCAAACTGAACAATAGAGAGAAAGTGTTACTGATGGACATCTCTCACTGCACAGGACATAATGTTTTCCTTTGCATAGTATGGTGCAGATCTGGATGCAGATGCAGATTACAAACTGTTATGTGTGATCACAGTTGGAAGATTGTTCTGTCTTAGGTCCAGGTATTTGTTCTCAGAGTGATCTCTTACCTTTTAGACTTGTCTTGGCATTGACCCACTTTGGACCCAGTGTGGCTCAACCTGGACAGCACCCCCCCCCACTGCTTTAATGTACACTTAAGATGTACTGTTTCACTGTATGGTGATGTCATTGTCACACTCCGAGAGAGGCATATGCTTACATCAGGTTGTAATGTCACGTTGTGCAGTGTGCACTCTGTGGCTGGAGCCGTTTGGAGCAGATTTGGACTTGTCTCGTAGCCAGAGTGCCACAGAGCTCGAGTCATCTATGACGCCAAACTTCATGTCACCTCTAATATCTGTTACCAAACAAATACACACTGTCCCAACTGTGCACATGGTATTCATGGGAGCATCTTACCATTGATAGATAGATGGATAGAGTACTTGTACAGCGTATACTGCATTCTTCGACTTCCCTTACTTACTAAACCAACATTATACAACCCTCGAATTATACACGTGGAACATACTCAGTGCTGCTAGTGTGACGTGAGATGTAGTATATGACATGTACGTCGCAAATTATTAATATAATTGTGTTTTTTAAGTTGCCGACTTGAGACTTGCTTTGACTTTTCTCTCTCTTTCTTCTACTTTTTCTTCTCCTTCTTCTTCTATGTATTTATTGTTCTATAACAAAACAACTTTAAACATGCATACCACCGCCTACAGTGTAGAATCATGGCATTAATGCCAAACCAAAAAGATCTCAGAAGTCCCGCTGAATGTGGAATAATCCAGACAATCATGGGAATAATAACTAAGGCACTCTGTCATCAGGTTAGAATTCTTTGCGCAGATACAAAGATGATACACTTTGTTCTGGTTATCTGCCTGTGTTAATTCTGCGATCTTGTACCTGCCTCACTAAAGAGCATTGTACAGCTCGTCGTCCTCCGTTGAGATATGTCAGCTAGAATCATTGTACTGGTATGATTGTATGCATCAGAAGGTCAAGTTTAGCTACATATTTATATATATATTATTCATCACGATATGGTCTAAAAATACTGAAATATTATTAATAGGCCATATCGCCTGGTCCTTCTCAGAATATTTATGTTGTTTACTGGTCAGTTCATTGCCAGTCTCTGTGTGGAAAAGATCCTCCTGTGATTTTGCCTTATTACCATGAAAATGTTATCTTTAACTTTATTATAAATATTTACCTCAATAACAAAAGTCAAAGAATACGGCTCATGCGGAGTCGAGTCAGCCTCTCCTCTGCGCGCAGCATCACACCAGAACCTCAGAGGTCAGACAGACGCCACGACAATGCAGTCCTTTGTGTCAGGCTTCCAGTGGAGAGGGATGAAATGTGTCTCTCTTCTCTCCCTCTCTGCGTCTCCTTCTTTCCCCCTTCAGTTGGTGGCTGAGTTGTGACGTACTCACAGGCTCAAACAAAGTTATTGTTGCAGATGAATAAATGTTGAAACACAGATGAATGCAGGCTATGAAGAGCTGGTGGGGAGGTTCACAGACATGTGAGAGCAGAGCTACAGATCATATGATGGCCTCCTAACACCAGCCGGCCCTCCAGCATTTCCCCAGTTTTCTTTTCACTCCGCTAATTAAAAACTCAGAGGTTTCTCGTCTTTTAGCATTTTACACAATCCATCAGCTTCATTAAAAAACTAGGAATGTGCGTGAGCCTGGCATATGCCGCTGGGTCATTGTTAAAGGGATATCATTGGAGGAAATGATGCGTGGAAGCGATACACTTTCATGAAAGCTTGTCAGAACTTGGCCCATGGAGATGTCCGTCTTAGGGGTGTTTCTTCAAAGGAATTCAATTAGCAGGAGTTGTTTGTCTCACTTCACGGAGCTGGAGTAACACAGATCCTGTCATGCCTCTCACAATACGCACAGTCCCTTATCAGCCCCCCACTCCCACCTGCCACGGCTCGTCTTTGCTTTTCTTGTGTGTTTGCTCGAAATGTGCAAAGTCAGTCGCTGGTGGTCGAGTGCGGCTTCATTTCCTCTGTAAAGAATCACATTTGCTCATTTACATCTGGAGCACAGGCGGGGCATGAGAGCACCAGCAAGTGTAGCTTCCTCTCATATCCTGCTCAACATTTTCCATTTTTAATCTCCCCCCTCTTAATCTCTTCAATTCCATTTAGCTCTCAAGTCCATTTAGCCCTTATTCAGGAGTTCAGTAGTGCATTGGAGCACCTCAGACCATATTTAAAACCTCACCACTGAATAAATCGAGTAGAAATCTTTTAATTCTGCCAGCCACCACCCATCTCGAAAGTTTCTGATGCTGCAGGAGCCGTGGAGAGGCAGTGGCCGGCTTTTATAACAACCTTCAGCCATGTGTGTGTGTCTGAGCAGCTCGCCAGCGAGCCAGGGCATCATGTGGTGGATGTGGTGGTTAGAGAAGCAGATGGAAGAGTAGAGAGAACTAACTGACTCAGAGTTTTTTTGTATCATATGCTATATTTGTCCACCTGAAATTATTGAGTGTGTTTTCATCAAACAGTGCTGCTAACATTTAGAAATTCAGCTTTTCCCACCTTCCACACAACCAGTGCTTTGCATTTTATTTACACCTGGGATTAAAATGAGTCTTGTATCCATAACTGATTTTCACCTGAGTTCATGTCTTCACTTCCATCTCTCATCTGTGCAGGTCCATGAAATCAACAATCACCACAAAAGTATAACAGATGATGGTAGCCATCAGTTAACCTGTATTCTTGTGTTTTCTGGCTTTTTGATTGGACTTGTCTTCACTCCACCTTAGGTGTCTTGAAAAACATGATGATGAGAGGTCCGCTTCCTGTGCTTACTGGCTAATGGCTGCTACCGCCCTGGTTTGGAACATGGGAGTATTATTTATGCCCATGTAGTTGTATTTGAATGACAACGCAATTGCATTGACACTCAAATGTTCGATGTGGTCACAATGCGTCCCTGACTCCTGGAGATGGTTTGGCCTCTTTGATGCAACTACTGAGATGTAGAAGAAATATGATTTCAAAAATGTTCATAATCTTAGCAATAGCTTTCTGATCTCTGTGTGGATCTGATGAGGATTAATGCTCAAAATGTAAGTAAAGTATGGGGCTATCTGGCATGAGGCCGGTGGATGTGTTGGTGATTCGCCTGTTGTCTGTGGAGATTCTCATTCGTCCAGGTCATAGTTATCCACGAGGGTGTAGAATCAGGAGGACATTTCTTGACTAGCCTGTATCTTTAAAAGCACAGTGAACATTGGAGCAGCTTGAGGCTCTCTGCCTGCCGACACAGTCATGTGGGGGCGCTGATCGCCTTGCTGAGGCAACGTGCGAGGCGGACAACATCTCACTGTGCTGTATTATTTATTAATAGTATGTTTGCCATGGTGGCAGGCAGGCTGATGACAAGTGTTTTTTTTATTTTTGGGAGAAAACAAAAGGGCTCTCTGCACATATGTTAATGACCTTGAGCGTTTTCATACATTATTAACTTGCTTGAAATTTCCCGCTGTGTCTAATGTCATGTGCGAGTGACAAAGGCTGTATTCTGTCTGGAACAAAGCCTGTCTCTGCGCACATGGACCACGACTGTATCTGCATTGCAAAGCAGCTGTTATGCTTCACAGTTTCCATGAATTTCAGCATGGACATGCGGCGTTTCTGCTCCTCTCCGAGCTCAGTGGAAGAGTGGCTGTTTGTATGGAGAACTCAAGGCTCTGAGCCCTCATCTCATCTCAGAAAGTAACCGTGCATCCTCACCAAGAGTTTCCACTTTCCACTGCAGTACACAGCCTCCTGAACTCTGCGACCCCTGCCTCCGTCTCTGTGACGCTCTGCTCTCTGTTTAACTGTGCAGCGTCATTTCTCTGCATTGCTGATGCAGCTGCGAGATGCTGACAAAAGAGGTGATTGCTCATCCTGGCTGTGGCAACATGTTGGCACACCAGACCTGGGCTTTCACCAGCCGCCAAGGGATGAGCCCATGTTGGCAGAGTCGTCAGGATGCTCTTTCACGTGTTCAATAACCCCAAAGCCAGATACGTTATTCCCACTGTGGCTATTTTGTATATACTGCTGTACTGATATGTTAGAGTCTGCTTAAAAACTGATTGTTAACTTGAAAAACTGACTATGGTCTTTGATTGGCTGTTTGGTTTGATCGCTGACATGCATGATCTCTTGTTTCTCACTCGAATCGCAGGCCTCTCTGTTAATTTGATTGTAGATATCCATAATAGCATTTATCCTAATCAAAACTAAATTACAATATCTAGAATGTTTTTGAAATCATTCAATTCTTGCTGGTCAAAAAGAACTGATATCCACAACCTCTTTCTTCCTATAGGACGAATGACGTCACTTTTACCATTGATGTGAATTCAATTACAGATATAAGCAATTACATTTTTCACATCCACAACCCACATTTCAAATTACTTTTTTATTATTTTCAAATTGGATATCCAAATAATAATTTTGAAATAATAATTCCAGAATAATCCCCAAAAATGAATTGTTACTAGTTAAAATGTCATTATCGATACACACAATTGTCATTGTGAAAAATGGGATCTGACCTCTCTTTGCGTGTTGAAAGCGACCAATCAAAAAAGCTGAGACGTCAGTCCCTGTCCCCGCCTCCAAAGTCTCAAAAGTCAACTTGATGAGCGAGCGAGTCTTGAGCGAGTCTTGAGCAACGTTTGAGTGCGTAAGTGCGGAACGAGCATTGCTCTCCGCCCCATCACAGAAAGGCTGAAACGCTCTTTGGATGGTTTCCCACTCGCAGATATCATGTTTGTATTATGTTTTTTATTGTGCACGGGATTTGAGACGTGGTACTCTGGACCTGTATCCGCAGAATTTTAGGCGTTGCACTGCTGCCACATGATTGACTGATTAGATAATCATGGCTGTTCGAGTAGACTGAGGGACGCGAGTGGCTCCTGTGGGAATAGCATCAGTTGATAATTCAGTTTCCTCTTGAACACAGAAGCTTTTTCATGGGCACATGTCTTTTCTTCCTCCATAATGCTTTGATCACCTGGCACCTGGTTGTTGTACAGTTGATGTTGCTCCACTTGTTTCTAGAGCCTCTGCGGCTTCACCCTGGTGGCAAGTAGTCAAGGTTCATCATCAGATTTGTTATCATTGTAAAGCTTTTACAAAGTCAGCTAACAGCCCTTGTCTTTTGGGGAAATTTTTCCATTTTGGGGAGAACCCAAAATATACTTCCATACGCTGCATCTCAGATTCTTCGGCGTTGCGGACCTCGCCAGTTGTCTTCCCGTTTCTATTTAGTAGCGTAATTTCCAGACAGGCCAATAATACAGTGCATTAGGTTAAGCTGAGCGCCCTCTGCTGGACCACCAATCTACATCAGACGCTCTGATGTCCTTATAGATTTCAGATTGGTCATTGCATTTGTAATATTAGATTTTTCTATTTCCCACTTGAAATGAATGTGATAGCCATGGCAGAAGCAGACAGCCAGTGCAGATAAAGCACTGCAGGGCTAATGTGCTGTGAGGATAATTGTCTATTCTAATCTGTGTGTGTCAGTCAGCCTGTCAGTCCCGCTAACAGTCCTGACTGTCACTCAAATCACATTGATCAGGGCTCATGGGAACAGGTTGAATCAATGTCATATTGTTTGTTTACCATGAACTCCACCACAATGGTTCAGAACATGTTATCGTTACAGAACTACCCCACAGTCGGTTAGGATGCTCTAAATCCACGTAGAGGCTGTAGCCTGCAGCTGTAAGCTTTGTAAATGCAGCTATTATTGAAATGGCAATGTGCCCTACTTACCCTTTAGAGACTAGACTTGAAATGAACCAAAAGTGGGTGGCTGACAGAGCTTTCTTTTAACCTGGACAAGGCACAGCGCGTCTTTGCATACAGGGAAAGCAGTTGCCCACATCCACCAGAGACTTGGGTTCATTTCCGAGCAGGGGCATCTCCGGCCTGGCCCCTAGCCGCCCCCTAAAATATCAGTGGCTGTGTCCATGGGAAGAAACTGACAGAGGCTGTCCCTGTCACTGAGGCTGTGACTTGAGCAGACCATTCAGTGAGGTTCCTCTCCTCATCAAGACAAAAAAGGGAAGGAAGAAAGTGAATGAGAGGAGGAGAGAGCGTTCACACTCTTACTCACGTTCTCTTTTTTCTTTATTTTGGAATAAATCTGAGAGGCATATTGAGCCTGGACATTTACACAAAAAGCTGAATAACTATTATGTTTATTAAGTGGGAAAATCTTGTATTTTTCAGCCTTTATTGCTGTCATTGCTTTTATCAGTTTATCAACTTTAAAGGATGACACCACTGGAAATCTCTTTTTTTGTAGTGCATGAACAAATGATTATTTTCATTTTTGAATGCTCAAATGATTTAAAAAAAAAAATAATAATAATAATTACTAACTTTAATTTTCAGTTGATCAATTAGGGGCAGTAAGCGATTTTGGAGAAATCTCTCTCTTTGTGGTTGTTATGATTTTACTGCTCTGGCAGGGCCACGAACCTGTGACCTTTGGTGTGTTAGACTGATGCGCTAACCACTAGGCCAAAAGCCCAGCTGCACCAATCTGTGCCAGGTCTGAGACGAAAACCCAGATTTTTTTTGAGCACACACACACAGAACCGACAGCTAACGGACCGTGAGGAAATATTTGTTGATTTTTAGTAATTGCTGTTCTACTTTTGACTACCAAATGTGGCTCCGTAGGGCTTTTCCTCTTTGTGGAGCCTTGATTCACAGCATTTTTGGTTGTTTCAAAACTCCATCCAGCGCCACAAAGAAGCAGTTTTATTGGTTAACTGGTTTTAGTTTGATCATTAACAGCAGAGAAGTGGATTATTAATTTTGGTGGACTATTCCATTCAAGATCATTATGTTTTATGAGTTCATTCATGGCTATAAATAGGGAACTCTGCCGATTCAAGATCAGTGTGCTTGGCTTTTGACGCTGGAATTGTGTAGTTTTACAGTCATGGCGGTGACCATTACCAGGAAGGGAAATGTTATGAAAAGATGTTACTTGTTACATTATGGGAATTCTAGTGTTTGTAAAAGTTGTCCAATAATACTGGATGTGGATTTTTGAGTCTACGATGTTTTAATTTTGCCCCTTTTTTTCCTCACAAGTCTTCCAACTTTATAGAAGTTGGAGTGCTGAGTTGCTTGATGGCTCTGAAACTTCCAACAGTATGTTGATACACACCGTAGCTACATCGCAGCTCTGACACATAGCTGGCATGTTTGGGTCACAAAGGAAACAAGATTAGTTATACAGCTTCTTAAATGTGAATATGTTCTGGTTTTTACAGAAATTGTACGCTTGGTATGTTTGACTTTTGGTACTGCTGTTCTGACAAAGAAAAACAACAACTCTAACTTGTCTCAGACTTTTTCATAATTTAACAGTTTTAGACTGAATGATTGATTTAAAAATGGAGAAAATAGTTGGCTGATACATTGATAATAACGACAATCAAAATGGTTGCATTCCTGAAAAAGCACTGTGTACTGTGTCACTGCCAGAACATGCTCCTCCAGCCCATCAGACGGGGGATGGCAGCGACAGTGGCTCGGATGGATACATACAATACAGTACGTGGTGTGCATGCCTTCCTGCCCACAGGTTTGGTACCCTCTCTATGGATCCTGCTGTGTGTCTGGCCCGTTCACCGGCCCACTCCTCTGTGCCAGGAGCTGAGCGGCAGCAGAATGACTGAAGCCGTTGTGCCTCAGTTGGTCATGTGACAGCACCGTGTGGCTGAATGACTTCCCCCGCAGCCCCACTGCCATTATGTTTTATTGGAAGGGGCTGCTGATGAAAAGACAGTCAGCTCTCCCTAAGGGGCTGGGCGGGGCGGGGGGCCTCACGCTCACGGCAAAGCCTGCCGGGAGCCCGTCACCATGACTGTCTGGGCCGCCGGGGAGAGTGCGGAAACGACAAGCGGGGCAGCCGAATGGCAATTTTCTGCTGGTGAAGAAGACTTAAATCACATGTTAGTGTATTTTGGGACGGCCTCGCAATTCTTATGTGCAGAGGTTGAAAATAGACACAAACCATCAGCTGAAATAGCTGTTTGGATTCTTGCTGAACATTTGAGTACCATTGGCACTTTATGCACATCCCACTATAGTAAAGGGAGTTCGTCAAGGTACTTGCTGACCTCCTGATTTAAAATTCTTAAGAGGAGAGAGCAAAGCTCTGTGATGTCATTCATAGTCCCTGCGACACGCCACAGAATTAAGCGGAAAGGAAGTGTCAAACCAGACATTTTCTCATCCTGTTGCCCTCATTATCCTTCTCATTTCCTCTGCCTCTTCTTCTTCTCAACTGTGTGTGTGTGTGTGTGTGTGTGTGTCGGGGGGGATACTAGCCTCTAATATCTGCAGTGGCTGTCTAATGACCATTCCAATTGACCATGATTGGCTACGTTGGATAAAATATCTCCTCACATACTTATATCAATTCATCAGGTTGTTCCCATCATGCCCTGCCTCGCATGTTTTCATCTCATGCAGATGAAACCAAGTCAAATGATTGTCTAATACAACCAAAGACGGGAAGGTTTCACGTAACAGACCCCCCACAGACACAAACCACCAGAAGCAGCAGATGCAGCCGCAGCCTTTTTCCACGTGGGCGGCTGCTGACACAGAGCAAACGGTCTCATCAGAGCGGAGGAAGCCTTGCCGTGCACTCGCAGTGTCATTACTGCTACGCTCCAGCAATCAGCGGAGCCGCGGAGACAGATTAAATTAGATTAGCAGGACTGAGCTTTAAAGTCAAATCAGCAGCTAATGAGTTCTAGCATATTTGGCAGCAGCGACAGCACGTCTTTTGTAAAGAAAGGGCAGTTAACCCCGGGCCCTCCTGCCACACAGCGACTTCACTGTGCAATTCTGCTGTCAGTCAAAGAGCTGGCAGCAATGTAAAGCATGTCCATGGCTGCTGGAGGTTTATCCAGCAAATGGTGTGGTCCTGTTGCACGTCAGAAATGCCCTTTCTGGTCAACTTTCTGCACCTTTGTTCCTTGCACTTTTTTGTTCACAGGTTTGCAAAGCACTTCTGTTCTACTGTAAAAGTTATGTAAAGGTTACAGTGGTTTTGGACCCTCAGGAGTAGAGCACGACCGATATTGATATTTGGGGGCAGATACCGATATTGAGGAGTATAAAAAAAGGCAATGATCCCTGAAATGTCTTTAATTGAGGCTCCATATTTAACAGTTTAACTCTATTGTAAATAATTATGAATGTAACAAAACCATGAATACAACCAAATACATAGAACCTGACTTAAGTAAATAAACTGTTTTTTTCATGTTAAATGTAAACATAAATGCACATCTGCATTGTTTATTTTGTATGATAACAGTTTTCATATCGGCAAACAAAAACCCTGATATGTCTGTGAAAGGCTCATCTTGGAATTTCATTCGTCGGGCTCTACTCAGAACTGACAAAGTGCAGGAGGAGTCAAACATATTACTGAATACATCAGTAACTAAAAGGGTTGGATGGCTGTGTGGGGTTTTGTATTTTAGAAAAGTGATTTGGTTTTATATTTCTCTTCTCTTCTTTTTTTTTACAACTACCTGATAGGTTTGTTTTGCTGTTTTAAAGGCACACTGTCAGATGGCATTGGGGATTCTTTTTTTACATGCCTACACACCTAAATGTCCTACATTTAACAGAATGCAGAAGTGAATGGATTCCTAAAAAAAAAAAAAAAATACTACAGAGCAGTGAAATTGGGACATCACACAGGCGTTTGATCAAAGATGGCTGCTCATGCGCACTTTGCACCGTCCTGTTATGGTAACAATGCTGACGTTTCTGTCACAGGTTTTTTTTTTTTAAATAAAATACTTTCTTACTGGATTGGATTCATTCCAGCTGGAAAAATCAGTGTTTATAACAAACTCGTCTTTATTGTTTATCATAGTTTAACTTATTGTCGCAATGATAATTGGTTAAAAAAAAAAGCTGTACTAACAGAAGTTAAGGCTGACAGTCCCTTGGCGTCATCCCAAAGCATTCTGGGGGAAAACTATTGCAGGACCTGTTTTTCTCAAAGAAGCGTGAATGACGGCATTTGGAACACTGGATATTTATGTTTTATTGAATGGGCTATGAATAATTGAGCATCTCTGTGTCCCTGCAGGCCCTCTGTTTTGGCGGCGCACAAAGCAATGTGGAGGAAATAAAGATCCTGATACGCTGAAAACCAGAGGTATGACTCTTGCACACTCCGCTGGACCCGTATACACACATTTGTTACGGCCCACAGACACGTTTGTAGGTGACATCAGGCGTGTTTACTCACATCACATCGCCATATGAGAATAACCTCATGCACTGTGCACGTTGGCAGCACATGGATGCACAGTAACGCTCATTCTGGAGAGTTTGCCTTGCCTTTAGATGCATGTGGGTCATAAGGATTGCAGAGCAAGCACATGCACATGCATTAAACCATGCACAGATGCCCTCCAGCTGGCCACTACCAGCTGAGATCATGTCCCAGAGGTCAATCTGCTGTCCCAAGTACATTCACATGCCTGTGGTGCATTAGCGTAGACTGTGTATTCTATACATTGTGCAGCATGTGTACAGTTTCCTTATAAAAGTAAACTATAGGAATTGCCACCTCATGTGTCTTTCATCACCGGAGCAGTGCTTTCATGCAGGAGGTGGGGTCAGCCAGTCCACAGCACAACCTCTCCTCAGCTCTGACTCAATCACTAAAATATCTGATTTGTTCCTGCCTTTCCACATGCAAAACATTTCCAGGCTAAAGATGCAGCAGATTAAAACATGTTTCAGATCATGTGTAAGCATGCTAGTACCCCACTAGGTTCGAGTGGAACACGATGCCACTGATGTCAGATTAGTCATGGACAGTTGCAGCAGCAGTGTGATCTTTGTGTCCTTAAGTCGGAGTGCAGTGATACAGTTCAGGAACACGGCAGCTCTTTACAGATCCACGGAAACTAAGTTAAAGTGAAATTAAAATGAAACAGAAGTGTTCTGTAACATCACTCCCTGAGTACATGAAGAAGGGCTGACACCAAGATAGTAGCATGGCGTCCTTTTCATTTTGTCTTTGACCTGAATTCACTTCTCAGATTTTTTTATTTTGTTGTTTGAGGACATCTCACATTTCCGGACTGTCACATCTGTCCTGACCGAGGGTGTAATGGTAGTCAAAATCTGTGGTTTTACATGGTCTAATAAAGGACAACTTGCTTAAGAATTTATGTTACTCACTTAAAAGGGTCCCAAGATAGATCTGAGGGGTCACTAAGTGCGTCCCCTTTGCTGCATCGTATACACATGCTTTTGCAGCCTGAGTCTTTACTTGGGCCAGAGTAATGATTCATTGATGAAAATGATGGGTGGAAATGGCGCAGCTGCTTCGACCCCTGCTTTATCCACGTTTAAAGTATGCGCATTTTTGTCACTTACTGGTATCGTAGAAATAATGCCACTGAATATTGGTTTTGAAACCTCTCAAGTCCTGGAGCTCTAACGCTTGGGTGAATTCCCGTTCGAGGCTCACTCTTGTTTCACCTTGGTTTCTGTCATTCTCTCTGTCTTTTGCTACCTTTCCTGCTTTTCTATCTTTCCCGTTTACTCCAATTGTTCCACCATCTGCCATTTACACTCTGGGGAAAGCTACTGTACCAGAAGACACTGGGGAAAACAAAAGCACAATTCTGCTCCTGCATTGGTTACGCAGTGGCAGACACACTTTCTTTGTGCCGTAAATCAGGATTTCGCACCTGGTAGCAGACAGAATGCATAGTAAAGCCGAAGCTTTTTAAGTTGAATATCCGTTGAATATCCAACTAAAAACTAACCACGGTCCATTTACCTGCGGTCTAAGCTGTGAACAGTCAGTGAAAAGAGTCATTTCTCCTCCCACCACCTACTCTTAGTCACAAAACAATAGGACATACGTTTTATAGATTGCAGATTAGTTGTATGAAACAATGAAGCCAATTTCAGTGTCTGTGCTCGATACACGGCAGCAGCAGCGTCTGTGGTGATCCTGAAGTGATAGTTCCGCAGATTTGTGCCTTTTTTTTACTCTGAAATTTGTGAGTTTTCTCATAAATTTATCACTTTAATCTCAGAGAATATCCAGTTTTTTTGGTCTCGCAAATTTACCACTTTAATGTCAGAAATTCAGTTTTTTTCTCAAAATATTACACCCTTCCCCTGGCTCCGTATTATTATTTTTTTCCTACCATAGCCCTAATACGCAGTCATAGGATCTACTCCAGTCCTCTGTGAGCTTATAAAGGCAGTGTGGCAAATAATGGCATGAAAGTGTAAGTTAATAAAATGATATATTTTGAAAAAGTTATCAACTGATAGCAATAATTTAAATATACAAAGGCAAATCTATGACCAAATGTAATTTATTCATGCTTAACTTGCACCCATTTTTCGTATTTCTCAATTCACACTCAGTCAGTGGTTTTAGGAATAACAAATAATAATAAAACAAAATTGTCTGGATCATAAATCTAAGTCCTTCATTCTCTCCTTTGAGATGAAACATGGGGATGGATTTAGTGATTTTCTTCTGCCTGTTCAGAGTTGGTAGAAAGTGAGCTGAAGTGGTGCAGTGTGGGTTTGGTCGGCTGCTGGTCTTGGTCGCCGCTGCTCCTCTTTAAACCCCGGGTGTTGACGTATGATGAGCCCGGGCGTTCGTAGTGTTGACGAAGTACTTGACTTTCTTGCTGCTCCATTTGGTATTTTATAGAGTAGCTTGGTGCAACGGTGTTCAACGGAAGTCGCGAAGTGCGCATGGTGAGATGGAAAAACAAGTTTGTAAACACTGATTTTTGGAAGTTATGAATCGATTCAGAATCTTAGAAGATGAGAATTGGAATTTTTTGCCCACTCCTAGTATACTGTGCTCAAATTCTTACATAGTCTTTTTTTCCTCCATTTGTCCCCCTTCTCCACACTGAAAACAAGAATAGGAACAGTAAACCTGTTTCAGCGAAACAGCTGGCAACCAGACCAAATTCATATTTCTAGTTTCCCGAGAAGTTTCTACGGAGTACAGCCCAAGTCAAGAACCTTCTGTTCTACACAGCTTCACTTATTCTGCGACCTGTGGTGTAGCCATAGAGATGAGCGTGTCCGGCCTGGTCGGAGGATGCTCAGTCTATAGCTTCCTCTCTCGGAGTGTGAGCGGAGCTTCTAACACACTGAACCCAGCCGGCTGATGAAGAAGACACATTGTGAGAAGCCCTGCAGAGGATCAATAAACAACTATAAATGGAGAGGGGGATTTTTTTTTGGGTGGGGGCGGGGGGCGGGGGGGTAGACTTCATCAATGTGGTTGGTGGAAAAGGGCTGAACAAGGGAGGTCTTCCAGGAAACCGGAGTCAGCTGAGGATGCGACATTCATAGCAAGTGTATTTCATTTTGCAGGCTCACTCATTGCAGCTCCTTCATTATGTGTGCTCCAGTTTCCTACAGTGCCTCTGCATGTTTCACAGTGGAGCCAGCAGAGCCCGCTTGTTGCAGAGCGGAATCGCAGGTTTCTGTGACTCAGTGCTTTATCGGAAGAGCCTCGCTGCATCCGAGGTGGCGGTGACTTGGAAGACATGTCACAGTACACAGTGGGTGTCAGAAGACGCTCTGCAGAGCTGCAACGGTAGCACATCAAAGACACTCTGACTGTGGGAACGTGGAGCAGATGTAGTATGTGTGTGTGTGTGTGTGTGCCTGTGTCCGCTTTAACTCTCCTGCTGGGTGGGCAGCATTGTAGGCTGGTGAGAAACGGCAAATGAGACACTGGTTCCAATTGTGTGTTCATGCTTCGCTCTCGCTGCCTGAGAGTTTCTGCCTCATGCTTATTATCCTCACATTATACAGACATTGATATACATTTTGCTAGAATCATTTGCAGCCATGAGACAAACACACACTTGTGTTCGCCTTTTGCCTCCAATGTTCTCCTCTTCCCTGCCGGGTGCGTACATGATAATGACTGTCCCAGTGTGGGCTGAGCAACTGTTCCAAAGTCTTCATTGCCATCAGACCGTGGCTCCATCGTGGTTACTGGTTTGCCTGATGGGAAGGAGACGCAGTCAGTAAGGAGAATTGGTGCCTTTAATCAGCGAAGCTTAGCTTTACTCTGTTATATTGACACATCTGGTGGCATTTTTCATCCATCCAGCCTAATGAAGTGATGTGTTCTGGATCTGTCTCCCACAAAGGCTCACGAACATGTCGTGTACTGTACAGTACGTAAGCTCTCTGTGCTTGTTACCAATCCTGTGGCGGAAATCACTCACTACTTGTTATACAGTATAGTCCACCTATGTACTGAGTTCATCATTCTGCACTGCTGTACGGCTAAGAGAACAGAAAATAGAAATTAGCTGAAAGGTTAAAGGGGCAGCAAGCGATTCTAAAGCAATATACGTTTTGTAAAAACAATCTGTGTATATTTCCTCACCGTCCGTTAGCCGTCGGTTCTGTGTGTGCACCGGAATTAAATCTGGGTTTTTGACTCAGCCCAGGCTCTGTAAATCAAAAACCAACAAAGAGAGACACAAGCTTTCTCCAGAATCGCTTGCTGACCAGTCAAGAGAATGCTTTTTGATAAATGGCAGGGTCTCACAGCCAAGCCTTGATTCAAAAGAAATGAAACAAAATATTTATTATTATTAATGTGAGAGAATGAACTCAGTATGTTCTTCTCAAAGAAATGCAAGTGAGATAAACTCACGTCGCAGCACCTTTCTCCCTCATGTGATTGAGAAAGTGGGAACGTCAGCAGATGAGACTACCCCCCTGAGACACATCAGCTCTGGGAAACATCAGAGAGGTCTCTTGTTATTTTTCGAATCGGCTTTAATTGCTGTAGGGTGCAGGGATGAGCCTTATACAGGTCCCAGTGTGTTGCACGGGGATCTGTTATTGTATTTGCCAGTGAAGCAGTTGGCATTTCTGTCTCCTACAAGAGATCGTGAGTGATCATAGAACAAAGTGCTTGAAGGTGGTGAATGAACTTCATTTGTATAGAGCTATTCCAGTCACTCAAAGTGCTTTACGCTACGAGTCACATCCACCCATTCACACACACTTTCATATTTATTCTACTCCCAGCCACACACTGATGACACTGCCATCACAGGAGATTTAGCGATCAGTGTTTCGCCAAAGGACATGGAGGAACTGGGGATTGAACAACCTGTCTTCTGGAGGGTGGACGACCCGCTCTACCCTTACCTCTTACCTTTTTGAGATAAAAATATAGACTCAAGCAGGAAATGGGCCTGTGAACCCAGGCTTACTTTTGTGTGTAATGGATGTGGTTGTCTGTTAGAGTGAGGGAGCCTGCGGTGCAGGTGGTACATTATTATAACCTCATACTGTTTTAGTGACTTGCCACGTTTGCCCTCTTTCAAAACATCTGCTGCAGCATACTAATGACTTGGATTGGATCTGTTTCCAATGATTTATGTCTTGGACATTGCTCTGCAGGTCCACATTTATTTGCAGAGGTTGAAGACGTGAGCGTACTTCATGTTGTCATGCGTCACAGGGCAGAAATGCATCTTCACAAAAATGAGACACTTTCGGGCCGGGTGAGCGCCCTGCCCATATGCATGCAGATTAAATGTCAAGGCCACCATATGGCCAAGGAGAAGATGATTTACATGGATTTTTACTGGCCAGTTTGAAAAGGTGGAGGCGGGAACAGCAGCAGCTGTAGCTCCTCATTGACAAGCATAAAAAATAACTGCCTGGCCCCCTGAGAGCTGTGACAGGTATATTGTCACCAAAGCTACGAGGAGCGCTGCATGTACCAGGCCTTCCAATGGCTTCACACTCAGTTGGGCTTATTATGGACGCGCCTGCACATAAGCTAACAATGGAGTCTTTCACTTGGGCTGTGGCAGCACTGAAAATCTTAACCCACCAGGCAAGATGGCCATCGATCCCTCAAAGAAAACCCCAGAAAACCCATCAGGTTTAGAGAATCATTGCACTGAGCGTTATTCGTCTAATTCATCCGGGTGGACTGCACTTTGATTGCTCAAAGCTCTCAGTGTTTCTGCTCACCGATGTCATTATGTGTTATTTGCTAATGTTCTGACTGAATGTTGTGAAGGTCCAGAGCAGTTAAATGGTGCCAACACCAACACTAAAAAGACTGTTTGATGTTGCACTGGCTTCCTCTGCTTGGGGCAGTCTGGACTGTCAATAACTGGTCACAGTTTCCATCAGCGCTCCACATGTTGGAGGTTTAGTGGCGACGTGGTTTTAATTATAATTGGGGGGGTTGGGGGGGGTGTGTGTGTGGGGGGGGGGGGGGGGGGGGGGGGGGGCTGTGGCCATATGCCAGCCTTGGGTCCCCAGGGGCTAAGCCAGGGGCTTAATGAGCAGCCCCACATGAATCAGTGGTACTTTAACCTCTGTGTTTAGACTGCTGGGAGAGGCCCACTGCTCAGCTGATTTACTGCCACCGATGGGTGGAGGAGGAGCAGAGGAGGGTCTGTAAGCAGACGTGGTGCCTCTTCCTAATAAGTTTCATGTTGCGCTTTAACACAAAACTGACAGTATCATTATTGTTTTCCTCCTCTAGCAGAGAGCAGTCGGGAAAAAAATATATTTCACTATTATATAATACTAAAGTATTTTATCATTTGCTCTTGGAATCCATTGGCACTAGTACTAATACAGTACCAATTTCTGTTACTGATAACACTTTTTGATAGCTTACTCATATTAGACATAAAAGAAAGCAACAAATGAAATATACATACATCATTTTAAGTTTACACAAGCAGCCATACAAGAACATTGTCCAAATAAATTTTTTTTAATCCTGATCTGTGTAAAGAATAAGAGTTTTTTGGCACTGTACAGGTTTTGATGCTTTAACACACACCAGAGGTAGCAGTAAGTGGGTATTAGTACCCAGTGATAACAAATGACAGATATGAGCAAAACACCCTGAACAGTCAAATCACTATATACACAATCTGAAAATGTCATAAAACAATCAGATTTTCAGAAAACAGGGTCCAAAACAAAGACAATCAAAATGTACGAGCCTCTGTTCTGTGAAATCTGTCTCACTTCTATGAATTTTAAAATAAATCTTTTTTTTAAAAAAAAGTCATGCTCAAGGCTTCAGGACTTGGAGTACATGAACATGTTCCAAGATGAAAAATATAGAATAAAGTATTCTAGGGTCCTGATATGATATGATATGATATGATAACATCTTATTTGAAACAGTGGTGCTCAGCACCAGCAATGACAGAAGATGCAGCTGAATGTTTTCTACACCGACTTGTTAATGATCAAATGCATCGGAGCTTGTGAACCTGTGTTGCAGCCAAATAATATTTCACTTTTACAAACGCTATTTTCCACTGCCTCATGCTGCAGTATAAGTTTAAATATTACGATCACCTCTGTAATAAAGTAGTTCTTCTTAGTTTTAACACCAAAGACAGTCTTCTCAGTCCGTTCACACACATCACTGCCTGTCTTCGTCAGCAGGTCGTCTGCCTCGCTGTGAGCTCTTTTTTCAACGACCAATGTTGGTTCAGCGCAGTGACACTGTCGTCATCGCGTCATTGTCAACCTTTTTTTTCGTTTTTAAAGGACACTGTCTTACTGTAATTCTTTTCATTTGCACACATGCTCCCGAATACATTTTGCTGTGTACACACATTACGTTACAAATACTCACTTGTGTGGTTTATTTACTACAAGGCAATGTCACATCCGCACTGAAGTTTTTTATTTTCTCTCAAAGCTTGTGTGGAGACCTAGTTTTGAGACGGAATCACTTCCACGGTCACATAACGACCTTCTTCTGTCCAAGGAGGCATCTGCTGCCATGTTGACCTCAGATATCTGTGCACTCCATCTCAACTGGCACGTTTGTCCAGACTGTAATTGCACTGGATGAAAATATGGGTAACTTGCATATCCTGAATTCCTTTGGAGAGTTGTTTGTTTGCACGTCCTCAACAATAAGAGCCATGTGATTCAAAGCTCACAAACAGTGGTGACATCATTACTGATTACTGATCAGAACAAACTACAACTACAATGGCAAAATGCCATCCACTGCTGCTATCTCTGCTACCCTCCTCACGCTGTTTTGGTGAGTGGCATTCAGTTTTGGAGATATACTTTTTAAACGTCCATGTACACATAGTTAGTATATGAACATACTTTATGTGTAACATATAGTCCTCCGTTGTACTGTAGACAGTACAGAGACAATTTGAAGATAACATCTTCAGTGAATGACATCTTAACCTGCCACAGATTTTAAAATAAGTCATCAGCATAGCAAAAAAACCCACCACAACACATTCATGTTGCACAGAAATGCACGACAACACAGGAAGAAGGATGTGGGCCAAGGTCTGTAACGCCAAGTGTGTCGATTATCAGTTTGAAACTTCAGCTTCACATTTCCTGTCATACCTTATGTCAGAAAGTCACGCATTCAGTAGATCAGTGTTTCCCTAAGAATCTTTTCTAGGCCTGGTGATACGGACCAAAAAAACCTACTTCAGTCAGGACCACTCTAGTCAAAATCAATTAATTCTAATAATCGCAATAAGTTAAGAGTTAGTCTGTTATTGGCTGGTGAAAGCTACCGTGCTTCAGTTGGACGAACGTCAACGTTTGGGCTAACTTTACTTCAACTCCCCAACCACACCCCCTCATACTTCTCTCTCACCGGCCTCCCTCACTTCTCTCACTTCTGTCCTTCTCCCTTATTCTCCATCGGCACTTTTGCTTGGCTCTGCTTTTGGAAAACGACATTAGTGTATTTGGTTGTCCGTCCCCTCTTTTTTTTGGCAGTTGACTAATCTGCCTCTTGTACACTCCTGCTCCACATGAATTCCTAAAAGCACCACACAGAGGCTCACAAACGCAAATGATTATTGATTTTAGAATGAACAGATATTTTGGCATAAAAAAATGTTAATCAATGATGTTAACTGGGCCTGTGTAGGGGAAACACTATATTTATATGTTTAGTGCAGTAGACTGACTTTCTCATCTGACAGGCTCCCTTCATGCCATTACTGCTACATTGCCGCCATAGCCCTCTTCAAACATTATCTGTTGATTGATCATAGTGGAGCCCACCCGCCGCGTTGTGCTGTGGCCTCAATAAAAACCAAGGAAACACAACGGGGGTGAATTGCATCAGGCCTGCCTCCCTCATGTAAAATGACTGGGGTCTAAGAAGTGAAGCATGTTAACTTTAGAGCTCAGGTGCACTAAATGCTTCGATCACCCAGGGTGCATTCATTTTTAAAGCGAAACTTTGACGACTCTGACACCAAAAGCAGGGTTCAAAGTTCTCAGCCTGATCAACTTTGTTTCAGTATCTGTGTTTCATATATAAACCTACTGTATTTATAGATCATTGAAAGGGGCTGGTTGTGCTCCATGTTGCCCGACCTGACAGATAAAGCCTCTCCAGAGAGCGAGCTCAGCAGCAACAAGATTGACAGGCTGTGCTCGTTGCCACGTGGCTTCAAATGATTGAACCATGATTGATGGTCAATCAGTCACACAGGAAGGCCCCGGGCCCATCGCTCAGTCTGCCCTCAAACCACCAGAACTCTCCTCCTCCTGCACCACCAGTGTCCCAGCTGTCAGTTATCTCCAGTGATGGATTCTGGTCCAGTTACACTCGCCACTTTCACCTGGATGTTGTAGTTGTTGCCAACAGTCGGCCTGTATTTGTTGGTTCATCAATCTTTGCAATACTGCAAGATATTGTATAAGTGACTGGCCAAACTGACATTAATATTCATGGTCTCCAGAGTATAATTCTGACCCCTGACCTTTTCCTCCATGGCCAAACATTGTCACTGACAAGCAAAGAGTTAATGAAGCTTCTCTGAAATTACCTTTGAATTTCCTTTTGAATTGATTGAATTGTCCCTTTCACATTTTGTCTTTCTTATGATATATTACATGAAATGCTTATACACTCTCTATCAATTAAAAAAAAAGAAAGAAGAAATTGCCTTTTTATATTTTGTACTGGCATGGTCGTGTTACAGTGGCTTGAGATCCCTGATTCCAAGGTCACATTCCACGGAAGATTTTGGTTAAATTCAAGGTGAATAACAACTTGAAGAGAAAATTATTGTTTTTTTTTAAATTAATGACATTTTTCTACTTCATTATCTACACATTTTACTGTTTTATCACAAAAGGTTTCTGTATTCGCTACCATGATTACACACTTGGTTAGAGAGATTGTGTTGTTGGGAGATTAAGTGTACAGATAAATTATAAAGTAATACTACATTTTCAGGTTCATACTGTACATCACTAATTATTTCCTATGGAATTGGTTTTACATTCCGGTCCAATTCAGTGTCAGCTGAACTTTTAATCAGTTCGAATCTAATCTAATCTAATCAGGTCAGGTCTACGTGTAAAAGTTAGTTTTTTTTAGCAGCAGATTCATTAACTATCGCATGAGAAAATATTGATGGAAACGACAAAACTTGAGCTAATTATAGCCTTTTGCGGAAAAGAGTTAATGTTCAAAATGTGAAATGGAAATGCTAAATTCCAACCTAGCGAACATTCAACTGTGGTTGTTGGACCCGTCACCTTATTGCTGCCCTCTGTCTTCGTCTCCAGACAGCATTACACAATGCCTATAATTACTGAATTGAAGGCATGTAGCATGTCGTATGGGTATGTTGCCAAGGCAACTGTTATTTGTTTTTTTTCGGTTTGCAACCTCTACTTCTTCTGTTCTATTACAGCCATGTCACGGTAGGCCTGCATAGCCTATTACGCAATCTTCTGACAAAACTGCTCTATCTAGTTTATTCGATCCAAACCAGTTGATGGAAACGTATATGGCATTTTCTTTTTTACATAGTGAGTCAGCATGAACAACAGAACCAGGACGCTGAGAGTGAAGCAGCTCACCAGCCTCTAAAGATCACCAATGAACACAGCAAGACTCCATTGTTTCCCAATCTCCAGTCTTTTTGCTCATGTAAGTGACTGCAGTGACATTTACCACACAGACGTGGAATGGCATTAATCTTCTCGCGATGCTCTCCGTAACAAAGTGAATAAGCCTATTTCCCAACATGTCATTTGAAATGATTCGTTTGGAAAACAGAAATCTGCAAAACAAAAACATGATATCGACACAGACTGCAGGTCAATCAACAGTAATTTATCATCAAGCTCTATGTATATGTTCTATGAGTGCATGTGTTTGTTATTTTCTTCGTTCATTTTGTGGATGAATAAACATCTTTAATTTGAAATCATAGCTGTCATTTTGCAATATTGGTATTCTTGCAGCTCAATGTGCAGCACTTGTGTATTGTTGTGCTCTTGTGGGTTTGTGTATGCGTGTACCCATGCATATCATCCCTATAAACCATTTGAAAACACAGAGTGATGAGCCTTAAAGATTATCCCCCAGCCAGAACACAATCCTCTTCGGAGTAGTTGAGCGGTGGGGGCGTTTCAGAGTCTGGGTGCTGTCTAGACTCTGCTGCCTCTGTGCAGGAACGTGCTGTGCTGTGTTGAGCAAGGCAGCCGCACACGCTGGCGCTGGGTGTCACAGCTGGACCACACCGTCTCCTCTGAGGCACACCGTGTTGTCATGTCAGAGGTCACCCAGTCACAAATGGTCACACTTGTGTGGACCAAAAGAGAAGAGTAGTTTTACCTTTCCTGGTAAATATTTGACCTAGTTGTATTAAGGACTTACACCATCCACCAAAATGTGTCTCCTCGTCCTCCATCATTTACAGGCTCCTATCTCATCACAGCCTCTGCATCAGTTCCTCTCCCCGGATTCTGCCAGCCTGGCTCTGCCAGCACAGCAAGGACCCATACTACTCACTGTGCTCTGGAATGTGGTAACCTAGCAACGGGGCTAGAGAGAGAGATCACTGTGTTGGGTCGGTGATGGGCAACCACATGTTATTAGGGTTAGGGTTAGGGTTAGGGTTATACCATATTTTCATATAACCACTCCTAGGCAGAATAAATTTCCAGTTTTGATTTGTGAAAAGAAGAAAGTGAAAAATTAAAAAAAAACAAGTGCAAGCCAGCAGAACAGACATTACAGCAGAGTCTGCTCAAGGTTAGAAGGTTGTGTTGGGCGGGGGGGCTTCTTGGTGGAGAAGTGATTAAGATGCATACCATATAACCACAGCATCCTTTTTAGTTTGAGCTAATTCAATCAAAAATGCAATAAAAATTCCACAACCATGGCATAATGTTTGAATGTAAGTTGACATATAGTAAATGATCATATACTAAAGGAAAGATTGATTATTTTAAGAATATTATTTAAAGATTAGGCAGAAACACACAACAGAAGTTAAGTATGAAACCAAACGGCCATTACACTGAAAGCACGTGCAGAGAAGAAGAGAGCAATTTAAAGACTACATTTGTAATGTCAGTAGTGAGTGGGTAAGACAGAGCGGAGAAGTTAATAAGGCTAAATGTGAAACATGCATTCTGTAACTGTGCCTTGTGTGGTGCTTCCTTTCCTTCTGTGAGGTGGAGAATTCTTCTTCAGCACAGAGCAGTGTGGCATCAAACTCATTTATCCAGGCTATATAGGCCATGAGGAATGTAATAAAACATGCAGCTGCTGTACAGGGGAAGACATAGTGGCTCATGTGAGTGGCAGTGTGCTTCAAGAGTAAGCTCTGTGCGTTTCTTCTGAATGTTAGACGCTGTCCGCACAAGACAAGGTGGAGCAGGGAGGAAGACGAGCAGCATGAGCCAGCGTCAGATTGGTGAAATCCTTGTTTGACTCCAGGTCGGCCGAGTCATAGAAGTGATGTGTAAATAGTAGGAGCGGGACACATGGGCCTCCTTGACCTTTTTATAGAAGGCGGGATCAACTCGGCCGGAAGTCACTTCAGCAGCACATCTGCCTTCCTCCAAGTGAAAGAAGTCAGTGGTTATTTTAAGCATTTTGGGGCCGCGGCATGTTATTACACAGCTCTCCTTCAACAATGTTCTCGGTGGAGAAAAATGGAAACTTAACACACTCAAGGCGTATTTGAGGCTTTTAACCACATCCTGTTTTGTAGGCAGACATGATGATGATGCTGAGAATCAGATAGCTCTCTGCCAGGCAGGTTCAGCAGAGTGTTGCACTCCCTGCACATCTGCACATCTGCAAGCTGGTACCGGGCCCACAAGTTGAAAGGCTCAGTTAGTGCAGCTTTTGTTGTCTGTCCGTCCTGACCTTTGGTTTGTTCTTGATTACTTAGGGTTGTTCCTTGAGTCACGTGGGCCCTCGAGCATTGTCATTGTCAAACCGTGTCTGTAGTCTCCAAGCTGTGCTTTTCGTGCATGTAAAAATGCCATCTTGTGTGCCTTGCTTTACTGTAAAATCATGTATATTTAATGTGGATGGCCTCAGTAGGATGCAAGCTACAATCGTCTCCTACCAATGTCAGTGAAAGCATGTGCTTGGACATTCTCATTATTGTCTGCACAATTTCTTTTCTCATAATATTTTTCCTGTTATTTTTAATTGTATTATTACTACCCTTTGTGATACTGTGCTGCTTTGACGAGTGAATTTCCCCGGCACGGGATGAATAAAGTTCTATTCTATTCAATTACCCAGAGAAATGTAATGGGTGCAGGTTTCACCTCCCTAGAGAGATGTAACGTGTCTCTATGCACATACTAAAAAGTATCTTCTTAGCCCTGTATATGTTGTGATGTGGATTTCCAGCTTCAGACACCACAACAAAAGTGCCACAGGGCTCCATCATCAATCATCAGCAGCTAGAAGGGTGTGAAAATGATTTGGTTAATCAATAAGAACAGCTCTTGGTGCTAATTTTTCAGTCAGGCTCCATTAAACCAGTGCACACAGAGGCCACAACAAGATCATCACATAAAAAGACGGGGTCAAATTAACAAATGATGAAAAACACAGTTGAAAACTGTGAGGAAATGGGTTTCAGGTATTCATTTGAGGAAGGTACAGTCTCCTCATAGCTCCACACTGAAGTCTCATAATTAATGTTCTTAAAGAAATATTTGCCAAGTTTGTTTTCAATTGCAGTTTTTCACAGTTTGCATTCATCAATATACCAAAGTTTACGCCTCTGCAGAGACAAAACACTTTTTTGTGATTTTGTATCTTCACAGTTTTTCAGGTTGTTTATTCACAAATTGGAAAACAATTGGAAAATGTTATTTTCTCTACTTACAATAGGTTAACTTTATATTCTATAAATGTATAAACTTGAATTATGAAAACCTTGAAATGGACAGAAGTTTGAAATGGCCATTATTGCTTTCCGGGAAAAAAAAAAGTCAGTGTGAGGGACCAATATGAAACCAGCCTCCAACCGTGTGTGACAAGTGTCGGCTGAAGAGGAGCTGTCCCTTTGATGGGGCTTATACAGTGAAGTGAAACCGGCAGGTGTCTCCTCTTCTCTGTGCTCATGTGCGACTGTGATCCAGAGCCAGGGCCCACTGGTGCTGCCAGCCTGCTGTGCACCGAACTGATCACAGTCCCACAACATGGAGCATCACAGTCGGAGGAGTGACGACCGTGTATGCACAGTAAATACACAAGTAGGAAAGGCTTATGTAATCAGTGAACTAAAACAGACAGATCAATGCTATTATTCAACTTATCATTGGCCGAGTCACAGTATGATAGAATCCCGTATGCAACGGAAGTCAATTTCCTGTCTGGTAGCATTGGAGCGCTGCAGTGGAGTAGAGTGGAAAGATAATTGAGGGTTTCCTTTGAGGAGCAGATTCATATTTTAATGAAGAAAGCAGAGGCAGCATCTTTTGTTGGTGTTGATTCATCCCGAGCCCAGGGGAAGGAAAGAGTGCGGGGGCTGCCGGGTCAAGTCCTGGACACAGCTGCATTATTAACAGAAGGTCAGCTGTCAGCACACGTCTGCAGGGCTCACATCAAGCAGCCCACTCAATTTTGCGCCTCTAGCTGACATGTTTGTAACCTTGTAGGCCATTTAATGAAGGTTCTCAAGCCTTCTCTTTTACTTTAGGCTTCTTTTCCCCTGTTCCAATAAAATTGAGCCAGACCACAAGGAGCTATACTCTACAGAGCAGCTGGAACCTTTGCTATAAAAAGATGTGTGAGATATACTGGGTGAGGGCCTGTCCATATTGACCCTGATAGCTTATAGGACTGCAGCAAAAATAAGGTCCACAATAAAATTAATATTCAAACATATACAGTTTATTTTGTGTAAATCAAAAGGCCCAAAGGGATTAAGTGTCCTGCTACGAGACCCTCTTGGAGTCAAGTGCACAAACAAAAGAGAGTTTTCAGTGTTTCAGATGGGTTTGTCAGTTAAGTCCTGTCCGTCATAGGCTAACAGGAGTCGTGGCCAGATCAACAGCGAACCAACTCTAACACACCAGCTCCTTCTGTTCGGGTCATCGAGCAGCAAACTGTCAGGTCCCTTTTCTACAATTAAAGGGGCAGTAAGCGATTCTAAAGCAATACACGGTTTGTAAAAATTAGCAAATATTTCCTCACGGCCCGCCTAGCTGTCGGTTCTGTGTTTGGTCCCAGGTTTCCAGCCCAGCCCAGGCTCTGTGAATCGAAAACAAAACAAATGGTGCCGGCTGCACCAACAACACTGCGAGTGCAGTTTGTAACCATCACTCGTCGACACCTTAACAACGTGCTAGCGGGTGGGGCTGCAACGCCGCGGTTTGCCTAGTGGTTAGCGTGTCGGTCTCCCATGCCCGAGGTCCCGGGTTCGTGGCCCGGCCAGAGCAGTAAAACCATAACTACAAAAACAAAGACAGATAAGCTTTCTCCAAAATCACTTAGCAGACAGAGCTTAGAAATGCATCATTTTGGATTATTAACTGTAATGGGAAATTGAGGATGAAGTTGATGATGAAGATCGTGGACGTCTTAGGCAGAAGTATTTATTCAGAGCTCAATATATTGAGGATATTTTTGGGGTTTGTTACACAGATCAACAAGTTGTCAGTGCCATCGCATCCCAAAAACCTCCCTAGGTCGAATTCTGGCTAAGTGAGTTGTTTCTCAGTGCAACAGGTGAGCCCTGGTTACAAAAATGGGGGTCATTTTCTTAGGAATTTTTCGTTCATATTTAAGTACTTACTTCAGAAATAATGCAGACATAATTTACACAACTAGCATCAGTTGTTGTGACGAGTATAGGAAACAGGTGAGCTCCTCCAGCACTGAATGTGAATTTGGTGAGGACGGCAGGAAGCAGGTAGGAGTTGGTATTCCAGCAGTGAACAAAGTCAAAGAATGCTCTGAGCCTTTATTATATACTACATGCACAGGTGAGTTTTCACAGTCTTGTTTTTATTCAGCAGCTGTAGTTCTTCAGCTCTACCGTTTGACCCAGATTGTGGTTCACTGTGAAAAGCTTAATGTTTTTTGTCTCACTAAAGCTGGATTTATGGACGCATCAGTCCGTCCGCATGGCGGCCGTGACATCAAAATTGATGTCACTCCCGTGTTGTCCAGTGCGAATAGGTGCCGTTTCACAAGGTCTTGCACCTCTAATTTTTTGTGACTTGGCGCTCGCGGCATTGGCGATATGGACGGGTTTGAGGCAAAACTCGAACCGGTCCGCTTGTACAGGCTGATGTAGGATCTGACAATGAGGCAGATATTCACAAATGATGAAAACAGAGGATAATTCATGGCCCTGTTGAGATCTCTCCTTAACAAAAGGGAGTTTAAAAGTGAAGCAGGGGATAAAAGCCCCACAGGTGCAATTTCATCAGCTTCCCCAGAAATTCTGTTCATGGTTTTAAATGGTATATTTACATCTATGTCAATGGGCTCTTTTGTTTACCTAACGATGCTATTGAATAGTAAATTACTGCTAATGTCACCTGTCCTGGGTGGAACCAGGTTCAGACCACATTTTCTTCCTCATCTACCCAACACCAGCTCTGTCGGCATTGCCATGGTGCGTGACGCCTCTTTCTTCTTCTTGTGGTGATTCCAGCGGTGTAGATAGTGTTTTGTCAGCAGCGACACCTTTTGTTTAGGAGAAGACTGCACTGTGTCAGACGCACCTGAAGGCCGAGTATAAACCAACTGTGAACTGCTGTGACGTCCCAGTCGCCGGGCGCTCGGACCGATGCGTTGAGCATCAATCCAGCTTCTGGGTAACTGGGCTCACATTTGCAGCTCTGTAGTCTGTCTATAACTCACAGGACCATCAGGTGTCCACTGTTGTCCTCCAACTTCAACCAGTGCTGCTGCTCCTGATGCTGAGCTGCCCTGACACAATGGTGTCACCACTGGCCCTGCCCAGCTTGAGTTTGACTGGCAGGAGCAGGGAGGACAGAGGCTAATGCCCCTCTGCGCAGCATGGAGATAGATGAGAGGGAGACAGAGCAGAGAGGATCATGGGAGCAGACATGGCTGAGGCCTGTGTTGTTGTGATCTGTGCTCAGCCAGCAGGAAGAGATGCAGACAAGTATGTGGCCTATCGCCTTCCCCCCCGGCGGAACCACAGACGAGTCGTGCGGCAGGACGAAGAGTAGTCTGAGTTCTGACAATGATCACAGTCGGAGAGGGGAGGCTGCCAACTGAAATGAACCAGAGGCAGCAGTTTATTTAAAAAAAATAAAACTGGGAGGCGACCTGTTGGGCCTGAGGAGCGGTTTCTGACAGGGATAAGAAAAAGGGACAGATTCTGTGATGTGTTTTTTTCAGTGAAGGGGGCCGGGGCATCCTCAGGCACACCTCCTGCAGGGACACGTGTTTCGTAAAAGCAGTGCTGTGAAAACAAGATAATCAAGTCCAGCTCCTCGACTGAACAGACTGAAACCTCACATCGCAGCCACTAGGCTTTGAATTGCAGGAATGCTTACTCAAGGCCAAAGTGGGTGCGCTTGATTAGTGTTTTTGCAGTATTCTGGCATTTAAAAAAAAAAAGCTTTACCCCACATTTCCACTTATTTTAAAATGTCCCCCTTCACTGACACCATCTCAAGGTTGTAGATCGTTTACAGCTGTAACAGAGCTCCCGTCAGTTTTCAGGCCAACTAAAAATAGCGGTGCTCAAGTTTTTCCTATTCAAAACCAGCCAACTAATTTGTAATTAGTGGCTCCGGTCAGCCGCGCGTGTTTTGCTTTGCTAGCCTGGTTCCTCAGGAAAAGGGAGGCAGCTCTCTCTTATTATGGTTAAGCATGCGTGGCGGAGGCTGCCCCGGAGGCAGCCGGAGTGTGTGGGGAGGCAGCGTTTCCTGCGAAATGTGCCAGGTGACCTAAGTGAGCGCCCGCAGTCTTTAAAGCGGATTTTCTGGATGAGGGCTCTCCTCCATCAGAGGGAATAAGGTAATAGCCTATAGCTGCCAGACACTCGGGAGAACCATCTTTTTTGTCTCACATCAACAAGTCTATAGTTTGTGTAAACATACTGAATGTGCTCAATATTACATGATTAGGGACACTTTGATGTGTTATGTACAAGTCATAAAAAGCCCCCCCCATTCATGAAACTGTCAGGGTGGAATTGTGGAAGTGCAGAGGTGACACTCAAAGCCCTTCATTAGTGTCTGTGCACTTTGCACCCACCTGTCTCTTTCCACTCCCCCTGCCATTCCATCACCCGCCTACCTCTACCCCCCTCCCCCATCAACTATCGCTTTCACTTGGGTTTCATCTCGCTCACCTACCTCCTCTCCCTTCCTCCACTCTGTGGTTTTCTCCTGCCCCATAATCACTTGATTATTACCCCAGGCAGACCTCCAGACCTCCTTCCCTCTCTCTGTTTGTCTGTCTATTTTGGTGTTGAAGGGCACAGCACAAGGACAGTGTTAAGGGAAAGTCTTGTCTGTACTACAACAGGGTGAGGAAACAGCCACTCTGTCTGCATTGTCAGTGGTCATGCTGGTTGACCAGGATCAGGGAAGGTCGCTGCAGACACAGGAGTAGCAGAAATACAGTGGGTGGTGCCACAATGCAGTCATGGTTTCGTCCATTTTGGATTCCGATTCTCTCTCTTCTCTCAAAGGTCACCACTGTTGAGACAGTAATAAAACATTAACTGCATGCATTAGTAAATGTACCTTTATCGAAAATAAATGATTTTGTGTGACAGGGCCGTAACTGCAGCAGCACAGGCTTTGGGCTACAGTTGTATTCATGCTGTAAGTTCCCCTGCACAAACACGCACATCAGCTGCATCTGATCTTTGTTCAGTGATATGAGCAGGGGGAGGAGAATGAGTGTGGACAGCTTATGGAAAAAAATGACTCAACAAACTGGGTCATACTGTGTTAAATTTCATCAGTCAGATCTGAAAAACAACAATTGTCTGGCAGTCAGCACTTTGATATTAGTTCTCAAAGCAAAACATGGGACAGCTAACAAAGTAGCAGACAGAGGTTAAGTTATAAGTGCTCCAAAATTGAATGTGCCAAGTGTAATAATCCTGAAATTACAGATACATACTACACAAGAGGAACAAACTTTCAAGCTTATGGACAGTGGGACAAGTGACTGTGTGGTGTGAAGGAATTCCTCCCACCTCTGCACCTACCAGGCAAAGAGAATCTGGAAACGGCATAAAACAGGAGAGATGTGGTAAATCAAGAATGTCCTAGTCAAGGATATACGCTCCCAGATGTTTGTCCCGATCTTTGTGAAAGAAATGACTAACCACCCCCCCCCGATCCACACTCTCCTACAGCAGGCACTTATAGCCCCCTCCCTCCTCTCCTGCCTCCATTGAACCCCACCCCATCATGGGGAGTATCTCTGCCCCAAAACGCCATGGCATATGTTCAAGTCTGCACAACTGCCCCCATGAATTATTCACTGCATCGGGTGGCTCGTGGACTAGGGCGTGCCTCCGGGTGAATCCCCCCAATATACACACACAACCTTCTTTATCCCATCATCTTGTCATGGACATGGAGCGCAGGCAGCCAACACCTTATTTCACACTATTATTGAGTTAATCAATAATTCTCATCCCATCAACTCCTTTAATCAAGCCCTTTACATCTTCAGGTACTTCAGGTCTCTGGCTCCAATTAAAGAAGCTAATGAATTTTGTCCATCCAGTGTTATGTGAACGGCCCTTTGCGTTAACTAATTATAGATTCGACTCCACTACTGGCATGTCCTGCTCTGTAATTGGATTTTCCCTGAGGGTTCATTGATTTCATGTTGAAAGTGACTGAAACATGGGAGGAAGCTCTAGGTCTGATATGAATCATGAGGGAATATGGAAAGTTGTGTAGAGTTAGCTGCATTGTCAAGCTTAATTTTTTGGCAGACGGTGAATAATTCATGTTTCCTGGTATGAAAATATTTGCGTTTCAACCATAGCAGCAGTTTATTTTAGTGAACTGATCCTTTGAGCCTCGGTTGTGGTTGTCGCTTCAGTCGCCTCTGGAGTTGATTCCTGCAGCTCTGGAGACTGGGGGGGAGTGAAGAGCGAAACAGCCCCTACGGCAACCAGGTGGCAGCTTTTTCTGCGAAGGAGAATAATTAATCAGCAGAGGAGGGCTGTGAGGGAAGAGGGGGGGGGGGGGTTCAAAGATGAAAGAGCCTTCAGTTCAAAGAGAAAAGTCGGTGATGACATTGGCCCTTGCTGGGCCTGCAGGAGCTGTGGAGGAAGGAGTCGGACAAACGAGGCTCATACACTTGTCACGGTCTTTTGGTCGAAGAGCATTTAACATGATTTCAGTTCGTCTGACTGCTTAAACAATTGTTCTGGTCGATTATAGTTGCTGTAATTGAATTACAGAATGTGGTCATTCAAACCAAATGAAAAGGGCCGTTGGAGGCGCTCTGGAGGCTCACTAAGACAACGTCTTTCATTTTTACAGTTTCTCCGACTACCGAAGCCCAGTACATTTATGGTGCAGACCATAACGTGTTTCTTTAAATGCGTATAGAAAACTGTTGAGTTGAGTACCAAAACCTGTTGTGATATTTCTGCTCAGGTTCATATTCCTTTAACTCATTCGTCAATAAAAAAAATCTGATAAAAAACACGGAATCAGCTTCTGACTGTAAGGACTGAGCTCCTTCACAAACTCATATTCTGAATAAGAGTTTTCGTCACACTGGTTTGAAGTGAATGCTACTGGAATCGTGTGACGTACCATATGTAAATACACCTATCAGGATTTACAAAAAATAAAAACAGGAATCATCAATCTTGATCATATCACTGAATATTTCACTTCATTCACTATTCATCATTCATTCATCCTGACACTGACACAAATTCTTATTGGGGATGAGTGTGGGGGGGTGGGGGTTGTTATCTAATCTTTTATTATAAGTTAAATCATTTTCAGTCAACAACACACTGATGCAGTAGGGGTTGTGTTTCTTAACCTTTTGGCAGTTATATCAAATTATTATTATTATTATTATTTTAATAATTTTGAATCTGCATCAGACCTCATCCAAGACCAATACCTTTATAGTATCCATTATGTTGATGCCATTTTTGAATATTTTGTTGGAATTTAACTTTATTTGATCGATACATTGAAGGACAGACAGGAAACTGTGGATAGGTGAGAGGCATGCAGAAAATGATCTGGTAGGGAGTTGAACCAGGTAAAACTCAATGCGTATGCACCCATGTGGTTTGCGCATTAATGATGTTTGACTTCTCTATTGAAGCACAACTGTGGTCAATGAGCACAGCACCAGACCTTTTTGAATCACTGAACAAATCTAACAGAGGGGCGGGGATCCAGATTGTTTGTAACCTCTACTGTAAAATCAGAATCTGTGTGCCATTTGACTAATAAGGTCTGTGATAATGTTGGATAATGTAGGAATAGGTAATGATTTTGTGGGTTTTTGCTCTGCGTGCTGCGCCCGTCACTGCAGCAGCAGACAGGAACAATAAGGGTCCTACTGGGCCTCTGGGCAGCAGACAACCATTACTGACCGTTTGATGTGTGATGTCACACCGGGTGACAGCAGAGCCTCAGCAGTGCTTTACATATCACTGTGGTGAGAGATGCTCTACGTGTGTGTGTGTGTGTGTGTGTGTGTGTGTGTGTGTGTGTTTTCGCAGATGTACGGGTGTCTATCTGTGTGTTGTGTGTGACAGTCATTACTTGTGATCTGCCCCTAGTCAGAATCACACATCCATCACAACCACCTACACCCGGCTCCGGATGACCAGCCGCAGTTCAGAAAACAGACTTATCCGTCATCATCCCTCGTCCAAAGATTATCATTTAACAACTGCACCGGAACAGCCTTCTCTCCAGCTCAAAGGGATCAATACACTTGTTTCCCTTCCAAAAGCCGATTCAGTCCGCCTCTGCCAGTCGTGGGTTATGTAAGGAGTCAGAGAGCAGAGCGGCTTGTGGTTTCAGTCGCTGCTGGCTTCTGCTGTGAGCACGTACGATTAGAGATGCTCTGCAGTCTTGCACTGAGCGTAGCACTGATGATGTTGTAGCCTGGGCCCCCTCCTTGCCCCCCCTGCCTGGCCCGTGTCCTGTCACACAGGATTACAGTGCTGGTTGACAGCGTATTGTCATGGCATTTTCTGCTGCGCCACTGCTGCATATGTGAGTCGACCATTTTCCTTTGCCTGTGGGTTTGATACTAGGCGGTTGACATGGGTCAGACCAAGTGAATTAGTGGACCAAGGTGATATTTTACTCTCCCTGTGCCAAGAACTACGTCACCTGCTGTTGTACATTTGTAACTGCACTGTAGTAATGGGCCTACTTGAACTACTACTACTAATGGAGGACGATGTCAGTTGACAAAAGTTGAGCTGCCTTTATTTAGGTGAATATTATTTCTCTTAGATTCAATTTGAATAAATAACATCTGACCATTCATTAAACTTCAGGTCAAACTCACATAAGCTCATCCCCAAACCAGCTCCGACATTTTAGTTCAGAACATTCAATCTGGGGAAACAAACTCTAACATCCACTTTGTTCTCCTCTTTGTTATGATCATATGACACCAGACAATTTAAAAGGTAACACTAGAAAGTCCCAAACAGATTCCACAATGAGAAAAGACGAGCGTTCAGTTTGAAAGTCCCGTCCTTGACAAAGACTTGTTATCTCATTTGGTTTCAAAAAAACAACACAAATAATATGGTTGGGTTCTCTCCTTCCAACAGCTGCACTTCCTGCGACAACCTCTGATTGTACTGACGGGCATTTCGACCTCTGCCTTCACCAGCGTGCCATCTGAGGGATCAGTCTGTAATTACGTTGAAAGAGAGTGGTCACGGTGTGTCAGTCAGCATGGGGCTGCTGCGTTAATTGTTGGAGGAGGGTTTGTCTGTGTGGATTGTGCTGGCATTAGAAAAGACCTAAGACACAAATGAGGGTAGCACTTAATCACATTGTGAAAGCTTTCTGGACACAGAAAGCTCCATGGAACGTCAACAAGATTACCAGGTTAACCTGCTTTTGGCCCCCACAGGTGACACTATTTCTATTTAATATTTTCATTGAAAGAATATTGAAACATTAAAGACTCACTATTGGCAAGTCACTTTTTTTCTTCTTTAGTGAACATAAACACAAAGAGGTAAGATAAGAAAAGGGTTGTCACTCAGGGGTGATTGCACAAGAGGTCGTATGGTTTCAGTGGTCTATGAGCCATACCATCAATTGGTGCTTCCCTGTGTAACCATATAGCAGAAGGATGGTACACAAATTGTGCACGACTTCATCTTCAACTCATAGTACCAAATGCATTCTTTCGCAGTAGCACTACTATAAACATTTTTGAAACAATCTGAAGAATAGTGACACGTACTAAGTAACATCTGTGAAGATATAACACAGTTTGAACTCAAACACATGGCCTCAGAGCATGCAGGGAAGCTCAGCATAAAAAAATAACAGAATGGATTGAATTAAATGTGCAATTGAATTTTAGTTAGGACCTTGTTTCCATTTATAGTGTATTAGATATGAAACTATGTTGAGTAAACGCATGTGACATTCACAGCACCTCTCCTCATTTTTGTAAAGCTGCTGGCTCCAAATTTTAGAGGTCCTGATTGAGAATTATAGATTTGATATGCCAAAGGTAAAAACTGCATAATACAACCAACAGCACTGAGTAGTTGCTTAAAGAGAAAAGACTAAGATCCATCAGGCAAGAGATAAAGAACTAGACAAACCTCCTCCCACACCTTGTCAAAATGTTGGGCAGAGGGAACAACTTCGTTGATGTCCTTCATCTAGCTGTTGCGAGAGAAAAGGTCATGAAGCGGTCAAAATGGAGACAGTTTAACTTCTAGGCAACATGATTGTGCCCAGCAAGTTTCCGGACAGTCTGCCTACATGAAGCAGTAAATCATTTCATGTGAACCTCAAATGTTGGCCTGAGGAGTGGTCACGGTGGTCACGGAAACCACGAGGAATCCTCCTCTGGAGAAAAGTGTCATTGGTATGATGTTTAGTTGGTTACAGTCTTTTACGTGTCTCCAGCAGCCTGTTGTTACATTGGTGTGTGATTATCTTAATATAGATATATTGTTCATCAGAGACCCTGCTGATTGGTGGAAGAGTGACTTCTCCTAAGAAGCCCACACTCCTCCCTCATTGTTCCTCTCTCTGCCCTCACAGTGTGTGACAAGTGAATAAATTCCCCGGTCCACTCTGCAGTCAGAAGAGGCAGCTGAGGCAAAAGACAGCAGGAAAGCAGAGAGTGAAATATATTCTCAAGTGACACATTTGAGTACAGACTGGAGCTGAAGGCGAGACTGGGACTTTGTGTCTGGATTTATCGCCTGTTTATGTCTGCACTGATAAACCATGCCGACACAGTTGTTTTCATCCTTGTTTTGCAGAGAAACAATTGGTTGGCGATAATTCCTCTGGGATGGCACTTAATTGTCTGAGGGTAACCTTGTGCCCTGCTGCAGTGTGGCTTGTGTCATTTTATGTAAATATCTCAGCATTGAATTTTGCCGGGGGAAAGCCCATCCTAGTTTAGTCATGAATAAAATATTCAGCAAGCGTTTCAAGATGTTTTGTCTGAAGTCCAGTCTGGAGCTGTATGTACAGTATTCCTTGCAAGCACATGTGCAACAGAAAGATTCCGACAACGCAGTCGTCTGTGTTTTTGCAATCGATAAGTTTTGACTTGTTAAAAAAGAAAAGTCAGGCTTTATACAGCACCACAGTTACCTCATCAGTTGTGTTTGCACTGCCGTGAGGTTGGATGGGGGGCTTACAAAAGACATACAAAAAAATAAAACATAAGGTCAACAACAAAGCAGTGGAAGCTGAGGTGTCCTGACTTTTGGTCCCTAGTAAGGGTCCAGCTCCAAAAAGTCGGGACCCTTCATTTCTCAGATTGCAGCTCAACCTCCAGGCCCAAGCAACACCCCAGATATACTGGCTCTAACCAGACAAAGCTCCTGCAGGGCCACAGAACACATTATACATGTACAGCTGATATCACAGTTTGAATATTAAACTGACTTTGACATGTAAAACTGTCAGAGTGCTCCCCTTCAAACGTAGTGATCTAAAGATACTGGTGCTAGTGTAACATCTAGTCACGGTGAATATAGTGTATATATAACTTTTAAGATCAGCATGGCAATGTTGCCTCCATGACATCAGTGTGATGGGAAGTGTTTTTCCTCCCTGCCATGAAATGTTGCTGTGAGTCATCCAAAGACCAAGCTGTGTGTCAGCTCATAGACTGTTAATAAAGATGAAAGACATGACAGCTCCCCAAAAGTGAAGCCGAATCATCTTTATCGCCCCATTGTGACTGGCTGCAGTATGGCCCCGCCTCCTCCATGTTAGTGGGAGGGACATGGAACAAAAGTCAAAGTCCATTTTTCTCAAAGATGGTCCTTTTACATTGTTCGTATCACACTGATGGATGTTCAAGTTTCTGTTTTTGAGTCAATTTGGGGTTTGGTGGTTTATAAAAACAGGCGGAACCATCATGATAGACAGCTGAGACTGACTCACGATTGGTCGGATGGGTATGTGGGCGGGACCGAATGGCTGCACTCCACTCTAGTAGCTACAGTACATTTTTGTACAGCGGGAGGAACAGAAGACGCGATATGCTGTATACACAGTCGATGGTCAGGCTGCCTCCCAGACCAGTGTGCTGATCAGTGGAAGGGAGTCAATCTCTAGGGAAAGCAATGTGAAGTGAAAACCTTACGCACAGTGATGAGTTGAGTTCTGTTTGGTATACTGTGCAGGTGAGCGCTTTTCTTTCAGCTCATTCTTCTTCCGGACAGCATGTTTCATCTTATCGAGCCACCAGTCAAGCTTAAAGTCTATAAGTTGAATTCACTGCCTTTGAGGATGATGAAATTAGGACGTTTTATTAATTATTGTTGATGCAGTCTCCCACTGTCTCATTCAGTAAAGAGTTTATGATCAGAATGGGCCTTCCATCCTCAACCTGTGGTCTTTCATTATTTTCTTGAGGTTTTTATTGTAGCGCACTGTCATTGTATTTTTATTTCATGTGTTTTAATTTTTCAAACCACTTCCTTTTTAGGATTTGTCACTCAAGTCCAGTTTCATCTTAACCATCCTAGTGTTTCTTTCTTTCTTCGTCTCCTTCTCATTCAGATTATAGAGAATGGGCTGTGTGCAATGCAAGGATAAGGAAGCAACCAAACTCACAGACGACCGTGATACCAGCATCTCCCAGGGACCAGGCCACCGCTATGGGGCCGACCCCACACCGCAGCACTACCCCAGTTTCGGGGTCACCGCCATCCCAAACTACAACAACTTCCAAGCCCCAGTTGTACAGGGGATGGCCGTCTTCGGAGGGGTCTGCACTTCTTCTCATACTGGAACACTGAGGACCCGCGGTGGGACGGGTAAGAGACATTTGTTGCTCACAGTTAAGTCGGAACAGTAAAAATCAGAAGAGTGTGTGAAAACCACTGACAATTTATATTTTATTCCTGTTTGCACCTGCTGCTCAATTAGAAAATATGATGATGAATGATAATGAGGTGTAATTTTAATAAATAGGGATTCCTCATTACTGTTTTCTTTCAATCACTAATTTCTGTTACAAAACAAGTTCAAATTATATTTTAAATTGCCGCTGTTTTTTTTCATGAACTCTCTGGTAGCATCAGTTTCAATCTTCTTTCTCTCAGTGGACTGAAGACTCAGATTCAGTGGTTCTGCTCAAAGGTTCATCACAGTGACTCTAAAACTGTTCTCAGGCAGAAAACTAATTTTCACCTTGCGTCGTTCATGCAATTTTGTCTGTGTGAGCCCAGACAGCCTATTAAAGAAACGGAGTTCAAGTTGCTAAGTCAAAGTGCCCGGAAGGTACAGTGCAAATGATGGTGTAGGTGTATGTATGATATATAATATTGGACCCATTCACTTCAATGGTGTCCCATGCTGTAATCTTCATTCCAAGATAAATGAATCTTGTTTGGTTGTTGTACAGTTCTTCGAGCTCCAAAACAAATAGATTTGGCTTTACAAGCCTGCCATTCATCAAAGGTTGCTCTCAGGTTGTCATGGACAGTTGTGATCACATTAGTTGCACACTGAAAGGTTAACACCAGATACTGTAATGTCAGAGTTATATGGACTGTTAAGGGGACTGTATTTATATACAGTGCTTTTCTAGTCTTATTGACCAATCAAATGATGCTGAAGCCGTAAATCATACAAATTGGAAATGCAATGCACCCTTTCAGACAGAATCTCCGTGAAAGCATCTGTAGTGTTGGACTTCATTGGTCAATCGCTGCAATTAATGTGCATTATGAGTGTGTATTCTGTTTAAGGAAATTTGCTAAAGTCTTGGCTGCAGGCTCCCTGCCCCCTAATTCTGCCATTAGACTGAGGCTTCAGATACTCCTGACAATAGCTCATCACCATTCTGATTTTTAAAAGATACTACAGAAGTGAAGTAGAACACTGACACTGACTGAATTTCTGGGTTATCAGAAATGAACCGAGTCTTCCCTGTTACATCTGAGCAAATAATGCAGGAGCCAGTCAGGAGGTAAACAATAAATACCAACAAAAAAAAGATGTTATTTTGCAAAGAACAAGTAACATTGAGATGGAAGATGATTCGTTTGAAGGCTCTGTCTAAGAGAAATGAGTCTTAATTGTTTAACAGAAGAGGGGATCTATCTGCAAGGTCCTTTCTCTCTTCTTCATTAAACCACACAATGGGAGCGTTCTGTTCCCAGTGGCGGTTGTGTGAGTGCACTCAGTTGCAGCATTGTTCGCACTTGCATATGCAGAAGCACAAACATAGCTCTTGCCGTTGAAGACTTCCCATGGCATCCCCAAATCCCGACAATCCTTGATTTAAAGCGGCTGCTACAGCTCCTCTCCTGACCCCACCCCAGCCCTGTCAGGAACGTCCGGCTGGCATTAGCGCGGGGCTTTGTGCGACAGGCCCATTGTGTACATAGGGAATATTCCTACTCAGGATATCCTTTATGTTTGACTGAGCCCAGGCTGCTATGTGGAGGAACTCAGCATTTCCACTCAACTTAGCAGGAGTCCTCTGCCTCATAGTATGGATTATTTTCTGCGTTGTATAATCCAAATCCACACTGTGGCAGTAGAGGAGAGAGAGGTTTAGCTTTTTAATTTTCTCCCAGTGGGGACATTTGGACATAAGCCGCCCGTTCCTCCCAACCTCTCTTATAGTACAGCTGCCCAGCTTGTTTGTCCAGCAGCCACAATCACCTCTCTACAGTCACACTGCAGAGCAGCCCACAAATTGCAGTTAGCATCAGACATCATATTGATTATCAGTTAATCTTTTGCTGATGTCATCCCCCCCCAAATGGAAATGTACTGCCCCAGTCCTGTGACCTTATGTAACTAACAGAGTGGGATCCTGGCCGACAATTGTGAAGTGAATCAACAACCTTTGCTGACCTAATGGAACCTCTGATCATTGCAAACCCCAGCTGAGATGCATTCATAGTCTCACTGTTACGAACCCAAGCGATTTACCCCCCTCTGTTATCACATGAATAGCAGCAGATCCTTTCCATCTGCAGTCCTATCAGCAAGAGCCTCACAATATCCTCTTCATATCAACGTTTCCTAGAAAGCCCCAGTCTGGTGAGAGTGTTTCATGTGAAATTACTTAAATAAGTGCAATAAAGAAGTGCCCATTCTACTTCCATCTGTCAAACACTAAGAGGCCTGTAACAGCTGCAGCCACCTCAAAGCTGAGAAAAACACTTTTGTCTTACCTCACGATCTTATGTTATGAGGCAGGCGAAATCAAGCTGACGATGAAGAGACGATTGTGCCATATACATTAGAGCCTGGAAATGAAGTGATTGACAGCTGTGAAATCCAATCGGTGCATGGTTGCAGGTGTAGGTGGGCGTGCAGTGGACGAGCTCTCAGTCAGACCCACCACGGCTCCTACGTCTGGTTGTAAATAAACCAACTCGATGCTTTAAAAAGGCAGTTCACAAACCAATGGGTGGCGTCACGGTGGGTTGCCACTTGACTACGACCCTGCAGTAGAAAGAAGGGAAGGTATGGCGATAAAGGGTATGGTGACATTTGTAGAAAATAGCTAAAAGGGAAAATTGCCACTAATTTGAGAGTTGACCAAAGAGAAGTGTTTAAAAAGTTGAGTGGTGGAAGGAACAGGAGACTGCTGCTAACGTCAGCTCACAGGCAGACAGCAGCGGCATCAGGAGCTCCACATACATAGGAAACCACATGGTATGTTACAATACTTTTCCACTACTATAATTTACTAAATTAGCCAATTCCTCCAAATAAAAATAATACTATTCATGTACTTGTAAAACCTAACTAAAACTAAACTGAAATTTAAAAACTATTATAACTCTGGTTGGAATTGGTCAACTTATTTAAACGTTGGAACAGTGGTGAGGCCTAAAATGTGTCACCTAAACTGTCCAATAACAATCCAGGTTTACAAACCAACTTCCTGCTACACTTACCCTGATTACCTTCTTACAGTTGACCTCTTAATGTAGTGGTTTCAGTGTAAACTTGTTGGCTTGGCCGAGAACACGTGCAAAATAATTAATAACACCAAATTAGAATAATTATTTTACTTTTATTGTTATGTTTGAATATTTTATAGCAGCACAGACAAAGCAGTCGATGAACAGACAGATGCTGGAACTAAGTGGTTGTTATTCTGCAAACTGTACAGTTCTTATATTATTAAGTGGAGATAAAAAAAATCTTGAATCTCAAGACAGAATAATATTCAAGATTTAAAAGCCTGCTCCCTTTTTAAAGAATGATCTCTCTGTAATCTGTGAACCTTCGGAACAGCTCCCCACTGTCAAGAAAGTCAGTCACATTTTTTTACTGCATACAGGCCTAGATAAGGTTTTGGTTATTTTTGCACCGGCCACTTCACAGTGTTTTTGCCTACTGCCAAGAACTTGACCTTGTGGTTTTTAAAAAATTGACTCGAGGCGTATTGAAGTCATGAACTGGAATTTTCCTTTAATATTCCTATTTGTGCATGTAACGGTTTCTTTTAACTGTTATTGTATAAATGGCCAGGGAATTGTGTGAAAACCTGGAGTATCAGTCATGTCTCCCCGCGGAGTTGTTGGTGAGATAATAGTGAAAAGGTTTTTTCAGGTCACTGGTCTTTAGAGGTTTCAGACTTTCTGTCTGGTGGGAGTCAAACTGGAGTGAAAGAGCCTGAATCGCAGCATCTGTCCCTGGACAGTTCAATCTCAGAAGCGCCCCCGGCTGCCCTGCAGGGTCCGGTTAACGTTACTATCTGCTCATGGTGGTGGATTTGCTTCAAATGTTGGACTTCTCTAAAGGATTTAGCTGATGCACGTTTTAAGAGAAGAGCACTGTGAGTCAACAACACCTCAGTTTTTTATTCACAACTTATAGCGGTTAGACAGTGAATTCATTAACAGATGGAGTCCTCAGTCTACTATATAACCCTGTCACCCCAATTAAAAGAAATCAAGAATGAATGATCCGTCTTTTCAGAATGTCATTTTAACTGAAGCTGAACTGAAATGAGACCTGGATGAACGGGTTCAGTTTGACCCCTGAGATCTCAACACCTAAAGTATGTGATCTTCTTGTTGCAAGATATTTCTCTTCCTCTGTTATCATCCCTTCTCATCACGGACTGTTCTGTTATTAAATGCTCTACACACCTCATTTCAAATGATAGTTAGGCAGCTTTTCATTTGTATCATTAACCTCCTGCTGTTATCTGTTTGCACACCCTCCAATGAGCCTGAAGCAAACAATAAGTGAGGAAATATTCCCGTGAGAGAATTGCATGAGGGCTACTCTTTCTTTCCACTGTGAGGATTGTAGAATCAGCAGGATTAGTGAGGGGAGAATTTGGAGAAGGTGACTGCACTTACTTCGTGAAACGCAGTTTGATTCTGCCAAGGTTATTTGGCCATTATGAAGCCAATTTACCACAGATGAGTCACAGTTAATAAAAGGTTAATATATTATATAGATACAAAACAAACGGGTTCAGCATGCTTTAAGATAGTTTTTACTTAATGTCACCTGACCACCTTTAAGTGTGTATAACTTTTCTGAATGACCATATTTGAAAAGCCCTTTGTACTACCGTCCTCCTGTCTGCATTCCATATCCTCCCTGATGTTCTCAATGAATTGCTCGTCTTTTGCTGGGGTTGTCGTTCTTACGCAATGAGTCATGCAACATTTACATGGTGACTTGTGACAATGTGTAAACTTTCTTTATTTAGTGTGTTAGCACTGATCACAAAGTACAAACAAGGCTGGTGTCATTTGTTTTGCAGATGATTAATCATGAAACTAAGTATTTGACATATTTGAACCTGATGGTGGAGCTAGATGAAAAGTTACAGGGTCACCAAGGTCATTACAGTAACCAAATTTCATGGCAGTCAGATATTTGTCGAGATATGTCATTCAAAGCCAAAAATCATCAGCCTTGTGGTGTGCAGGGATCAAGAAATTCCCCAGGATTGACCCTCTGGGAGTCATGAATATATCTACCAAAGTTCACTGGATAATTTAAGCATTTGTTCTGCTGGTGGTGCAACGTCAAAAGTCAGGGGCTCACCAAAATCTTTATGATTCATCCTCTGGGTATCATGAATGGTTGTTCAAAAAAAACGTTATGGCCAACTATCCAATTGTCGACATAATTCAGTAGGGATCACTGTTTTTGCAAGAGCCACACTGCTTGTCTGGCCAATATAACCACCATCAGGCAAATCCATTTACAGTGCTAAGGTTTCATTGTTGGGAATTACCTAAGTGATGCGTTATCAACTGTACAATTTGATGAGTTCACATTCAATTCAACACAACAGACTTAATATAGCCAGAGATTGGTCCTTATGTATTCAGTGTGCTGGAGCTTCCAGTGCACAGTCAGTGCAGAGTGGGATTCTGAGTTCTGAGCTTCATGTTCCCTCGCTAATGTGCTGAGTGCTGACATTGAGTTTTTATTGCCCCTGCAGGAGTCACCCTCTTTGTGGCACTTTACGACTACGAGGCGCGGACAGAAGATGACCTTAGCTTCAGGAAAGGAGAAAGGTTCCAGATTATCAACAGCACGTAAGTAGCTGCTGCTGCTTATCAGACTGTCTGCACTTGGGAGGAATGCAAGTTTCCAACAATACAGCTACCAGCATGTCAGCCCCCAAAACAGAATCATTTTACTGATTTACTGACAAGGCTTAAATACACTGAAAAGGCACCATATTAAAGACTGCAAAGCAAATCAAATGAGGTCAAAGTGGTGGCTTGTACATGTAATATGACAATCAGTGGTAAATAATTTATTTAAAGTTTACAAAGGGTGGAGCAGTCTCTCTCCAGCCAGCATTGATGACACACTGATGTGTGGTGTTCTTCTGAACTTGGACTGGAAGTGACCTATTACACCCACGGCGAGGTTGGCCGCTCTTTCTTCCAGTCAGGAGCACTGCAGACAACCTGTGTTTTATGTTCATGTACTTCTATCTTTGTGGGGACCAATTTGACTATTAGACCTTACAGAGTGAGCACATTTTGGTGTGAAGGTGTCCTCACTTTCTAAGGCTTTGTTTTTATTGTTCTGCTTATAGGTCTTGGGTAGGTAAGGGACAGATGACATTGTAAAGCTGCGTAACAATACATTGCAATACAGCAGCAAAATCTCCGAAAGATTCACGGCGAGCAAGTGGGCGCGCTACCCATGTGCAATGTCCTGTTGTGTTCTTCATATGTGAACGGCAAACTCAGCTCATGTAAACTGAAACTGAAAACAGTTCAAGTGTCAGAAAGTGCATCAGGTATGTCTCCATATAAATCACAACAGTAGAGTTATCGTTTTCTTCATTTCCAATCGAAAGAGAATAATCATGCACTCGCTCTTCTACTATCTCAGACTCAGCTTGTGGAGGATATTTCTGTCTGTACATGAGGCTGGGTGTCGTCGTGCTGGAGCGAACCTCGGCTGCCGTCTGTTTGTTTGGGTTCCTGCAGCAGTGCAGTGATGATATTGTACGGCAGCCCTGTTATTACCATGGATTGTGGAGCACTGAGTGTATGGCATGGGTTCAGTCTCACATTGAAGTCAGATTATTTGGTTCTTCAAATGAAACACAAGTGAAACCATGGGAGTGGTATTTATATCAAATGACACCGTATGACTTTGTGTCTTTATTGGCTGCATTTTTCACAATAATGCTGATATGGCTGAATATTGACTTTTTTTAGCTCTTGAACTGCAAAATGTTATCATTTATATTTGCTGAACCTTTTTTTACGAAACGCCCTCAAAACTGTTTTAGATTGAATGCTTGATGCTAGCTATCTTGTACTTCATGTCACCTGACCATGTCTAATAATGTGTTAATACTTGTTTTGAAAAGCCCTTTGCTCTGCCGTCCTCCTGCTTGCTTCGAATCACTCACAACACTAATGGAACTTGAATATAATGTCATTCAAATGATTTATTGTGATGATGATTACAGTCAAGCAGGAAACTACCAACTTTACTTTCAGGAAATCAATGGAAACCTGTAGCCTGTTTAAAGAGAAGACTCGATTTTAAAATGCTTCTCTGTGGTCCTGTTAGATTCACTTACGTCAGGCTCATTCAAATATTCAATTATACATCTTAGTGCTCTCAGAATGTATAATTATTATTGGGAATTATTCATGGATGTAACATGGTATATGTTGGATATATTATGAACTAATGGTTCGGTATAACCATTTTTATCCAGTAAGGACTGTTTCCACTTATCCTTTAGCAACCCTCTGCTGGTGATTCCAGAGAATACAGGCTTCAGGCACGGCCACATTGACCCGGTGCCTACGTCCAATGTTATACACAGTCTGAGGTTGATTCATATATTTTCAGACTTTGCTTCGATGATGTTTAACTTGTGAGTAAAGAGGTTTCCTGAAAATATAACAATATAATCTGGCTCTAATCATAGGGAAAGTGAAGAGAAAGTGAGTCAGTGCTTTCCAAAGGATTTCCAATATATTAATTCCTATCATAACATTAGGAATCAAGCATACAATTTGACATATATGAAGAAAATGGTTTCCAAAGAAATTCAAATTTTCTACACACAGAAGCTTTTTTTTTCCAGAAAGCCCATATCAAATGATAAGGAAATTGCAGACCTGCAAATGTTTTTGGTTGCGGTGAGACGTTTTGGGGACTGAAAATCCTCATCTCAGTATTTCCAAGTTCCAGGCTACGATATCGCCTCAGGATGGCAGCCTGTTTGTAGCTGAGAGGTGAAATCCAGGGCAAAAAAAAGTGCAAAGTGCACAAATTCCCACATGTCTCCAGTGGAAATCACACCCTCTACTGAGTGGCGATGCATGGTTTACTTATATTATTCAAATTAATGTTAGTTCAGGCACAAACCTTGCTTGATCTGAAATATAAAATGTTAATACTCATGGTATATACTGTTAGCCACCCACTGCAGAAGCCTAAATGCCTCAGGCTGTGGCCCACACCCAGTTTGCATCCTGTCCAAGCCGGCGTCTTGCACATTCCACCACACACCTGGTTCCCTGCTGGGCCTCAGCCAGAGCAGGAAGACACCGTCCTGAGAGCCCAGACTTCCTCCGCCTCCTCCACCCCCATCAGCCAGACAGAGCTGCATCTTCACCCCTCTCTCCTCTTCACCTCCCTCTGGCCACCCACGCCTTGCATGCTGCAAATGTGCACTGGGCTTCTTCTCACCTGCCAGACTGACCCCTGCTGGACAAAGGTGGAAAAGGCCTAATAAAAGCCTCATCTGCTCAGGCATGTCAAAGCTGGCAGGATGTGAGTGACAGATCCCAGAACAGTCAGTGCCGCCAGAGATCGCAGTACTGCCTCAGCTGACACACGTAAACATTGTCCCTTTTTTGTTTCGGGATGACATCCCGCAGGAAAGAGGCCCCTGGCTCTGAATGTTTACAAGGCGCTGCATTTAGCTCGGGCTGTTTATAACCCACCGTGAGTGTGTTATTGTATAGCTTCTTCACACATGATCAAGAAAAGCTGCTGTATTTACTAAATGCTGCAAGTCTGCATGACTGTAAGTCAATTATATTAGCAGTGTTGGGAGCCAGCTGCAGGCTATGATTAAACACAGTGTGTTGCTGTGAATGGTGCTGTACTGTGCGCCTCTACTCAGTCAACGCAGTTCAATTATTCTCTCATCAGCAGTCACCACGTGGAGGGATGATTTGGACCCGTGTAAAACAGGAGGGAGGCTCTTTGTTTACTCTTGTTGTCTTCTTGTGGCAGGGCAGAGTCGCTTTAAGGGCGTTTGTGTTCTGGAGACAAAAGAGGCGGCGGGACAGAGCGGGGCCCACCCCGCCCCGTCTGTTTATGTCTCTCCGGTTTCATGCAAACACACATACCGGCACATTTCACACCACACATCCCCTGACTCTGGCATACTTTCTCTCCCTCAGAAGGCAGACTGTTGAGTTGCTCCCTCCCCTCCTGAGGGATCCCCTCTGAACAAAGGAGAAGCAGGCCTGTTTCTGCCTGGGATGTCGTCCCCAGGCGATCCCCTGCCATGGCTTCACCCAGCATAAATGAAGGACCAACAATGCCTCCCTCCTCCCGCCTTTCCTCTACTCCCTTCTCTCTGTCTCACGCACACAAACACAAGCCCAAAGACATTCCCTCCTGGTGTGTAAGGGCTGTGTTAGAAACAAGCAGAGTGTCATAACTCGGGATGGGGGAAGGAAAATGTACATGAGTGGTTGTGCGTTCATGTGTAAGCATTGGTAACGATGGACAGTACGCCACCACTGCTAGCTGTCCTTAAAGGCAGCTGGACACTGATGTGTGTGAAGAAGAGAGTGGCGGAATGAAGAATGAAGAGATATAGGTGAGACGAGAAATGAGAGGAACATAGAAACATAGAAAACTCCTCCCTGAATATGACCACTGCCTCATCTGCTGTCAATTAAATGAAATTATTTTCTGCTATCCATACTTTTCTATTCGTCAACATATGCTTTGAAAAGTTTGAAACTCACAGCATTGATATCATAGATGTTGACTGAACATAATTCTCCCTCCCTCAATACTTTCCAGTTTCCCAACCTCTCTGCCGCATAAAGTCGCTTGCACATCATTTGCTAATGTACATGTAAATCTCTCAGAACAGATCACAAATATATAGTTTGATTTCTAAAAACAGCTCAGTAATTTTTCTAAAGCAACTGGGCAAGTGTTTTGAGCAAATGTTACTCAAACAGGAAGAAATACCAAATTTGTTCCGGACTGATTAATATGTACGTCGTGTTTTAGTAAGTATTTCGGCAACAGGACAGTAGGTGTGTTTAAATCCACCTGTTTTTATGTGTATTTTCAAACTGTACTAAAAAAATGGGTCAGAAACAGTTGAAATATTCCAAAGTGGTTTTAACAAAAAGCTAAAATTACTAACGTGCAATAAAAACAGAAATGCTTCATGGTGCGATTAGGGACGTCAGTAAATGATTGATCAATTCATTGTGTTGAATAATGATATAGATTTAAGTTATGTACTGCATCACAGTTCTTAAGGCGTTCAGTGTAACTTAATGTTGTGTAGTTTTTGCTGACCGTGTGTCAGGGCCACAAAGAATATGAATCAAACGCACCTCCATGTCATCCAAATAATTCTCCTTCCTGTGCTCACTGTGGCGTTGCTGTTGCTGAACTCTGCATCACTGTAAAAGGTTACAGCCTTGTTGATAAAGGAAAAAAATGTCTCAGACTTGGTTGTAATTGTTACATATGTTGAGTCTGCTTGAGTTTTTGTTCTCCAGCGACGCCTGGAGTGAAGCCAAACATTGAATAATGACAGATGGGAATGGAAGCTCTGCAAATTAAATAACATAATTGTTTTGTGTTGTTGAATGTATCGGTGCAATTGTAATTCATGTAAACTCCTAATTTACTCAGATTTTTCAGCAAAAAGGTTTGTAAGGGATAAAGAGCAATAGGGAGGAATCATAGACACTGTACCTAGAGACGTGTGGTGGAAATATCTCTAGGTGGCGTCATACCCCTTTGAATTTAAGCAGTTATTGACAGGACAGGAGCAAAGTGAATAAATGACACATCCGACAGATGTGTATTGGGTCTAATTTGACAGGTCAGATTTTAGTGGTCATCTCCAACAGGCATTCACATGAATCAGCCACTAAACAGTCTGTGGATGGATGGATCCACATTGTTTTATCCATTTCCTTTTTAAAATCTGCCAAACATCAAAATGTAAGAGGCGTGTAATGAATGAATTTAATGAATTTTAATTGCAAGTTTCTATTTCCTCATCCCAGTCCAATGTTTTAGATTCAAATTCAAAATAAAGGTGGCAAAATCAACAGTTTCAGTGGCTTTAAAATGAAAAGATATGAGGGAGGAGGAGGAGGAGGAGGTGTGACTTTTGGGCAGCAGACAGAGGGAATATGAAAGTAGCGGAGAGAAGTGAAATGTGAGTAAGATGAGCAGCTGAGAGGCTGAACAGATGAAAGAGTCTGAGGCTCAGAGAAGGACAGACGGGCTTGAGAAGAGCTGGTGGTTAGTGAAGAGGGGGTGGACATCACAGAAAGACACTAATGGCTGTGTGGGCGTCCAGGCTGAGAGGTCTTTAAGGAGCCTTGCCTCCCTCCCCTATCTTTTTAGTTGCTGAGATGCTGAAGATTACTGCTTTTACTGTAGGACAGGTAAAACAGTTACGGTAAATGTTTCTTTAAGAGGATGTAGGATTTAGTACAATACTTTTATGTAAGCTCTCGATGTGGTTAAGCCGTAGATTAGATACGCTGGAGGCAGGAGAGACGGTTCAGTCTGAAGACCATGATGCTTCTTGCATATTTCACCTTATTGAACCTAGTCTTCAGCGCTTTACAGTACAAGTTACATTCACCCATTGTGGTTCAGGAGTTGGAGAGGGTCTTCTACTAACAAGAGGTCGATAGTTCGATCCCCGGCTCCTCCAGTCCACTTGGCGGTATGTCCTTGGGCAAAACACCTAACCCTAAAATTCCCCTGATGGTTGTGCTGGCAGTGTATGAATGATGTATGATAGACGCACAGTGCGACTGTGACTTGTACAGCAGCACTATATGAACACACTCCATTTGGTCCATTACCATGCACACACACGCTCTTCTATTATTTTATTTATTATTACACATCATTCACACTCTCATGGTCGACTTAGGGCTCAGTGTCAGGAGCAAGGGATTGAACCACTGACCTCTTTGAGCCACTGTCATGAGTGGTAACGTTTAGTGGATGTTCGACATATTGCCAGACCCCAAGTTGTTTTTCTTCCTGCTCTTTTATACTTATGTCTTTTGTTTGTTACAAGACGCTGTGTTGTAAGTGTACACTTTCCCAAATTGTTGAGTTATTCTGAGAGAGCTGGCATTTCTTTACGTGTGTAAGCATTTTTACTTTTAGTACGGGTGGCTGCATAGCTCAACAAACCCCAGATTGCCCTTCTACAGCCACATGTTGTTTTACTCACTACACACTCCTGGATGTTGTCCACGTGGCAGTATTACTGGTCAAAGTAAAGCTGTACTTTGGTGTGTTCAGCGGCACAGAGAATGTCGGCTCATACAGCATGAAATGAAGTTCATTAATGTGTTTCTTCTGTTTTTCTCTTCTCCCTCTCTCTCTCTCTCTTTCAGCGAAGGGGACTGGTGGGATGCTCGCTCGCTCACCACCGGGGGCAGTGGCTACATTCCCAGTAATTACGTGGCTCCAGTGGACTCCATCCAGGCTGAGGAGTAAGTGTGTGCGTGCGTGCGTGCGTGCGTGCGTGCGTGCTTGCGTGCGTGCGTGCGTGCGTGCGTGCGTGCGTGCATGCACGCATGTATTTACTCCTAAACCAAGTTTCACTCCGAGACATATGATAGACGGAAGAGAATGATCCAATAAAAGTATTTCAATCTTCCTTGATTTTCATTCTGGCTGTGGAGCATCACCTGCTCCCAGCCCGACCCTTCAGTCAGACGAAGGTTTCTGGATAAAGATGCAGTCAGTTCACAGTGACGTAGAACCATGTGGAGTGGGTGCAGCTCCTTATCAACACAGATCGCCCTCTGTTAAACACACACCCTGCTGTCTTACTGCTCACGTGTCCTCCTCTCAGTGAACATTCGGTCCATGTTACAACCACTCTGAGAAGGTATGTTTCCACGTTGAAACAAATGAGCATTGTTGGAGTTTTCCACTGCCTCAGCTATGAGTAGCATGTTTCTTCCAGGTTTAGCGACCATGACTAAATCATGCAAAGGTCTGCAGAGAAGAAGGCAGCAGGCCTGGTCCCTGTCAAATGCTGTCAATAACTCTTAACCGAGCACTCACATGTACGTGTTGCAGGCTTCAACGGAAATCCTGACCATTCACATTGAATGAGGTGACGTCACGCACTGCCTAACTGCAGCCTGGTTCTGTTGCTTCGCTGTGGTATGGACTGGACTTGGCAGCGTAGGTGCTGGCCAATCAAATCACGTGAATGGCAACACAGGTTCTGCCTGACATCAAACTTGACAATGAGCCTGGAAAGAGAAGGCAGTTGCTGAACCTGGCATGTGCTCATCTGGGTGTGGAGTTACCTGCTGCTCTTGGTCTTACCTAATAGTAAACTATGCTTTTGGACTATTTGTCACAAAAAGACCTGATTATATTGCATTGTAGTGGACATATTTCACTGTTTTCCATAAATGTTTTTGATTTATAATAGTTTTTTGATAAATCCAGGAAATAATCAGTAGATTACCAACCGATCATGAAAAATGAAATCCTCAGTTTCAGCCCTAATCATGCCTCCACTCACTCACAACAGCACGTCTTCAAGTAGTCTTTACATCCGTCCATCCCACACTTTTGAACGTGATATCTTAGCAACGCCTTGAGTGAATTTCTTCATTTCACACACGCTTGTTTTGACACTTTCACTTGGACTCAAGGATGAACTGATTCGATTTTGGTGGTCAAAGGTCAAGTTCGATGTGATCTCAGAAAACACAATTCACTTTGAAACTTACACTAATTATAACAAACTTTCACACAAACACACAATATAGGTGAGACTGTGACCATGTCTCACATTTGGTTGGATGCTGAGTTGGTGAAGATACAGCAGAGATAGAACAACAAAGCGTAACAAAATCAATCTATTTTATTTAAATAACCCTATACTACAAATTAAACATTTGCCAAAAACATACACTTAATAACCAGTTCAATCCTAATTCTACACTGCATATATTCAATAAGTTTGGACAGACATGGATGTAAACTGGCTGACAGAGTCTGGTGGAAAGGTTGGAGGAAATATCATCATCAGTGTCACGCTGGCCACAGTGGGACGAGCAGCTCATGTGACGTCATGCGTTCTGAAACCACAAACAGTGATGAGACTACAACAAAATAGCAACAACCTAAAAAAAGTGTTATTTTTCTGTTGACAGGCTTAGTCAGATAGAAGCACCAGTGTGAGTGTGTCATGGTCACCTAAACCAAAAAGTCCTGGGCACTGTTGGTGTGTTGTACACTCTTTTGAGGTGCATGCATGGCTAGAGCCCGGGTAAAAGTGCCTGCAATTCATCATGGTCTCGTAAATCTATTGTTGGAGTTGACATGTTCTGTCCTATAATTGCAGCTGGTACTTTGGTAAACTGGGCCGTAAAGATGCTGAGAGGCAGCTGCTGTCCACAGGCAACCCACGAGGCACCTATCTCATTCGAGAGAGTGAAACCACGAAGGGTAAGGGGTGTGTGTGTGTGTTCGAGTGTAATTACAGGAAGAACCGTTGGATTTTTTATGAGCTGTGATTTTTCCTTCAGGGTTTTTGTACTTTACTGGATCTTGGTCATACTCTTAGTCGTATTTGATTGGATAGATCCTGATTCAAACCATCATTTTACACTTTATTTTATGTAGACAGACCTCATTGCCTCCACCCCTGATCTATGTCTCCCCAGGTGCCTTCTCCTTGTCCATACGAGACTGGGACGATGTGAAAGGTGACCATGTCAAGCATTATAAGATCCGCAAGCTGGACAGTGGCGGCTACTACATCACCACCAGGGCTCAGTTTGACACATTGCAGCAGCTCGTTCAGCACTACTCGGGTACGAAAAAACTAAGCTTCTCACCTAAATGTACTCTGCATTTATACGTTTTTACTGCATTCTGGTTAATATTAGGGCAAATTCTGGTTATTTTGTGGTGGTGTTCTTGTTAAAGTTAGGATTTACTGTATTCTTGTTATTTTCAGGAGATATTCAAATTAATCTGAGGACATTTACTGTATTCTCGTTCATTACAGGACATATTTTGGAGAGAAGCAGAGAAAAACAGACACATAGAGCATGTAAATACAGGCCAGACATTAGTGACCTCAAAATGTTTGAAGGTTGCCATTACCCCAAAATGAATGAAGACTTCAGCAATGAAAAGATGTGGTATGAACCTGAAAACAAACAAGATTCCCACTCAGTGGTCCGGCTGCAATATTTGCCTGCATAAAAACACTGGAAGGACACAATGGCCACCTCTCCATTAAAAAGGGAAACAGAGAGATGTTGCCATAGAGAGATTTGTAATGGTGACAGAGCATTGACACCGTTGCCTCGTTGGTACAAGCCCAAATAGCAATGTTAAGTCTTGACTTCTGTCCGGTGTCCGTTTCCTTCAATTGATCCAGACTGCATTAGGCAGACACTGTTACATTATATAATTACATTTAGTCTGCCAGCACATTTTCACATAAGGAATAAAAGGTGCCATTTACAACTAGAATGGCTCTCAGTAGACAGCATACCTCTGCCAAGGCCCAACAGTCTCCTCAAATTCAATCAAGCACACAAACATAGATATCAGTCATGTACATAGGCCCTTTTCTTTATCAACATCCAGCCATTATTCCCTGGAAAGTTGGTGCAAATATAAATGAAACACCCTATCTCGCAATCTTAAAGAAAGTGATTAAAAAGTCCCGGATGTGATGTTTTGCCCGAGGCTTGTGCCAAAATGTAATGTGTAATGGGTTCTTTGTTGGCCCATGTCCCATCCTTCCAACAGTTTGGTGGAAATCCATTCTGTTGTTTTCGCTTAATGCTGCTGTCAAACAAACAAGCAGACACGGGTGAAAACGTACCAACTTGGACGAAGGTCGTGAGACACAACTAGAAAGAAAAGAAAGTCACTGTTTGTCAAATTAACATCCGTTAACATTGCGTTGTTTAGATTCATTTTTCAATGCAGCCAACAAGACAAATGATGTTGTAATGAGAGTGGGGAGGCGAAGGAGACAGGGAATTAGCGTGTCCGAGTTTCAGTTTGCATCACTGTGAGCTCATCCACATGTGTGTGAAGAGTGTTCCTCCTGGCCGGATGTGCTCTTTCAGGAGATTTGCCACTGCATCTGTGCTGCTGACACATATCTGTTAATCAGATTTACAGGATGAGACGGCGATCGTTGTTCTAGTTTTACTCATGTGTTCAGTTTTCTTTCTCTGCCTCTCTCCAGTCTGTTCTGATTTGTATCTCTGTGTAGTTGTAATGATGACGTATATTTGAGTGTATGTGCTTTATCCTGTTTTATCTCCCTCGTTCTCCGTGAATAGGATATTATTGCTGTCATGCTCTAATTGGCACATTGACGTTGCAACGTTTCAGCCCTAAAATCAACATCATGGATTTTCTTTATGTGTTTGTGTCATGGAACATTACAGTCATTCTACATTTAATCACCAGTCCAGATGACATACAGAGGAAACAACACGCCTTTGCAAATAACCTTGATTTTTTCAGGGCTTGTGCTTTCATGGCTTTCTGCTTTCTGCGATGTTTCTTGTCTTTAAAGAGCCTAGCTGAAAGGGATCATAAAACAACAGTACATGTGGCCTTGAGATATAGCTTTGCTGCAGGTTTAAATGCATTTAAAGTGAATCTATGGAAGCAAATGGCACATTCTTCCTCTTACATTTGAAAGGTTAAATTATTTAACAGTAAAACTCACCTTCTCTCTTCATTCAGAACAGAGAGGAGGTTTTGCTGCTGCAGGCTCACGTATTGAGTCACTGATGTTAACTAATGTTGGCAAACTTTGCATAGATATTTCTCCGAAATTTGCATTACAGATTTGGTTTGCTGCTTTAAAGGGCCCATATTATGCCCCCTTTTACACAAGTTACATTGGTTTTCAGGTGTGTGAACTACATGTCTTTGCCAGTCCATGTCAAAACACCTCAAGGATCAAGCCACACAGCACCCTCCTCTTTCTGTATAAACAGCCCTGTGAGACCATGGTCGATTCCAGTACTTTCCTGCTCACTCCTCGCCCCCCTCCCTCCGCAAAGCTCCTCCTCGCTCCTCCCCTCGTCTGCTGCCATGACAACAGTCGCACGTAACAAGGCACAAACACGACGTAGAGACCCGGGAGGCCCAGCGAACACGTTCTCGCCGGGAGCCGCGACCTCCGCCGCAAGCCGGGAGCCGCGACCGACCGCCGGGAGCCGCAAGCCGGGAGCCGCGACCGACCACCGGGAGCCGCGACCGACCGCCGGGAGCCGGGAGCCGCCGCAAGCCGGGAGCCGCGATCTGTTTTTCCGCACTTCAAGGGGGGAGGTGCTGCTCAGGTTGGGGGCGTGGTCGCCCCAGGAGCAGGAGCCAACTTACGTCACTTGACGCCCGGGCTGTGAATGGCTCGTTTACAGACCGTCTGCACGATCAACCCAAACCACGAATCAACGACTCATTGTTTTCTTTTCATTCTTCGTGGGCTGGCAGACACCCCAGATAACCAAATATACGTGGAGGCAGGCGGAAAAGGTGCCTGGAGCATAATATGGCCCCTTTAATGCATCTTCTCCCATTTTCCACCAGAAAAAAAGAAAAAACAGATGAAAAGTTAGACATTCAAAATTCACTTACAATGTTTTTCAATTTTGTAGTTTGTATTGAGTCTTTATTCTGGCTAACTGGAAACTCAGGACCTCAACCGTTACATTTTGTTCTGGTCGGGGTTTGATTTTGTCATTCCTAACATTTTTGTTTGCTTGTTTTCTCTTGGCAGATATGGGCATCCTAACGACAATGTTTTAACATTTCATAGATTCAAATTTCAATGGTTGCCTCACAATAATAATTTAAAAAATAACCATATATATATATATCATAGATGATGATATTATTAACACCAATTATAGCACCTTTAAAGAGGTTTTCTGTGAGTCAGTGTGGCGACCCATTCATACATTGTCCTCAGGCTGGATCAGTGACTATCTTGTTTTGAACTACTACATGGCAGCGGTCCATGTATTGACAGGCTCTCTGACAGCCTGCAGATTGAACACAGAGCTGTATTGATGTGTGAGTGGTGAGAAGCAGCCAGGCCAGATGGGCTTTAATGGCAGAGTTGAATGTTGAACAGGCCTTTATCTCTTCTTTACTGCTCCATGCAAACACCCTGGGGAACCCCCCCCCCCAACACACACCCCTCTTCCACTACCAGGTACCAGCTCCTCTAAATATCAGTACGGATGAATCAACGGAAACTCTGTCCCAATTCACTGGTTTAATCAATGACTGGCAAACACTAGCACTTCCTCTGGAGTAAACACAAGAGATGCTTGATTTCACGACACACACAACACGGACAGTGACAGGCGTACGCAGAGAGGACCAAAATGGAATCGGCTGGAGTGGTGCTCCAAACAAGCACGGCTGCTAATGCTTCGCCTGGTGCATAAAGCCCTGCGCTTTATCTTTATGTTTAACCACTGTAACAACTGGAGATGTAAACTTACCCGATGAGCGAGCGACACCCGCACCAATCTCTTTCCATGAATTACCCTCATCATCATAAAGTGTGTGTGAGTCGTAGATGCCATTAGCCAAAGTGAGCCATAACAGAGAGCCTGTAGTTTTACTATGACTTGCACCCATACTTGTTGTTTATTCATTCAGCTTGACAAGGCAGTGGATAAGATAGGGCCTAACAATATTAAGTTATTCAGTTATTACAGTTCATCTCGAAAATGATTAATATTTATAGTCACTAACACCAGCCTATACCTACAAAGCAAAATCTAACTTAAAAAAACATTGATAATTAGACATAAATAAAGTCAAAAACATGGTACTGGTGAGTGTTGGGGAGTCCGATGTTAACAAGAAAGCCCAAGGCTTAATGGTGGCTCTAGATGAAAAATCATGGCTCACCAAATTAGGGGTGGGCATCTGGCCAAAAAGATTCATGTGATGATATTTTGGCATAGAATCACGATCCAAGACGATTTTCACACCATCTAGGCTATCCAAAACAAAACAAGTCAGCCTCTTATGTCACAAAAAGACAAATAAAATAAAATGTGTTTAAAAAGTAACAGATCTGGTCTTTGACTTGGATCAGCAGAAGTAGAGTGTACTTTAACTTGCACTAAATGTTTTGACGGATCGCCCATGTTACCGCTTTTACTTGCAAGACATTTGTTACACTTTGAGCGTTGTCTCCATCGATTTTGCTGAAATACAGCCCGATTTTCGACCGGTTCACTCTCTGCGCCATCGCCTCTAGGAGCAGCCGGTCAGTGCTGCGTGTGGCGGGCAGTGAAAGCTGGCCACGCCCACTGAACACATCAGGCCCCGAGACACAGACTAAGATTCTCAGGATTGGTAATATCGTGGATTCACATTGGCAAATACGTTAATACATTCAATACCTTTAGCAGCACCGAATATGAAAATATATGATAAAAAATGTCCTAACCCTTCACCAAAGTAAACAGGAGTCATCCTCCGATAACTATGACTGTCTGTACAAATCATTTCAATAATTATCATTCATTCATTCATCGTCTACCGCTTTATCCATTTAAGGGTCGCGGGGGGTTCCAATAATTATAACAAACATAATTTATTTTTATTTTCCATTTTGTCTGAATTAGGAAATATTCATAACTTGAGAAGACTTTCTTTTTTTATCCTGCAACTAGAGGATTAGGTAACTCTTTCAGGATAGTGGAAATGCCTCCAGAACAGTGCAGAGCTGTTTGAAAGCCTGCTGGCTTCAGAAAAACATATACTCAGCTCAGTGTCTTGAATGTAATGGTGATACATTAGGCATGGTCAAGCTCCACAAACACAAGACCCTTCACTTCCCAGAACCCGACAGCGAGTTTTTGTGTGTTGATCTTTGAAACTGTGACTGTGAAAGCACCTCTGGCTCATGCAGATGAATGAATAGTAGCATTTTTCATGATCAGTAATTCTTAGAGAGAGCACATGTACTGCAAGATCCTCTGACTGGAAGCAGGCTGTGTGCCATCCAGGAAGCACTTTGTTTCGAGCTGTTGTGTTGCTTTGATGCTTAACTATCTGTACATTTCTTTCTGTGCTCTTGTGCTTTGCTGGGCGGCGTGTGCAGACCGAGCCGCTGGGCTCTGCTGTCGATTGGTGGTTCCCTGTCACAAAGGGATGCCCCGCCTTGCCGACCTGTCCGTCAAAACCAAAGACGTGTGGGAGATCCCACGGGAGTCGCTGCAGCTAATCAAGCGTCTTGGGAATGGGCAGTTTGGGGAGGTCTGGATGGGTACGGATACGGTTGCCTCCGGAAGAAGTGGGGCACAATGAGAGGGCCACGCTGCACCAGCAGAGACACTAGACTGACTCCAAAACTCAAGCAAAAATATCTGGCATGGGTAGGGAGGGGATCAAATGAAAAGACTGGGCAGGAACTAATTCTTAGTTTGGGGATGTTGCCAGGGAAGAACCTTGGGTTTCTGACCCCTTCCACCCAAAATCATCTGTAGAAACATCCAAGCGTGTCAGGAGTCTCTGCCCTCACAGTTTAAAGGTGGCTTCCTCTCATGTCCCTCACTGCATGTTCCTCTCCCCGGTAGTTAACCCTGTGTGCCTTGCCTTCCCTCCCCCTGTAGAGAGTGCGGATGGTTTGTGCTTTAATTTAACGGGCGAGTGTGTGAACTACATCCCTGACACTGTGGGCTTGAGTCATGATGCCTGGGAGATCAGCAGACACGAGCTTAAGTTGGAAGTAAAGCTGGGAACAGGATGTTTTGCTGATGTGTTTTATGGTAAGATGATCCTAAAAAGAAACCTTTTTTTTTCACATTGAGCCTCGCTGAAAATAAATATGAAGATTTTTATTTATCCTTTTAGTTTTTTTGAGTGCACCAAGAAGTAATTTAGTTAACTAATTGGCGATGAAAGTAAATGCTGTGTAATAGCTCTCTTACATTCCCACAGGATGCTTGTGTGTGTTTTGTTCCACATAAATCATCTGAGATTTTGAAAATCAGCTCCTATTCACAAATAGTTGCTCTGCAGTGTGGCACTCCAAGATGGCCAATATTAAATATGTGGATAACATATTGTGGATAAATAATATAAAAGGAATAATATTGATAAACCAAAGCGAATTCTGTATATAATCACCTAAAAAGCAACTAAAACCAAACATGAGGAACATCTTAAGCATCTGATAGTCCGCTAGCTGCTGCTTTTATGGGATGTTAGAACCCCTGCCTGTGTTTTTACTGGTTGTTTCAGAGATACTTTGGCATCACTGTTGTTGCTCTAGCCAACAACAACGAGCCAATTAAATTTCTTTTTTCCTACTTAAGCACACAAATCAGGTTTGTTAATTACAAGTGTCGTGACCTATTTTGAGCAGAATATGAGAACCTTAAAATGGAAAGGTATTTTTTTCTTGTAATGATAGTGGCCCTGTCTTTGGACTACCACTAAGAGTCTCTACATAAAACATGTGTTTATTGTAGCCAGTCAAATCACACACTTGTATCTGTAAAGTTACTATAAAGCAGTAACCTCACACCCTCCAGAACTATTAGACTATGATTTGATTGAGACCTGATTTTTTACTGCAGGCCTTATTAAAGTCCTAATTCAATTCATTTGGACACTGAACTGATAGCAGTTCATGGTCCCTCTGAAAAAGGCCCGTGGGGACAACATCATCGGTCATGTTGTAGTGATGCATTAAAATGCTTTTATATTATATATATGAATATATATATATATAAATTTTATTTATTTATTTATTCAATAATTCCTTGTTAATTTTTAATATTTGCCATGTTAGACTTCCATACTGCAGAACATGAGGGAGTGTGCTTTTATCCTGTTTTATCCAGCTACACAGATTGTGGGGACAGTTGATCCGCAGCCTCTGGGATCCTAACCCAGCAGGTGATCACCGCCCAAAAGTATCTGCACAGCTGCATCACTAAAGAAGTCCACTCGGATTTATGAGCTTACTGTAGAATTAAACCCACTAACACACATGGAGACGCATGCTATCTACTCCTGCATCCATTAGTGTCACAGAATGAGATAAATGGAGTACTACTCTTTTGAAGAGAATACAGTGATCCTTGTCTTACCGTGCCCACTCTGACAGAGTTGTTAGAGACAGTGTACAATGCCACGTTGGTGCAGAGGCCATGTTGTGTTAAGATAACTGCCATACAAACAGTGAGGAGCTTACAGGCGTGCTTTAGTTAATCATCCTACAGAGGATTATCTGCTCCCGTGTTGGTGTATTGTGTCTCAAAGCCCTGCTGGATCTCTCCTGGCTTTTGAAAAACCATTTCAAATCAGGGTCCACTGACCTTGTCCTTCAGCACAACCTCAGTGCAGAAGAAATTAAAGATGGACTGATTCTCGTACTGTCTCCAGATCTCATTCTGTGTTGCATGTTTAGCTCTCCCCTTGTTTTTGATGAGAGTTGCCTCTCAGCCACCTATCATCTCTTCAGGTTAGACAGCAGGGTTGTCAGGTCTTTACTCTGAAATGACCACATTTGAATATGAATTAATGATTGCGGTTGTACTGATGCCAGTGTGTGTGTGTGTGTGCATGTGCCAGGTACGTGGAACGGCACCACTAAGGTAGCTGTGAAGACTCTGAAGCCCGGCACCATGTCCCCTGAGTCCTTCCTGGAAGAGGCGCAGATCATGAAGAAACTCCGGCATGACAAGCTGGTGCAGCTCTACGCCGTGGTGTCGGAGGAGCCCATTTACATCGTCACAGAGTACATGGGCCAAGGTAGATGAACACAGAATGGGCGGCTGTGGCTAAGGAGGTAGAGATGGCCCTCCACTAACCTAAAACCTACCTAGGCTATATAAATGTCCTGAAATTTTATGCAATTTGGCAGCATTTCTTGACACGTAGAAAAAATGGAAGCGGATAATATAACCCCATCATAAGGTAAATGGACTGCATGTACAGTATAAAGTGGTCTTCGTCTCAAAGCGCTTTTTCTTCTTTTGTACTACTACAGTACAAGTCACATTCAATTCTATACACAGTGTTTTTTCCTATCACACGTCATTCACATTGATGAAACAGCACAGGGGTGAGTTGGGGTTCAGTGTCTTGCCCAAAGTCACCGGCATGAGGACTGGAGGAGCCCGGGGATCAAACCACTGACCTTCTGATTTGTGGATCACCTGCTCCCTCTCCTGACTATGTTTCTCTTGTTTTCATTGGGAAGTGATTTCCCCCTGAAGAAAACTTGCCAGTCCAATCACAACCAATTCATTATCTGAAAATGGGCGGGGTTTCTACCACAACGTGGTCGGAAGCGACTTTTTTAAACAACCAAGGCTGCCGCTGATGAACGAGCATTTGACTTAAAGTACCTGATATCTTCAAATTTCTGCCACAAAAAAAACACTCAACACTGGTTCACATACATTGTGGAGTCCTCAGCACAGTCATCTTCTCTCTGCTTTGGTGCGTTGGCATTTTTGCGCTAAACAGACGTCGCATGATTCATCTGCATCCGTTGGTAACGCCTCTTGGAAAACGAAAGTGAACCGAGAGGCCCCAGACTAATACGTATTTGAGTATTTAGAAATTCAGTAAATCAGGTCTGTTTGGTGGGCAGGAAGCTGGATGGATACTTTGGATTAAACTGCATACAGACATTGATGAAGAAATAAAGCAAAAAATAAATACAATTTGTTCCAGGGTCGCACAGGAAGAGTTCTGTGTTTTAGACACAAGCAGCAAATGGGGAAGCAGGCAAAGTTGCATCGTTTCAGCGGGTTTCAATTTTATGTCTTAATGCTGGTAGCAACAAAATGAGACAGATGTGTGTGATCAGGCTATATTGTACTCTAATTTTATTCCCCATAGTAACTGCATTTACAGTCTTTCATTTACTTTGTGATGTCGAGCAAAGGTGGACCACATGTTATTATATGACGTATCCAGGCAACTTCTGTTTCACCATGTCTCTTTATGATTAGAATTCTACTGCAATCCTTGGGTTTGCTTTGTCTCATCCAGGGTCAAGCTCTACAGGGCAGATGCCTTTCTCAGATGTTTTTTTACAGGAAAGGCAGCATAATATGTCTTGGTCCAAGTTTCATAATGTTGTCTTCCTTCTTTCCATCAGAAGCTCGTTGTAAAATCTCAGAAGCCGCTGTAGCCCCAACGTGCTGTTACATTTTAAAGGAGGCACAAAACTAGAGGGTCATCTTAAGTCATGCTTTGTCTTGTGGTCAGCAATGATTATCAGTCACTAATGTCTGCACATGGGTTTAGAGCGCTAGTTCGGTGACAGAGGAGGGACTGAAAAAATGTTTTTATTTATTAGCCTTGGGTGCAAGGAGATATTTAGTTAAATATGCTCTATCTATCTTTTGGAGATGAAAATTCTGTTTTTGGAAGTTTATATTTTGGCCCAAAGGTGAAACTCTTGAGTGTTGAAAATTAAAAAGGGTTCATCCTCTTGGAGGCAGGAATAAGCTCGGTAAAATTAGCAGAAAATGGCCATCACATGTTTTGTGTGAGCTGGTTTGGGCCTGATGTTAGTAAAAGGTGAAAGGTCTCTGTGAAATAATTTAGGAATCATTCTATTGGGACAATGAATATCTACAGTACGTGCTGCGTGCTGGACTGCCCTTGACCGTGAGAGGCAACAAAATGAATAGCATTAGTTTTCAGCCCTTGCTTTGTTAGAACAGAGGAAACACTCGTTCCATAGCACAATAAAATACAGACACACAAAACAAAATGGTTTTAATCTAAAGCACTGGATTCTGTGTGTCTGTTTGTGTTCTCTTGTGTTTTTTAGCTTATGGTACATGTTTCATTGAAGTGTTCTGTTCTATTCCCATCATATAACACTAAGTGTTCTGGTATGGCAAGCATTCATGTCAGAGAGACTGAACATGAGGTCTTCAAAACAATCCTCCAAAAGCCTGGAATTTAGAAACCCCACAAGAAAGAGCTGTGGCTGCTCATGAAACACCAAAGAGCGCAATAATGGAAACTTGGATGTTGTAGGCAGAAGCTGCCACATCGGAGTCAGCCCATTAAGTTGGAGAGGAGCATGTGTTTTCAAAAAGCACGAGCCAGAGTGAAATTTTCTATATATCACTGTTGATGGTATAAAGTGGAGGAGAACATACAAATTACAAACTTTTCCAAACAGTCAGCTGTCATGTTGTTGCTTGTGGTTTGTGACTGCTGAACAGTTCTTGTAATGGAGGGGTCGCATTGGTGGGTCACCACTGATTTGTGATGGATGTGGGACATAGTGCGGGAAGTTGTGTCTTAGTGTTCATGTGCATGTGCATTGATAAAGATGAGACTAACATGTGTATATGTCCACTGTAGGAAGCCTGCTGGAATTCTTGAAGGATGGAGAAGGACGAGGGTTGAAGCTGCCGAACCTGGTGGACATGGCAGCACAGGTATACCTACAACAAGTTCAGTGTCTGGTGTCTGGTCACTGGTCACGTGTCTGTGCTACATCTGAGGAACAGGAATAGTAGAATAACCGAATAGTAGTTTTTCTCAATGGATTCTGGCAAAGAACTAACCAAAATATACCCCCCTTCCCAGACTTAAAGTGGGCTAGCCTGTCCACGGGGTGTAAACTAGACCATCCCAGAATCCCAGGGTTGTAAAACAGGCTAGGCTATGCCATACCCCCCAGGCCAGATTATGCCTCCCCCACACACTCCGAAACCAGCCCTATGAGAGTTCTGGTTGAACTCAGGAACCCCAGGTTGTGAACTGGACCAGCCTAGTTCATATACATTGGAAACACTTCCATTGCTTAACCGCAGACAGAATTTGGCCTTTATTTGAAACAGGATTATGTTAGAGACATGACTGTTCCTCATCTTTTTATAAGTTTATTTTATTATATTTTAGAAAGAGCCTCCCGGTTTTTAACTTGATTCATCATTGGTGTGCTTTTGATTTAATACACTTCATCCTAAATGAAGTTCTTCACTCATGTCAAACTTTCCTGTACGGCTGCAGTTAACAATTAACTTTATTAGTCATTAATATGCAGATATTGTCTCAATGAATCCATTTGTTCATGAAATGTTGGAAAATGCCCATTTTTATTTCCTTATCCTCTGACCTGACATAATTCTTCACAGCTCCAAATCCCCAAATATTCAATTTAACATCAAATATACATAAAGAAAATATCAAACCAATTTGAGAAGTTGAAACAAATGAATGTGAAACATTTAATTTAATCATGGAAATGCAGCACTTGCCAATCAACTTTTTCTCCATTGATTAATTGACTCATCATTTCAGCACCACTATTACTCAGTCAAAGGTTTGCTTTAGTGTTTATTTTTTGGTCATGTCCCGTTTTTTAACACTTCCTGCACATACATTTTCAGCTTTTAGGGTTTTTGGAGGGGTTTTTTGAAAAATAGACGGAGAGTGTTTAAGTTCTGGTGGTAACCCACCGTGACGTCACCCATCAGTTGGTAAACTGCCATTTTGAAGCCTTTAGTTTGGCATTTTGGCCAGCGCCATCTGCGAGCCCCAATGCACAATGTGCTTTATTGTCTATTTCACTCTAAATGGGACCACAATGAATAAAGTCATTATGAAAATGTTTGCAGATATTAAAAGTTAGGAGTCATTTTCTTATAGACTTCTAAAAACGGCCATCTTTTTGCAACCAGTAGAGTCGCCATCTGCTGGTCATTAGAGATAATACAGGTTTCAGGTCTATTGTTAAGTTCCAGAGCTCTGCAGAAGAAATTGAAAGGAAAAGACACTTGGTAAAAGCCAGCGGTTGTATCTGTTTAAAAGAGAAACTTGATGATGTGACTGTGTTGTGCCGTCGGAATTAGAGCTCTGGAAATGAATTAACCATATCGACCAATATTGTACGAGTAATTGCAGACTCAGCCATTATCTGAATACCAGTGTGCGTTTGATAATTTACAAACCATGGGACTGTCCCAGGCTTTGAGTAATAGATCACCTGGAGGCGTGTCCGTTTCTTTGTAAAAACAAACATTCATCCATTCTTAACTAATACGCTCAGTCAACAGCAGTGCATCTTATTCTGACCCAGATTTCTTGCAGGTGATAAGTCATCTGTGATGGCCCCCCTTTAGAACCCAGTCCCATTGAGCCAGACCAGGTTTTCTGTCTTCTGCAGGTGAAACGGCACAAAAGTTGAATGGACAACTGTCAGAATATGAGCTATATTGCTGCACTCCATCCACAGACAGACTTCTTTTCTGCACAATCACTTTGATCCAAATCCAACTGGCTAGGCATATCGTATTCTCTTTCAGCCTGAACTTATGACTATTTTTGATGCAATTAAAGTTACATAAAAATTAGGACTTAAATAATGTAAAGTATCCTGCAATGCCAGGGGTAGGGTGGTGTTCAGCGAGTGTTAATGCAGCATGCTCACTTTTCTCTAGGTGGCAGCAGGCATGGCCTACATCGAGAGGATGAACTACATCCACCGAGACCTGCGCTCCGCCAACATCCTGGTGGGAGACAATCTGGTGTGCAAGATCGCTGACTTTGGCCTGGCGAGGCTCATTGAAGACAATGAATACACTGCTCGGCAAGGTGGGGCTTGCCACTCCTCTCTCACTGGACACACACCGCACGCACACACACACACACACACACACACACACACACACACACACTAGGTTAAATGCACATTCTTGATCCTCCCACTTACACATTCACATGAGGACTTCATTAGGTCATAGAGGAAATTGTCTCATTGGGCTCACATCAAAATGACCAGCTGAGAGTTTGACCACTGACTGTGAGACTAAATGAGATTTTTTAATGTTTCGGAAGGGGATGTTTTTAATCCAATCCAGCTGGTTATGGTTTGCAATGGCAATTTTTAGCAATGACTTTAATCGACAGTCTGCGACATTCACAACCCACTATAATTCATGAAATACAGTTTGTTCTTTTTGTTAGAAAACAACTTAACTTTTAACCACTGATGTCATTGATGTGATGTGAAATTATAAGTTAAGTAGGAATTTAAAGAACAGATTAACCTGTGGACCCGGAGCCTGGCACTACAACACCACACAGAGAAGTTATTGAAAATCAGGGGCAGAGATGCAGCTAAGTCCTGAAGAGCTACAGGAAGGTCTCAAACCCACTGTTGTTTGACTCATAATCAATGAAAACACTGGATTCTAAAATGCCCACATTGTAGCTCAATTACATCTCTCCTTCCCTCCACACTCCCAGTTTAACCTGACAATACCAGCGATATTTAACGGATCACAAAACGTCCACTTCTGACTCTTTTACGTGGAGGAAAGTTTTTACAGCAGTGACTCATTTGCGATTACTGAATGTAACAGTACACATTCAGTATATACATCTATACACACACATACTTATCTTCACCTGTGATTACAAGTGAAGTGACAAGTGGCAACAGCTTCATGGCAACCTACAGTAACAACAGATGACGTCATCGCTCTGGCGAAGGCCAAAGTTCATAAAAACCAGGACTTAAATATTGTCACTCGGAGCCAGTCAGCACTAAAATAAGAGCAAACATAGTCCACAAAGGTGCACAGGTGCTGGCATGCGTGTACACACAGACTATGAGAGAAGTTTAACTATTTACTGTAAATCACTACTAAATATTAATGATTATAACCTTTACTCTGTGTTTGTGGGATTTATGACTGTATACTAGAGTCATCCACTTCCCACGGTGGACACAGGCAGCAGCAGTGGAAACTGTACTTCCAGCTGGCCTAGGACACACGCTTTGTCACAAGAATGAGAAGATGACATATGCATTGGAAACATACACTGAGACACTCTGTTCATCTCACCGATCTCCCACAGGTGCAAAGTTCCCCATCAAGTGGACCGCCCCAGAGGCTGCGCTGTACGGGAAGTTCACCATCAAGTCAGACGTGTGGTCGTTTGGCATCTTGCTCACGGAGCTGGTCACCAAGGGCCGGGTGCCTTACCCAGGTGGGGGAGCTAAAGTTAGATGCTCACCATGGCTCAACTTTCCCGTTGAGCCACTGGACACACGTCGGTGAAGTGGTGAAGAAACGTCTCATATGACACCCAGAGTTTTTAATGAAGCACACATGACAACAGGTGGCCCTCCCTGCTGTTTATGGGAAATAAAGGTTCTCTAATGTATGGGTAACCTTTCTTCCCCTGCCATAATGTGAGGGGAACCCTTTAACACTGCCAGTCATCAGTGGGGCAAGTTGAATTTCAGACAAAAGAAAAAAGAGAGGGAGGGGCCGAGAGGGAGGGAGAACACATGTTTGTCCAGATGGAGCTGGTTGTGCTTCAGGGAGAAGGACAGCTGAGTAGCATCATGCTAACACCTGTGTCTCAAGTATCAGCATACTGCTATCTTGTTGCTTTATGTGTATATAAAGGCAAAGATGTGAACACGTTTAGTGTTTTCAATCACTTTGTGATGTATTGTCACATCATCATCTCCTGATTAGATTATTAGTTATCAGCAGAAAAATATTAGTTCCAATCCTGCACGTGTAATCAGAAAAAAAACCATGTAACTATTCTATTCTGCACTTCATTGGTTTGCATCATCTCATTAATGTTAAATCGGGCACCAGATGCTTAAGGCTGGTTTTGTATGTTTTACGTAAAATATTCTACAAGTAACTCCTATCTGTCAGATAAATGTAGAGGAATGATAAATAATGTGTAAGTTCCCAACGATTGTACTTAAAGACAGTCATTGAGTTATGTACATAGTTACGTTCCACCACTGTATATTCAAACCAATGACCCGATGTAAAGATGGTCAATTACTGTATATAAAGACGATCATTGACTCTATGTAAGTATGATCAATGACTGTAACAATCACAAGTCAATCTCAGCTGTTAATCATGATGTCTCCAGATGTTTTGGCTTCACTTTCAAGAAGCTGTCATCTCGTCCATCTTCATATACAGTCATTGATTCATACATATACAAGGGTCAGAGCAGTAGTGTATCTTATTTCTTATGCACAGGTAATTATGAGCCCAAGAGAAACATGGGATAAGCAGAGAAGAATGTGGGCATTTAATACAATATTGATAATATTGTCTGTTTGGTCTCCACCGAGCTGTCACAGTGATCTGTTCAGGAAACCCTGGTCACAACTACTCACACATTTGTTTTGTTTTGTTTCTTAGGGATGAACAACCGTGAGGTGCTGGAGCAGGTGGAGCGGGGCTACAGGATGCCGTGTCCCCAGGACTGCCCCATTTCGCTGCACGAGCTGATGCTGCAGTGCTGGAAGAAGGACGCTGAGGAGCGACCCACCTTTGAGTACCTGCAGGCCTTCTTGGAGGACTACTTCACAGCCACTGAGCCTCAGTACCAGCCCGGGGACAACCTCTAAGCCCCCTTCAAACCCTGTCTATCCAGGGTTGGGTGGGGGGGAGGCAGCATTTCAGAGCTGGGACCACATTGGCCGAATCAGTGCTGTTAAAAAAAACCTCTTGATCCCTCCCAGCTAGACCTGTATTTTAGGGATCTGTACAGCTTCCTCAGCTCAACCCAGTATTTCAGTTCCAAAACCAAGCCCCAGAAACACAACCCTAAGTCTCTGACACGCCCCCTAGTGTCTGAACTCTGCAACTGCGATAATTAGGGAAGCTGAGGGATGGAGGACGGACAGAAACAACTGGCGTTGTGATAATGCAATGACATACCTGTATTCAATGTAAATAAAAGGCTTGTTTTAGTTTATTTGTTTGCTTCCGTTTTAAAGTTTTTATTTTCTCCTGCACAAAATAATAATAATGATGAAAATAATAAAGGCAAAGAAAGATGAGCACCTGTTAATCTGAACGTGTATTATACTATAGTTCCTGTATTATTTTCTAGAGATTGAATTGGAAGCCTTAGTTTTTTTATTTTTTCCCATATTGTAAAAAAAAAAATCTCCAGATAATTGCTTTATTCTTGACTTTTCAGTTAGAAAGTCTTGCTGAGGCTTCTTTGGACGAGTATGATGCAGTTCTCCATCAGCCTTTGTTCTCTTTTCTTGCTCCGCTCCAAAGCTTCCTCAGAGCACCAGTTGTCAGACTGTTGCTGGATGGAACAAGGTTCTTTTCCCAGTGATAAACTGTATGTCTCACTTTTGTAAATTAAAGCCAGGCATGCAAGGACTTTGAACATATCCCTCCTTGCTTTTAATTTTGAGAAAATGTGGGTGGAATATTTCTGTCTTGTTCCACTAAGAGTTGAGTTATTTTATTTTTTATTATTATTTTTTCGGGAAGAAAGACAGGTTGATCTAATTCAAGAGTATGTTCTCCTTTATTTGAGCTGTCCCTCTGAGGCCTCTCCTCATCATCAAGGTTCTTATTTTCGGGGAATTTTGTGTGGACTGTGGTGTGCTGTCCTCGTTTCCTGCACATCGTCTACTTGAGCCTGCAGGGCGCTGACCTACAGCTGAATCCAGACACGTCATCTCGAGTTATGAGTTACGAGTTATTCCTGCTTTTATGTTTTACTGACAAGGTTTTATTCCATCAGTATTCAAGTTGTTTAAAGATTTTTACAGATCATGATTTTGTTTAACCTTTTACGTGATCCCTCAATTTTTTTTCAGGGGAGCTATAGGGCCAATTCATGCTGAAATTCTGAATACAAACTTAGAATTTTAAAGTTTGAATTCAAATAGAAAACCACTGAGTTAAAAGTCAATTTGAACCCAGCCCTGATCTGGTCTTAATGCAGATTGTTTCAGGGCTAATGAAAAAACATTTTTTTCAGTTATATAGCTAAATGTTTTTTAAGTGTCGCTAACTTCCCTTCTTTATACCTTTTGTTTTGATTTTTCTAACATTACTTGTTTTGTTAATTCAGTGATGTGGCGTTTGAAATTCAGAAAAGAACAATAAACATTTTACACTCTTTCCAAGACAATTATTTGCACATACTTTTGGTTGTATGTTTAAAATAAGATGCGTGCATGCATGTGTGTGTGTGTGTTTTTTGTGTGTACATCAACAGAAAATGAGTACTTGCTACTACGCTTGGTTTTGTGTGATTGTGAACTGGGAGTTATTGTGTTTTAGGCTGTTAGTTTGATAGAACAAGACAAGGAAAAATGGGACATATTTAATGCATACATTTTACAGACCAAACAATTACTCAGATAAATGAGAAAAACATCAGAAGTTTACACCTTGCAGGACATGAATAAGAAAAGATAAATTAACGTGTAGAATCCATATAAAATAAAATAAATACAAATGATGGTACATACGCAGTTTGGTGAATATAATGGGGGGGGGGGGGGGGTTACTGCGCGTTTAAAAGTCTTATTGCAGTGGGGAAGAAGCTATTGAGAACCTGTATGTTCTGCTGCTTATGGACCTGTACCTCCTTCCTGAGGGGAGAAGGGTGAACAGACAGTGGTTGGGGTGGGTGGGGTCTTGTATGATCCTGGTGGCTTAGGACAGGTGGTGGCTGTGGGTGATATTCCTCGATGGATGGGAGAGGGGAACCAGTGATCAAGTCAAGTCAAGTCAAGTCAATCTATTTCTATAGCGCATTTACAGACGGCTGAGCCGCACCAAAGTGCTTCACAAGAAAGTGCTTAAGTGCAATAAACAAAGAATAATACAATAGGTAAAGTAAAGCAAAAAGAAAATTTAAAAGGTAACCAGGGAACACTATGCACTGGCACTTAAAAAGGAGACACTAATCGAAGGCTAGTGAAAAGAGGTGGGTCTTTAAATGGGACTTGAAAATATTCAGAGACTGGGCTGCACGGATGTGCAGGGGGAGGCAGTTCCAGAGTCTGGGGGCCGCTACTGCAAAGGTTCTGTCCCCCCTGGTTTTTAACCTGGACCTGGGCACTTCCAACAACAGTTGGTCAGCTGACCGTAGTGCTCTGGAGGGGATGTGGTGGTGGAGAAGATCAGACAGGTACGTGGGGGCCAGACCTTGGAGGGATTTGTAAACAGTCAGTAGAAGTTTAAAATCAATGCGGTAGCAGATGGGGAGCCAGTGGAGTGATGCGAGGACCGGGGTGATATGTTCGCGCTTTTTTGTGCAGGTGAGGAGTCGGGCAACTGAGTTCTGAACCAACTGCAGGCGGCGGAGCTGTGATTGATCAATGACGGTGTATAGAGCGTTACAGTATCCTTGTGGCACCCTTCACACTCTGCAGTGCCCCTGTGGAAAGTAGTGAGGATGGGAGGGGAGATGTGCTCTTTTCAACCACTGCAGGAAGTGGAGCCGCTGGTGGGCTTTTTTAGTCAGAGTGGATGTGTGCTGGGACCAGGTCAAGTTGTTGTTGATGTGGACCCCCAGGAACTTGTACTCTGGACAATCTCCACAGCAGCGCCGTCTATATGGAGAGGAGTGAGGGTGGGATGCTTTCTCCTGAAATCGACAGTTTTATCCTTTGTTTTGTCGACATTCAGGTCCAGATTGTTGTGGTTACACCAGTCCTCCAGATGTTTTACCTCCTCTCTGTACGCCAGCTCCTCATTGTCCCGGATGAGACCCACCACTGTCGTTTCATCCGCATACTTGATGATGAGATTGAGTATTTATCTATAAAGCCAGATGAAACTAATCAGGTCGACAAACTTCTGGATTGTCTTAAAGACATAAAGGCCTGGATGACTTATAATTTTTTACTTCTAAACTCAGAAAAAACTGAGGTCATTATACTCGGCCCTAAACACCTCAGAGAAACATTATCTGATCATATAGTTACTTTGGATGGCATTACCTTGGCCTCCAGCTCTACTGTGAGAAACCTTGGAGTTACCTTTGACCAGGACATGTCCTTTGACTCACACATAAAACAAGTCTCTAGGACAGCCTTCTTTCACCTGCGCAATATCAAGAACATTAGAAACATCCTATCTCAAAAGGATGCTGAAAAACTAGTCCATGCTTTTGTTACTTCTAGACTGGACTACTGTAATTCATTACTGCTAGGATGCCCCAATAAGTCTGTGAAAAGCCTCCAGCTAATCCAAAATGCCGCAGCTCGAGTTCTGACAGGAACTAGAAAAAGAGATCATATTTCTCCAGTGTTAGAATCTCTGCATTGGCTTCCTGTAAAATTTAGAATAGAATTCAAAATACTGCTCCTAACATACAAAGCCCTTAATAATCAAGCTCCATCATATCTTACAGAGCTCCTAGTTTCATATTATCCCAATAGATCACTTCGCTCTGTAAATGCAGGATTACTTGTGGTTCCCAGAGTCTGTAAAAGTAGAATGGGAGGCAGAGCCTTCAGCCACCAGGCTCCTCTCCTCTGGAACCAGCTCCCAGTTTGTGTCAGGGATGCAGATACCCTGTCTACATTTAAAGTTAAACTTAAAACCTTCCTTTTTGATAAAGCTTATAGTTAGAACTGCTCAGGTGTTTAATAAACCATTTCTTTATTATGCTGTTATAAGCCTAGACTGCTGGGGGAACTTATATCATGAGCATCTTTCTCCCTCTCCCGTTCTCTCCTTCTCCCTCTTTCTCTCCCTTTATATCTCTCTCCTTCTCCCACCTTTTCAATCTCTCTCTCTCTCTCTCTCTCTCTCTGCCCCCATGTATCTACATTACATGTCACTAACTCTGTTTTCTCTCCCCTAGTAGATCTGACCCCAGATCTGCAGGATCCAAACCCGTCATTATTATTATTACTATCATTATTATTAATAACATCATTGTATTTATAAGTATCAGTTTTCACTAATTATAAGTATCAGTCTGGTAGAAATTAAAGCAACTGTTATACTACCCCCCCATCCCCCGATATGTTTACAGTACATGTCACTAACCCTGTTTGTGTTTTCTATCTCTCCTAGTGTATCTCTCATACCCAGTGGGCCCAGGTTGTTAACCAGGTACTGGGGAATTATTGTATTATAAACTGAACTGAAGTCCATGAACAGCATTCTGACATTTGTGTTGTGTTTCTCTAGATGTTCCAGGCTCAGATGTAGTACACAGGATAGCGCATCCTCAGTGGAGTGGTTGGAACAGTAAGCAAACTGGAGGGGGTCGAGTGATGGAGTTAGTACTGAGAATATGTGGTCCTTCACCAGCCTCTCGAAACACTTCATCATAATGGATGTGGGCGTAACAGGGCGGTAGTCGCTAAGACAGCTGACAGTGGGGTTTTTTGGTACCGGGACAATGATGGCTTTCTTGAAAAAGACTGGCTCAGTGAAGTGTAAAATATATCCGTGAGGACAGGAGCCAGTTGGCCTGCGCACACGCATTGGTTTGGTCAATCAGACTAGAAAAGGGCAGTATAAATTTAGTCCATTTTTCTTTTCCTGCTACGTCACCTCACACAACGAGTCTTACAAACCTGGCAGGTTATCAGTGTGTCTAGCAGTACTACATTTTACAGTGGTTGCACAGTCTCTGATCATTGCTCTATCACTGTAACTTGCCACCTTACAGAGATCCAGCCTTCAAGCCCTGGTGACTGAAGCCAATTTTATTAAATAGTAATCACTTTTTTGAATACATAACTACAGAATGGCAGCATTTTACAGCTGAAAATAAAACTCCAGATATAACCTTATGGGATTTTAAAATTTGAGATACATATGTATGTGCTATTAAATTAAATGTCAGTGCAGGAAATAGATGCTTTTAAGAGGCAGTTGGATCTAGCCCAGAATGTACATTTCATGGCTTGAGAGAAATTTCTTGATAAGTTAGTTTAAATCTCTGTCTCGAAAAGTGGATCTGTGCTACCCAGTTAGTAAGGAGGTGGATGTAAAGCGCCAGAAATGGGTGGTTTCAATCCTTAATATTACAAAACTTTCAGTAACATGTGACTAAGCCCCCTCACAGATATGTATTTGAACTTTTATTAGGGGCTGTCTCCCTGCGATTTTAAACCTTGTCAATATTTCAGTAATTTTGATATGTCTGGGTGCTACAGACCTGTCAGTCTAATTTCAGTTGACAGCAAGCTGCTATCAAATCTTCTTACCAGCCAACTGGAGAACTTTCTCCCAATTCTTATGATCTCAGACCAGACAGGCTTTGTTCCATTTTCAAGTTACAGACTATAGGCCTTCGGTGGGGTCAAGTGGGGGGTTGGGTTGGTTAAATGGATCCAAACCATTTATTATACACCTACAGCTATTGTGCATAATGAAGATAGCATTAAATTGCCTTATATGTGGAAGATATTCTTTTGTATTCGTCATCCCCATAGCTATCAATTCCTGCACCAAAGCTGGCAACAAAATATAGGGATGCACATAGGAATGTATTTCTCTTTAAGATTGGGTAATTTCCAGCTTCAGACAAACAAACCCCAGATTTGAAAGATCTGTGGAAACATAATTTTTTTTTACCAATTTTCATATCTGTTAAAAGAAACCTAGAGTGATGGTGTGACCTTCCACTGTCCATGACTGACCAGATCGTTCTTACTAAGATGAATATCCTCTCAAAATCTTAATATTCCTCTCAGATGGTCCCTGTACTTACCCAGGAAAAATCAGCCAGGAGAAAAAGGCATTTTCTAAAACATTTTCTGCATGGCAAAAAAATACTGACACAACCTACAGCTATTGATCCGTCTATGGCCCTGTTTATACCTGTCATTAATATGAGTATTGGGTGATAATATCATAATTGGACAGCTCTATATACAGGTGTGAATACAGCCCAGACGCATTGAGGACAAATTAACATCAGATCGCTCAGATCACATTCAGAGGCGATTTGGGCTGCATATAATGAGTGGGTAAAATATTTTGGGCAATTTGGTTTACCTGGAGCAAACGAAAAGGAATAGCCCCAGTCTGTATTTTATTTTTTTTCTTCTGCTTTTAATGTCTAGTAGACTAGGCATTGGAAATGCATTGCAGCCTCCTGCCAGGTCAATGCTACTTATTTTGATCTTTGTGAATGTGCATTTCTATTTGCATTCAGAGCAGGAAAGAGAGATTCAATCACAAGTGGTCACTTCAGATGCATACAAAAATGCATTCTAATAGCAGGTGTGAACTGATACACATTGAGCTGTCCACTGGTAATTGATTCACCCAAGATGAGCATATATGTCTAACTTGGTATTTTTGGTGGCAGTAGTGAAAAAAAGCAGACTCTAGACCCAGATATTTTAGCTAACTATAAATCCATATCAAACCTCCCCTTAATTTCTAAAGTACTTGAAAAATCTGTTGCTAAACAGTTTAGAAAACATCATTATCAGTACTACTGAAGGTTACCAGCGACCTACTCATGGCCTCAGACAGTGGCCATGTTTCTATTCTCTTCCAATGTCGATCTTAGTGCTGTATTTGACATTGATCACAAGACTATTAAAAAGACTAGAACACTTTATTGGGATTAAAGGAACAACACTAGAATGATTTAAGTCATAAATTAAATGAAAACCAAGAACTGCATCGTTAAAACATACGTGATCCAAATGTGGATTGATCCTAACCATCCAGGGGTTTATCCCGGGGTATATTACCCCCACCCGGTTACCCAGCGGACTACTGAGTAAACAGATTAACATCACATTACTAAACAAAAAAGAAGAAACAATGTAATATAAAACATTGCGGCAGCCACTCACTCACTCACGAAAGTTTACGCCGTGTCCGAACACTGCCTCAGCTCACTCGCACAGCTGAGTGTGGCTGCCCAATCATACACGTAGTGCTAGCAGAAAGGAAACCCACTTGATTTACCATGAACAATCGTTAAAACAAATGTCATCATAAGCAAACATTTCAAAAGACCTACCCCTTTCCACTACGACACTCCGCACAGGTCCGAACCCTCATAACACTGCCATACAAACGAGCACACTGCTAACTTAGCAGCTATGCGAGCCACGCTCTAAGAACCCAAGGCACTAATATGTATGACTGCTGCCAGCAACAGCGCTCAGGACCCAAAGAAGTCTGCACACATGCCTGCTGCCAGGACCCAGTCTTTGAACAGGAAGACTGAACTAATTAGTGTTGGCAAGCAGGAGTAAGCAAGCTATCCCCTCCCCTTACTGGTCCCACAGGCTACAATCGCAAAAGAGTGGGTTTCATGTAATGGATGTGATGAACAAAATGGTGTGGATTTGTAGTGAGTCAAGTCATAGGAGTGGTAGCAGTGGTAAGTCCAGTACAACATTCTCTACTGCCATAAAAGCTAAGGCAGATAAAGCGGCACTTTTTGCACATGGTCCAGCTTTAAAGGAAAGGCATGCTTTGGAGGAACAGGAACAGCAGCTGAGGAAAAGGATACAGCTTGACATGGAAACTGAAATGGCTGCATCCACTGCTAAGTTGGCAGTATTGGAGACCATGGTTTGAAAAAGTCATTTTAAAGGATCCACCAATGGCATGAATTCCTATCTGGAAAAAAGGAAAAAGGAATCTTTTACTGTCCTAAATCTTATGGCAAAGGAATATGAGCCTCACACATTGACAACAACACAACAAAGGGATCTGATAAAGCCATTACCAAAGGAAAAGAAATCAAAAGAAACGGAGCAATAAGTTAAGGGTGCTTTACAACGAGAATGCATCTCCAATAAACACCAGGAAAACACTGCATTGGTAACATCACAGCATTTGTAACATCAATTAATAACTGCTCAGTTGGATGATCAGTTAAGGGAAACATCAACATCATCAAATTAGTCAAATCCCACCTGGAGACATAGGCCTACTTGACATCATGCACAGGCAAAATGAAACAACAGCTGTTCTGGTGCATCAGCAAAACGCAATGTCACTACGGCCACGAGAGATTCCGACAGTTGAAGGGAATCCTCTTAAATACAGAGCTTTCATCAAGGCTTTTGAGCAAGGAGTGGAGGAAAAGGTCTTCTGCAGGAACACTTTGGAAACAAGTACAAAAGTGCTTACATGGAAAAGGCTTTGTCCTGGCATATAATAAAATCAGGACTTCTGGTTTGGAGAGCATGTAGTCGGCACGTTTTCCACTAGCTCCCACCACGGACTCTCAAACTTTTTAATATCAACCTTTATTTTAACTCTGCTAATATTAAGCTGCTTAAACTAATCTGTTGAGGATGCCTAAGGCGGTAGGAAAACACGCCAAAGACGACGAACCAGGTACTGCTAATGCTGTTAGCGATAGCGTTGCCATCCAGAGATGTCCAAGCTGCTCACCGAGCACTGGTCGCGGACCTCAAGTCTTCTTCCAGAGTTTTTCGACGCCAAACTTAGGTTACAGTTTCCGATCAGGGGCGACATATTACTGCCTTGGAAACCCACGCGGAAGATGCCGGCCGGCGCTTTGACGAGCTAGAAGCTACTTGCTCTTTGCTAGCTCATGACAACCGGTGGCTCAAATCAAAATTTTACAACCTAGAAGAATCCCGGAGACAGAACATCCGCATCATAGGCTTGCCGGAGTCCTTAGAAGGGCCGCGTCCTTTTATCGCTACCAGCTGAAAGACCTGGTTATTAGAGAGGCTGGCAAACGTGGTAATCTGGAGTTTGACGGACACAAACTCCGACTATACGAGGACTACAGTCCGGATGTCCTGAAGCAACGCACTGAGTACAAGTGCGTTGTATAGCTTAGCATGGCTAAGCTGTATCAGAAGGGTCTCCGCCTGGCGCTTCTCTATCCAGTGAAATTGCGGATCAGACTTCCAAACGGAGATAAAAAGTGGCTGCTGTCTGTTCGGAGGCTGCCAATCAGAACCTCCACGGCGACCCTACGTCAACCTGACATACCGGTTGTTCTCTAACTACGGACTATTGGTTCGCAGTGGTTATGCTTTACTCCCCTCTTTTCCTTCGGTACATCCCGGACCAGCGAGGTGGAGTGGGACCTTGGAGACTTCTCAACTTGACTGTTAACGTTCTTCCCCACTGACTTCCCGGACGTCTTGACTTTTTCTTCACTCCGCTGTGAACTGATAGCCCAATTCCTACTGGTCAGCGTGTGAATATGACCTTGATTTGCAGCTGATCTGCCTAAGCAATTTAGGTTTCAGTACAATCACATTGTTGCGCCATAAGTTTGCTCTGTTATTGAAACTGTGGGGCACGTCTCCCCTTCTTCTAAGTTTTTTTAACTTTTATTTTCCAACTGATAAGTGTTGGCTGTTTAATGCCACGTTTTGTGACAATGTTCTTGTTCTATCTGAATCCCTCTCTTTAAAGGGTTGATATCGTTTTTTCTTTTTCATGGGATCATAGACCTAGTGGAATTTGGAAGTCATTCTTCTGTGGTAATGTTTTTTGACATTTCAGGTTCAGCCTTTTTTATGGTTTTCTTTTTTTCTCATGCCTGGGGTTGGGATACGGGGTGGGGGGATGTGGGGGGCAAGGTAAGCTGTCCTTTCATTGTATCATATGCACTTTTTTTCATGACTTTTGGTCCTTTTTTTATACTGTCTGTTTATTTAGCCTTATTTTATGTATTTGTATTTTTGTATCTTTTTCTTTGGAGCGTCAGTTACCCACTATTGATATTAATGCAGGTGCCTTGCTGTCTTTTCACTCCTTACAAACCTTTTATTAGTTATATATGACTGTCGATCTCGGTTTTGTTAGTTGGAATGTAAAGGGGCTAAACCATCCAGTGAAAAGAAATAAAGTTTTGGCCCATCTAAAGCAGTTGAGGGCTGTGGTTGCCTTTCTTCAAGAGACCCACTTGCATGATGTTGACCTCGGTCGCCTGAGCAATAGATTGCCAGGACAATTTTTTCACTCTCATTTTAGGGCCAAAGCAAGGGGCACAGCTATTCTCATTGATAGGAGCATACCATTTGAACCATCCAATATAATTTCTGACAGGAACGGGCGTTTTATTATTGTCTCTGGGAAGCTTTACAACAAAGCGGTAACCCTGGCTAATGTGTATGCTCCGAACTCTGACGATGTTCTCTTCTTTAATAATTTTCTCTCTCAGCTACCTGACTTGAACTCCCATGCACTTATCCTGGGCGGAGATTTCAACTGTGTTTTAGATACGGACCTGGACCGCTCCTCTTCCAAACCCATACCCCTCACCAAATTTGCTTCACTTATCAAAGCTTTCCTCTCAGATTTTGGTCTTTCTGATCCCTGGCATTTCTCATTCTTCTCCCACGTTCATCGGACATACAGCCGCATAGATTACTTCTTCATTGATAACAGCTTTCTTCCCCACTTAAGGTCTTGTGAGTATCAGGGTATTGTAATTTGACATCTCCGACCAAATTTTAAATGTTGATAGAACATTGGCAAATTCCCCCTCATCAGATTCCTTCAAGGAACGCTTGAGACTTCCGACTGAATTCAATCTCCTGTCCTCTCAGCAAACTGAAAGTCAATTACTCAGGAGCAGGAGCACCTTTCATGAGCACAGTGACAAATCCGGGAATTTTTTAGCCAATCAATTGCGTGGTATGAGAGCTAAGCAACTCATCCCAGGGGTTTGAACAACATCTGGGGAAACCACAGCAGACCTGAATGGCATCAACGGTGAAATCAAATCTTTTTACTCTAAGTTGTATACTTCTGACAATGACACAGATGACAGTGGCATGAGAAACTTTTTTGATAGTTTGGAAATCCCTTCCATCTCAGAGGATTTGCAGGCTGACCTTGATAAAGTGTTTTCTATCAATTGGCCCCCTTTATAGTATCTGTCTTTGCAGACTCTTCTGAAACTGGCTCACTTCCCCCCTCATTCAACCAAGCGTGTATTTCCCTCTTACTCAAAAAGGATAAAGACCCCTTAGACTGCACCTCGTATAGGCCAATTTCATTACTGAATACAGATGTTAAAATCTTAGCCAAAATCCTGGCATGCAGACTAGAGAATGTCCTCCATAAAATTATTTCCCCTGAGTTTATCAAGAATCTGCACTCTTTCATTCTTTCTCAATATCCTGCATGGTCCTAAACCCTATGAGCCCGAGTGCCTTCTCTCTTTGGATGCAGAGAAGGCATTCGCTAGAGTAGAGTGGAATTATCTCTTCACGGCATTAGAAAAAATTGGTTTTGGCGCAAAATTCATTTCCATGATTAAATTGGTATACTCTTCTCCCTCAGCCTCAGTCTTGACGAACACTCAATATTCCGATTATTTTGAGCTACATCGCGGGACCCGTCAGGGATGTCCTATTAGCCTGCTTCTTTTTGCTGTTGCTATTGAGCAGCTGGCAATTGCCATTCGTAATATCAACAGATAGGAGGAGTTACGTGGGGCGGTTTTGAACACAAGGTCTCGCTATATCCGGACGACTTACTTTTATACCTCACCAAACCTGACGTCTCTTTGCCAGCCATCTTAGAATTATTGGATAGTTTCAGTCGATTTTCAGGCTATAAACTAAACCTCAACAAAAGTGAGCTTTTTCCGATAAATGCAGCAGCACTTACGCTATTCAATTCAATTCAATATTATTTGTATAGCGCAATATCACAACATACATTGTCTCAAGGTACTTTACATAGTGAGGTCAATATTACAATATTACAGGGAAAACCCAACAAATCCCACAATGAGCAAAGCACTTGGCGACGGTGGAGAGAAAAAACTCCCTTTTAACAGGAAGAAATCTCTGACAGAACCAGACTCAGTTGTGGGCGATCATCTGTCTCGACCGGTTGGGGTGAGGAGAGAGAGGAGGAAGAGAGGAGAGGTGGGCAGAAAGAGGGTGGGAGGAGAGACAGTAGGAGAGAAGAGAGAGAGAGGACAGTTGTACAACCGCCGCTGGAATCTTTACCAGACTGATACTTATTATTAAAAAATACAATTATGTTGTTGTTATTATTAGTGATGATATTAATATTAATATTAATAACAACAATAATAATGACAGGTTTGGGTCCTTCAGCTCTGGGGTCAGAGATACACTAGGAGAGATAGAAAACACAAACAGGGTTAGTGACATGTACTGTAAACATATCGGGGGATAGGGGGGTTGTATTACAGTTGCTTTAATTTCTACCAGACAGATACTTAGGGAAAACTGACACTTATGAATGCAATGATTTTATTAATAATAATAATAATAATAATAATAGTAAATATAATAATAGTAATGACGGGTTTGGATCCTGCAGCTCTGGGGTCAGAGATCTACTAGGAGAGAGAGAAAACAGAGTTAGTGACATGTAATGTAGATACATGGGGGCAGAGAGAGAGAAAAAAAAGAGGGAGAAGGAGCCAGAGAGAGAGAGATTTTAGATTTTTTCAAAACAACTTTTATTAAAATTTACCAGAAAACATCACGGTCCTCTACAAATGCACTCCTGTATGTCCTTCATCAGAGAATGGAATCTGAAATCCACTCTCACTCTGGCTCTTACCAGAGACGCATGCATTTGTGTCAGCTCTTGTCCGGAGACATTTCCTATCTTGTTTTTTCTGCTTTTATAAATCGACAGTTTGGCCTAACCAACAATAAAATTCAACAACTGCCACTTCTTTGCATCTTGTTTGCTGTAGCCAGCACCAAAAATAAAAACAGTTTCCGTATAAATCTCCCCACAGTTGAAAAACACCGTCTTTAAAATGTAAAAAGAGGTTTCAGTCTGTGACAGTCCGTGGAGGATCCTCCACTGCAGGTCTCCAGACCTCTCGTTCAGTGGAGGCTTGTACAAGAGTCTCCACACCGGTTTGGTGTCTTGTGGCAGTCTTTCTTTCCACACCATGTTCTTCCTCTCACTCAGCCTCTTCCTGTGAGTTGCCAGAACACAGTGTCTGTACAAACCTTTTCCAGTTTGCATGTGAAAATCAGCAGCAGTGCGTGGTTTATTTTGTGCCGGTGAGTCAGCATGATTTATTAAAAAACCAATGTCCGGAAAGGGTCTCCCGAATCGGGGGTTTCAGTCCCATTGAAATAGTCCCGCAGCATCCCCTTTTCTTCACTGTCCAGTCATTTGTTCCACTCGTTCAGAATGGTCCTGGTGTGGCGGGCCGACCTCAGGCCCAGCAGGGAGGCCACTGCCTCTGTGTTCTGGAAACCAGGGCCAGCAGCCTCCATGATTCCCCTCAGTTTTGTCACTCCAGCTCTAGTTAGTCTCTCGGTGAGTCCGGGTCAGCTGCCATCGTGGAGATCCAGCCGGGCCCCCCACACCAGAGGCTCCTCCAGGAGCCAGAACAGAGATGCTGCAGGTTCCAGTCTGGACCATTTAAAAAGTTTCCATGCTTTAAAAAGTCCTCGATAAAAATTAGGCAGTTTACACAAAGGGATAAAACCACAGTCCACTAAAAACAATGAAGCATCGAGACTCAGACCTGCTACCCCCCTTAAAATGGTGCTGGTTACTGGCCTCCAGACTATATTTCTTCCTGCACTGAACCAACAGTGACCTGTGAGTCAGTAAGAGGCTGACTGACTGTAGTAGAGTCCTCCTCCTCCTCTTCCTCCATCTCCGTCTCCTCGTCTTCCTCCTCTTCCTCCACCCATTGCTCCTCCACCACCTCCTCCCCCACTGCCACTCTTTTGGCCTGAGAATCACTTTTCTTTTTCTTTTTGTTTTCTTTTCCTCGCAGTCAGTCTGAGAACATTTTCATTTTCGCCCAACACAACCTCATTATTTCTCACTGTGTACACTGCTGTGACTGCAGGTACGACAGTTAGCTCAGCTTCAGCTGATTTGTCACTTTCATTTAGTTTCTGTCCTTCAGTGTGACAGTGAGGCCTGTCTACTGACACGTCCTCAGCCTCCTGTTCAGTCTGAGGCTGAGTTTCCTCATCCTCAGACTGAACCACACGTTGACTTTAATCCTTTTCTGACGGCACCTGATTTCCAGTCTGACCTGGTGGATCTTTTTCCTTTTCAGGTTCAGCTGGTTTCTGATTTTTCCCAGGGCAGGCTCTCACTACGTGCCCCTCCTCTCCACAGCCAAAACACTTTTCTGGCCCTGACTTAACAAAGATCACATACCCCAAATCCCCCACTTTGACTTTCAACTCCTTGTCCCTCTTAATGAGGATCATGAACACTTGTCTGGTGTGAGAGACGACATGTTTCATCCGAGGAGACTTGCTGCCTGACAACTTCCTGAACTGAGACATTATCATACCATATTATCATACTCCCTCCGTGACTTGTTGTTGCCGGTGTCACTAGCGGAGTCACGGAAACAAACGCGTCATTAATGACAATCCCCGACTCCACCACCGTGTTCGCCTTCGCCACGCTATGCACAAACATGACGCCCCACCGTTCATCCCGGAGGCCGACTTGACGCTGCTATCGCCAATTAAGTCCCCCACCGCCAGGCAGCACTCGTCTACCGAGCACGGGAACCCCGGAGACACTTTGATCCCGAACACTCACACCAAACCCCCCTAACCGCAGAGTTGCAGTCTTACACGCTTCTCTGCGCTTCTATTACAGCAGTCACCCCCACAAAACCCCATAGAAACTGTTTCTGCCCCACGACCACTTCAACTATCTAATCCAAAGGGAAATAAAAGAGGTGTAATTCACACAAATCTCATAAAGATCAACACAAAGCCTATAAATGAACCTAACAATAGAACAATAAAATGTGGATTATTTAATATTAGGTCACTCCCATCTAAATCTTTTTTAGTGAATGATCTGATAACTGATCAGCACGTTGATTTATTCTGTATGACTGAAACCTGGCTACAGCCAGAAGAATATGTTAGTTTAAATGAATCAACACCTCCCTCTTATAATAATACTCATATTCCTCGGACCACAGGACGAGGAGGAGGAGTAGCAGCAATCTACCAAGCAGACTTATTGCTTAACGCTCGACTTAACCATAGTTTTAACTCATTTGAAAGCCTAACTCTTAGCCTCCTTCACCCTAGCTGGAATTGTCAAAAAACAGTTATTGTAGTCGTTGTTTATCGACCACCAGGCCCTTACTCTGAATTTTTATCTGAATTTTCAGACTTTTTATCTGAGTTGGTGCTTAGCACAGATAAAGTTATTATAGTGGGTGACTTCAACGTTCATGTGGATGTTGCCAACGACAGTCTTAGTTCTGCCTTTAATTCGCTCATAGACTCAATTGGTTTTACTCAACATGTAAACAAACCCACTCACTGTTTTAATCACACCCTCGACCTCGTTCTGACCTATGGCATAGACATTGACAATCTTATAGTATTTCCTCAAAACCCTCTGTCCGATCACTACTTAGTTACATTTGAATTCTCCATTATTAACTTTACTGAATTTGGAGAAAAGTTCTATTACAGCAGGTGTCTATCAGAAAACTCTGTTAGTAAATTCAAAGAAACAGTTCCTTCGTTATTTACTCTACTGCCATGTGTCGATACAGTGCAGGATCGTTATCAAAACTTTACTGCCATACAAATTGATGATGTTGTTGATAGTGCAGCAGCCTCACTACGTTCCACACTTGACACTGTCGCCCCTCTGAAAAAGAAGACAGTCAAACAGAGGAGGATAGCTCCATGGTTTAATGCACAGACACGCGCTTTAAAACAGACGTCACGTAGGTTAGAAAGGAAGTGGCGTTCCAATAGTCTAGATGATTCTCACCTAGACTGGAAAAATAGTTTAATTACATATAAGAAAGCCCTCCGAAATGCCAGAACCAATTATTTTTCTTCACTAATAGAGGAAAATAAAAACAACCCCAGGTTCCTCTTCAGCACTGTAGCCAGGCTGACTGAGAGTAAAAGCTCTACTGAACAGTCTATTCCTCCAACTCTAAGTAACAATGATTTCATGAGTTTCTTTACTAATAAGATTATTACCATCAGAGAAAAAATTTACCAGCTTCTTCCCACTAATGGCACATGGTCCAGTACTGTAGGTTCTGAACCAATAGTATCGCCTAATTTTTATTTAGAATGCTTCTCCCCTATAGATCTGGCTGAGCTGACTTCACTTGTCACTTCATCCAAGTCATCAACCTGTCTTTTAGATCCTATTCCATCAAGGCTATTTAAGGATGTATTACCTTTAATTAATAATTCCATATTAGATCAGATCAATTTATCTATATTGTCAGGCTATGTACCAAAGGCCTTTAAGGTGGCAGTAGTTAAACCTCTGCTCAAAAAACCAACTCTGGACCCAGATATCTTAGCTAACTATAGACCCATATCAAACCTCCCCTTTATCTCTAAAATCCTTGAAAAAACTGTTGCTAACCAGTTATGTGACTATTTACACAGGAATAGTCTGCTTGAAGACTTTCAGTCAGGTTTTAGAAAACATCATAGTACAGAAACAGCACTACTGAAGGTTACCAACGACCTTCTCATGGCCTCAGACAGTGGATATGTTTCTATTCTCGTCCTTTTAGATCTTAGTGCTGCATTTGATACAATCGATCACAAAATTCTGTTACAGAGACTAGAACACATTGGGATTAAAGGAACAGCACTAGAATGGTTTAAGTCCTACTTATCTGATAGATTTCAGTTTGTTAACGTTAATAACAAATCTTCCATGCATACAAAAGTGAGACATGGAGTACCACAAGGTTCTGTACTGGGACCGATACTTTTCACTCTATATATACTTCCTTTAGGCAATATTATAAGAAAACGCCGCATCAATTTCCATTGCTACGCTGATGATACCCAGCTGTATTTATCTATAAAGCCAGATGAAACTAATCAGGTCGACAAACTTCTGGATTGTCTTAAAGACATAAAGGCCTGGATGACTTATAATTTTTTACTTCTAAACTCAGAAAAAACTGAGGTCATTATACTCGGCCCTAAACACCTCAGAGAAACATTATCTGATCATATAGTTACTTTGGATGGCATTACCTTGGCCTCCAGCTCTACTGTGAGAAACCTTGGAGTTACCTTTGACCAGGACATGTCCTTTGACTCACACCTAAAACAAGTCTCTAGGACAGCCTTCTTTCACCTGCGCAATATCAAGAACATTAGAAACATCCTCTCTCAAAAGGATGCTGAAAAACTAGTCCATGCTTTTGTTACTTCTAGACTGGACTACTGTAATTCATTACTGCTAGGATGCCCCAATAAGTCTGTGAAAAGCCTCCAGCTAATCCAAAATGCCGCAGCTCGAGTTCTGACAGGAACTAGAAAAAGAGATCATATTTCTCCAGTGTTAGAATCTCTGCATTGGCTTCCTGTAAAATTCAGAATAGAATTCAAAATACTGCTCCTAACATACAAAGCCCTTAATAATCAAGCTCCATCATATCTTACAGAGCTCCTAGTTTCATATTATCCCAATAGATCACTTCGCTCTGTAAATGCAGGATTACTTGTGGTTTCCAGAGTCTGTAAAAGTAGAATGGGAGGCAGAGCCTTCAGCCACCAGGCTCCTCTCCTCTGGAACCAGCTCCCAGTTTGTGTCAGGGATGCAGATACCCTGTCTACATTTAAAGTTAAACTTAAAACCTTCCTTTTTGATAAAGCTTATAGTTAGAACTGCTCAGGTGTTTAATAAACCATTTCTTTATTATGCTGTTATAGGCCTAGACTGCTGGGGGAACTTATATCATGAGCATCTTTCTCCCTCTCCCGTTCTCTCCTTCTCCCTCTTTCTCTCCCTTTATATCTCTCTCCTTGTCCCACCTTTTCAATCTCTCTCTCTCTCTCTCTCTCTCTCTCTGCCCCCATGTATCTACATTACATGTCACTAACTCTGTTTTCTCTCTCCCCTAGTAGATCTGACCCCAGATCTGCAGGATCCAAACCCGTCATTATTATTATTACTATCATTATTATTAATAACATCATTGTATTTATAAGTATCAGTTTTCACTAATTATAAGTATCAGTCTGGTAAAAATTAAAGCAACTGTTATACTACCCCCCCATCCCCCGATATGTTTACAGTACATGTCACTAACCCTGTTTGTGTTTTCTATCTCTCCTAGTGTATCTCTGACCCCAGAGCTGCAGGACCCAAACCCGTCATTATTATTATTGCTATTATTAATATTAATATTAATATCATCACTAATAATGACAACAACATAATTGTATTTTTTAATTATAAGTATCAGTCTGGTAGAGATTACAGCGGCGGTTGTACAACTGTCCTCTCTCTCTCTTCTCTCCTACTGTCTCTCCTCCCACCCTCTTTCTGCCCACCTCTCCTCTCTTCCTCCTCTCTCTCCTCACCCCAACCGGTCGAGACAGATGACCGCCCACAACTGAGTCTGGTTCTGTCAGAGATTTCTTCCTGTTAAAAGGGAGTTTTTTCTCTCCACCGTCGCCAAGTGCTTTGCTCATTGTGGGATTTGTTGGGTTTTCCCTGTAATATTGTAATATTGACCTCACTATGTAAAGTACCTTGAGACAATGTATGTTGTGATATGGCGCTATACAAATAAAATTGAATTGAATTGAAAATTGATTAACCCCGGACAAAGACATAATAAAAACAACCACGATCACATACACTTACACCATACCACACGTAGTATCAGTTTGATTTAGAAAAAAAGTTTGTAATCACCGACAATAACCACGGGAAACCCGGAGCAACAGCAGCGCAGCCTCTTCCGCCCAGAGAGAGAGAAGTAGAGAGTGGGAGAGGGAGAGAGATGCACATGATATAAGTTCCCCCAGCAGTCTAGGCCTATAGCAGCATAAAGAAATTATAAAGAATAAAGAAATGGTTTATTAAACACCTGAGAAGCTCTAACTATGAACTTTATCAAAGAGGAAGGTTTTAAGTTTGAATTTAAATGTAGAGAGGGTATCTGCCTCCCTGACACAAACTGGGAGCTGGTTCCAGAGGAGAGGGGCCTAGTCACATTCTACCTTTACAGACTCTGGGAACCAAAAGTAGCCCTGCGTTTACAGAGCGAAGTGATCTATTGGGATAATATGAAACTATGTGCTCTGTAAGATATGAAGGAGCTTGATTAATCAGGGCTTTGTAGGTTAGGAGCAGGATTTTGAATTCTATTCTGAATTTTACAGGAAGCCAATGCAGAGATTCTAACACTGGAGAAATATGATATATTTTTCTAGTTCCTGTCAGAACTCGTGCTACGGCATTTTGGATTAATTGGAGGCTTTTCACAGACTTATTGGGGCATCCTAGCAGCAATGAATTACACTAGTCCAGTCTAGAAGTAACAAATGCATGGACTAGTTTTTCAGCATCCTTTTGAGATAGGATGTTTCTAATGTTCTTGATATTGCGCAGGTGAAAGAAGGCTGTCCTAGAGACTTGTTTTATGTGTGAGTCAAAGGACATGTCCTGGTCAAAGGTAACTCCAAGGTTTCTCACAGTAGAGCTGGAGGCCAAGGTTATACCATCCAGGGTAACTATATGATCAGATAATGTTTCTCTGAGGTGTTTAGGGCCGAGTAAAATTACCTGTTTTTTCTGAATTTAGAAGTAAAAAATGATAAGTCATCAAGGCCTTTATGTCTTTAAGACAGTCCTGAAGTTTGTCTACCTGATTAGTTTCATCTGGCTTTATAGATAAATATAGCTGGTATCGTAGCAATGGAAATTGATGTGGTGTTCTTTTTCTAACTTCGTTCGGGGTTTCACTTATGGGAAATCGCCTTGGCGTGACCAACTTGGGAAGCTGCAATGGCACCACGTCTGTCCGTGACAGACAGGTCGAACTGCACCCGGGGCCCACCCCCTCATATTACCACAGTCGACCCACCCCTCTTGAAACATTCTCGCTTTCTTCCTGTGAAGAATTTACCGAAGCTCCCTCAGCTTATTTGGCTAGCTAGCTAGGATATCTGCTTAAGGGTTCACATTTCGTGCACTTTCTCCAGGGTCGTCATGTTTTGGTGAAAATCGACAACTCCACGATGTTGGCATACATCAACCGCCAAGGCGGCACTCGGTCGCTGCAGTTGCACGGGTTGGCTCGGAAGGTCATATTATGGAGCAGCACCAGGCTCCTGTCCCTCCGAGCAACACATGTGCCGGGGGTTTTGAACAGAGGTGCAGAACTTCTGTCCCGAGGAAACCCCCTGTACGGAGAGTAGGTTCTACACTTGAGGTGGTGGAGCAGATTTGGCTGAGATACGGCCAGGCAGCCGTAGATCTCTTCGCCTCACAGGAAAATGGAAAGAGCTCTCTGTTCTTCTCCCTGTCAGACGTGGATGCACCACTGTTTGTGGATGCTCTGGCCCACCCTTGGCCGAAGGTGTTGCTCTAGGCATTTCCCCCTCTCAGCCTGATCTCCCCCACCTTGATGAGGGTGAGGGAGCAGTGTTTGTCCCTAATCCTGATAGCGCCACGTTGGCAATCCAAACATTGGGAGGCGGAGATAGTACAGATGATTGCGGGCGAGCCGTGGCCTCTTCCCATATGCAGAGATCTTCTATCTCAGGCGCGCAGGGAGATCTACCACCCCCACCCGGAGCGCATGCCGCTCTGGGCTTTGCCCGTGAGCGGTGAAACTTGAACACTGCAGGCCTACCTGCACAGGTCATTGACACTATACAGAGCCTCCACCATGCGTGCACTGTACAGTGGTAAGTGGCAGGTTTTTGAGGAATGGTGCGACTCAAGGAACACGATCCCTTTTCAGTGTTCCACTGAAACGGGTGTTCCATCCCTCCCTCTTGCTTGCAGTTAGGCCAGGGACTCTCTAAAGTCTGCTTGTGACCCAACCCAGCCTTTGGTGGTGGAGTCAGCCTACAGATGTCCCACGGTGGAGCTTTTGGCATTTCATCCGCTGCCATTCTCCTCAGGGGAGGAGCAGGGGCTTAACACACTGTGCCCAGTGCAGGCCCTGCATGTCTACATGGGTAGGCCAGCAGGGTTCAGGACTGACGATCAGCTGTTTGTGTCCTGGGCCACACCCCATAGGGGCAAGCCATTGTCCCGCCGGACGCTGTCTCACTGGATAGTGGAGGCAATATCTCTGGCATATACAGTCAAGCCCGAAATATTCATACCCCTGGCAAATTTTGACTTAAAGTTACTTTAATTCAACCAGCAAGTTTTTTCTTGATTGTAAATGACACAGGTGTCTCCCAGAAGAGAATAAGACAATGTACAAGAGGCATCATTGTGGAAAAAAAAATTTTTAGGCTTTTATTTACATTTGAACAAAAAGTGGCATGTCCAAAATTATTTATACCCTTTGCAAACTATCACAGTCTATGGGAAAATCCAAAGTTCTATACCATTCCAAATAGTCCAAGCTGTTCTAAAGCATCCTAATTACCCTGATTCATTGGGAATAGCTGTATGAATCAACTCAACAGGTGAAAAACAGCAGCTCTCTGCAGTTGGTTTGTGGTCATGGCTAAGACAAAAGAGCTCACTGAGGACCTGCAGCTGCGCACTGTGGCTGCTCACAAGTCAGGAAAGGGCTATAAGGCCATATCTAAATGTTTTCAAGTTCCAGTGGCTACAGTGCAAAGTATTATTAAAAAATACAAGACGTTCCGCACTGTGGAACATCTCAGAGGACGTGGTTGGAAGCCAAAAGTGACACCTGTGCTGGCCAGGAGGATAGTGAGAGAGTTCAAAAAGAATCCAAGGATCACCACCAAGGCCATCCTGGTGAATCTGTGCTCTGCTGGTGGCAACGTCTCAAGGCAGACAGTCCAACGGACACTGCACACTGCTGGGTTCCACGGACGCAGACCAAGGAGGACGCCACTTCTCCAGATAAGGCACACAAAAGCCCGCTTGGCCTTTGCAAATGTTCATCTGGACAAAGAAGAAGACTTCTGGTCTTCTGTTTTATGGTCAGATGAAACAAAAATGTAATTGTTTGGCCACAATGATGTATCCTTCATTTGGCGTAAAAAAAGGAGAAGCCTTCAGCCCTAAGAACACCATCCCCACTGTCAAACATGGTGGTGGGAACCTAATCCTTTGGGGGTGTTTTTCAGCCAATGGACCAGGGAACCTAATCACAGTAAATGGCACCATGAAAAAAGAGCAATACATCAAGATTCTCAACAACAACATCAAGCAGTCTGCAGAAAAACTTGGCCTTGGGCACCAGTGGACATTTCAGCACGACAACGACCCAAAACACACAGCAAAAGTGGTGAAGAAATGGTTAGCGGACAAAAACATTAACGTTTTGCAGTGGCACAGCCAGAGTCCTGACTTGAATCCAATTGAGAATCTGTGGAGCGAGCTAAAGATCAGGGTGATGGCAAGGAAACCCTCCAACCTGAAAGAGTTGGAGCTCATCGCTAAAGATGAATGGGCAAAAATAACCAGTGGAGACATGCAAAAAGCTGGTCAGCAATTATAGGAAGCGTTGGATTGCTTTAATAGCCAATAAAGGCATTTCTATTGATTATTGAGAAGGGTATGAATAATTTTGGACATGCCACTTATTGTTCAAATGTAAATAAAAGCTGAGAAATATTTTTTGTACATCGTCTTATTATCTACTGGGAGACGCCTGTGTCATTTCCAATCAAGAAAAAACTTGCTGGTTGAATAAAAGTAACTTTAAGTCAAAATTTGCCAGGGGTATGAATAATTTCGGGCTTGACTGTAGTTGTGGTGGTATGCAGGCCCCTCAGGGTTTGAGGTCTCATTCCACAAGGGGAGTAGCCACTTCGTGGGCTCTGTTCAGAGGAGTCTCCATACATGATGTCTGTGCGGTGGCGAGCTGGGCTACGCCTCACACCTTTGTGAGATTTTATAGGCTGGATGTCTCCGGGCCATCCCTAGCACAAGCAGTGCTAGAGGCAAACGCGCCAGGGTCTGAATGACCATCTCTACCCCGCTCTTTTTTGTCTGGGGCTTCGGGAGACGTATGCAATTCGGGAGTGGTCTATATCTCCCATAAGTGAACGAAGTTAGAAAAAGAACAATAGGTTACTTAACGTAACCCCGTTTCTTTGATAACAGAGTGACGTGTTTCACCATCACTTCCCTTTTTGCATATACAAAGAAAGAAACCGGTCTAGAATGTTTCAAAGGGGTGGGTCGACTGTGGTAATATGAGGGGGCGGGCCCTGAGCGCAGTTCGACCTGTCTGTCACGGACAGACGTGGTGCCATTGGAGCTTCCCAAGTTGGTCACGCCAAGGCGATTTCCCATAAGTGAAACATCACTCTGTTATCAAAGAACCGGGGTTACGTTAAGTAAGTTTTTAAGTTTTCTTATAATATTGCCTAAAGGAAGCATATATAAAGTGAACAGTGTCTGTCCCAGTACAGAACCTTGTGGTACTCCATGTCTCACTTTTTAATGAATTGAAGATTTGTTTCAGTTTGTTAACAAACTGAAATCTATCAGATAAGTAGGACTTAAACCATTCTACTGCTGTTCCTTTAATCCCAATGTGTTCTAGTCTCTGTAACAGAATTTTGTGATCGATGGTATCAAATGCAGCACTTAGATCTAATAGGACGAGAATAGAAACATGTCCACTGTCCACAGTTTTTTCAAGGATTTTAGAGATAAAGGGGAGGTTTGATATGGGTCTATGGTTAGCTAAGATATCTGGGTCTTGAGTTGGTTTTTTGAGCAGAGGTTTAAATACTGCCACCTAAAAGGCCTTTGGTACATAGCCTGTTAATATAGATAAATTGATCGGATCTAATATGGAATTATTAATTAAAGGTAATACATCCTTAAATAACCTTGATGGAAAATGATCTAAAAGACAGGTTGATGGCTTGGATGAAGTGACAAGTGAAGTCAGCTCAGCCAGATCTATAGGGGAGATAAATATAAATAGGTGATACTATTGATAACTATCCTGCACTATATCGACACGTGGCAGTGGAGTAAATAATGATGGAACTTTTTCATTGAATTTACTTACAGAGTTTTCTGATAGACACCTGCTGTAATAGAACTTTTCTCCAAATTCAGTAAAGTTAATAATCGAGAATTCAAATGTAACTAAGTAGTGATCAGACAGAGGGTTTTGAGGAAATACTATTAGATTGTCAATGTCTATGCCATATGTCAGAACGAGGTCGAGGGTGTGATTAAAACAGTGAGTGGGTTTGTTTACATGTTGAGTAAAACCAATTGAGTCTATGAGCTAATTAAAGGCAGAACCAAGACTGTCGTTGGCAACATCCACATGAATGTTGAAATCACCCACTATAATAACTTTATCTGTGCTAAGCACCAACTCAGATAAAAAGTCTGAAAATTCAGATAAAAATTCAGAGTAAGGGCCAGGTGGTCGATATACAACGACTAGAATAACTGGTTTTTGACATTTCCAGCTTGGGTGAAAGAGGGTAAGATTTAGGTTTTCAAATGAGTTAAAACTATGTTTAGGTTGAAGGTTGAGCAATAAGTCTGATTGGAAGATTGATGCTACTCCTCCTTCTCTGCCTGTGGTCTGAGGAATATGAGTATTATTATAGGAGGGAGGTCTTGCTTCATTTAAACTAACGTATTCTTCTGGCTGTAGCCAGGTTTCAGTCATACAGAATAAATCAATGTGATGATCATTTATCAGATCATTCGCTAACAAAAATTTAGATGTGAGTGACCTAATATTTAATAATCCATATTTTATTGTTCATTCTTAGGTTCATTTATAGGCTTTTTGTTGATCTGTATGAGATTTTTGTTAATTACACCTCTTTTATTTACTTTGGTTTAGATAGCTGAAGTGGTCGTGGGGCAGAAACAGTTTCTATGGGATTTTGTGGGGGCGACTGCTGTAATAGAAGTGCAGAGAAGCGTGTAAGACTGCAACTCTGCTTCCTGGTCCCAACTCTGAAATGTCACGGGTTTGACCGTCTAGGTAACCGAGTGAGGTTTCTACAAATGAGAGCTGCACCAGCCAAAGTTGGATGAATGCCGTCTCTTCGCATCAGACCAGGAATTCTCCAAAAGGTGCGCCAGTTATCTATGAAACCCACATTGTTATCTGGACACCACCTCGACAACCAGCGGTTTAGTGATGATGTACGGCTATACATGTCATCACTGTTCAAGTTGGGCAGGGGTCCAGAGAAATCTACAGAGTCCTACATTGCTTTTGCATAAGTACACACCGAATCAATATTCATCTTCATGACCTCCAATTGGCGTAATCGGGTGTCGTTACTGCCGACGTGAATAATAATTTTACCATATCTATGTTTATCCTTAGCCAACAGTTTTGAGTGGGATTCAACGTCGCCTGCTCTGGCCCCTGGGATACAGACTGTGGTCGCTGCTTTCGCTAACTTCACGTTCCTCAAAACAGAGTCACCAATGATCAGAGTTGTTTCCTCAGCGGGTGTGTCGAGAGGGGAGAATTTATTAGAAACGTTAAGTGGTTGGTGGTGAACTGTGGGCTTCAGTTTAGGACTTTGCCTCTTATTGCGGACAGTCACCCAGTCGCCCTGTCCTCCCAGCTGCTCGGGAACTGCTGGGGGAGCTGAAGGAGCTGAAGAAGCTACACTACAGCAGATCGCACCGGCTAGCGGGGACTGGCTAACAGTATCAACTAACGACTTACTCTCCATGGTGCAGAGCCGCGCTTCTAAAAGACTGAGCCTCGCCTCCATCCTAGCAAACAAACTACACTTACTACAAGTATCATTATCGCTAAAGGAGGCAGAGGAGTAACTAAACATGGAGCAAACAGAGCAAGAAACAGCAGGAGAGGAAGAAGCCATTATTAGCTGCTCGAGCTAACTAGCTAAGCTATGGTGCGGAGCGCAGATAAGAGCGTGTCAACCACTGTGAGTTAGTCTTAACCCATACGCTTTTGGTGTAATTTTTATCTGCACCCCTTCTTTGTAATTCTAATTTTTGTTCTAACATGTATGTGGATTTCTGTTGTCATATGTTGGTGTTGTGTGTCAGCTTGCTGTTTTGGTTGGGAATATTGGGGAAAAAATGTAACTCGCGGGATTGTTTCTCCCTAATGTACTTTTTTCACATTCAATAAACAACGTCATGGAGGACTTCCAATACATGCAGGAATTGGATATGCCTGCAAACATGAGAGCCATTTCAAAGCTGCCATTCAGAATGAGGGAGCAATGCAAGACCAAAGCACATCACATCATGGAGATTATTAACCAAAGAGCTAATTTCATTGATCTGTTCACATTTATTGAGCATTGAGTCAGCATTCTTTCTGATGCATTGTTAGGTGACATACAGGATCTAGGACATGGTTTTGCTTGGATGAAGACTCTTACCAGATTCAAATCATCAGTTTATGATAGCCAGGATGAATGTGAATTAAAGTACCACCGAAACAAGTCTGAGAGTAGTCTTCCTGTCTGAACTTACAATACATCTACATTAATAAACTGTTGTTGGGCAGGTGGTTTATCAATGGACAACTGGAAATGGACCCCTCACATTTATTTATGCAACGGAATAAACAATATCCTGCAAAGTAGAATGGCGTTCGATTCTTTCATCGTAAAACACAGATACAACATAACAAACAAGATGTAGGAGATGTAAGTTGAATCTGAAACAAAACCCAGCGAGCCTGATGGGAATTTAGTATTTTTGCCGAATTAAGATATGCGAGATTCTTGTGATCAGTCCAAACCGGTAAAGGTCGCTGTCGGTGTATCCATTCCTCTAGGGCCAAAACCACAGCGAGCAGCTCCTTGTTACGACATCAGAATTTTGCTCTGCTGGGGAGAGACAGCGTAAGACAAATGCACAAGAGTGTATCTTGTGATCAACAAGGGACCACTGGGAAAGGACAGTGCCCACACCGGTGTCAGATGCATTAACCTCTACTATTAATTGCAGTCCGGGATTTGGGTGAGCTAATACTAGTGCAGAGGTGAAAAGTCTGTTTAAGGTCAGAGAAGCTTTATCTACCTCAGAAGTCCAGGTAAAAGGGATGTTGGTGTAAGTCAGCCTAGTGACATGAGCTGCCACCCTGCTGTACTTATGGATGAATCTCCAGTAGAAATTAGTGAATCCCAGAAAATGCTGGAACTGTTTCCGTGTAGTGGGGATTGGCCATTCTGCCACAGCCTGGATCTTGGCTGGATCTGATTTCACCCAACCCTGCTCAATGATTAAGCCCAAAAAAAACTGATAGATTGCACATGGAAATAACACTTCTCTGCTTTGACAAAAAAAAAGCTTGCTCTCCAGGAGACATTGGAGGACTAGCCTAACATTCTGGATATGTTCTGCTGGGTTGCAGTTAAAAAATGAAAAAAATAAACAAAAACAAACTGGTTCAGCATGTCACAATGGATATAAATTAGTCTGAAAGGCATTACCATCTAAGTGTCGTAGGGGTGTGTTGAACGCTGTCTTCCACTCCCACCTCTCCCAAATCCAAATCAGGTGATATGCATTGTGTAGTTCGAGTTTGGTGAAGATAGTAGCTTGGTGCAAAGGCTCATAGGCTGGGTCAATTAATGGGAGAGGGTAGGTGTTCTTAAGTCGTATTGATTAGCCCCCTTAAAATCAATACAGAGTTGAAAAGTGGCATCCTTCATTTTAATAAAAAAGAAACCAGCCCCTAGATTAGTAGTTTGGGAGGTGGTTGTATGGCTCACCAAGACCCTCCTAGGTCCCAATGAGCCCAGTCTTTTGGGTTAGTGCAGTTTGCGAGCAAGTCCCCCGACTCACCACAATACAGAGAGTTTTGACATTCTGACGTAGACTAGAGACTTCTTTGCTTTGCACAGGCTGATCAAAAATCTTCATAAGTAAATAAAGAGTAATCCTCACAAATTTCTGAACCACTTTCCCACAGAACTTTAGCTAATTTAATGTTACTGTTAACAAACCTATAAATAAGGCGATACAGGATCATCAGAGTTATAAGTGGCAGGTTGGAGTTTGAAAACGAATGAACATTGGGGAAGGAATTGGCCACATACTCCTACATCACCGGAGTAATGCTCAGGTATGGGGATAAATGGTTCTCTTGCTGTGGGTACAGAGGATAGCAACTGGGAGGGGACTGTGACTGGGGGTGAAGCAGAATACACCATAGAAGCATGAAGAGTTTTTCACTTGAGTTCCCATCTGAGCAATATTCGCGAACGTGGCTCTTACAGAACTAATCATTTCACGGAGAGCCTGGTCATGCTGTCCCACCAATTCACCTTGTGGAGCTAGGGCTTAAGGAAAGAGTCTGGGTCTGCTGGGTCCATATTTTTGGTCAGATTGTTATATTAAGAGACTTTGGACCCAGAATACAGACAACCAGACTCAATGAGAATGTCAACAGTAGTCTTTAAAGGGTGAGGTGATGAGGATTGAGGGTGTCTGTGCAGAACAGGCAGGCAGAGGAGTAGGAGCAAAGCAGCGAGAGTTGAGCAATGGCTTTTTCACTGGGTTCCAGGAGGAAAGTAATTTTAAACAGGTAATTTTACTCGGCCCTAAACAGCTCAGGGATTCTTATCTGAGTATATAGTAACCTTGGATGGCATAACTTTGGACTCCAGCTCTACTGTAGGGAACCTTGTTTTACGGTGGATGTAGGAACTAGACCCAAATGCATAGGTGAAAGTTAAAATAGTAATTTAATAAATATAAAAGAAAACAAACTTACAAATTTCCAAAGTAAAACAAAAAACAAAATCCAACAAAAGTTGTCAACGGGTATCGGAACGGAAACAGGTAATCTCTGACAGAACAGGTAGCAAACACAGGAACAAACAGGAATCCAGGTTAGGGGGACAATCACAGACGAACTGATGAAGGGAAGCACAGAGACCAAATAGAGAAGGAGGCACAGGTGATGGGAAACAGGTGAGACACATTAGGAACAGGTGTGGACAATCACTGGGGCAAGAGTCAAAACACCGAACACGCAGAACAAGTGACAACACAAGGAAGGAAACTTCAAAGTAAAACAGGAAATAAAAAACTAAATACAAGATACACAAGGGATAATAAATGTAACTAAACAGATGTACATGAGGAATCTTAAATTAAAAAATCAAAGGAGCCAACAACAACAACAAAATGGTCTCTGGAGAACTGGGCATGGACTTTGCTTGGGGGTTTAGGACAACCTGGAGGTCAGGCGGACGGGCGTAGCCGTTCGGGGGGACAGCCTACCTGACAGGCTGGTCAGGTAGGCTTAGCAGTTTGTGGGGAAGGCCAAGAGGCCAGGCAGACAGGCCAAGTTGATCTCGGGGACCACGGGCGAGAGATGGGTCGGTCGGCCCGCCAACTGGAGACAAGGAGCAGGGCTCGGCCAGACCACCGACGAGGAATGTGTTGATTGGCCAGCCGACTGGAGATGAGGAGCAGGTTCAAAGGGGCAGAATCATGACACCTTGGAGTTATTTTTGACCAGGACATGTCCTTTGACTCAAGAATGATAATCTTCTGATAATTCAATCATTGTTTAGAAAATGTGTTTAGAAAACATAAATTTTTTGTATACTTTATATATACATTTATATGTACCTGCTATACTTTATTTTAGTAAATTTCTTTTGTAAAACATGAATATATACATAACAGATAAAGAAATTAATAAAAGGAGACGTAAAAGGATAAAGATAAACAATAAAATTGTAGAAGAGATGTGAAAAGAATAAAGATGAAACAATGACATGGAAGAAGAGATGTTAAAGGGATAAAGATAAAACAATAAAATGCTGAAAGAGATGTGGAAAGGATAAACAAATAAAGATAGCTAAGCCTTTTCTGCTATTACTATTACCATTAAAGTACTACTGATTATTACTAAAAGACAAAAAGGGAAGAGAAGGCTTAAAATAACAGAGGGATGACAAAATTGCTCACATGATTAATCAGAACTGAACTATGAAAGCTTCCACACACAAATCTTGTATAACTAGCATGTACTTTATCCATCTCTACAAACTCTCTCTGAAGCTCTGTGAGCACAGCCTTAGCCACTTTGTGGTAGGACCTGTTTGGAAAAATCCACTCTGATAGGGTATGTTTCAATTGCCTCATTTACCAGGCGTTCTGGGCGGCTGGCCAGCTTCTGGAGGCCTTTAGTGCATCACTCAGTTCTGTAAGACTTCCACAGTCATCATGGCGATAAACCACCAGAGCTAATTCTCTATCCTGGTCAAGTTGCAGTCAGACTATATCTGTTTGGGTCTCAATGTTGTCCACACTTTCCTCAATCATCTTAGTGTCTGTACCCTCATCTCCCTCTTCTCTGTGTCTGTTCTTTCCACAATTATCTCCTTGATCTCAGTGTCTGCTCTTTCCTCAATCATCTCCTTGATCTCTGTCGATTTTTCGCTCAATCATCTCCTTGATCTCGGTGTCTGCTCTTTCCTCAATCATGTCTTTAGTGTCCTCTCTTTCATCTCGTTCCATCTCCGTGTTCTCAGTATCTGCTCTCCTCAATCATCTCAATCACCTCGGTGTCTACTCTTTCCTCAATCATCTCCTTGTTCTCGGTGTCTACTCTGTCCTCAATCATCTCCTTGATCTGTGTGCATGCTCTTTCCTCAATCATCTCCTTGATCTCGGTGTCTGCTCTTTCCTCAATCATGTCCTTAGTGTCCTCTCTTTCATCTCGTTCCATCTCCGTGTTCTCAGTATCTGCTGTCCTCAATCATCTCCATCATCTCGGTTTCTACTCTATCCTCAATTATCTCCTTGATCTTGGTGTCTGTTCGTTCCTCAATCATCTTGTTGTCAGTGTCAGCTCTTTCCTCAATCATCTCCTTAAGCTTGGTGTCTGGTATTGGCTCAATCATCACCTTGATCTCAGTGTCTTCTCTTTCCTCAATCATCTCCTTATTCTCAGTGCCTGCTCTTTCCTCAATCATCTCCGTCTTCTCTGTGTCTGTTCTTTCCTCAATCTCGGTGTCAGCTCTTTCCTCAATGATCTCCTTGTTCTCAGTGTCTGTTCTTACCTCAGTCATCTCTGTGATATCAATATCTGCTCCTTCCTCAATCATCTCCTTGCTCTCAGTGTCTGCTCTATCCTCAATCTCCCTGATCTCAGCATCTACTTTTTCCTCAATCATCTTCATCACCTGAGGAAAGAACAGATGCACTGTTCTTTTCTCAAACATCTCCTTAATTGTGGTATCTGTGTAGGATGCCATCTTTGTATGTATTTCCTCTGCACAAAAATAAATATATGCCAACTGCATGGGCCTTATAACCTTCGGGATTTGTCTCTGATCTTAACTGAATTGCATTTGATCTCAAAATAATGTCTGACTTCATTAAATGCCTTTGATTTCATTATGCTGATTGGCTCAAAAGCAGGGATGTCAGCCACTGTGCTTTGGGAAAAACGTTGCACACTATCCTTTGATCTGCTCTGCCTTTCAGCCAATCAGCATTCACACAGCACTTTCAGCACGGAATGCAAATTCATATTTAGAACAGGCTGGGACTGTGCTCTCAAACAGGAATGTTCTGACCAGGTACTGCACTAGTAATTGACACTATAGCATGATCCATACTATTGTAGTACCTGGCACAGAGAATACCTGCCCATACCTGAACATGCCACAGGAGGAGCCCTTAAAACCTTGGTAGTGTGTCTTGTGACCAACTCTTATTCCCCAAGCAAGAACAATAGAGGCGTTTGTTATATTTATTTAAAATAGTCAATATGAAAACAAGATACCAGAGGCACGAGGTAAGTTGTGAGACGGTGACTTGTTTCAATGGTGGAAAAAAATCCACAACAGAATGTAATGCAGTGTTAGGGTTACACATACACACTAAAGAATCACCCAGGAGGGGGGCAGTGTGTCGACGTGGACCCTGCCTTACAGAGTGGATGTTGCTGCACGGAACTGATCGGAAAAATCCATCCAAAACACTAACACAAATATGGCACTCAGAACCTGTCTCTCTATAGGTAAAACTCAAATGCCAGAATCAACAGTTACCCCCCCTAAGAATCATATACTAAAAAATAATGATATCAAAGTAGCAAACAGTGGCTGGTCTGGTCCTTTTGAGAAAACAAATAAAATAAATTTGTTGCCAGACTTACCATTAAAATATATTGTTAATGTATAAGCCACCTTTAAGGGATACATACACTCCCATAGCGCAGTTACGCAGTCGGAGGGAGGTTTCCGGTTCGGTATTCCCTGGTCTCTTTAAGTACTGGGGCCTATGGTAGCCATGTCAGTCATGAACTGTGGTGATAAACATAACAGTCACTGTTCAGTGGCCGAATGAACAACGCACAAAGCAAGGACACACACCAAAATCACAGTACTGTTCTGGGCATTACCATCAATTTCCCTCATAAGAGATGGAGCACTTGCATTGGTTATCATCCTATGAGAATCAAAAGTCACACAGTCAGCCTCAGCGCTTATCACAAACACCAGAAGAACCGACAATTACTGACTCTAAATCAGTTTTCTCAATCACTAAATTTCCGTTGGCACTCTTGAAAAAGTACGTGTGACCAGATATCCTGGATCTTTTGATGACCTTGACAGTGGTGGTCCTTCAAGTATACCAACTGTCCGTACAACCTTGTATGGCTTTAAAATACAACTCCAAGTCATTTAGTTTTACAAACTGATATTCCTTGTATCAAGAGCTCTGTCAGAGCTAAGAGATACTTTAATATGTAAGGGACATTGGACAGCCGGACCACCAACTGCGGTTCAGAGGCATGGATAAGCCGGTCAGCCGACTTCAAACGAGGAGCAGGGATCGGCTGGTCCGCCGATTGGGGTTCAGGGCCATGGGTCGGCTGCTCCACCGAAATTGAGTCTAGGAGCAGGGACAGGAGTCTGTCGGGCCGTCAACAGGTTCTCAGGGACAGGGGTAGGCCCATTTTTCACTGGGAAATCGCCTCGTATGGAACATATTCTTCCAGCTCAATACAATAGCTCTCCTGGCTTGTAGAAGCCCAAAATCCAGAAGTATAGTCTTTATTGATGTCTGTATGAAGTCCTCTGGATATATACCAAGCACACAAAGTTTGGCGTTTAAAGGGACCTTGATGTTAAACAGTTTGACAAACTATTTGTGACATCCTTCCAAAACATTTTAATCTTTGGACATTCTCAGAGACAGTGAAAGAAAATACCCTTTTCATCCACACATTTAGAACGGACATCTGGAATATTAGTAGACATATGATGTAGTTTAACAGGAGTAACATACATTCTCACCAACCATTTATATTGTAGTAACCTAAAGCTTGTACTTATTGTCTGTATTTGCACTTTTAAACAAGCACTTTTCCACTTTCCAAGCATTTCGTTCATCTATTGTTGATTCTGTACTATGTGTCACCAACATATTGTAGTATTTATATACGTAACCTTTCTCTTCTATATTCTCAAGTGTTAATAATGGTGGTATACACATTATCTGTTTATATTTTGATGAAATGTATAGCTTCTTAATTGTAAATATTTAAAGAAATGTTTTGTAGGAACTTGGTATTTCTGACATATTTGATCGAAGGAAACCAAAACTCCATCTACATAAAGATCCATCATTGTCCGAATACCTTTTATATGCCATGATCTAAATCCTCCATCCTTCTTTTCAGGCTAAAAATGTTCATAACCCCAAATAGGAGTAAATTGAGACAGTGCAGGAGAGTCACCAATATGTTTGTGTGCAGCATGCAAAACTGAAATAGTGTTTTTAAGAAAGGGATTTTTCGTATATTTTTTCAACGCCTTAATATCTGAAGAGTACAGTATATGTACACATCTAATGGTAAATCCGGGCCCAGGCTGGGGGCACTGTTGAAGAGAAATAATATGATGCTGTAGTCAATTGGGCAGCCATATAATACCATCTGAGATTGTTTGGTGGTGGCAGTGGGAGTGTTTGAAAATAATATAGGAATTGAGGTAGAATTGTCATTTTTATTATATTTATTTGTCCAATCATAGATATAGGCAAATTGGACCAGCGGGTCAGTGTCTCACTTACTCCGTCTACCAAGGGGTTATAATTTGCTGCGATTACTGATCACTGATTTCAGGAGTGATTTTAACACCCAAGTACTTAAAAACCTTCATTAGTTAATGGAGTATTCACGTTGGGGCTATGTCTTTCTTCCTTTTTAAGAAACATTAGAACTGATTTAGAATTGTTAATTTTATATCCGGAGAATCCTCCAAATTTATTAATTAATGTCATCAGATTGGGAATGCTATTTTTTTTCATTTTTCAAGAAGAATATAATATCGTCCGCAAATAAAGAACTACGATGATCAATCCCCCCAATTGTAATGCCTGACAATCCTGTATGTGCTCTTATGGCCATGGCTAAAGGCTCAATTGATAGTGTGAATAACAGTAGGGACTGTTATAACAGTAGCAGTAGGGACTGTTATTCACACTGTCGGGTGGATCGTTGTAAAAAAGTTTCGCCTAGGCCGAATCTTGGGAGTACGTCAAAGAGGTAACCCCATTCTATCCTGTCGAAAGCTTGACATGCGTCCACTGATAGAATTGGTGTGTCCTTTACATTATACCTCTCATGTAGTATATTTAAAACCCTTCTAATATTGTGATAGCCTTGTCTTTTTTGTACAAAGCCCTGTTGATCATCATTAATCAGCCAAGGGAGACATTGATCTAATCTTTTAGAAAGAGCCTTACAGAGAATCTTAGTGTCACATCCCATCAAGCTAATTGGTCTGTAAGAAGAACATTTAGTTGAGTGCTTATTTGGTTTCAATATTACGATTATTGTAGCCAATCTTAATGAACCTGGAAGCACTCACTCGATGAACGATTCTTCATACATGTCTAGAAGCGGTCCTACAAGTTGTCTTTAAAAAGGTTTTATAAAACTCTATCGGTATCCCATCTGATTTGGGGGCTTTACCACTATTGATGTCACCTATAGCCTCTAAAAGGTCTTCTGCTGTTAATGTACGATCTAGTGCTATTTTTTCATCATCCGCTACAGTCCGAAATTTTAACTTATCGAGAAATGCATTCTGCTCCTTACTATTTTCTGGATATTCTGATTTGTATAGCAATTTATAAAACTCCCTAAAAATATCATTTATCTCTAATGGTTCCTCTTTCAAGTTGCCCGACGGAGACTTTTTACTACTAATTGTTCTCTGAGCATTTTCTTTATCCTCCAGGCCAGTAATTTTCCTGCTTTGGTCATTAGACTTTTAGCCACTTTATCTGTCGTTAAATTATCATGATTAGTTCTCATATCACATAGGTTACGTAGATTTTCAGGGTCATTATTATTATAAAGTTCAGTCTCAGCATTTTTTATTTGTTTTTCTAACGTCCATAATTCTTGGATCAATCGTTCAGTTGTAGAACTTGTGTAACTAAAAATTTCTCCTCTTCTATAGGCTTTAAATCCTTCCTATCTGATGCTAGACGTGGTTTCATCTGTATTTAGTTAAAAATATATATCAATGCAAATTCCCACATATTTAACAAAGGGCTTGATCCTTTAACAAATAGACCTGTAACCTCCACCTCAAGCTGCGCTCGACCCCATCTAAATGTATCTGTATTGACACCGTAGCATGTTCACTGATTACTATACTATTGTACCAGCATTTTTCGACATTAGCATTAGTTCCATAGAAATTAAAAAGTAATCAATGCGTGAGTGAGATTTATATGTGCATGAGTAGCATGAGTATTCCCTTTTTTTGGGGTTTTGCACCCTCCAAATAATGTAAAGTCCTTCTAGGGCAGACACCTTTAGAAATAATCTTTCAAAAAAGGATGGATTGTCTTTGTTAGGGCCATAAATGTTTATTAAATTTAGTTTTTGTAATATAATATTTCCTTCAACAATGATGTACCTTCCAAATGGATCTTGAATCGTTTTTGTGACTTGAAATGGTATTGATTTGTGTATGAGAATAACTACACCCCTTGCATTAGTGTTATAAGGAGCATGAAACACTTGACCTGGCCATCTTTTACTCAAATAATGTATATTTGAAGTAATCCAATGCGATTCTTGTAGAAATGCTATTTTGGATTTAAGGTGCTTTATCCTTTTCAATATTTCTTTTAATTTGGGCAATTTTCTCATTCCCCTGACATTCCAGCTTATAATTTCAATATAAGAGCTATTTGTCTGCTTTTTTTTCTCCATATATGATTAAGACAGGACAACATGAAGTTGTAAAGTTGTAGGACAGCAACAAATAAAATAATAAAAGTAATGCAAGTATACGCAACCCCACAAACCCAGTACTTTAAACATTCCCACCCTCCACCCTAGCATTTCCAACTGAAATGCACACCCTTCCCTCAAGTAAAGGTTTGAGGGACACTGATCCACTATTCGAGTAGCAGCTAGTCAGCGTAGCTTAACCTAAGTCCTCAACAAAACCATCGGTGCCCATCAACCGTACACCTGAAAAATGGTGTAGTAATTTCTCCCTTTTATAATACAGGACAATACGAAATGACCATGTCAAAACAATTCACTGGTCAATTAAACATCAACTGCAAAATGTATAAACAATACCAACCCCACTATAATCAACATGCTGAACAATGGGCACAATTACAAGAAAGTAAATAAATTAAATAATAATAGTAAACCATGTAAGTAACTTATCTCACAATAAAATATGCCCATATCGAATTATTTGGAATCTCTCCTACCGCACATCTTGGTGCTCAGCTGATGCCCGTGGCTGATCAGCTGTTTCCTCCCGCGGAGCCAAAGGCTGTAAAAAACAGCCGTCAACACAGCAGCGAGTCGTTCTGAATCTCCGGCTTACATACCTGTGGAAACTACGATGACCGGGGGATGTTTTTGTAAAACTGTTCAGCTTCCTGCGGCGTTCAGAACAGGTGGATCAGGTTGTTATGTAGCACTCTTAGCTTGCAGGGATTGTGCTGGAATCCACGAAATGCGTTGATTTCAACAAAAATCTTCGTAACCTGGTTGAATCCTCGGCGGATCCGGAGTATATCTAAGTATATCTTGGCTCCGCTGTGTGTGATGTCTCCCCGTCTTGATTCAGGATAGACAAACTCCTTGTCCTGGAACTAAAAAGCGAATGAGAACCGCTCTGGTTTGGTTGGGCTTTCCCGATGCCAATGTGCGGCGGACCCGTTCCAGGGTAAACAATCTGTCAGGGTTCAGCCCCAGCCACTGTGTCAGCATGCTGTTGATAAAATCAAACAGTGTTTGTTGGCCTTCAGCCCCCTCTCTCAACCCGTAGAGCCAAAGGTTTTTTATTCTGCCCCGATTCTCAAGGTCTTCTGCCTTGGACTCGAGGTAAGCGATTCGCTTGATGGCTGTGGCTAGTGCTTCTTCTGCTGTGTCAAGTGTTTTCTCTGTCTCGTGAATTTCTTCATCCATACGCATTGAGTTAGAGGAGACATCCCGTTTTATCTCTGACACCTTACATTCCGACGCAGTCATTGAGGGCGCCAGGCCAGTCAGACGGGTGTCGATATTGTACAGCTTTGTTCCAAAGTCAGCCCGGAGTGATTTCAACTCGCTAAGAACCTCAGCTAAGTTAGCCATGTTAGCATCTGTGTCGCTCGGTGGACTCGGCGGAGTAGTTTTAGTACCAGTCTTGCGTCCATGAGTAAAAATATCACACTGTTTGGTTGCAAGAGGTTTTGACATGTCAACACCGAGGTTCAGTCAAAAAAAATAGCAGTGTATATTTGGGGTTAAGTTCAGTCGTGTTGTTCAGAGCCCACTCACTAAGCTGCCATCCTGGTCTTGGCCACGTGACCCCCTCCTAACAAAGAATACTTAAGAAAATGTCAAATCAAGTTAACCTTCTGTCAATACCCTGTTACCCCACACATCTGTCCTCCACGCCGTAATGATGCAAACCGCGGACCGTAGAGCTGCAGAAAATCAACCCATTTTAAACCACATTAACCACAGGCACATAAGTCACACCATTTTCTATAGTCACTAAAGAGGGAGACAACAACAGACCTGGAGCAAGATCTGAACCACCAAGCTCTAGAGGCATTGTGTTGCGGTGACTGTGGAACTTTTGGGCAAGTAACTTCAACAAACTTGAGCCAGCTGGTGTAAACTCCCCATTCCGGGGATGTGACAGTGGCGGAGAGCTCTCTCCCAGCATGTCTCTTTCTAAGTTTTGCACAAAAATTGTTTGTATGTTTCATAAATTTGTGTGATTGAATTTGTGCTCATTCAAAGATAGTGTGATGAAAGGCTGAAAGACTTTAAAGGGGTCATATTATGCTCCAGGCACCTTTTCAGCCTGCCTCCACGTATATTTGGTTATCTGGGGTGTCTGCCAGCCCACGAAGAATGAAAAGAAAACAATGAGTCGTTGATTCGTGGTTTGGGTTGATCGTGCAGACGGTCTGTAAACAAGCCATTCACAGCATGGGCGTCAAGTGACGTAAGTTGACTCCTGCTACTGGGGCGACCACGCCCCCAACCTGAGCAGCACCTCCCCCCTTGAAGTGCAGAAAAACAGATAGCGGCTGCCGGCGATCGGTTGCGGCTGCCGGTGGTCGGTCGCGGCTGCCGGCGGTCGGTCGCGGCTCCCGGCGGTCGATCGCGGCTGCCGGCGGTCGGTCGCGGCTGCCGGCGGTCGGTCGCGGCTGCCGGCGGTCAGTCGCGGCTGCCAGCTGCCGGCGGTCGGTCGTGGCTCCCGGCTGCCGGCGGTCGCGGCTCCCGGCTACCAGCGGTCGGTCGCGGCTGCCGGCGTTCGGTCGCGGCTCGCGGCTCGCGGCTTGCGGCTGCCGGCGGTCGTTCGCGGCTCCCGGCTTGCGGCGGCTCCTGGCTGCCGGCGTTCGGTCGCGGCTGCCAGCGGTCGCGGCTCCCGGCTTGCGGCTGCCGGCGGTCGGTCGCGGCTCCCGGCTTGCGGTCGGTCGCGGCTCCCGGCTTGCGGCTGCCGGCGCTCGGTCGCAGCTCCCGGCTTGCGGCGGAGGTCACGGCTGCCGGCGGTCAGTCGCAGCTCCCGGCTTGCGGCGTTCGGTCGCGGCTGCCGGCGGTCGGTCGCGGCTCCCGGCTTGCGGCGTTCGGTCGCGGCTCCCGGCTTGCGGCGTTCGGTCGCGGCTGTCGGCGTTCGGTCGCGACATACGGGTAACACTGCAAGACAGCTGCAACGCTTAGAGCAGGAGGGCATCATTGAGAAGGTGACTCAGCCCAGTAGGTGACCCCAGTTCTAAAGCCAAATCGGAAAGAAGTTCAGTGCTGTGCAGACCTACACCTACCTGTGACCTATTCCATCAAGGCTGTTTAAGGATGTATTGCCTTTAATCAACTGTTCCATATTAAATCGGATCATTCTATATCTATCAACAGGCCACGCATAAGGCCTTTAAGATTGCAGTAGTTAAACCTCTGCTTAAAAAGCTGACTTTAGACCCAGATATTTTAGCTAAATATAGACCTATATCAAACCTGCTCTTCACTTCTAAAATTCTTGAAAAGTCTGTTACCAACCAGTTATGTGATTGTTTACACATGAATAGTTTGCTGGAAGACTTTCAGTCAGGATTTAGCATCATAGTACAGAAACGGCACTGCTGAAGGTTATCAACAACCTTCTCATGGCCTCAGACAGTGGACACGTCTCTATTCTCGTCCTGTTAGATCTTTGCTGCATTTGACACCATTGATCACAACATTCTATAACAGAGATTATAACGCATTATGGGATTAAAGGAACAGTACTAAAATGGTTTAAGTCATACTTATCAGATATATATCAGTTCGTTAAAAACAACTCTTTCATTCATACAATAGGTTATTCATGGAGTTCCACAAGGTTCTGTGCTGAGATCCTGTATATCTGCTTCCCTTGGACCAAATTATCAGAAAGCACCATGAAATTTCCATTGTTTTGCAGATGATACCCATCTTTATTTATCTACAAAGCCAGATGAAACTAATCAAGTAGACAAACTTCCGGATTGTCTAAAAGATATAAAGGCCTGGATGACCTGTAATTTTTTACTTCTACATTCAAATAAAACTGAGGTCATTGTACTCTTGTGGTCCAAAACACTTCAGAGAAACATTACCTGAGCACATAGATGGCATAACTTTGGCCTCAAGCTCTACTGTAAGGAACCTTGGAGTTACCTTTGACCAGAACATGTCCTTTGACATCAGCCAGACCACCAACGAGAAATGTGTTGATTGGCCTGCCATTTGGAGACAGGAGCAGAGGTCGGCCAGACCACCGACGAGGAATGTGTCGATTGGCCTGCCGACTGGAGACGAGGAGCATGTTCAAAGGGGCAGAATCATGACACCTTGGAGTTATTTTTGACACTTTAAACAAGTTTCTAGGACAGTCTTCTTTCACCTGCGCAATATCAAGAACATTAGAAACATCCTATATCAAAAGGATGCTGAAAAACTAGTCAATGCATTTGTTTCTTCTAGATTGGACTTGTGTAATTCATTACTGTTAGTTAGGATTTCCCAATAAGTTCTTTAAAAAATGTATAATCTCTGTTTTTAGGGCTGGATAGAATTCTAATCTACTTTGGCTTTAGTAAAGTTTCTTTACATTGTGTTATGATTTGATTGACTCTGATTGGTGTTTTGAGAGCAGTGTTGCTGTGAGCCTGGTCAGACTGTATCTGAGAGGAGGCAGTTAGCCTCAGGACCAACTGACATAGGGGACTCTTTTCTGGGCTCAGCTCTTGATTTTGCAGGGCTTTGGAGTGGTGGGTGTCTCGGGGGCTGGATTTTAAGGTGGTTCAAAAAGGTATGAGCGTTCTCTTTTGAATGTTAATTTTCCGTGGGTATCTGCCTAATTCTGCTCTACATGCGTTTGTTGGTGTGTTTCTGTGAACATTGAAAATGTATCTGCAGAATTCTGCATATAAACTTTCTGTTGTATGTTTGTCCAGACGAATAAAGCACTGATGACTGAGTGGACCCCACACTTTAGTACCATATAGCGCAATGGGCTGGATGACACTATCAAATATTTTAAGCCCAATTTTAATTGATATTTGGAAATTATAACATTTTCTCTTCATTGCATTTAGGGCTCTTTTTCTTTTAGTGCGTTCACTGACTGCCATGTTGAAACTCCCTAATGCTGTTTTGGTTATACCAAGGTAGGTATAACTCATTCTGTGTTCAATGATACTGTTGTTCATGGTGAATTGGTGTTTGTTCTCCTGGCATCTGGGGCATTTTTGAAAGATCATGATATTTGTTTTCTTCATATTTACTGCCAGGGCCCAGTTCTGACAGTACTTTTTTACTATGTCCAGCTGTTGCTGTAGTCCTTGTTTAGTAGGAAACAGTAGAATAAGGTCATCAGCATAAAGCAGAGACTTCACCTCTATATCTAGGAGGGAGAGGCCAGGAGCAGCACATTGATCCAATTCAGCAGCAAGTTCATTGATGTAAATATTAAATCAAGTTGGGCTTAAATTGCAACCCAGGCGAACACCTATTCTCTGGGTGAAGAATTCAGTTCGTCTGTCTCCAATTTTAACAACACACATATTTTCCAAATACATTGATTTAACCAGATCACAAGTTTTCCCCCCTATACCACAGTGTAGAAGTCTGTAGAAGAGCCATTCATGCCAAATAGAGTCGAATGCTTTCTTGAAATCAATACAACAAGTGAATATCTTACCATATTTTGTTTGGTGTTTATGTTTGTTTATTAAAGTATGAAGGGTATATACATGGTCGTTGGTGCAGTGTTTTTTTCTGTCTCTCTCTTTATCTCTCTCTCTCTCTCTGTTTCTCTCCCGACTCTCGTCAACCTAAACTGCAAGTCTGTGGACTGTGTGAGGAAGATGGAGCACCAAGAGAAAAACATGTTTGAACCATGGGAGGGATCCAAAGAGCGTGGGAAATAGCAGCGTTGTATGAATGTGTGTGACTGGGTGTTACGTTCTCTTTTGAAACGAAAAGGAGGAGGGCAACGAAACAACCAAAAATACGAGTCAAAGTGAACGTGTAAATAAACTTATTACTATTACTATTTTCAACAGTTTGTTCAAAACAGTGCAACAGGTTAACAAAAGTGTGGGGGGAATGGGACGAGGTGCTGATGCCAAATAATTGAAATTAACAAAAAAAAACAAGGCCTAACTGGCTCCTATCATAAAAAGAAAGTTCATAAAACAAAGACCTAACTGACTCATCTAACAAAAGACTTTAATACTAATGTCTCTAAATCTAAGTCTCCTATCACCTACATGCATGCTAAAATGTAAAGGTACCCCAAACTCACCTACTACTCCCCATCTCCCCACCACAGGAACACATTACCAAACTCAAAACTATACAGCACCCAAAAACACATGGTCTTACAGGCAGAACACATAATGAAAAACAAAAGGCGGAGACACAGGATCCTGAGAATGCGCCCTTTTTATAGACCCCCCGGATCTGATTGGTGGAACCCAATCAGGTCATTAGCAACTGGGGAGAAAACAGAAAGGAGTGGGGGAGACACACACACACACACACACACACACAACCAGCCATCTGATTTTGCTTGGCACGTAACACTGGGTGAATGTGACTTGTTCTGTAAAGCGCTTTGAGTGGCTAGAAAAGGAATATATAATTTCATTTGCTGACTCCAGTTGTCCAAAATCACCTCCCTGCAAGGTGTTACAGCAGCCCTGAGACAGAATGAGTATAGGCTAAAACAAGAATAAATATAATAAGAATAATCCTAACAGATTAAATAGGGCTCTCGCCAGCATTGCTGGCTCAGGCCCTAATAATATAAATTGAATCAAATCAAATAAAAAAATACATTAGAGTACAATTAGACACAGTGAGTGATAACGGAGTTATAATGCCTTACCATCTCAGGTGACAGAGATGTTATAAGTAGCAGCAAGTAAGAGATTGTAATAATGTGTTTTTGTGTGCATATTTTCAGCACAGTCCAGTGGGGGAGTAGTGACACTCAATGTGAGTGGGTTGTTGGTCATGGGGGGAAACTGGTCAGTGTGATGACAGTATGTTTTCTCCACTGATGTTGTACAGTCTGATGGCAGTGGGCACCAATGAATGCCTGAAGCATTCTGTCTTGCTCTTAGGTGGGATGAGCCGGTGGCTCAATGAGCTGCCCAGCTGCCATAGCTCATCATGGAGGGGGTGAGACAGGTTATCCAGGATGGATCTGATCTTGTCCATCATCATCTTCTCTGTCACCGACTCCAGACTGTCCAGTGCCAGACCAACCACAGAGCTTACTTTCCTCACCAGCTTGTTCTATCTATTGGCCTCATTAACCTTGATGCCAACACCCCAGAACACCACAGCAAAGGTCAGGGCACTGGCTACCGCAGACTGGTACTGCAGAAGGACGTCAATGGAATAAGTTCTAGGCAGGACAAGTGGACTCATGTACTTGCTGATTCATTCAAAGATATGCTTTACTGTCCTCCAGCAGAACAAGAGACATTTGACATACCCTAGGAACATTTCTTTGCTTATCTGCAAATAAGACATGTTATATCTTCTAAGATTACCTCTGCTTCTGTTAACCTCTTTTGTAATGAGAGATTCATCTTTGATTACTGAAATCTCAGTTTCCCCGACAATCAGTCCTATGACAAATTCTGTCCAGGTGGTTATAGACTTAATCAGATCCATGTTTACATGTAACAGACTGAGGGAGACTCATTATAACAGGATATCACCCAAGTTTTCTTTCTCCTCTTTGTATACATTGCCATTCTGATAGGGGGTTGTCTTTCCACTGCCTCTGGGATTGTAAAGTAATTTCCAGATTCTGGAAATTAGTGGGATTGTAAAAAAAACAACTTTAAAAACAACCCTGCAGCTCCCTGCTTCGCTAAAAACTTCTTTTAAATACTTAAAACAGGATCTCGCACAATTACAAAAGAGTTCCCGCCCAATGTTAGTTTAGGTACCTGTTCTACATTATTTATCTGCAGACATAAATAAAGTGAAAGACTCATCCTATAACTATATATAGCAAAGCAATTACTATATATTTTTTTTTTGTGGAAGAGCTGTATAGCTGTCTGGGTTCAAGGTACATAAGGTACAAAAAAATCTGTCTTTCTTTTTTGGCAAACGAAAGATGGACTTTGTTTTATACCTTTATTCCTATTGTTTTGTATTGTTATTGTAGACTGTATTGTCTTACAACTCTGACAAATGGTATGGACAGTCAAAGCTTTGAAGTTGTGATATAATGATTAGATTGTTTGTAAGTGCATTGGTTTATCCCAATAAAAAGAAAATTTGGAGGAAATTGCTAGAATCTTTATCTTTAATTAAGGGAGTAGAAGTTTCACTTGTAGCCCCTTTGAACCTGTTACCAATCAACCTGACTCCATTTTGCCAATGAAGAGTTATTAATTATTTTAAAGTATTACTGTTTACTTATGGGCAGAAATTATGTCATTCAAATATTGTTAGGTGTATGACAGCAGCGATCAAATTCAAGATTATTTAAACACTTTGACCAATTTTCAAAGAATTCACTTATTCACTTAATCACAGAATTTCTTGGTTATTTTTAAAAACACTTATCCAAAAATATTAAAACCTAAAGTTGATTTAACTAAAACATAGAAAATCCAAAGCGCTACAATGTTAAAGGCTTGCTTAATTTCATTTATCATGAGTTATCAGTGTCAAAAACATTTAGTATCTCCCATAGGAAAAGCTGATAGGTCATATCTATATCTCAGGTGATGTGACTCCCTCCTCCTGAGGCTTTATAGCGGCGGCAGCTGAAGCTGTCTCACACATCCGTGCTCTTATCACAGAAAGTATTGTCATTGTGGAAACATTTGCAGCTGACATGCACCCCTGTGGACAAAGCCAATTCTGTATGATACCTTTATATTTCTAAAGAAGACACAGAGGAGGAACTATACACACCAGGTATGTCAGATTTCAACACTGATAGCAGATATTTTCACCCAGCTCAAGATAATTAACCTGTATCATCCCAGATTATTATTAATATGTTTATTCTGAGATTTGTGAAGTCTGAAATTAGCCATCTAAAAGGGAAACTGTCCCAAACATCTGTGTTATTCCTTATGGCATATCTTTGGCTTTACAAAAAATAATTTTATTGCCAGGTGTGGTGCTAAACTGAGTGAAAACTGTGAGGATAGCAGGAGTATTTGCTTCTGGGACAACAAAAACCAAACAATATCGGCCATGTATGAGTCAAAATGAATGCACGTAAAAGAATATAGGAAATGTTTTCGCTTCTCTTCATTTCTGCAAAGGTTTATTTAACCTTAAAGACAGTCTCAAAAAACAACCATTAGACGAACAGCTGTAATAATCTGTTAATTATCAAGATAACAGTGGATCTTAATGCGCTTTTATTATGTAACCCTGGGCAATAGTGGAGCAGTTATTTTTGTAACTAAAAAATATAATCTCTGTGTACCAGTCCAAAAGTAATTTAAATATATATCCAAAGCTTATATTTCTCATGTGCAATGGTTTTTGGATGACTTATGTTTACACATTTTACACTGCAGTTATGTAGATGATGTTTGTATTTGCAGAACCGTAAACCAGGTGCAACAGCTTAAATGACATCAAGCTAACTCGTGGAGTAAAAAGCTCTGATGTGCACTGTAGACCTTTGCCACTATTTGTTCACTGTACTCTGCTCCTCTCTGTATCAATAACAGCACTTCATTTTGCTCTCTAATGGCTTTATTGCAGGAATTAGCATGTGAGCTATTGCCTGGTGGTGAAATGGAGGGAGCCAGCGTCAACATCTTTGTCACTGTTCAGAAGATCTACTACCCTTTACTTTGCATCATGGGTATTCCAGGTTTGTAGCTTGTCATGTCATTCCGTCTGTCCATGTCATGTTAATAGGTTAATCAGGGATGATTGGTAGGCCTATCTAAATACAAAAAGGTACACATTAATAACTTTATTAATGTTAATACATCACGTCTAACTGTTTGTATATGTTGTTGTCCACTAGGACCATAAAGTTACTTTCTTGTGATCCCTGTGTTTTGTGCATCTTGAGTTTTGTATTTCCTGTTTTATTTTGTAATTCATTTCCTGTGCTCCTGTCTGGTTTTCTCTTACTTCACGTTTCTTGTGTTTCCCAGTGATTGTCTGCACCCGTTCCTACTGTCACCTGTGTATCATTACCTGTGACTTCTTGTGTGTATGTAGTCTTTGTGCCTCCCTTTTATCTTGTTGGATCATCTGTTTATGTCCGTGTAGACCTGTTTATCCCTCTGCATCTAAGTTTATTGTAGCCATGCCATGCTGTATTTCACCTCAGTGCTTTTTGTCCGCGTTCCTCTGTTGGAGTTTTGGATTATCTAAGGTTGAGTTTTTGTTTATTTTGACCTTATAAGACTGGAGGTCAGTTTCTTTGTTGTCTTTTATTAAATCCTGTTTCCCCCATACCTGCATTTTGGGTCCTGCTTAACCAAACTGTGACAAGATTGCTCCCATGCAAGCATTACGACTCACTAAATTACTTGGATCTTTAATGATTTACTAATATGCAGGCCATAAGTATTACAAGGACATGATAGGAACGTAGGAGATATTTTTACCTTCAAAACCACGGTCAGATGTAAAAACTGGCATCTGTATTGAGCAGAGATAGGGAGATGCTTAGCCTAGCTTAACTTAAAGACTGGAAGCAGCGTAAAACTGGCATAGCATAGCTTTGATAAAAGTGAAAAGGTACTCTTCAGAAAATCTCAAAGCTTTAAGCAATTATATGTTATGTGTTAATGAGGTAATTAGGTAACAACTTCTAATATAGTACCATAGAAATTGTGTGTATTCATCTATGCTTTTTTGTAAATGTCTTTCCCTTACAGCCAACCTCTTCACATTCTATATGATTTGCTTCCGAAAATGTGGGATGTCCAACACAGCCATCATTTACCTGAGCTGTCTGGCCATTGTGGACACCTTTTACTTGGTATGGGTGATCCTCATTGACTTGACCCTCACCTTCTGGCTGCTGCAGCCCTTCTGGCATTCCCACCCGTGGTGTGGCATCCTGGGATTCCTGCAGTATGGATCCCTCTACAGCTCCTCCTGGATCGTGGTGACATTCACCATAGAACGTTATCTTGTCCTCCGCAGCACAGCAGCCAAGCGGCACTTCTCCCAGGCCTGGATTACTAAATTGACCTGTATTTCTATTGTCCTGTTGTCACATCTTGTCTCTGTGCCACTTGGCTGGATCAATATTGTCACTCCTGTTTCCTTTCCTGTAAATGGGGAGAATGTGACTCTTCCAAGGTGTCATTACCATGATGAGACCTACACTACTATTATAGTGTGGATCACCACTTTCCTCTCTGGGGGAATTCCAATTGTGTTGGTCATCATTTTCAACTACCTCATTGGATATCATCTTTGCCGTGCCAGCAACCTCTTCACCAAGGAGGAGCTTCGCGTCATGCACGGGAGGAGCACCAGGGGCATGTTGAGGAGGACCATCCTGTTGCTGGGCACTGTCTCTGTTTCCTTTGTCGTTCTCAGCCTTCCTCGCTTTGTCACATACTGCATCCTGAGAACCAAGTACAACAACGAGAACTTCGACAGGAATGACTATAGAATCCCTATCAATGTGGCCGGAGACTTAGCCAACATGCTGCAGAACCTTAACTCCACCACTAACTTCCTGCTCTACTGTATGGTCAGCCGGCGTTTTAGACGAGAGCTGGTCCAGGTGGTGACTTGTAAGTCAAAGGCACGTGAGCTTGGCTCTGTTCTCACCCACACTATCATGAATGTCTTCTCAGTTGTGGATCATAAGACCTCACCAGCCAGCCACCCAGTGACTGTGGTACTTACCAGTCTCAAACAGACAGAGTAGAAAGGAACTGGAAACAAGGGCAAAGATCAGACTTGATATAATTGTTAAAGCCTAAAGTTTTAGTCTTGATCTTGGAAAAATTTATTTTTTACAAAATACTTTTGGAACCACGCTAAATGGACTGCATTAATACAGTGTTTTTCACTACATGTCAGATTCATATATATATATTGTTGTGATTTTGAAGATTCCTTGACTTTTTCCACTAGTGCCACCTGGAGGTTGTCATCAGTGTTACTGAAAGAACTGCCACAGCAGCTTTCTTTTTTTTTATACTTTGTTTTTATTGTCATTTTTAGCTTTACAGTTTCAACCTGGAACCAACATACACAAACATTTACAGGGGCATCTCAGGCAAGTGAATAGTTTCCTTCTTAGTCATTCTGAAGTAATCTAGTTATTTGTTGGCATCACTTTCCATGTATTCGGTCAAATATCTCCAGTTCCTGTCATGGATATGTCCTTTGACAGTTCTTTGTTCAGATGTTCAGCTCTGTACCAGTTTTACTGGCTATAAGTAAAATTTTAGTCAGATACCTGTTCCCTTTCTGAACAGCTTCTTCATTTTCTTCCAAGTACATGACAACACAACTGTTTGGAATATCGTATCCCATTATATCATTTAAAATTGTATACACAAGATTCCAAAAAGGTTTTATCTTAGCACAGCACCAGAAAACATGCGAATGATTGCCCTCTTGGCAACCAGAGAGCCTCCAACAAGGTTGAAGGATTTTCAGTTGTCTGCTCTCGATCTGAGGTGTTATAAAGAATCTAGTAAGATTTTTCCAGCCAAACTCTCTCCCTGCCTGTGAGCTGGTGGAGGTGCATTGTGTCATACACATTTTATACCAGTCGTAATTACTATATTTAACTCTGATTCCCATTTTCAACTGTTGAACTTACTCTATTCTCCTCTATGACTTTAAAGAAGGCTGAGGCGACCCACGATTTTCCCTGATGATAGGCATCTACTATAATTTTGATTAAACAATTTAATTCAGTTTTAGGATAAATTTTAACCTCTTTCATAAAATAATCCCTAATTTGAAAAAAACTGAAAAAAATCTGTTTTTTTCTAATCCAAATTTACCTCTTAATTCTTGAAAACTCATACACTTGCCCTCCTTAAGGATGATACAGAGAGTGGTAATACCTTTCTCTGTCCATGGTTTGAACCTTGAGTTATATAAACCTGGTTGAAAGTTTGGATCATATGCAACCCAGTTTAATATCTTTCTCTCCGCCTGTAATTTATATCTCTTAATTATCTTGTCCCAAAATGTAAAATGTGTTATTGGGTTTATTGCCTGTTTTATAATTTCTGTCTGTTCTACGTTGCCCAACAAGACTGGAATTTGTAAGTAAATAACTTTCATCTCTATATCTTTCCATCTCGCCTCATACTCAGTTGTGCACTTATTCTATTTTTTTTTACCATTCCAGATGAACCTTGATATACTATTGTCCCAGGAGTTGAATTAGTTTTGTGGTATCGTAATTGGTAAATATTGAAACAAATACATCAACCTTGGGAGGATATTCATCTTCATTATCCTGATTGTAGAGCTAAAATCTAGGGGGAAGGTTGACCACCTCTGAATGTCTTTTTGAATGTTTTGTTCAATAACTTTGTAGTTGGCTTCATATAATTTACCTTGTGTCTTGGTTATTGTAACTCAGAGATATTTCATGGTTTTACAGTTCCAATTGAAGCTACTAATATCCCTAGTTTGTTGAGATTGGGGTCAGTTAAAAGTAATAACTTGCGTTTTTGTAGTGTTGATTTTATATCCTGAGTAATGAGCATAAATCTTAAGAAAATTAATTAGCAGGGGGACTCCTTTATCTGGGCGTTTTAAAAAAAAGAATCACATCATCTGCGAAGAGGCCAATTATGTGCTTTTTATTTTTAGTTATCTCTAACCCCTCCAGATTTATATTCTGTCAAATGGCTTGTGCCAACGGTTCAATATAGAGGGCAAAGAGTGTGGTGCTCAAACAACTACCTTGTCAAGTGACCCTTTCTAATGTTATCCTTTTTGACAGATGTCCAATAACCTATATATATTATTAAATGGTTTTAATATTCTGAATTTAATATTCTTGATACAAAAATGCCCAATTAAAACTATCAAAAGCCTTTTCTGCATCAAGGTCGAATAATGCAATTTAATACCCTTTTTTTGTATATGAGCCTCAATATGAAGAGTTCTTCCATCAAAACAACTTTCACATGGCAATTTGGTTCTTACATTCCTGTCTAATACAAAATGAATGGCAATAACTTTGGTACCTGGAATTTCCCAGTTTGGGATCAATAAAGTCTATCTATCCATCCATCCCCTAACTTTTCATCATCATCATCAGGGAAACCTTTACTTTACCTTGCAATGACATTCCCATCAACTTCTGCTGTACTTTCTGTTTGGTGCTGATTACCAAATGTACACTGTCACTGATGACTTTATACCATGATGACAATGTTAGCATGCAATGTTAACATGAACTCAAAGCACCACTGTGGATGACTACAACCTCACAGACCTAACTGTACACTTTTTGTCTTGTAGATCATACAACACAGGTGAAATAAATACATTTAAAAAATGTATACATTTGTATGTACCATTGCAACGATCGATGTGATCTACTGAAAGTCCATAAAGGCCATGGGAAGTCTTTTGTATGTAATTGTATTTTCCATGTCTTCAAGGTCCTGTGTAGCAGCTAATATTAGCCCTGACAATGTTTCAGTGTTCATCCAAAACTGCCACTGGAGGGTCAGTAGTATCGTAATTTGTTCCCAATAAAAATTGAATAGATTATATTCAATTCAATTCAATTCAATTTTATTTGTATAGCGCCATATCACAACATACATTGTCTCAAGGCACTTTACATAGTGAGGTCAGTATTACAGTATTACAGGGAAAACCCAACAAATCCCACAATGATCAAAGCACTTGGCGACGGTGGAGAGAAAAAACTCCCTTTTAACAGGAAGAAATCTCTGACAGAACCAGACTCAGTTGTGGGCGGTCGTCTGTCTCGACCGGTTGGGGTGAGGAGAGAAATGAGGAAGAGAGGAGAGGTGGGCAGAAAGAGGGTGGGAGGAGAGACAGTAGGAGAGAAGAGAGAGAGAGGACAGTTGTACAACCGCTGCTGTAATCTCTACCAGACTGATACTTATAATTAAAAAATACAATTATGTTGTTGTTATTATTAGTGATGATATTAATATTAATATCAATAATAACAATAATAATGACGGGTTTGGGTCCTGCAGCTCTGGGGTCAGAGATACACTAGGAGAGATAGAAAACACAAACAGGGTTAGTGACATGTTCTGTAAACATATCGGGGGATTGGGGGGTAGTATAACAGTTGCTTTAACTACTTATAAATACAATGATGTTATTAATAATAATAGTAGTAATAATAATAATAAGGTTTGGATCCTGCAGCTCTGGGGTCAGATCTACTAGGGGAGAGAGAAAACAGAGTTAGTGACATGTAATGTAGATACATGGGGGCAGAGAGAGAGAGAGAGATTGAAAAAAGTGGGAGAAGGAGAGAGATATAAAGAGAGAGAAAGAGGGGGAAGGAGAGAACGGGAGAGGGAGAAAGATGCTCATGATATAAGTTCCCCCAGCAGTCTAGGCCTATAACAGCATAATAAAGAAATGGTTTATTAAACACCTGAGCAGTTCTAACTATAAGCTTTATCAAAAAGGAAGGTTTTAAGTTTAACTTTAAATGTAGACAGGGTATCTGCATCCCTGACACAAACTGGGAGCTGGTTCCAGAGGAGAGGAGCCTGGTGGCTGAAGGCTCTGCCTCCCATTCTACATTTACAGACTCTGGGAACCACAAGTAATCCTGCATTTACAGAGCGAAGTGATCTATTGGGATAATATGAAACTAGGAGCTCTGTAAGATATGATGGAGCTTGATTATTAAGGGCTTTGTGGGTTAGGAGCAGTATTTTGAATTCTATTCTGAATTATACAGGAAGCCAATGCAGAGATTCTAACACTGGAGATATATGATCTCTTTTTCTAGTTCCTGTCAGAACTCGTGCTGCGGCATTTTGGATTAGCTGGAGGCTTTTCACAGACTTATTGGGGCATCCTAGCAGCAATGAATTACAGTAGTCCAGTCTAGAAGTAACAAATGCATGGACTAGTTTTTCAGCATCCTTTTGAGATAGGATGTTTCTAATGTTCTTGATATTGCGCAGGTGAAAGAAGGCTGTCCTAGAGACTTGTTTTATGTGTGAGTCAAAGGACATGTCCTGGTCAAAGGTAACTCCAAGGTTTCTCACAGTAGAGCTGGAGGCCAAGGTAATGCCATCCAAAGTAACTATATGATCAGATAATGTTTCTCTGAGGTGTTTAGGGCCGAGTATAATGACCTCAGTTTTTTCTGAATTTAGAAGTAACAAATTATAAGTCATCCAGGCCTTTATGTCTTTAAGACAATCCTGAAGTTTGTCTACCTGATTAGTTTCATCTGGCTTTATAGATAAATACAGCTGGGTATCATCAGCATAGCAATGGAAATTGATGTGGCGTTTTCTTATAATATTGCCTAAAGGAAGCATATATAAAGTGAAAAGTATCGGTCCCAGTACAGAACCTTGTGGTACTCCATGTCTCACTTTTGTATGAATGGAAGATTTGTTATTAACGTTAACAAACTGAAATCGATCAGATAAGTAGGACTTAAACCATTCTAGTGCTGTTCCTTTAATCCCAATGTGTTCTAGTCTCTGTAACAGAATTTTGTGATCAATGGTATCAAATGCAGCACTAAGATCTAAAAGGACGAGAATAGAAACATATCCACTGTCTGAGGCCATGAGAAGGTCGTTGGTAACCTTCAGTAGTGCTGTTTCTGTACTATGATGTTTTCTAAAGCCTGACTGAAAGTCTTCAAGCAGACTATTCCTGTGTAAATAGTCACATAACTGGTTAGCAACAGATTTTTCAAGGATTTTAGAGATAAAGGGGAGGTTTGATATGGGTCTATAGTTAGCTAAGATATCTGGGTCCAGAGTCGGTTTTTTGAGCAGGGGTTTAACTACTGCCACCTTAAAGGCCTTTGGTACATAGCCTGTCAATATAGATAAATTAATCTGATCTACTATGGAATTATTAATTAAAGGTAATACATCCTTAAATAGCCTCGATGGAATAGGATTTAAAAGACAGGTTGATGACTTGGATGAGGTGACAAGTGAAGTCAGCTCAGCCAGATCTATAGGGGAGAAGCATTCTAAATATAAATTAGGCGATACTATTGGTTCAGAAGCTACTGTACTGGACAGTGTGTCTGTGCAATTAGTGGGAAGAAGCTGGTAAATTTTTTCTCTGATGGTAATAATCTTATTAGTAAAGAAACTCATGAAATCATTGCTACTTAGAGTTGGAGGAATAGACTGTTCAGTAGAGCTTTTACTCTCTGTCAGCCTGGCTACAGTGCTGAAGAGGAACCTGGGGTTGTTTTTATTTTCCTCTATTAGTGAAGAAAAATAATTGGTTCTGGCATTTCGGGGGGCTTTCTTATATGTAATTAAACTATTTTTCCAGTCTAGGTGAGAATCATCTAGACTATTGGAACGCCACTTCCTTTCTAACCTACGTGACGTCTGTTTTAAAGCACGTGTCTGTGCATTAAACCATGGAGCTATCCTCCTCTGATTGACTGTCTTCTTTTTCAGAGGGGCGACAGTGTCAAGTGTGGAACGTAGTGAGGCTGCTGCACTATCAACAACATCATCAATTTGTGTGGGAGTAAAGTTTTGATAACGATCCTGCGCTGTATCGACACATGGCAGTAGAGTAAATAACGAAGGAACTGTTTCTTTGAATTTACTAACAGAGTTTTCTGATAGACACCTGCTATAATAGAACCTTTCTCCAAATTCAGTAAAGTTAATAATGGAGAATTCAAATGTAACTAAGTAGTGATCGGACAGAGGGTTTTGAGGAAATACTATTAGATTGTCAATGTCTATGCCATAGGTCAGAACGAGGTCGAGGGTGCGATTAAAACAGTGAGTGGGTTTGTTTACATGTTGAGTAAAACCAATTGAGTCTATGAGCGAATTAAAGGCAGAACTAAGACTGTCGTTGACAACATCCACATGAATGTTGAAGTCACCCACTATAATAACTTTATCTGTGCTAAGCACCAACTCAGATAAAAAGTCTGAAAATTCAGATAAAAATTCAGAGTAAGGGCCTGGTGGTTGATATACAACGACTACAATAACTGGTTTTTGACATTTCCGGCTAGGGTGAAGGAGGCTAAGAGTTAGGCTTTCAAATGAGTTAAAACTATGTTTAAGTCGAGCGTTAAGCAATAAGTCTGCTTGGTAGATTGCTGCTACTCCTCCTCCTCGGCCTGTGGTCCGAGGAATATGAGTATTATTATAAGAGGGAGGCGTTGATTCATTTAAACTAACATATTCTTCTGGCTGTAGCCAGGTTTCGGTCATACAGAATAAATCAACGTACTGATCAGTTATCAGATCATTCACTAACAAAGATTTAGATGGGAGTGACCTAATATTAAATAAACCACATTTTATTGTTCTATTCTTAGGTTCATTTATAGGGTTTGTGTTGATCTTTATGAGATTTGTGTGAATTACACCTCTTTTATTTCCCTTTGGATTAGATAGTTGAAGTGGTCGTGGGGCAGAAACAGTTTCTATGGGGTTTTGTGGGGGCGACTGCTGTAATAGAAGCGCAGAGAAGCGTGTAAGACTGCAACTCTGCTTCCTGGTCCCAACATGTCAAGTGAATTGTTTATTCTTATTCATTCTTGGTTGGTTGAAAGTGAGACCTGACACCTGGCCGGGTGCAGAATCCCTACCTTGCTTAAGGAAACCACCTGATTGGCAGTTGTAGTCTCATGCCCCACATTATTTGCATAAATAGGTCACAAGACTTCCGAGCTTTGCATAAAACAGAAAGGGACAGGCAGTGGGAATGTTTCCTGTTTGCCACAGAACAGGTTTGGCAGTGGCTGAGGGAGAAGCAGTTCTATGGAAAGGTAGGAACTGTGAAGTTCAGTTTATTCTCTGTATGTCAATTTACAGTGGAAAACACACTGATACTTTAAAGATAGTTTTTAGGAGGACATACTTGACATAACTTTACGCCAGTGATTTTGACCTTTGTACTAGTTTGCAGTGATCGGGTTGATATGTTACACCCAAAGACACAGGAACATGTAATGAGAATAGTTCATGTTATGTTTTCATTTAAATTCTTTTTTAACTTTAACTTTTATAAAATGTTTTTTCAGTGATGTGGTTTACCTTAGGGGAGTGACTTTGTTTTTGTAAGTGTTCTAAGTAACTTAGAGACTACAGTTGTCTTTGTTGCCAGTTGTGCCTCAGTAAGGCACTGCTCACTTTGTGTCTCTTTCCTTGAACACGGTTTTCATTTTCACTTTACCAGCGGCAACGGACACTTTTCCTCTGTGAAAAAAATGGACCCTTTCAAAGGTAGGAATCAAAAGCTTATCTGACTCACAGCACTCACAAATCTGCCTATCAGCATGTCCTTCTGAAGTGAAGTGAAGCACTGGCGCTTAAGTCCCCTTTAGAGTGACAAAAATGAGAGGAAGTTCCCTATTGGCTGCCATTCACATGGGAGAAATATGATTGAGTGCCCTCTAGGGAGAACTTTCATGCAATAAATTAAGATGATGTGCCCTTTAGAGCAAGAAAATTTAATAATTTGTCTTAATGAGCAGCCTTCTAGTGGAGAAAACGTGATGCAGTGCCCTATAAGGTGCCCTTAGAATAGTCTAAACTTGACGTTCCGTGTAAGGGTACCCTTCCAATGGAAAAGGGTGCCGTTATGAAGTGTCCTCTATGCCACCCCTACATCACAGTGCCCCAAATGGTCCCCTTTCCAGTAGAGAAAATGGGATGCAGTGCTGTATACGGTACAGGTGAGAAGACATGATGAAGTGCCCAATTCGGTGCTACTCTAATGGAGAAGTGCCCCTCAAGTGGATAAAATGTGATGGAGTGCTGTAAAAGGAGCCTATTTGTGTTTTTGTAGCATTACTTCAGCAGAGCAGCTCTCAGTCTGTCACCTAGCAGTGCACTTTTCCCCATTTTTGTGCTTGTATGTTGGAGGGTGTCATGTGCATACAACACATGTTTAGGTTGTAAGGCTACAGCACACAATTGTTCACAAGAGCATAAAGTCATTCATAGATCTAGCCTCCTAAATTTCTATCAAAGTCAATCACCAGACTGATGGATTTAACTTTAAATTGTACAACATTTTTCTCCGGAGTGGCATGCCCACGGACCCCCGAGAGGGTCTGACGTCCGCCCCCCATAGTTTCTCAAAAACTATGAAAAAATCTGTGGGTACACTTACAATGGGATAAATTTAAGTGCCCTCTAAGAAGCCTTTTCAAGTAAGAAGACTATTTCATCATACTTGATGCATTGTAGCTTTCTGCGCGTCATGCAGTAGGCGCCCTTTGTTTTTTTCTCGCCCCTGCCCCTCAAACAGCCTGAGTCTGGCACTGAAGTGAAGTGAAGTGCCAACCTGTTTTTCTGTTCTGCTCTCGTTGTCAGGACCTTGTCCTCATCAGAGTGCTCCTGTTGAGACTGATGAGAGCATGACATCCTCCAGTCTGGACTTGGTCTGGCCTCCTTCTTGTAAACAGTGCACACGCCAAGCAGAGACCAGCAACAGGCCACAGAACCATGACTGTGAGCCAATCAGGGGAGCAGTCAAAGCCGGACAGAGGAGACTCGCTGAGAGCTGCTACCAGCAAGAATCCAGAGCAGACTGCAGTGCTGCTCCGGAACCTTGCTTTACACCCCAAAAGCACTCGGGACACATGACACCCCCCCGCCCTGCAGGTGTCTGGCCTCATGGCCTCAGAGATCAGGCACCGCAGTATGAATGGGCGCACAGCGTTAACCACAGTAGAGGCTTTGCAGGCCCTTCAAACTGGTCCAAGGGCTGCTCCGTGGAGGAGGCAGAATGCTTGGAAGTCCCTTTGCCGCTCATGTCTGCAGCAGAGGGCCACTACCCCTACTTTGTCCCATCCCAATTCCCTGCAGCCCAAAGGCCTGCTCTGTGTAAGTGCTCAATTATCAATTGAAACATTATGATGTCTGGTGCTATTATCAAATATGGGGGATACCTATTTTTTACAATCGACAACCTGGTACTGGAAGAATTTTCAAGATTTTTATCGTTATTCCCAAAGACAAAATGATTAATGAATTTAAAAACATGACAGAGCAGCTTTGTCTTTACGCTCCTACTCTTATGTATGAATTGTGTTTACCTCGTGTTTTTTATACAGTTGAATAGATGATGTGCTGTTTAACTTAAAATCATTTTCCTTGTGTCGGTCTCAGTACAGACTTTTAGTGTACCTTCGCAATTATGTCACACTAGTGTCATTAGTAGTAGGCTATATAATATCATAATAGAAGAACAATTGTAGAAAAATTGTATGTTTTAAAATATTGATATAATAATAAATTGATATTGGCTGCAGGCTACTACAACCTATATCTGCTGTCAGAATTACTATATTACAAAACTAGGACCAAAAAAAAAGAGAGCATATTTTGGAGTTTGATTTTTTTAACAGATCTGGTAATCATGACGTGTGATAGATTAGGTTACCTCCCAACCCTGTTAGGTGTCGTTTGGCTGCTGCTCATTGTGTTTCTGTCGAGTCTGCATGACCTAATTAGTGCTGAATTGGAAATTGTCCAAACTAGGAATTTATGTCTGCTCCCCCATGTTACTCTGCAGGCCCCAATCCAATGCAAGGGAGTAGTCTCAGACATTGTGCATGTCACAATCATAATTATTGTCATTATAAGCATGATCACCCAGCAGATCCACACCAGGAGCCTCAACACCACCACCAGCCCTGGTAGGGGAACAAGTCATGTCAAGTCTGTTTGTCATTGTGATCCAATATTCTCAGAACTGATTCATACATTACTTCACACAGATGTGATGAATCACTCTCAGATTGTTTCGGATTATTTCCTTTCATAGGAATGCCTCCCCAAAAAGACTGCAGCCTAAAGACGTTCCCAATGCCCCCCACGGGTGTCCACCTCAGTGTGTGGCGCCTTCTAGAGATGTGATGCATGAGGTCAGCGTGGATTTCTCCTCCCAGGCAGTCGTAGGAACCGCCAAAAGGGAGATCAAGAAGACCATCAGTCTACCTGAGGAGTGTAGTAAGTCACATCCATGTCCCTGCATAAACATATACATGTAATGTTTTTCTCCCTAAACCTAAAGGATGTACGTTTTAATGCATGTTTCACTGACTTTTCATTGACAGGGAATGTTTTCATCACATATTCAGTGGACACAGCCAAGGACATTATTCTTTTCACCAAGTTTCTGACCGATCAGGGATTCAAACCAGCAGTAAGTCCAATGATGTCACCCATCATCTTTGCTCCTCAGTGACTTTCCATACAAACACTCACTCCCTGCTTGTGTCTTAATAGATTGACATCTTTGATAATCCAATTAGAAGAATGGGCATTACTAAATGGATGGACAGATATTTGAATGATGTAAGTGGCAGTTAATCTTGAGCGGATTCATAATGTCGTCTCCTGCTGAAGTTGACAGTGTGATATTGATGTATTTTACAGAAATCAATGCTTATCATTGTGGTCATCAGCCCCAAGTATAAAGAGGACGTGGAGGGAGGTGGAGATGACGACCACGGCCTGCACACTAAATACATTCACAATCAGGTAAACACTGACACAACTAATAAGACCACTGTTAACAGCTGAGGCAGGAATGTTTGCTTGCAATATCCCCCTCATGTGGTGAGATTATGTCATGAAACTCCCTCCTCCCCTCGTGCTAGAGGAGAATGAGGAAATGGCTCCTGCGACTTGAAAACAGGACATTTCACTGCTCCGCTCCACCCAGTGTCCCCACTCTCACAGTCCCACAGAGTCAGTGTGTCACAGGTGCTGAAAAGAGCCCGGAAGGCTGTCACAGCTCCACGCTGCTCAGTGCATGTCTCTTGGGAAAGGCTGTTGTGTGTTCTCACATGATGCATCTTATTCTTGCTGTTACTATTTATGAACTGCACTTTTCCTTCCGTGTCCTTCCAGTGTTGATGACATTTTTTCAGACAACATAGAAGGTTTCAGTGGGTTGTGTACATCAAAAAGACAATCCAGGCCATAGTGTTTCAGCTCACATTAAGAGGGACACGAACACATTTTAATCACACAGAGAAAAAGGAAGCAGTGTGTTGATTTTTCATTTTTTGTGTTATTAAGTGAATTACTTGCGTTAAGGTTATAGAGCAGTAAGAACATCATGGATGTCCTCTTTCCCTATTGGCACAGATCCAAAATGAGTTCATCCAACAAGGCTGCCTGAACTTCAGACTGATACCTGTCCTGTTTCCTAATGCAACTAAGGTAAGTATTAGCAACACAAAGCAAAAGGCACACACACACACACACACACACACACACACACACACACACACACACACACACATACACAAACATACGTACATATGGGCTTTCAGTGTTTGTAGTGTGTAGCTTTGTGTATGGATGTATTGAATTTAGCCCAAGAGCCACCCCAACGCCACAAAGGTTGTAGCCTGATTTCAGACTTTTAAGAAAATCAGCAAGTTTCAATTTTATAAATCGGAGAAACATTATTGCATTCATACATAATTGATGAATGTATGAATTTAAATCAAACATGAATTGGTATATGATGAGGGGGAATATAAAACGGACCCCTTTTTGCCTTTCCGTGTGACAGAAACATGTCCCCAACTGGCTGCAGAGCACCAGGATTTACCGCTGGCCCCAGGACACGCAGGACCTGCTGCTGCGCCTGCTCAGGGAGGAGCGCTACATAATCCCACAGGGCGGGCCGGATCTCACCCTCACTGTCCGTCCCCTCTGAGAACGGAAAAGTGACGGAACCCAATGTGGGTGTGACTTTCACATGCTTAGTGCAGACGGGCACTCTGGCAGCAGATGATCTGTACAGTCTTTTCATTGGTATAATATTTCTGGATTCTGCTCATGTACCGTGCTGCTGGCAAATGCAAGCAGAACATATCATGTATCAAATAACAAATCATGCTTGAACCTGATTTAAAATTGATTAAGAACATTATATTCCACATCTGGATTGAAAAAGAGCACAGAAGCAACTTCTCTCATGTTCCCAAATTCCCGCTTTCAAACTGTGGCTCAGGTAATTGTCCTTCACCTGGAAGGGATTAGTTTCTGTCTGAAGAACAGAGGGTTACAACGAAATAAGCTCTGGCTTCACCCCGTCTCTTAACTAAGAAACAGCCCAAAGTGGGCGATCCCCGTGTGAACGAACTAAATTCCACAGCGACCTTTTGATATCGTATCCTGAGCAGAAAGAGAGAGGGGCTGAGTGTTTTGTGTGTGTGGTTTATTTATATCTGTTGTATTGTGCTGCTTCTTTAACGAAGATGTGGACTGTGCTCTCATGTCTTACATCTCGAAACCTTTCTTTAATTAAAAAACAACATGCACACAGGTGCCTGGAGTTTGACACAGCAATATCCATTTGCTCTGATAGATCTGACAGGGCAGCTGTTACTGGACTTTGTAGTTTGCACTTATTTAGATCAAGCAAGATTTACGTAAATCTTCATTAATTCATTTATTGGCCACTTGGAGGCAGCGGAACAAACCTGACAGAATATCATCTAATTATAATAATGATAATGATAATAAACTTCATTTGTATAGCACGTTTCTAAACAATGTTATAAAGTGCTTCACAAGGATAAAAACAACAATGAAATCAAACACTGATTTAAAATTCACATAGAATATACTAGTATGATAAAGTCAATATGCATACTTTTACAAAATATCTGGCTCTAATAATAATAATAGTAATAAATTTCATTTATTAGCACTTTTCATTGCTAAAAGCAGTCTCAAAGTGCTATAAATAACTCACTTTGTGTGCAGTGCTGATAAAAGCTGGAGGTGAGAGGAACTGCAGCGCCACATAATCGTTTGCCGTGGGTTCATCGATGCATGTGGTCCCTTTCACGTTACATAGTCATTAGATGCTTTAATATATATATACAAATATGTATTCAGTTCAATTCAATTTTATTTGTATAGCACCAAATCACAAGTTCACAACATACATTATCTCGAGGCACTTTACAAAGTGAGGCCAAGAATCATCAGGAATTTATCAATTAGTGCAATCATCTTTAGGTTCACGCTATTATAACATATAGGAACTGTTATGATAATTTAAAAAATTTGGATTTTGTACTTTTTTATAATATATTGTTCCTTCTGAATGAAATGATTAGAATGTTATAAAAAGCCTAGATTTGTACCAGTGCCATACTCCACAGTGCACCATCTGGGCATTTCTTGGCGTAGGTTTACCAAAAGGTGGCAGCATGTCCCACATAATGAAACGCTCCAGCCCTGGGGATCTATTCATTGCAACAGCTATCGTTTCCTTTAACTTAAGTTTCCAATTGCTGATATTATGTTTTGGTATTAGTTTGGTCTGAAGTGGGGGCACAGGACTATCTCTTTGTTTCACACCACCTCCCTGAGACGCCACCGACAGCCAACGTTTCCCTCTGAACCTGACATCCTTTTCGCCGTCAGTGCACAGGCCTGTTTAGTCTGTTTACCGAAACCTGACGGAAAAATGATTTGCTCCCAGCAATGTGTTTGAGGGGAACTCCGGTGATGTCCAGACTTTTATCAACTCCTGCATGAGGGTGATTTCTGTAAACACATGTCCTGCCAGAACCAATAAATCTGATGTTTGTTATTGTTCTAGGATTGCCGTGCCACTCGCCTCGGCCTTATCTGGTGAGTCCAGAGCAGCCAGACACAAGGCCTGGATCCCCTAATTCATCTACATGTATCAGGCCTATTGAGGTGGCCTATAGGGATAAAAACAACCGTGTTTCATGAAGGATCGAGAAAAAGAGCAGAGAAGGAGTGCGGGTTCCTTATTTCCAGTGGAAATCATCTTTACTGAGGGGCATGAATGTTAAAGGAACAGTTCGCTCCCATTTTGTAAGTTCACCAAAACACGTGCTGATGATGCCCCACAGTTCCATCCTAACTTTTTCACAAAAACTAAGTAAGGAGAAAAGCAATAAATTACCTTTTTTTATTGACAAACATTCTGTGTTGTGAATTTCCTCACTTGCAATACTCTGGTTGCTTGTATCCTACGACAGCTTTGGTTGTGGCTTTAACCACATCTCATGGTCTTCAGCAGCAAATACAGGTGTTCCAGCCATTCACATGGCAGCAATTCAAACACCAGCAGCTGAGGAATTACAATCCAAGACATTCTTCTTCCTTTCCAAAACCTGGCATTTACATTACTCACAACTAGGGGGAGAGCGCATACGTCTGCCAAGGCTAACGCCCTATCTGAAAACTGCAGGTCTGCTGCAACTCTCAGTTCTTTTAAATCAAGACTGAAGACTTTTCTGTTTGCCGCTTCCTTTCAGTAATAATATCTATGCATTTCTTTTACTGCACTGTAACTTTTATCACCTGTCTTATTCTACTTTAATGTTTTTATTTTCTCTTTTTAATTTTTTGTATTTGAATGTGATTTTATCTGTTTCTTCCCAATGCTTTTATTGTTTCATGTACAGCACTTTGATTTGCCTTGTTGTTGAAATGTGCTATACAAATATAAACTTGACTTGCCTTGCTTATCTCACCATGTTCATGAAATTGGGGAGAAAACAATCCTGGATCCCCCTGTTCATCCAGATCCACACCAAACAAACAAACGCTGATGAGAACAGGTGATGTCAACATGAGGCCGTTTATCAGCGTTCATACAGCTACCTCAATAAAAAGGCTTTATACCAATTTTTTATTTTTTAAAAATATATTTAAGTATCCCTATTCATTAACTAGGACTTGACGTTACAATCCCTGAAGTCAGCACTTTACTTACCAGAGTGTAGTTACTCTTGGCATTAACCTAGACCATCTGATTGTTGTAAGCATTGCTAAGGATTCAGCACTTTATTTACCAGGGTGTAGTTTTTTTTTGCAGTGACCCCCAGATGGAGCAACTTTAAGATGCAATGCTGGTTGACGTTATGGTGAGGTGAGTGGGCGGGGTGGGGTTAGGTGGAAATTAAACCTTGTAACCTTTGGTCTGTGTTCCAGGGACAAGACTGTTTTAAAGGTACATTTGGCTATTTTATGGCTATTTTATCACTTTGAGATTGCTTTTAGCAATGAAAAGTGCACTATAAATGAAATTTGTTATTATCCTTATTATTATAATTATTATTTCAACTGTTACAACCGGTAAACTGAATCTGGTGTCCACAGTCACAGGAGATCCCCTGTAATAGTTTGGGATTGGACACACTTTACCTGTGTGTACTACCAGTTTTTAACGGCATGGTGTTGATTGGTAATGTCTGAATTTTTTGATGATTTTTAATTCACCGCCATCATCATCAGGAACATACTAACACAGATGTTTTTAGAAAGTGACACTTTCACCATCACAGTTTGAGGCTCTGCTCCTAGTGAGGTCATCTATACTTAAAATGTACACACTTACTGTACTGTGAGGCACTTTAGATGAAAGCCCCTACCAAATATTGCCTTACGATTGGTATATTAATGTACAATTTCTGGATTCTGCTCAAAGACCTTGTGCGTGCTAGTAAATGCAAGCAGATGCCTGCTGATTGGTTCATTAAAAGGGCCAGGCTCTGACTCAAGGTCAGCACGCACTCCAGCAGACAGAGGCTCCGTCTCCATTAAGATTAAATGCTAATGAAACATTTTTCATCATCGGGGGAAGTCGTTGGCTGCGATGTCCGCGGTATGAACCGGACCAGGCAGCTGTTCGGAGTGGAGAGGAGAAAGCAGCGAGCTCAGCACATCCAGCAGCGATGCCTGCTATGTAGAGGCTATTACAGGAGAGTGACTGGAATACTGAACAGCCCGGATGATTTGCAGAGGGGGTAAAAAAAGACGTCACACACCAGGCAAGTATCTGGAGGTGGTTCTGTGGATTCAGACACAATACACCCGCCTATATACACACACATGGAATTCTGAAAGATTCAAAGGAAAAATATGGCTTTCATTTTAAGGTCAGTGTATCATTTTAAGGTGGAATGACAACAGTAGAGGAACATTGATCATTCATCTAGGTGAGATTATGTTCATGTTTGTGAGACGTTTTAGATGAATCTTTGGCAATAAAACCAATTCATTGAGCCAAGACCAACGATTCACTTGATATAGTTTTACACCACTGAGGTCTTGAGTACGAAATTGCTGGAGTACCACTCCACCCAGACATATATAAAAACAGTCTTTGGTTTACATCAACTGTATTTTCATTTACCCACATTTTGCTCGACATGAGCCAAAACAGTCAAATCTTTGTAAATTGACTGTAAGTATATTGATTATAAGAATACACCAATATACCAGAATAATCCTAAATGAAGTCACCATGTATGTCGGATTACGTAAACTCCTCCACAGGTCATTAAAACTCCTAATTCATTGCATATCCTTGGCGTTGTCAGTGGCCCTGAAGATGTGACATGTCGCAGAGGACCATGTTCAGCACTAACTCTCAATCACTGCTACTTGTGAACAATCCCTCAATAATAATAAATAATATAAGTATTTATTAAAATACAACACATCAGTGTTGGTTTGTGGTGGCTGTAATAGTCTCCCTGTACATTATGGTGATTCAGTGTTTGCTATATGAGTGTTATATTCCCATATAGCCTCACAGCGTGTCTCTGGTGCTAAAGTAATTCGATTGCTCGTAATGGAATTTTTAATTAGGCCTTCATTATTATAAGATATAGCGTATCGTTTCTTCATGGATGTTTCCCTGTGTGGTGCTTTTTGTGTTTTATATACTAGGACGTATAGGACAGCTTTTTTCTTTCCTCTCTCACAGGAAATATATCATCCAATAAATGTGTCCCTAACAAACCCCCAGTGAGGAAAGTGAAGCTCTGCAGCGCTTCGATCTGGGTCTGATTCTTGCTCTTATGCTGCAGTGGCAAACGAGGTGAAAAGTTGCTAAGCTCAATTCGATGATGCACAGTCCTGTTTCCGGTTCCAAAGCTCGACTGGATTTAGTTAGAAAACAAGAGTCCTCCAGTGGGATCTGTTTGTAATTGCGGGCAGCATTGGTTGAGTTTTTCTTAAATTGCTGTTAGTCTTCTTATCATTAAGGGGGTTACCACATATTAGGAACTAAGATAATGAACAATAATATAAGGTTTTTGCTAACTACAATTTTATGTCATTTTTTTATTAAACAAGATTTGTTTTTACATTGTATCACAATGTATACACAGTGTATCATTATTATTATTTCTTATTATTAATTAAAGTAAAATGGTAAATGGACAGTATTTAGTTATCTCCTCCTCATCGACCACCTAAAGCACTTTATAGTACAAGTCACATTCACACATCATTCATACAATGCTTCTATACATAGCAGTTTTTCTATCACACATCATTCATACACTGCCGGCATGACCGTCAATAGTGTTAGGGTTAATTGTCTTGCCAAAGGACACATTGGCACACTGACTCTAGGAGTCAGGGATGGAACCATTGACATTCTGGTTAGTAGACAACCCTTTCTATCTCCTGAGCAACAGCCGGCCCTATTCTCCATAGACTTACAGTATAATTTGATTATAATAATGGGGTCAAATTACAGATGTGCCTCATCATCCTGTGCAGGTTTAAACTGATATAAATTGTAAATACAGGAACAATAATTGAGTTTTGAGTGAGGTTTAATGGATACTTCTTATAATTAGGGGGAGTGTCTGTTGTTTAGAAACCTGCTCATGTACATAAAGAGAGTGCACTGCTGGTTTCCACACTCAACTGGCCTTGCAGCTCAACATCAGGAACTGCAATTTGTTCTTTCTTAACATATTTATCTAAACTGACTCCAATTGTTTTCCCCCTCTCTGAAATAGGTTCCTCAGTTTCTGCTTCTGTGTCCCGCATGTTGCCTTACATTATGAAAATGAGACATTTCAATTTAGTCAAATATAAAGCAGAGTTGTATAACTGTGTGAATGTGACTTGTACTGTAAAGCTCTTTGAGGGGTCCATACGAAAAGTGGTGTATAAATAAAGTCTGTTTATTTTTTTTACGATGTAACAAGATATATTCTAGCATTAAGAAAAGTATGGCTAAATGTCTCATGTGTACTTCTGATTTATTGTTAAAAAGGACCCTGAGTCTGGATTCAAGAACTTTCCAATTATCACCAGTGGAAATAGAAATGTCGCCTGAAGCCTTTAGGAGTGAAAACTGTCTCTGCTGTATACTGAGCAAAAACCTAGACATTATTTTGATGACACAAAATACAAGTACAAATCCTGTCTGTTTGTGGAGGTGATAGAATCCCCTTAGGAGCCCTTGTTTGTCATGTTATATAGGGCTTTTTAATGTCTATGGACATGTTTATACTTTTACCACTAGTTGTGTCAGCATAGTTACTGTATGCGGTGTACAAAATGTATTTTTTGGTAATAGAGTATTGAATCTTGAATCTATACACTTGCACCAATCAATGCAACGGTTTTATTTTTCAGGTCCGTGTGTATTATTTTGAAAATATCCAACAGGATGTTTCCAGGTTTTAGCGGAACCTTAACAGAGATTTTTTTTGACGTGTACAGTTTGTAACAGAGGACGGTGCTCGAGGAGAACGTAACAACAGAATCGTTGTGTTCATACGAACTTATGGTTTTAGCAAACAGCAAAAAAAGTCTAAAGAAAGTGACGAGCTGTATGTAGGTGAGTTATAAGCCGTATCAAGCAGCCAGAGGTCTGTACGGTCTGCGCACTAACTCGTCTCACCGGTCCATAAAACCGCCAACTGTGCTACCAAATGTATAACTGTCGGGCATAAACAACTGCACCAGGCGTGAGCCTTTAAAAATGAATCACTCATTTTTACACTGGTGCTTTGTTTCACTAGGCTCGTGAGTCTTCGTGGTTGCTTTTATTCTGAAAACTGCAACCGGAAGTACTAACAGTCTGCATCCCGACTAGCTTTCAATCTGTCACAGGTTAGCTAATGTGGGCTAGCCTGTTATGGAAGAAACGGAGGAGCACAACTGAGGGGCTGTGTGATACAACGGGGCTGGCTGCGACTAGTTCTGGGACGTGATTTGGAAAGATAACGCCACGTACCGGAAGCTCGGGGGACGTCCTCCTGGTTGGAAACAAAAACAGTACAGAGAGAGAGCTAAAACCAAGGGTCAGCCACAATTACAAGTGCAACATGGACCCGGCAGCTGCGGAGCGTCGGACAATCACCCGCCGACGTCGAGTGTAGCTCCCCGCGCGGCGGCACTCGGGGCGGCTGAAAAACCGCGAATCTTTGTTCGCGGTTTTTTTTTTTTTCATGGGACACAGCTGGGCTCCCCCGCTGCTTCGTCGTTGTTTTATCGCCTTGACAGCACTCCCGTCGGGTGGCATCGAGTGGCCCCCGAGCCCCAGGCGTCCTATGGACTCATACCAGTAGGTTTTTGGCTTTTCTGTCGCCCGGCGCCTCTCTGGCGGATGCGGCAGTCATGTTTGCCGTGCGCATCGTAACCGCAGACTACTACCTGGCGAGACCCATCAAAGACCTGGACGTGTGCTACTCTGAATTCCGGGAGAGCGACGTGAAGAAAGTGCCGGTGGTGCGGATATTCGGAGCAACGCCCGCAGGTCAGTGAACTCCTCGGCGTGTCCGTGTTATTATTGTTGTTGTTACGTGTAATGGTGGCCGTGCCGCGCCGTGCCGCCCCGCGCCGCGCCGCGTCCGGCCGTGGCTGCGGGTTGTGCGCGCGCCGTGTTGCTCGGAGGGAAGCCGGGCGGGGGTGCTGCGCACGACGGCGACAGGGAAGACGACCAGGGTGTTGACACTCGCTGCCGAAGCGGCGTGCGCCGCTGTTGCTCTGCAGCGGTGGGAGACCACCACCACCGCGGCTCCCCCTCCTCCTCCTCCTCCCCTTCCTCCTCTCCTTCCCTGGCTCGGCTTTGTTTTCGCTGCCTTGCTCCGTCGTGGCACGGTGGCGGCGGACAGCTCCCAGGGCTCGGCTTCCACCTCTGCCCGCCACATGTGGCACTCAGGGGCAGCTCGATGGATGTGCTTGGAGCAACCTGTGGAGCGTTGACACGGGCTTCTCCTCCACTGCTGTGGAACTAAATAAAGCCACCAACAATGAAAGGAAACTTTGATCACCGCCACAGTGAAACTGGCTGGCTGCAGTAATGTCAGCAGCCAAAGACATAGAATATGAGCAGCAGAGGACAGTGCAATCTGAAAAGCCAGGAGCCATCATGCAGGAAATGGGAAAAGACCAACATTCTTACATTGTGTGTGAAACTGAAATTCACAATGCATACTGACATTGTTCAGAAATGGAAACATTGCATTGCTTATAGATGGCTGCTGTAAAAGAGAGAGAGAGTACAACAGGATCACAGAATTGATCATGTCCCCCCTGAGCTTTGGCACATCCCTGCTCTCTAATAACGCCATTAGAGCTGAGCACTCTGCATATCTCAATCCCCATGCCGCAAAACAATAGAATCATTTCCTGCACAATGGCACAGCATTAGCATCCCAGCCAAATCCTCTTGCAATGGCCCTGCCCCTCTTTTACCCTTTGACAAGTGAGAACACCATGGCAGGGGACTGGGTTTATTTTAAGCAGGGTTGGTCTCCAGTGGTAATTGAAAAAGAAAAAAAAATACTGTCAAAATCAGCGCTTCACCACACGATGACCTGCAGCATCCAACGGAGGATCCTCTTTGAGGATTAGAGACTGAAGAGCTGAGAAATGAAAGACAGTGGGTTGGGGTCAGTGTGTTGACCAATTTCGTTCTGCCATAACCCTGCAAGGCTGCATGTGACTGTGCAGGACTACACACACGCACACGCACACACACACACTCACACTCACACTCCAGCAGAGGCAGCCTGTGTAGTCCGTCAGTAGACTGTATGTTGAGCAGCAATTCATCAGCACAGACTCAAGCACAATAAAACCCACTTAACATAACGCTGCAATTAGGCTCTCAGACAGGGAGTCACCCAGTACGCTGATATGAAATTCATTATATGATGCGAGACTGAGACTGCCTCAGATTTTATTAGCATAATATGAAAAGTATTATCTATATCATGGGTCTCCAACCTTTCTTCATCTGAGAGCTAAAAAATGCAAGTGGCCAAGAGCTACGAAGATAAATTTGTACATTTCATATTTAAATCCACTAATCTGGTGAAGTTTGACGCAATTTAGGAGGCTAGATCTATGATGAACTTGATGCTCTTTTTTTCATTTAATTTCCCCTATCATCTGTTGTGTTCCTCAAAGAAATGAAGTCAACTTTCAGACATATATATATAAATACATATATATATACATATATATATATATTATAAGGGGTTGCTCTCCACTGCTGGAGACATCTTACTAATAATTGAAGAAATCAGTCTTTCAGTCACATCTTGAGAACCGTTCATCTTATAAGTCTCACACTTGGCATGTATGTTTTTAGGGTCCAAGAAAGCGCAGTGCTGAATTTGGACACGCGTTACGATACATTTTTAATAAACAGCTGATCAGCGCTCTGGTAGCTGCGACTCATCAACGAGAGACGTTGTTAATCACGACCATCACGACAAAGGTGTGTTTGTTTTCCGGTTCAGGGTCCTGTCTGAGTCGAGCTTCACCGAACTCCGAGGAGCTGTTTGTGCAGCATTTGGGCTTCAGACCTCTGAGGACTGAAGACCTCTGAGGACTGGGACCCCTGCGGATCCCACAATGTCTCCTCTCTTGCTTGGGTCTCTCTCCTTGCCCAGTCCTGCGCGTCCTCTTGCTGCTGGCGGGGGGTCACACTGGTCTCGCTCGCTCGCTGCGCATGCACATTTTATATTCTAAAAAATCATCATTGGGGCACATTTTTTGTCGTCCTGAAATGGAATTAGCGGTGCGCCACCATAAAGTATCCCTGTCGGTTGCTCAGTTGGTTGCGGTGCTGCCAGAAAATTACACAGAAAAGCACACTGAACATTAAGTATACCTTTTACCTAAGAAAAATGCATCCCCTTTTCTACGTGAATTGTTGCTAACACTTGCCGTCAGTAACAGTTCCACCTTGTTTTGTGTATGAGAAAAGAAATCCCTTACTTTTTCTCCAATGATGTTTGTTGTTACAAGTTTATATAGACAATATGTTAACTGTTTACACTGGCACGCAACATGGCCAGTGTATGTGAATGATCATGTGATATGCATTTTCCGGTTTGCTAGTATGGACAGAGATTATTTTGGATATGGAGCTAAATCAATCAGAGATCATTTTAGTTTTAAACAAAGTTTTGTTTGTGTCTCAGTAAATCATTCAAGTGAGCCAGCGAGCAAACTATTGGGTCTCACCTACATGGAGTGCAGCCATGGTGTTATAGCTGGAAAATAATGTTTGTTATTAATTAGCCCTGCTACTTCCTGCCACCTACTATGATGTGAAAATGTGCTGTGAAAAGGCTTTCACAAGCAAGGGACCTCCGTAATGAACGCGTACAGGTGTGATCATCGTCACAAGCATGCTCTCAGGTTGAACATTGTCTAGATGCCAATACCTCTGATCTAATCCGATTGCTTAACATTGCTGGCATGTGGCCCTGAATCATATTTCTGTGTCCCATTGAAGCATTAAAAGCTTTCACTGATTGAGTTGTTACACAACAATGTACACAAACACAGTGGCAGGCATTGTTGCTCTGTTTTGTATGTGGTTTGAATCAGACTCTGTTGTTTCAGTATTGACAGAGAAGCTTGTCTGCTGTTGGCGTGCTGTGCCGGGAGCCCGCAGGTTCGCACAGTTTGACTCTGCTCCCGCTCCGTTTATGTGTCACTTGTGGCGCGCTGCAGTCCAAGCCAGCTCCGGGTTTTCAGAAAAAAAATTCACCATCTGGAAAACATTGAAGCCGACACGAAGCTCTTTCTTTCTTTAGCTCAGAATCAGGCCACACCCACCCCCAGAAGGAGTGACTTTTTCAATGTTTCCCTTTTCCTTTGTTGTCTTTTATTGTCGAGCCTGAAGGGAGGAGTTCATGAGAAGTTTTTTGCGCAATGAGTGCCGACTTTTATCTCATCATTGTGTTTACCATGGTGTAAGTGGTCAGTGCATCTGCACCATGTGGCCTTGGCCACAACCCCAGGCCTCATATTCCCTGTCCTTTCCTGACCTGAGCCATGCACTCCCATCAATAGGCCCTGTGTAATTCGATGCCCTGCTTTCTGCCTTGTTCCCCCTCCCTTGTCTTTGTTAGCATTCAGTGGCTGGCCTGCCTGTGCTGCACTCTTCTTAGAAATGCAAGTCCACCTCTGAAATGGCTCACGGAGAGAAGAAGAATACAGGGATTCCTTTGTTGTGAAATTGCACTTGTCCGCTTAACTTTTTACTTTCCTCTCATCCTGTTGGTGACTCAGGTTCAATTATCATCCTCTAACTCCTCCCCTCTCTTCTAATTACATCACAAATGAGAGAGATGTGTGATTGATCATTGATATTCTGTCCCTAGATTTGGTTTTCATTCTTTTGTCCACACTGATTTTCCAGTTTTGTCTCTGGGAATGTCTGGTTCCCTCTAATGAGTGATGCATGTAATTGCTTCAGGTTTGTCACAGGAACCTGGAGCCATAAATCATAAAGGAGAGTCTCAAAAAGAGAGTGAGCTCTGCTCCACACTAATCCTCCCCCTGTGATGTTTTTGCCCACTTATTGAGGCCCGGCTTCTTGTCAAGGCCTCTTAGAAGTTGAGTCAGAAGGAAGGAGTGTTGTACAGGATTTTTGAGTTATATGAAATCACCCCAGTTGCTCTGTGTAGAGGACACGGGCAGTGATCGATTTACCGCTGCAGGAACAGGTATACCGAAAGGCGACAGCTCAGCTTTACTTGTAATTTAGTTTAGGTTCCTACACAGTATGCAAAAGTGTGGAGTTTGGTAAGGATAAGTATAAGAAAAAGGAGGGTTTGGAAAATTATTTTCCCATGCTATTTGCTCTTTCTGTTTTCTAAAAAAAAAAAAATTTCAGGTTTGTAGCCAACCAAATAAAATCTTAGTTGACTCAGATTGATTAATGGCTGCGATAGTTTCCTATGGCCGTCGAGGGCACAGGCCTGAAACTGCAGCAGTCCTCGTCCCCAATGTCCTGTCAGCTTGATTCACACTCGTTCGGTGGGACAGGTTAATGTACATGCACATCTGTTGTGCACTTCTGGAAGCTGCTTCCTTACTGTCTTGTCTTAATCCAAATGGCCATCGAAAACTCCAATAGGACATCATAATGTGATTAAGACATATACATTCCTACATGATGTGACTAAGATCAATGTACTCTTAATTTGATTATAGCTTTTTCAGAGTATGACCTATGTCAGGTTAAGATCATCAGAAAATGCTGCTTATTAAATTCAATTCAATTTTTTTGTATAGCGCTAATCATAAAATATATTATCTTAATGTACTTTACATAGTGAGGTCGAGACCTCACATTATCAGAGAGCAGCACTTGGCGACTGTGTAGGAGAAAAAACTCCCTTCTAACAGGAAGAAATCTCTAACAGAACCGGAGTCACTCACTTATGTCAGTGTCTAATTCAGACTATTTTCTTAATCAGCCTAATATTGGACTATTGCTGTCCATGTAAATGGTGTCACTGTCCTGTATATTAGAAATGGTACTGGACCTGGTGCACTAATAAACAGACCACCTCATTATATCCATTATAATCATGTGTTCCTAACATAGTACAACCTCAATGTGATCTGTAGAAATAAAAACCAAATCTGAAATGAAATGTAAACAAAGAATTATCCACAACAGAATCATAGATATTTAACAATAATCAATACTTGATCTTACAATAACAGAGAAGATCACAACATGTTGTCTGTCAGCCATGGGTGACACCTAATGCCCAGGGCGGTCCAGCTCCTCAACTCATAGCCCCCTTCCTTACACACATACACCCCCCCTCCCAACACGCACGCACACACACACACTTACATTCAACACACATTCATACTGCCCCCCATGCCCACACAACTTACATTTGCAAATACTACTCCATATAAACGTTGACTTTGCTGTGAACTTGCCAACAATATTTGGTCACAATTGCACTCCGTATTTATATATGTATCTATCTACCTCATTGTCCATTGGCACTTTGTTTAAATTGTACAATTTTGGCACATATTTGTTGGTTTTTTATTTTGTTTTTTTATTTTGTTTTTATTCTGTTAATACAAATGTATCTATTTATTCTTAGTCATTTTTGTTTTTTGTTTTTGTCATTGTTTGTCTGCTCTACGTGCCTTACCTTAATTACCCCCTGGGAATAAATAAAGTTCTCTTGAATCTTGAATGAGACAATTGGGCTATTATTCAAATTTTATTTTGTAGCAATTAACAATGGTGTCCTATGATGATTTAGCCAAGTAAAATAATGTAATTTGTCTTTATAATGTACTTAAGTAAAAGTTGAAATAAATATAAAAACTCAAGTAAAGTAAAGGAAAGTTACTCCCAAATTCTACTTAACTACTTAAGAAAAGTAAGTGTTATTTTACACCACTGCTTTCCAGTGATAGATAGGTTGAGCTAGACAAACCCCAGAGACCATAGATCTGTTGTCCAGTTGACATAGTTGTCAGTGCGGAGTGGGCCTCCCCCAGTTACATCATGGGCGGGGGGCAGTGGATTGCCCTGTCCCCTCTCATTCTCCCCACTAAACTTTTAACCCATTCAACTCCACCAGCCAACACATTGGACAGCCCTGAACATCAGATATTATCATTCAGCTTAACAACCAAGACAAACAGTCAGAGCATTAGCACTGTCTGCAGTTGTATTATCAGTATTTCTGTCCTCCTCATTCCGTTAGTTGCTTTTCTTAGTTACCTCTTACCTACAAAGGGTTTGAGCTTTGAGGTTTGAGGTAAGGCTGTTATGATTCTTACAGTTGGAGTTTATGGAGGGTTCTGTAGAACCAACCAAAACACTGACTATTTTGCCTAAGGATTAAAGATAACTAGAATGTCAATAGCTGTGTCCATTTCTGTCTGCACAGGTGTACTGTCTTCATCAAAGTTGTGACGCTGGGATATGCAGGCTATGATTGTGGATGGTAGGTTGCAGCCTAGGAGTTGTTGTCGTTGCATGCCAGACGGCCTTGTCAATGAGGTAATGTGATTTAGTTCATCTCCATGGTGAGATGCCCATTGGTGCGGGGTGTGTGGGTCTGTGTGTGTTGGGTAGGGATGGGGGGGGGGGTCTTCTGATGTTAAGTGCTCTCTAATGCAGGGTCCCCCAGAGGGCCACTGTCTGATGGTGTCTGTTAAGTCGTATATTTTGGCAGCACCACTTCCTTTTTCCAAAGAGGGTTCCTGTAAAGGGGTTCTGTGTGGTCTGCAAAGAGAAGCCTGTGCTGGCACGTGGTGCTGGGTCATTTCAGGTCCTCCGCTCAATGTTTGTTCCATTTCCTCCTGCACCATTGTCCCCATGGAGAGAGAGAGAGAGTTGGAGGAGGGGCCCTGTCGGTGAGAGAGGGACCCTTCCCACTGTTTCCCCTGTGGGTTGCTGGTGTTGTTGCTGGAGAACTCTGCAGTGTGTCAAGGCAGATTAAGACCTTGTTTAAAAAGAATGAAAGAATTTGGGAGCCTGAGGAAAGCTTGAATCACTGCTCGAGTGGGAGAGAATGCTTTGAACCTGCCACGCTGTGCCATTCAGCATGGATGATAATGAGGCCTGTGTGTGTGTGTGTGTGTGTGTGTGTGTGTGTGTGTGTGTGTGTGTGTGTGTGTGTGTGTGTGTGTGTGTGTGTGTGTGTGTGTGTGTGTGTGTGTGTGTGTGTGTGTGTGTGTGTGTGTGTGTGTGTGTGTGTGTGTGTGTGTGTGTGTGTGTGTGTGTGACACACAAAGTGATTAAGTTTTCATCCGTAGCATTGGGGGTATATCTGCAAATGAGGGTGCAGTAGCAGCACTGCCTCCTGTTATTACTGTAATACACCAGTGCTTCAGCACATTGGCCATTTTCTGTGCTGTTGTTCATCAATAGGTTTAAAAGGATTTTAGCCTGTCCATGTGAAATATTGCTATTTTGTTAATATTATCTCTAGATCAGACCTGACGGAAAACTTTACTTTACTTGGGTCCAAAGTTATTATTTTCCTCAAACCGACCATATTCAACTACAAACATACAGTCCATTGTGCAGTCTATTGAAGACAGCTGAACTACTGCTGTGGGAAAAAAGTTGTATCAAGCCATTTGTGTCTTCAGAGGGAGCTGTGCGAACTCTGATTGTCTCACATATGCATGGGCCGGTTTCCGGTTTCAAGGTATACCACGGTATCAAAAAGCCAAGATTCCGAAACCACTCATATTTCCCGTCGGTATGAACCGTCCCCCCCCAAGTTAATATCACTATTCACAAAGAGATTTGCGATGTAATGTTGTAACGCGTGCTGTTACCTAAGTGGGATCCCTCGGCACAAAGCACACACACAGTCCGGAATCAGAATGAACACTATATTCTCTGGTACACGCTTAACCCAAAAATAATGTCTTATAATTCATGTGTACTGCGCCGCCCGGTGTTGTATGAGCGAGAGAGAGAGGTCAGAGCGGGTAGCAAGTGTGCCGTGCGTTTGGCTAATGTGCAGTGCCGGTGCCTTAAGTTTAAGTTTAAGAAGATGTTTCGATGCGTCGGAGCGAGACGGCACTTCCTGACTACAGTGCGATCTGGACACGTAGCAGGAAAAGACCAGCAGCGGCTGCTCCGGATAGCATGTTAGTTGATTAGCCGACTGCTCCACTGAGCCAGTTCCGCATCTGGTCTCTCTCCTACAGCTGAGAGCCAGAACCACCCTCACCTCCACAAGTGTTTACAGATATCCTCACTGTGAACCAGAAAGTGCAGTGGAAACCCCCAGCTCGCGTAATGTGCAGACGAAGAACTCTCTCCAACACGAGCAGTCAAACGATCACCATCAACAACACTTAAGAGACTGCATTTATTTAAATTCTATCTAGAAGTGGTTTTTTTTTTCAAAGAAAATTATTCAATCATGTTCTATATGTTAACATATACAACATTTACTAATGCTCCAAATGTTCTGTATGTTGTTTAAAGTATATTTTGGTCAAAAAGTCTCATACCGGCCCATGCCCAGTCTCACGTGGTGTCACTTGAGTCGAAGTTTGGGCTAAAGACGTACAAATTTGAAATGATTTAAATAGGTTTAAAAACCTAGGTAACCTGTGCCTCAACTCTGCCTGAGGCGAGTTGAACTATTGACCAGTCTTGTGTTGGCTCAGTATCAGTAGTGCGTTTACTTTGATCTTTAATGCTAGATTCTGCAGTGTTTCCCATCAGACTGCGGCAGCCCATCATTATCTAAGTTGTTTGTCCCATACATTGATTTATTAGTGGTGACCTGCCACAATATCAACATTGGCTGTTACATAATGATGTTGTATTACAAATGGGTCAGATTGGTAAATCTCAAGTTACTGTAGACATGTCTGTTGTAGTTTAATTGGCCAATGGGAGCACAGGGAGAAATCCCACAGAGCATTTTTTTGCTATTGACCAAAATGTATTTTATTTTTAAATAGCATACAGAACATTTGGAACATTAGTAAATGTTGTAAGTTAACATATAGAAGATAATTTAGTTATTTTCTTGAAAAAACAACAACACTTCTAGATCAAATTTTAAAAAATGCAGCCTCAATGACAACTTCTTTGAAAAGGTGCCAATTCTTCTGGGTTCTCACAGGGTCTGTTGAATGATTGCCTCTGGAACACGCTTTTCCACACAAACCAACTAACAGACCAGTTGACCAAGGGATCACCATGCTAACCCCCTCGTAACTTTCTTATTTCTTCTCGATGTGAATTAACATGACAGTTCTGCTTGATTGTCCCTGACGTTTATCATTTTACCCAGCAGTGGCCCCCAAACTCCTTTTTATGTTGATTTGCCTCGTGTCAACATGCAAACACCGAGCCTGGACACAACTGCAGGGTTTGGGGCAACTGCTCCACTGTATGTGTATCCTTCAGGTCTTTGATGACTGCTGATTTTAGGCAGTTAGTTGTTTTGTGCTTAGGATGGTGGACTGATTAATCATTACTGGAGTGTCTCAAATCTCAATACAATCAATCCTTTAGAAGCTGGAGATTTTACTAGATTTTTGATGCATGGATTTATTGCAGAGCTTTTTTTGCTTTTTGTCAGTGCATTCCTGTACCTGTGCGAAGTCTGCATTTCCTTTTGAAAGCTGTGGACCAACACCCATCAGTCTTTCTGCCCGTGTTTTTTTCTTTTTCTTTTTTTAATCTGGGACTGCAGTGGAAAAGGAAACATTGTGTTTGATCAAATTTTTATTCCATAGCCATGTACAGTCAGTTTGAGGGCAAGCTTATTATGAGGGAGATGGGAGGGAAATTCTGGAAGCCCAGCTCTAAAAATAGCACTGTGCGTTTTCCTGCGCACATGCCTGAGTATTTTAATACGACTGTGCTTGCGTCTGCAGATAGACGGCTGGCTGGCTGCTGTTGTTGCTGCTTAACAAGCCACCGACTCTTTAAAACTGTCTGAGGGTCTCCAGTTGCTTTCTGAGCCAATTGTACATTTACCACCTCTGATGTCAGAGGTGACACCTTTTATTCCTCCAGGAGTAGACCTGCTCTGTTCTCAGACGGTACGCGGCACCAGTCACAGCTATTTCTCAGCTGCAATCATGTGTGACTGTATCTTTTTGGCTGTTCCTGTGTTTTTTGCTCGGGAATCTCTCCTGCTCTATTCGTTCATATTTTATTCTCATTTCTCTTCAATGGAGATCTCCTTCCTTTTTGCAGTTTATCCTTGTCTATAATGTTTGTTTCGCGTTATTATCCCATCATCTTTTACCTTTTCTTCCTCTTCTCTCAGATGAGCTAGTCATGAATCTTCTGTAACTGAACTACATTCTGTCATTGTGTGGAATAAATCACTATGAGAGGGATTTAATGAGACTGCTGCAGCTCCAGTAGCTGATCATTTAGAAGATCTGACACCAAATCCCCATGCACATCAATGATGCACAGGTGCACAACACATAAATGCAGCCATGAGACATAACTGATAAATTACAGATGGAAAGACTTAAAAATTATATTTAGACGAGAAATTAATTGCAGAATTAAAAACCTTAAAGGGGCAGTAAGCAATTTTGGAGAAAGCTTGTCTCTCTCTCATAAGGTGTTGGGGAGTGATCTATATAAACTCACGCAGTGTTGTGAGATGCGGTCAACACCATTTTGGTTTTCTTCAATTCACCTAGCCAGGGCTGTGCTGAAAAAAAGATTTTTTTTGGCTGCACACACTAGGGCTGAACGATTAATCGCATTTGCGATAATATCGCGATATGATAAAACGCTATTTTCCAACCGCAAGGGACGCGGTTACACGGGTCACGTGATATGCGAGCGAGTGGAGCCCTCGGTTCCAAAACAAGCATCAGCCACTCTGCACTAACCTGCTGCGCAATGGCCTCAAGCTCGACAGAACGGAAAATGGTACAGCGGAGACTTTAGTCTCGAAGAGGAACAGCGTAAGGTGTTTTGCAGAACATTCCGTGCTACCGTTGCTACTTCACGGGGCAACACCACCAACCTGCATCTGCACTTCACACAGCGCCACAGTGGCTACATGACGAGTGTACGGCCAACAAGTCAGTGAGAGTTTTGACGAACACAAAACCACACGACAGTTGTTTGAGACTGTTACTCCGCATGAAAATGTCTCACCTGGCACCGTGAGGTGACGAACACCACGACCATTCCCTTGTTAAAAGGGCCCATATTATGCTCCGGGCACCTTTTCAACCTGCCTCCACGTATATTTGGTTATCTGGGGTGTCTGCCAGCCCACGGAGAATGAAAAGAAAACAATGAGTCGTTGATTCGTGGTTTGGGTTGATCGTGCAGACGGTCTGTAAACGAGCCGTTCACAGCCCTGGCGTCAAGTGTTGAAGTTGACTCCTGCTACTGGGGCGACCACGCCCCCAACCTGAGCAGCACCTCCCCCCTTGAAGTGCGGAAAAACAGATTGCATCTACGCCATAATTTTCTCCCTGCAAGCGAACGGCGACGAGCGGCTACTGGCGGAGCTCGCGGCTACCGGCGGAGCTCGCGGCTACCGGCCGGCGGAGCTAGACTCGCGGCCAGCCACGAGCTTCGCCGGCCGGGATGTCGTTAACGTTCTATCGCCCAGCCCCTTGTGCTCTGTGTGTAATTATGGAGATCGTGTTCTGTGCCTCCCGGGTCTCTACGTCGTGTTTGTGCCTTGTTACGTGCGACTGTTGTCATGGCAGCGCAACGCCGTAGTTGCGCAGCAGACCCGGGGAGGAGCGAGGCGGAGCGAGGCAGAGCGAGGCGGAGCTTTGCGGTACACGAAGGGAGGGGGGCGAGGAGTGAGCAAGAAAGCACTGGAATCGACCATAGTCTCACAGGGCTGTTTATACAGAAAGAGGAGGGTGTTGTGGCTTGATCCTTGAGGTGTTTTGACATGGAATAGTAGTGCACACTCCTGAAAACCAACCATTACAATCGCAATATCTGTTAGAAAAATCACGGTTCGATATTTTGCCCAAATTGTTCAGCCCTGGCAGACACATAACCGACAGCTCCCAGGCCGCAAGGAAATATTCGCAGAATTTTACAAAAAAGTGTATTGGATCTAAAACGATTACTGTGCCTTTATTTTGTCCGTTTTTGATAACCTCCCCCAAACTCAAAGTTTTTTTGCTATTGGAGGAGCTCAGTCTCTTTTGGGGGAGCAAAGCCTGTAAGGCTTTAAATAATAGTTCAGCATTTTTGGACCTCAGCGTATTTGCCTTGTTTCTGAAGCTGAGATCAGAGGATCCATTGTCTCATGTCAATGATTTAAAGATGCTTCAAAAATTCTGAAAACACATTTTCTCAGTCAGCTTGTTTCTGTTTGATCAGATCTTTCATGAGCATAGTCTTAAACAGTTGTGGTTATTTCTTTTTAGATATTTCTGTACTCTCTGCACTTGGCTTGAAGTGGGTAGACTTTTTATGTGTTAAAAATGAAGTAATGTCATGGTACCATGCACTAATAAGAATTTAGGCTATCCCATAAAGAATGAGATTTAAAGGGGCATTAAGCAATTTTGGAGAAAGCTTGTTTCTCTTTTTGTTGTTGTTGTGATTTTACTCCTCTGGCCGGGCTGCAAACCCGCGATCTCCGGTAGTGAGTCCGACGCACTAACCAATAGGACAAACCCTGGAGTTGCAGAGCCACCTGCTAGCATGTCTCTTCATGCCTTGGACACACTACACAATTCTCAAAGTCGTCAGATCTCTGTAGATATCATACTACACAACATGCTGTCTTGTAATCGAAGGCTTTCAGTTGTTGTGCTGTTCACACTACGTGACTCAGCTGCAACGGGGATCACACACTACACGATCCTTCACCAGGAGAAATGTCACCAAAGCAGTTTTTTTTCACGAAAACGCAAGAGGTGACAGGAAAATATGCGATACACGTGCGAAACAGGGATTATTCGTCACTTTCGCGATGGACTAAAAAAAAGAAACTGCAGTTGGAGAGAAATAATTTGACGCATTATAACAATATGTAATATGTAATAATAGGTGGTTTCGCATTAAAGTCAGCACGAGGTTAAGCAGTGAAAACGCACAACATGCCAGAAAAAGCCCTGCATATAGTCCGCGCAATGATTTTTTTCAGACATATGGAAAAGTCAGAGAATATGGTTGAAGAGTGTTGTTGTGTTGTTGTGCTACAATTCCTCCCCTGGGTTTCCAGGTTGACGCACTCACTGCCTGTCACATCACAGCTCTCGCTGCAGGAGACTGGTTCCCTGACTTGTCCAGATATTCAGCCTGATATCTGAAAAACGTTGGCAAGGCCTCGCTGAGTCACTTTGATCTATATCAATCTAGTATTATACAGGAGCAGTTGTATAATGTTCTACAGTACATTTCATGTTCAACCTCTGACAGAAAATAAATAATATTTAACCCAAAATTAACTTTGGTTTAAATATTATGATATCTTCACACATAGCAATGTGTGAAACTGCACTCGCCGTGTTTTGTGTAGCGGTCTAATTTTTGTTTTCGATTTATTTTTTTCCGATTAACAGCGCCAGGGCTGAGCCAAAAACCTGAACACATATCAAGCCGATGATAGGGCTGGGCGATAAAACAATCAAAATAATTATCACAAAATAATTTTTCCTCGATTGCAATATTAGACACGGTTGATATAACTTCGATAGAGCTAATTATATCCATGTTTTGACAACAGACAACAAGAACAGCCAATGATAATGAGAATAGAACCGTGCTGAACTAATCATGTGGCTGGAATAGAGTTACAGCCATGTCAGGTTAGGTTGACGCACACGGCAGAGCGTAGCAGAGGCAGCCGGCAGCAGCTCACATGTTAATGTTTGGACTATTGCAGTTGTGCTCATCGAGGACGTCAGGAGTGAGAACGAGATAGAAGAGAAAATGACGACAGGAAATGTTAATTTGAACGACAGCGTTACCGCAGAAGACGTCCCAATGGATACAGCCCAAGGCTCAAAAGACGAGGACATTGTTTAAAGGATGGGTCTGACAAGATGCAAAGAAGCCTTTAATGCAAACTGTGTCCAAAGCATTTGTAGCAGTTGCAGCAGTTGTATTTATACAACTGCATTATACAGCAGCAGTTGTATAATGTTCTACAGTACATTTTATGTTCAACTTCTGACAGAAAATAAATAATATTTAACCCAAAATTAACTTTGGTTTAAATATTATGATATCTTCACATCTCGCAACCTTTAAGCTTGACAGACATTCTTCAGCAAACACAGGCTCGGCCTGTCCCTCTTTTAGGGTGCGTTCTCTAAAAATTGCCAGTAGATATTCAGAATAAGTTAACTGTCACGTCACCATGAGTCACGTGATATGTAGCATCCCACTGCCCACACATAACATGTACATGATTACTGTGAAAAGGCGCGCACACACGGATCCAAATCGAAGAATCAATATTGGATCATTGAAACAAATAAAACCCTAATTCTGGGAGTGTATGTTGAATATAAACATCCAGTGTGTATGAAACATCCTGAACTGAGGTTGCCAGTTTTTGCTCCATCTAAGCTACACTTACTCCTCTAAGGCTGCGCTGGATAGAAACATATGTATTGTGTTTGTGTGTGTGTGTGTATGTATATAAGAACGAGATGACCCCTGCATGTGTGTCCCAGTAACTGCAGGCACCCTGAAGATTTCCCCTCTGCTGGTCACAGTCCATGCCTGTCACTCTCTTCCTCTGCTGTTCTCGGTCTTTACTCCTCCTCCCCCTCTCTATCTCTCCTGTCCTCTACATTCCTTTGTTTTCCTCCACATGCTGTTCCAGTTTCAAGGTTTTCACTAATGGTTGACCAATATGGGTTTTTCATTTGCTGATATTTATGAAGCAGTGTGGCCAGTGGCTGATATAAAATGCGAATAATGTCACCAAAAAATCTAATTACCATTCATTTCTGTTTGCTCATGTATATCGGCACTAGGGCTTTTGCCCAAAAATCATATTCGAATTTCGTTTGTTTATTAATATTAATATTAGAATATATTCAAATATGTTCGGCCCATTCACTGATTAATCGATTCTGGCCTGCCTCGGCCCAGATTTTTTATTTAACTTAATATCATGATCGACATTTTTTTGGAGCAACCTTGTGTGCAGATATCGGCTGATATAGATGATCTGAAAGATGCCAGATACTGGTGCGATATATCGCTCCATCGCTAGTTTTCACTTAGTTCCCTTGTATCCCATCAGCATTTCCTTTCATCTCTCTGTGTTGGACTGCCTCTGTGGGAGAGCTGCTGCATAGGGCACAGAGAGAGAGGGTGTTTACAAGTGGAGCTCATTTGGCCTTTGCCCCCCCCCCCCCCCCCACAGTCCTCCTCAGCACCCCCTCTTCTTACCTTGTTGCCCCATTCACTTGCATTCCTGAACATTAAGATGGGGCAGTCATTTGTGAGGACAAATTAAAAGGGGTGCAAATTAACTGGACAGATCCTTTTGTGGGGCCAGTCCAGGATTCATTCAATCCAGACCTAAATTTTTGTCCCATGCTGCCATAACAAAACTCTGTTTGGGTAGTCTGTTTGAACCTTCTTTCTTTCTTTGTAATGTATCTATTTTTCCTGTGTGAAAAGCTTCAGGACCAGTGTGGAGAGTATGGGAATTACAGGGATCAACACCTGTCATTCAATCCCTGCCTCCAGTCTTCAAGCCAATGTGTCTTTGGGCAAGATGTTGTATGAGTGAATGATGTGTGATAGAAAAAAGCCCTGTATATAGAAGGGCTGTACGAATGGGTGAATGTGACTTGTATGCGATATAAATGAAGGCCCTTAACCATCACCTCAACCTCACATCTGCACATGCGTCGTGTATGGGCATGGAAATATTTATTGTTGTCAGACTCCAGGACCCATCCTTTAATGTTCTTTCAGGGTTGGAGCTTAATTGGATTTCACTCCACTTGTATAAATAGCTGCTTTCGTTTTTTTTCCCATTGCATGTTGGTGCAGCCTAATTGAATTAGGCTCCTGCTCATCCACCTGCTTCCAGCCCCTCTGTCCTGCTCTATCCTCGCTACCTTCTCCTCCTCTTGCTGCCTTTCCTCCCTCCCTCCCTCCCTCCCTCCTCCTCCTCCTTTTCATGCTTCACAGCAGGACTCAGGGCTCCACCATTGTGTGCCCCTCCTCTCCAGGCCCTACCCTGCTCTTGCAAGCCAGAGGGCTGTGCTTGGCCTACATGGCCTACACTGATGTTCCCCATATTTGTGTCAGCACTCTGGCCCCACAGTCCTGCTTTTCCCCTTCCCTCTCTCTGCTGTAAGGAGGTCAGCTGAGGGTATATGGGAATAAAGTGTCCAAGTTCACAGGGTTCTTCCTGTAAACTCTCAGCCTGCTAATTACACTCTCACTGCATGGACTGCTCTTTTCTCTCAGCGCCTTTCTCTGGTCGCTCCCTCTGTCTCTCCCTCTTGCCCAGATACATACCTTTTCTCTCTTCCTTTTCTCAGTTTGTCTCCTGTCACCCATGCTCCCTCTGGTCGTCTGTGTCTATGTCCAGTCTTCTAACCTATTGCTTCCTGCCTCTTCACTCTACAGCTGTTTTCCTTCAAGTGTTGCTCAAATTGTCAGTGGATTTCCAAATTGTTGGCAAAATTAGATGCAGGACAAGACAAGATTACATAACCAGTACATTAAGGCAATTCATGGTTGTTTCCCACCCAATATGAAATCTGTTTCATATCTGTTTTGATTGAATGAATTTCTCTCCTCATGTTTCTGTTGGCATGTTTGCCTTAATCATTAACAATATATATAAAAATGTGTGTTGTTACCCTGTGTCTTACCCTGCTTTGGCACGTGTGCAAATAACTCGACAATGCAAAAATGCCATATTTTAGGCATATCTACACCATATAGGACTATTGACGTGACCTTATATAGATCAGAAAATCATTCATGATCATATGGTATGAAGGACATCATCGTGGCATCACAATGAAATCAGAAATACAGTAACCTATGCATCTAATAACATGAGACAGGATTAACATCTTATCTACATTAACCAGTCTTTTGTCATTGTGTGGTATAAATGACGTCATTATGAACAATATAAAAAAGTAAGCATTGTCTGATTGAGGTGTCAAGAGTGTGCACAGGATTGATTATTGTTTATGTGGCCAACTATCAAAAAGGAAATGCTGCTGCATGGCCAGTTCAGACCTGTTTTATCAACAAACTGCTTGTCCTCCCTGCCCTGTCCAGCTCCTGTTATATATATTCTCAATTGAAGCACAAAAGTATCAACTTGGAATTCTTCAATTTAATATTTATCTGCTGACAAATACCCCCCTACCTAGCAGGGATTGCCAAGTTGCCCTTGAGCAAGGCACTTCGGCCCTGCTCCAGCAGAGCTGGTCAGCAGCCAAGAGTGGAAGCCTGCGGCAGTGCAACTCTCTGCCTTGAATGAGTGAGGACAAATTGAGTAAAGCAGTCAGGGCTGAGAAAGAGAATTCCTGCTCAGTCAACCTTTGTGGGATTAAAGAACAAGAAAAAAAAAAAATCATATAATATTAAACCAATGAAAGCATGCATGTCTCAAGTCACCTGAACAGGAGTCAAAGGAAGGTAAGACAAGGTATGTATCCCTCGCAATCTGTGCAGAGACAGTGGGGTGGGGGGTAGAGACAGATAAAGACAAGCTGTTTCATTGTGACTCAGGGATTTCATGTAGAGTGAAAATCAAACTCTTAGAAACACATATTCTCACATCCAAGCCTGCAAAAACCCCTCTAAAGCAGTGATGGCAATAACCAAGCATAATTCAGCACATCTAGTGAGGGAAAGATTGCGTTCAGGGTGACAGCTAGTCAACCACGTGTCCGCCAACTCCTCCACAGGGATTAAAGTTCTCTATCGCTATGACAGATTTCCGTCAGTGAGATTCCAGTGAGGTCAGGTTTGAGTTCAGTGTAGTTAAAAATAGGATTTTAATTTCCAGAACCTGCTTCCAAAGATTTAATCCATCTCTTGGTTGTTGGAAGCTAAGCCTTCTGTTCTGTTCATTGTGTTTAGAACGTAGACTCTGGTCATGTCTTCCAGTGTCTCACTCTAGCAGCTGTTTATACTAATTTATATTTGTGTATAATGTTCATAATGAGCTGAGCTCAAATGAAAGCTGAGACGTTGCACTTTAATGCAGCATCCATTATTTTATTTCAAACTGAATGTGCTGAAGTTTAGAGCCTGAACAACAAAACAATGTGTAACTGTCTACTTACCTCTGACCTTGGATGTCCCTCAAAATCTTATTTCTGTCTGGAAAAACTATGCACACTTCAAAAATAGCTCATTTCCTTTTCCAGCAGGACTCAGCACCTGCCCACAGTGCCAAAACTACTACTCATTGGTTTGCTGACCATTATATTAATGTGCTTGATAAGCCAGTCAACTTGCCTGACCTGAACCTCTTGGTGTATTGTCAAGATGAAGATGAGAATCACCCGACCCCACAATACAGACGAGCTAAAAGCTGCTATCAAAGCAACCTGAATTTCAATAACACCTCAGCACTGCCACAGGCTCCTTGTCATGTCACAGTGATGCAGTAATTAGTGCTGAAGGAGCCCCGACCAAGTATCCAGTGCTTAAATCAACATACTTTTAATTTCTGTATTGTTAATCCTTTTTTGATTGATCTTAATTTAAATCACTTTTTCAATAAAAAATTTTTTTCAATATTTTAATTTGTATGTCAAACAACATGCTTAGACTTAAAATAACACCAACTTCTCATGTGATGGGTTGAGCAGGTGATGAGAAGTGGATGAGTGGATGTTAGAGATAAAAGAGAGCAATCAGCAGAGAATTGCAAATCCAGGACTTAAGAGGGATCACTATACTATTACATCCACAGGTCCTATGGGAAAGGAGCTCTATCATAAGGGAAAGTGCGCTTCATAAATGTAGTTTTGTCTGATTGGACTGACATTTGCGATTGCTTGTTGCTCATAGGTTCTTAATGTTAAATTTTCTCAGTTTGATAAATGCTGATATAAAAGAAACACCTTTGTCCTATTCTTCTTTTGGCTTTGGTGTTGTTCTCATCTTCTCCCATGCATTGTCCATCTTGCTTTGATTCATCTGTGACACAGCCCCTGTCTGTGTAGTTTGCTGCCACCATCTGCAATGTTTTCTCTTGGGCAGCCGCACAGTCTTCAGCGTAGGCTGGCCACTATCACACAACAGCCAGCCTCCATTTCGGTGGTCATATTAATGACGAGTGATGTATCCTCGCTTGGTCTGCTTAACGAAGGTCTGGCATGAAACACAACCAAGTCACCATCTGGTCAGGCTCATCCTGTCTGCTCAAATGACTTGCTCTCCTCAGCCAGGGAGACTCCAGAGATAGCTGGCATGAAGGTATATCCATGCCCATCCTCCAGCAGGCTCAGCTTGAGCCATGGAGACACGCTGGCAAGAAAGTGGTCATTAAGGAAAAAGGGAAAGCTGGTTGTGTGTCCTGTCATGAACACGGGGAAGACAGACAATGAGTTGGTTGCCGTTCATTCTGTCATTCATTCCATCAGTGTAACATTAGACACAGGTGACTGGATTTGGATGAAACTTGGGGGACTTTTGCACTTTACAATATGGTTCCTGCTTAGTCCAAATTACACATGACACTGACAAAACATGTTTTTCATGGATTGGTGTTGATGTTTGGTGATGAGCGTCAGGTTGTCTTGTGGATATTTTTTCACGCAATTTTGCAGTGGTAGTCAGGATTTCCTCATTCGGTTCCTCAAAGATCGCATCAACGTAACGGCGCCTGTGCTTTGATACAGGCTAGCGCATAGCATGCATTCATACTAATGTCCCAGCCACAGAGTGGACATGGGCCGAGTTAAACAGTGAAAAGGCTGCCTGTATTTTAACAGAGAAAGCGGCGACAAGTGCAGTAAATGAGGGGTGTTTATTAGCTGCAAGTAGGGTTGCACCCTGAATCTGGACAAACATTTCAGGCAGCACAACATTGATTTGGAGAAATGTAGCTGCAATGTTGGTGGTCCTGCCGGGAAAGTGCGACTGTGACAGTCTGCTGATCAGCACCAGCTCCTCCAGTGAAGATCTTTAACATGCAGTTATATTTTGTGCACTGATGCACTTTAGTTATCACATTCTGCCCCTATTGTTGCTTTGGTGGACTTCATTTCCTGATATTTGACTACTAGGTAGATAAGTAGATGTACGAATTATGGCCTGCCCCCGCTGCTGAAAAAAATCCTAGAGGAACACAATGAATCATTCAATCAATCAATCATTCTGTTCTGAACCAATACAATGATGCACACATTGTTATTTAACAAATATCAAAAGGTATTCTAATTAATTATATGGGTATTTTTGTTTTGTCAGTATTTTTTACTGAATTGATATTGATGCATATTGGTTCAATATCGAATCCAATCGAAATCGAATCCAATCGTGACCTGAAGAATCGAAAATGAATTCCACTGTGAGGTTCTTGACAATACCCAGCCCAACATGATTCTGTTGTGTAATGCATGTTCAACTTTTAGGTGTAAAGGTGGGGAATTGTAGACATAGGGACAGGAGACTGCTGTGACCTGAGGTGGCCCAGTGGTAAAGATACAACATCTTAGAGCTGTCCCAAATGATTCTTTTCAAACGATTAATCTAGCGATTATTTTTTTGATTAATCGACTAATCTAACGATTAATGTTTTGGGCCGGTGGTGCGTCCGGAGCCCCGCTGGGCCGGGATCCCACCTCAGCTGGCGCGCACTGGCCCTCACTTTCATTGCGCCAACACGGAAACAGACACAAATGAGAGGAAAGCAGCCGAAGATTATTACAAATACTGGCTCGACCATTTGGAGATGGATTCCAAGTTTCAGATGTGTAGAGAATCCTGCAAACAGGTTGCAACTCAAAGTTCGAGCATGACGAATCTCTACCACCATTTACAACAGCGCCATAAACTGCAGAACGAGGAGTGTGTAAAACGCCGTGCTTGCAACCCAGAGCTTGAAGCCTTCTGCACCGAAACAACTGGAGTATGGGACAAGAGTTAATCTATTTGTTTGGGGCGACTCATCGACGCAAATTATTTGAGTCAACGAATTTATGTAGTCGACTACGTCGACCAGTCGTCCCAGCCCTACAACATGTCAATGTGTTTTCACTTTTCTTCTTGTATTTTTTTCTGTTGTCACTTCTCTACGGCCAAGACCTCACAATATTACAGAGAAACCCAACAGTTCCCACAATGAGCAGTTCTGAGACTGTGGAGGAGAAAAACTCCCTTTTAACAGGAAGAAATCTCTAATGCTGAGTTCACACTACATGATTTTAAGCAGTTTTTCAGCTCGCTGACAAATCCTGGAGTTACATCAAATCTGAGGAAAATCATTGTGAAATCAGGGCTCGCAAATCGGAACTCGATCGCTGGTGTGAATGTGCGATGCAGGTTACAGTCCGTCTGTTCATGAACGCCGCAGAGTCTAAAGACAAACCAGAAGTTTCTCTGTGTTATTTACCGCTGTTGAGAAAGTAAACAGGGTGAGTCCCGGTCGGAGCAGACAACACTTCGGCCCTGGAGAAAGTGAAAACACATCTCCCCTGGAGGAAAAGACTGCAAACTCAGATACTCGTGCGAATTAAGCGACATGTAAATTTGCGTGAAACAGCGACATACTACGTCCTACCTTTAATGTTATGTCACGATAAGTTGTGTTATGATCCATAAATCTGCCCCCCTTTAGCACAAAGCCTACCTGTCACGACCCTACAGGCAGCTCTGACGCCATTACACAACATTACAAAGAGTGTTGGTCGAGAGAGATAAACAACCCTCTTTGTTATAAAACAGCTGTATTTAGATGGAATAAATACTTAAAATGACATTAGTGAAATTTAATGAGTTTTAAGTGAGATACCTCAAATGGAACAGCTGAGAGAGGCATGTGTTTTTGTCTTTCTGCATAGACATGTGTTTCTAGATCAACACCAGTATCTATGAAAGTATTGTTCCCAGAAGAGCATATTGTGTGTAGGGTTGCTTTTTTTCCTGAATCAAGTTTTCTGTTGCAGAAGTCATTGCAGTTTACATAGTAACTGGCAGAGAGAGAGATGCTGAACTGAGTTACATTCGCACTCTCAATCAGAGGAGTGATGGAGACACTCGTACTGTGTGGTAACCTCGGATTTTCAACCCTGTAATGGACTGGTGGCCTGTCCATGGTGTACCCTGCCTCTCGCCCAATGACAGCTGGGATTGGCCTCAGCCCGCCGCGACCATCAAAGGATAAGCGGTTTAGCTCATAAATTCATTTGATGTTGAGCTGAAGTGGCTCTGAAATCCACCATCTGCCTCAATGTCAGAGAAAGTGGCTCCAGTCACTTTTATGCCTAGTCTCAAAGGAAAGACAAAGTAACACTGTCACATTTATCTGACCTCTGATTAGTGCAACCCCTGAATAATCTGTGTGGGTGAGAGAGAGTTGGGTTATAAGTGTAAGTGACTTGCCACAAAGATCAAAACAATCAAAAAGAGCAAAACTGTCAGACGGCGTCAGTAGAGCAGGGAGACGAAGGCAAAGTGTTTAACAACGTGTATGAAATCACATCTGAATTTAAACGGATTCTTTCAGAAACATAGTGATACCTTGTTGCTTTTCCTTCCCTCTCAGCACCTCTCTACCTCCTTCTCTTTTACTGCCTCTCCTCCTGCACACTCGCTGTGTCAAATGTGCTTGGTGCTCAAGCAGGCTGCTACATATGGACTCTGACAGTCTAAATGTCTCTCTAAACCATGTGTGTGTGTGCGTGCGTGTGTTTTCTCATCTGTGTGCCCTAACAGACCCCATTCTTGACATCTCTACATCAAAGATTTGAGAAATGGTTCTGGTCCCGAAGGAGTGGCTAATTTGTTCTCACTGTCTCCTTCACCATCATGGAGCTGAGCAGTAAGCACATACTCGCACTCCTGATGTTCTCTCTTCAGGCGGTGGAAGTGCTCAGTCCTAGATTTCACTCAGCTCTCCCTGGGCCTTTTTAATTAACACCAACACTGGTTTTATTAACATGTTCTTCCACTCTTCCCTGTGGCAGATGTCTGATTACAGACAGTCTGACTGCTCCCCCAGACCTAAAGCAGAAAGAAAATAACTCAGTAAACTGTGCTCACATGTAGAGCGCACTGTGGGCGACTTCTGTGCCTGGATGTATCGTTGATCTCTTCAGGACAGTTTGAGCTTCAGGATAACTGGAATTGTCAAATGCCACATTCCAGACATTACTATTGGCTATCGATCTCTGATGAGACTGTGGTTGTGCTGGGCAGTTTTCACTGCATGTGTTCTGAAGTGTTTGTCTGGAAAAGAGCACTTGGGCAGTGGTGGCTCAGGAGATAGAGAGGTCATCCACAAACCAGAAGGTCGTGGTTAGTTCCCTCCTTCCTACAGAAATTGCCTCTGACGGCTCTTCCGGCAGTGTATGAGTGAAATAAATAGCAGTGCAGTGTGAGTGGGTGAATGTGACTTGTACTGTTTTGAGTGGTGGATAAAACTTGAAATATAAATACAGTCCATTTACCATTTACTTCACACATAATTTACATAATTCCTCAAAAAATAAAGGGGTACATCCAGATTACTATGTTTTAAATTTGAAAACATCACTACGCCTGCCAAATATTCTACTCTGGAGTTTTTAGAGCACTTCAATTGGACAAGTTTGTAAATGCTGGTCACCCCGTTTCAGTTTGAAAACTCCATTGGCTGTGGTGTATTATGGACAGGCAAAATCAAGATGTTTGAAACAATGATGCAGTCTAAAGTTCTCATACCCTGGTTAACAGACCTAGATTACTCCTTTAGTAACTGGGGTATTGGTAGGTTATAACTGCCCCTTCCCACTCGCAGTAAGCAACGGCGCAAAAAACAACAGCAACAACACAAGCTTTACCTTTAAACTGGAGGACTTCTACATGGCAAGTAACGTTACTAAAGCATAGAAAATGTACGAAATGTACATCGCTGAAAAGTCGTCCATGTTGTCCCCGCTTTCCAACCTGTTGTGATTTTGACAAAAGTCAACTGTAAACCGTCTCTCTCCACTAAAATGATAAAGCCTGTCTGTCCCTTTTAGCGGTGACCACACCAGAAGTCACAGCAGGCACACCGCCAAAGATGAAATTATAAAGAGAAAATAATTAGACAGCGAAATTACTTTCATTTAAATCTTCTTAAGAGACGTTAAACCATTGAATTCCTTGATACTGAAATTGTTTTGAAAAGCTACACTGGATCATGTATATGTAAATGCTACGGAAACAGCTCCGCCTACTTTTTATATTATGAAATTTGGTGTGTATATTACTTATTTTATTTTATTTTCTACATGAAGTTTTGACTGTAAGGGAATATTTGCTGATTTTAATACGTGTATTGCTCTATAATCGCTTATAGCCCCTTTCAGTTCACATCTGTTAAGTTAAAAAGACAGTTAAAGCTTTTCTTTTAAGTTCAATAAAAACATGGTATTTCCAAAGTCATTAAGTAGTTGGTTAAAATAATTGTGATTATAATAATGACCAATATAATCGTGATTATGATTTTTGCCATAATCCAGCAGCCCTGTCTTGTATCTTCAGCATGGAACTGAGTGAGGGCTTGTTGCAGCCCTTTTATATTGGTTCTGAACATTTGCATATTTCACCTGCTCCGGAGTAGAGATGGAAACCAACCTTCAGCACCACCTCTGACAGATTCTAACATTAGCCAGGAAATTTGACTTTTTTCCCAATAACAAGCCAGACTCTAGAACTGGAACTGAATCTTTAAGTTGTCTCTGGTTGCCAGGCAGAGCGCCTGACAAAGTCAACAGACTTTACTGCCAAGGAAAAAGTTAGCAGCACGACTGATGGCCTGCGCCGACTTTCACTGTACATGACCAACGTGTCCCACCGGACCACACCCAATTTAAACAGAAAATTTGATGTGAAGCACGACAGGTTGAGAACAGAGTTTACACACAATGAAACTGTAGGTTTCACTACTGATTTGTTCATTAGATAATTGTTGTTTTTATCCAGTGATTCTACCACCAAAGCTTAAATGTTGTTATCATAATGTAGACGTTCGGACATTTGTCAAATGTCTGTGTAATTATTAAATGCAATTTTGATTAACAAAGCATGCTAGAGGAAATGAAAAAAGCACAAAGATGCATGGCAGGTGAGCGTCCCCACTCATATGTGTCTCTGTGGTAGATTATCCAAGGGCCAAACATTAAAATCACTTCAGAAATACTGCCAATGTGAACTGAAATTGATTATGGATTTGAATTCAAATACAAGGGCATAAATTGTTTAGTCCTTAAGTGTTGAAAAATGTATGAATATATTATGTATGCTTCCTATTTATTGCCTTATGTACCTACAGTATGTAGTACTGTATGTATGCATACTGCAGACTGCGTGTTTTGTTGTAGTGATTAACAAGCAACTTGCACAATCAATTAGCATTTGATTGGTTTTTCATTCTGCTTTGTGTAATTTTGGCTTTTCTTCTTTTATGCAAACTCCGACTGTAGACGCTGTATGTTGTTAGTTGTTTTGGTGTGATTACATTTAGCTCAGGTGCTCTGTCTGAGGCCAAGCATTCTAACACCAGGTTGGCTCAGTGTCTGCCTGGTTTTCTAACTAAGCTTCAGGCCGACTGCCTCACTGACCCAGTGGTGGTGTGGGGCTGCTGAGTCATGGAGCGGCAGTGCCGATTACCATCAGGAAGTGGGAGTAGGAGAGGAGGAGGGCACAGAGTGGACCTCCTTTGCCTCAGTGCTCCTCCCATCTGAGATAAGACCTTAGGTGGTCATAGCCCCTCCCCTCCCCCATTCACTAATCCTCCAGCAGGAAACTGCACATGTGGCTGAGGAATAGCAGGGGGGAAAAGTTGCCTCACCTCAAACACTCTGCATATAAGCTTTCCAGTGAAACTGTTAGTTTATTATTTCTCCATTACAGCTTAACCGCTGTAACATGAACAGTCTATAGTGCGATAGTATTATTAAATTCAAAATTTACCAACCACTCAGTGCTTGTGCTCGTGAGACAACAGATGATTTACCTAACGATCCTGGTTCCATCAGCCATGATCATTGCATGGCTTTTCAGAATGTCACCAAGCACAAATAATTGGAAGGGGGATTTAATTCTTGCATCTTTTGTTTTGTTGTGCATATGTAACGAAGCCACCTCCTGACACATGAGTCCCCCCCTGCTTTTTTCAAAAAATGCACCCTGTATATGTATGTATGTCTATATTTATGAGATAGGTTTTATATATTATATGTTTATACCTACATAGTAACTGAATGTTTATGAGCATCTTGTTTAGCTCTGTCATCCTTGTTTTTGTTTGGTTAAGTCTATTCTGTGTAAGTTCATTATGAGAGCACAGGAAGCCACAGGAGTCATATGTGTACACATGCTTAGCCAAAGGCCTGTCACGATAAGGACTTTTTGGTGAACGATATATTGTCCCAGAAATAATTGCGACAAACAATATTATCGACATTTAAAGACCATTTTTTTGATACTGAATCATGTGAGCTTTCTTGTTTAAGACTTGCGTATGCAAGTCTTAAACAATTTGTGTCGCTGCTGAGAGAAACGTTATCCAAAGTTGACTCTTGTGTTTAGACCTCAGACAAAACAAGCAATTTGAATATATGGTGCCTTTTAGAAATATACAGATAAATCCATATTTTCTGACATTTTATAGACCAAACCAGTAATTGATTGATCATACTACGAGAACAGCTGAGAGGACAGAAGCAACGAGACATGGCTGGACTGTTGTTGACATTCATTCTTATGTCAACAAACATGCATGTAAACACAATGGCTTTTATTGAGGTCAATAAAAATCATTGAGTTCATATTAATTTATCGTACGATAAGTCAATAACGTAATTATCATGACAGGCCTACTTGACCAATAAAGATTCTAATTCTAAGTGATTAATCAACATTGATAATAAGTCTTTCCATGTGCTTTGAGTTATTTCAGACACAGATCCATTGTCTGTTACAGTCATTCATACTCATTCATTCAATTCCATCTAGTCTAAAATATATCACCTTATGTATATATGTAAGGTCGTACCCTGAGCTTATCTCTCTCACAAACACACACACACACACACACATACACACACACACACACACACACACACACACACACACACACACACACACACACACACACACACATTTTCTCCCTCCGTGTCTGTGGCCTGACCAGCCGGGTGAAAAGAATCCGTTGTTTACCCCTCCCTCCCCTGTCAGGGGCTTTTGCTTTGCCGGCACTGTTGCCTAGCAACTGCAGCAGAAACCAGCATAGGCTGCTCGCGGTGTGCATTGGCGTGTGTGAGAGAAAAAAAAAGTCCATGTTGACACGGGAGACTGAAGACGGACACACGTGCCGTCCTCACGGCTCCCTCACTGCTGGAGTGACTACCAGCCTTTGTGTGGTTTATCACACAGTGAAGCTACACACACACGCACACCATGGCCTCGTTCACACAAATGCGACACACATATACACACTGCGGAATAGACCGAGACTTATAGATGCCGCTCTCTTATTTCATCTCCCTGATCACCATATCATAATCTATAAAATACTGTTTTCATGTCAAGACATGAACTCTTTGATTCTGTGACCAATGACCATTTTCTTGCTGGCTTAATATGAGTGTACTGCATTGCTTTATCAGATTTAGAGATGATATGTTAGACAGACATGCATGTTGCATTTAAACATTTATCAGACAGTCTGTGTTCTGCTGGGACTAGCAGGGTTTAGGTGTCACAAGAATGTCAAAAATCAATCAATCAGATTTCCTTTAGATCAAGGGGACTATATATATCGGTATTGGATGGCATTCAAACAAACATTTAACTTCAGAGAACAGAAAAACAAATAGAAATGTCTCCTTTTGTCTCCTAGTGATCATTCTGTGTGTCATACTGCTTGCCACAGGGAGCTCAGCCTGTGAGCTCTAGCATATGCTGCTTGCTCAGTCGTAGCAGTGCAGCAGATTTTTGATGCAGGCTTCACACCAGCTCATTGTTTTTCAGCGCCACATTCCATCTTGCATCACCTTCCACTCCTGTTTCGAAGAAGCCATATGTATCATTGTGCAGAAAGACGCAAAGAACATTATCCCCCTTCTTTTGGAGCCACCACTTTGGGTCCAGCAATTTCAATAGCTGTGCCCAGGGCACTGCAGTGTTGCATAGCACGTAACATCTGTAATGCTGTGAAGATGAACCATTGGCAAGCAGGCAATATGTGTGTGTGTTTGGGTGGAGGAGTAGTGCCAGAAACCCCCCTTCTTGTTCCTCTCCTGTAGCTCCACTCCTAGCAGTGATGGTTAGGAAGGGAGGGATGTCTATGGGCATGTGCAGACACGTCTGGCCAAGATTGGTGCTCCTGCTCAGCACTGCCGCCCTCTGTCCAGCGGTCTGCCATCCTGGAGGAGTGCAGAGTGAGGAGCTTGGATTCCTGTGAGCCCCAGCACCTCTTGACTTTGCTGTCTCCAGTTTACACCGCTGTTATTATCCTCTTATATAACAATCAAACAGCACGCAGTGTTGTACAGATACGAGCTCTGGCACAGGCTGATAATGGCATAAAGGGGATGAATCATAGCACGGAGTCTGCAGCACAGTTCACCTCAGATGACTTCAGCAGTGTGCGTGTCTGTCTGGCAGTGATGATGTCACACCATCCCTATTATAAATACTGTATCTCCCTCTCTCCTCTAGAGAACAAACCTCAATCCACTCTGATCCGCCCTCAGTCCCCTGCCACGTTCTTTCACCCTGTCTCATGAAGTTATTTAGCTAATGGGCTGCTTTAACTGTGAATCATGGCGTTACAAGCTTTAGTCACACTCATCCATCTGTGCTGCCTCACCGTGCTGGGACCGAAAACGTACAGGTGGAAAAATCTGTTTGCTCAACAGGCAAAACACTGCATCCATCTCAATCGCACCCTGTCAGTAGATGTAATAGTGTCTGTATAAGAAGTCAAATCAATGGCGCCTACAGCACATCACTGTTTGTTCAGAACTGTGTCACTACATGCTGGGAAATGAATGTTTGAGCAGAGAGCATTGATCCATACTGTCCTGCCAGGCTGCTGATCTCAGCTGTGGCTGTTTTTTTTGTTGTTGTTTTTTCCCCCTTTGGATCTGTTCATTTGTTTTCATTTCTCATGAAAATAAAATAGAATTGAATTGGAAAAGCCATTGACAACTTAAATAACTAAAGAATGAATACTCATTTTGTACATGGCTGAATGTAGCATCAATGAGATGTAATAATATACTTCATCATCAATCATTTAATTTCATGTGAGGCCGTTATTACGCCTTATCATTTCTAGTTTCACTAAAAGTCAAGTGAAGTCTCTTGGGCTGGATATCACACCTTAGTTTTTTGGTACTGATCATTAGCTGAAGATTCTATTATTTTGTCCATTTATGTCAGTAAAGGTAGGCTTATACAATACAGTTCAGCAGCTCCACAGACTGCAGCCTCCAAAATGACCATACAGTTCAATCAACAGCTCTCTAAAACAATATTAATAAACTATAAGGCAGGAGGAACTACTGCCTTATAGATGTACAGTACCAGTCAAAAGGTTGGACATGCTGAGTGTATATTTATAATTATCAGTTGTATACACTTGCTGCTAAGTGCCTGACAGAAATGTATTGGTTGCTAGGTAAATGTATGTGTTGCTAGGCCAGGCTGATAATCAATCTACCTCTTGTTTTGAAAATGTTCCACAGTTATTAATTCTTTTCTCATTTTTTTAAAATGCAGTTGTATTCGATAAAGTATAGTCTAAAATTGAAGATGTGTAATATCACTTCAATGAAACTTATCAGTAGCCATGGTTGTCATTAATCACACAGTATAAGTTATACTCAGTAAAATCACACAGTGAAAAAGTAGAGAAAGATCAAATCGGGAAATGGGTACCATCTCTGAATCTGACAGCAGAACAGCTTTCTACAAAACACAGGGGAAGATTGAAGAAATTGAAAAAAAATTGATACGTCTGTTGTTGAATTTTTGAGTTGATGTGTTGCAGGTCAAAAGACGTGTCTTCACCTCCATGGCGTGTTCCCTTACATCTATGTGCCGTACGATGGCTACGGGCAGCAGCCAGAGCGCTACCTGCGGCAGGTGGCCTTCAGCATCGACAGGGCCATCAACGTTACCATGGGAAACCCCGCCTCCAGCACCCAGCACGTCTTCAAAGTGGTGCTGGTCTCTGGCATGTAAGAGACTCGCCATCACTAAATGAACAGAGCATATGAAGTAAAGATTTGCCTGAAATAGCAGTCTGAACCATGAACAGAAAATCACGTCGATATCATAAATTAACAATGAGCGTTCATCTTTGTAATGAATAAAGGTTTTCATGCAGTGTTCATGGGGCTTTGTCTTACAGGCCTTTCTATGGCTACCACGCCAAAGAGAAGCACTTCATGAAGATCTATCTGTTCAATCCTCAGATGGTCAAAAGGTAAGACTACTGCCGATCGATGGACCTTAATGTGAATAGAGATCCTCCCAGGGTCCTGCTGTTTGAGGTTACTGAATGCCACACTGTGTATGCATGACTCCAGCTCCCTAAACTGAAATCGATTGCTGCATAATCAGCTGTACAAATTGATTGGCTGTGTGTGTGTGTGTGTGTGTGTGTGTGTGTGTGTGTGTGTGTGTGTGTGTGTGTGTGTGTGTGTGTGTGTGTGTGTGTGTGTGTGTGTGTGTGTGTGTGTGTGTGTGTGTGTGTGTGTGTGTGTGTGTGTGTGTGTGTGTGTGTGTGTGTGTGTGTGTGTGTATTCGTATGGGGGGACTGAAGAAGAGGGTAAGGTAGAGATTTAGGGAAAGGATAAGAGGGAGAGCTGGTCTGGCTGTTCCTGCATTGCTCCTGAGTCACTCTCTGATCAGTCAGTCAGATAAGCAGCCAGCATGGTGCTCTGACCTTTAAAGGGGAGACATGACTCCAGGACAGACCTGAAACATTCACACAGTGAATTGCTCCCCATTCGTCTTTAAATATCACTGTAAATACTACGATGGTTCTGTAAGCTGGTTTTTTTCCTGTCGTAAAAAGTTAGCACTGGGCTAAATGAAAGGAGTACTGTTACATATTTACAGAGACACTCTACTGATTTTAGATTTCAAAGTCAATTTGCTATTTTAGAATTATTGAAGTCAGCTGTATTATATTATGGCCACTCTTTAAACCGAAAGACCTGTTTACACCCAGTACATCACAAATGCACTGCTCAGAAATAGGGATGCTTTAAGTGGTGTGTGTGTGTGTTCACATGGATGATGTGTTATTGTTATACAGGTTTTCTTATTGTGTACTATTTAAGTCAAACTTCTAGCACACAAGATCCCTTCGATTTTTAAATATATAATAGAACCATTATACCATCTCAACTACACCAAAAGTAACCAGTCTTTGTGTAGCTGAGGGAAAATGATTTTTTTACTCCATGATTTTTTTTTGCATCCGCCCCCTAAAATCCTCCCCGTAAAAGTTTGGCAGATATCTTTTAGACTAATCCCTGACTGTTGCAGGGTGTGTGAGCTGTTGCAGAGTGGAGCAGTGATGAACAAAAGTTACCAGCCCCACGAGGGCCACATCCCCTTCCTGCTGCAGTTCTTTATAGACTACAACCTGTGCGGCATGAACCTGGTCAGCTTGGGAGCTATCAAGTTCCGCAGGAGCCCAAACAAAGGTAAGGGATGAGGACAGAAAAGCCTCTGCATTTCAGCATCAACCATTCATTTAGGACTTTTTTTCTCAGGTTTTCCTTCCCTGTTTCTTTTGCTTCATGAGATTATGACAAATTAATAGATAATCATTGTTGTATCATCTGAATTTTAACATCCAACCAGAATGCCAACACTGTCCTTAAACGAACAAAATATAGAGTACAAATTCACCCAGACATATGCCGTCACCTTCTTCCTCCTTTCTCTTTGGGACAGTTCTTATGCTACAGGTGCTGTTGGGTGAGTGGCCTACTTTGGCTGTCTCATCAGCCCAGCACAGGATTCACTGCTGTTGTTTGTCTTCACTGGAATGTGTGGGCAGAGCCGGGCTTCTTCATGCTCATTATGTTGTTGCCTGTGGCTCAGCAGGCATAGAGAGCAGACGAGGGATGGCTGCTATGCCTTGTGACATCTTGAATCAGTCCTGATCTCACCTCAGCCTCAGGACTCCTCTGAGGTCCCCTGAAAGCTTGCTCTATATTATTATACCATCATGTTGCCCCTTCTCCTCTTTTCACATGGATGGTCTTGTGGTCGCTTTTGCCTTTGCACCTTTGCTTTCATATGTCTTCCTCTTATTTACTCATGCCCCGTTTTGGCTTGTCTTGCCCATGTCTTTTTTTCCCCCTCTCGTTGCTGTCCAGGAACACAAACATAGAAATCAATAAAGGCACAAAGTCTTCTGGAAGTCATTTTGAAAGTTTCTACAGAAACTGTACAAAGGAGATAGAAGAAGAACAAGCCAGCAGATGGTAGGTGTCAGAAGAAGGGACCGTGCAGTCTCCAGCTCAAAAACGACCTGAAGAACTTTTGTCCTTAAGCAACACAATTTTTCTACTTCTGAGATGAACGAAGGACAAATACCTCAAATATCACTGGCTGAATTTTATAATTAATAATTCTTTATAATTCTTTGCTCTTCTATGACAGTAAACTGAATATCTTTGGTGTGTGGACAAAACAAAACATCATCTTGGGATTTTGAAAAGACGATCAACATTTTTAACAATTTAATGACATTTTTTGGACCAAACAACGAATCAATTAATCAAGAAATTAATCGACAGATTAATTAATTATGAAAATAATCGTTAGTCGCAGCCCTAATTTAATTTCAATAGATCCTGATTTTATACAATCAAAGTCAATACCTTGAATCGTATTTTTTGATTCCCTGTTGCTAAACAATGTATAGTCTATGTTTACTGCTCTCCGCAGTGAACTGCATGACCCTCATGGGAATGCGCACATCTACAGCCAAAACTGACAAGGCCCTCGTCTCGATGGATGTTTTTGACGGCACGCCGACGTGGGTTTTTTTTTTTCCTGGTGCTGCCGATGGACAGAGAAGGAGGGAGAGGGCGAGCAAGGAAGCGAATGAGTGAGAGCGAGGCAAAGTGCGCTGCACACAGCTCAACAATGAAGCAATAGCGCAAAAAGACACTTCGGTGTCATTACTTTTTGCCCTCAGATCTTGGGCGGAAGTGACCCTCTTAACTCCTTCTGCGGAGACTAAACCCCAGATAACCAACGCTGTTTGATCAGAGCTTAGTCTTGATCTCAGAGTGGTACCTCTGTCTCGTCTTTACCTCATCATGCCGATCAAAGTTCACTTTCTCTCCTAACTCCCAGAGAGCATCCAGCCCAGCAGGGCTGCCTTCACGTGGGAGGACATTAATAATTCAGAAAAGGAAATTCCACAGTTGAATTCAATAAAGTCCCTCTTTCAAAGTCGTCACGCTTGACTCTCCTCTGACAAAAGCAAGCTTCCCATGTTTGATCCACCTCTACACTGATGCAATCAATGGAAAGGGGGCTCCATTACCCTGTACAACAAAGAATCTTAAATACTACAATAATAGGGACACCTGTTCACATTTTCTTCTCCTCTCAAACTCAAACTTCAAAGCAAGTTCTTAATCTGGGATCAAGTGAAGGATGGTGGGTTTGGCTGGTAAAATTGACTTTTTTAAGATGAATAGAGTTCTAAATGTGTTGTGAGTCGCCTCAAAAACACTTAGAACTCAGGTTGATTTGTCCCCATGTGCCAAATGATCATATTCCATGGTAACTTTCTACGCCGACTTAGTTTATGCGCTGTTTCAAATTTTTCACATCAATCATCATTCATATCATTAACAAATTGTCCTTATCTGGTAGATGTTTTGAACTATTAACATTGCTAAAAGTCTGAATGAAGAAGACTAAGCATTAATACGATCAGGTGAAACCCCAAGTTAACCAAAGTGATTTAGAAGAGAAAACATTGGTATACAGTGAGTATTTCTATCCATTGTATCCATCACAGTTTACAGACCAATGTAATATTTCTACTCTGACTCACCACACTTGTGTAGTCGCTTGTGCACACTTTTTATTACTAACATACTGCTCATGGTTCCTCTCAGTTACCCTGTCAGACTTTATGGTTCTGATGTGGCCCTGTTCACAGATTTCCACAACTGTATTATCACTGATACAAATTATGGCCAAAACTAACGCAAAAATCTTTGCCCACAGCACTTCTGAGGTGGCTTATTGACTCCAGCTGAATGAAAACATGTCACAAACACCTTTAGATAGTTGCTGGTTCACCCTCAACACATTTATGAAAAGTAAAAAAAAAACGATGCTTGCCCTTTTATTCATCACAGTGTAAACACCTTCCAATAATCACTTGTATTTTTGACTATAAACACACATAGACTAAATATTTCCACCTGCGAAAAGAAAGTGGTGTGTGTTTTTTTAGGGTGGCTATGACTCGTTCGTAGAGGTGGAGTCGGTCGTGCACCAACCCAAAGGTTGGCGGTTTGATCCCAGCTTCCGCCAGTCCGCATGCCGATGTGTCCTTGGGCAAGACACTTAACCCTCAGTTGCCTCTGGCCGTGTGTGAATAGCAGCGCTGTGTGAATGGGTGAATGTAACTTTCCTGTAAAGCTCTTTGAGTGGTCTATATGACTAGAAAAGTGTTATATAAATACAGTCCATTTACCATTTTTGTTTTTCTATTGTCTCATCACCAGAAAATCAAGGTATTTTGAGCCTCCTGGCAGATCCGCTGAAAGTAGCACTGTTATACCATTCACTCTGCTCTGCTGTGTTTGTTTTCCAGAAGTCCCAGACAGACCAACTCCCAGCAGCGGTCCCAGCATTAGTCCCTGGAAAAGCCCTAGCACCTCCAAGCTCAATGACAGCACCATGGGGGGCACGTTTGTCCACTGGGAGGAGAATACCCTACCCTGGTGAGTCCCACCTGCACCGAGTCTGCTGCATTTATCTTACTTCCTGTCAGTGAAATTCCTCACATTCGAGGATGAATCCAGTGCTTCCACTTGTAATTCTTCTGAGCTAGAAAGGATTGTAATACTATACATCCTATACTAGGCCCTTGAGTGCATGATTTATTACATATATTTTATTATAATCTGCTGTGGATCGATTTAAAAAAAGAAAGAAATAAAGAATCTTTTTAAGGAATATGTTTTTCTGTTTTTTGCCTTCATTCATCAGAAAGGAAAGAGTAGTGTGAGATCCAGTCAGAAAAGAACCATAGACAACCAAAAACCTTTGTCAACCAATGGCGAGTTACCACGTGTGGTTTTATATATCCCATCAGTTGTTATTTTTAGAATTTTGATACCTGGCATGCTCCAATTTTTTGTAAAAAAAAATTGTAAAATACAACATAAATGATAAATAGACACAAAGCCATATTTTTTTCTAGTTGTTGCTGGTGCTTGAAGTATTTTATCAACAATATTTTAACACCCGCTGTACTTGAATTCCCTGCCTGCAGCTCCTTAGTCCTGGATGAAGTTGAGAAGCAGAGCACCTGTGAGCTGGAGGTCGATGCCGTAGCTGTGGACATCCTGAACCGCCTGGAGATTGAAAGTAAGTTGTGTCAGGTCAACATACTCACCTGCTGAACTCTTCCTCCGGTCGTCGTCAGTACTGTAGCCCACACTGACACAGTTGTAGGAATTAGACACAGGAGAGAGGGGAAGGTGAAAGGTCGTCTGCTTACTCATCTGTGCTTAGGGTGCAACATGTTTGGTTCAGAGCACTGATGGGACCCAGCTGTTCAGAGCAGCTCCTTCTGACTGTCTCCACACATTCAGTCTGTTAGCAGCACTAAAGCCGAGCGCTCTGGAGCTGACCTGTCAACCTGTCACAGGGCAACAGAGAGAGGGAGACATTAGCGGAGAGGCAGGATTTAGTGAATGCATATTTTAGCTCTTTGTTGCTATATTTTGTATTTAAAGGTGTGATCACTGAACTTGCGATGGTGTAGAAAAAAAACTTAAATCAGTGATGGTAGCTAAAAAAGGTGGAAGTTTCAATCAAAAATATATATCCATCTTATTAATTCTGCCAACTCCTCCCTAACTGGGATGTCAAAAGTATGCCCTTTTTGTGTTTTTAGGTTATTCACAGTAAGTGTCAAACTAACTAAATGGCAAGCTTAGAGGCACACATGGGCTAACAAGAACTGAATTGTTTGGCTTTTTTATCCTTTCACGCGGAGCAAATCTAAGACAGTTGCTGGTAAACGCATTCTTCAGATCAGGCTGGACAAAGGGCAAACCACATTAAACATCTGCCTTAGGGTGAAGGATGGAAAGGAGAGGTCACTCCAGCAGGACAGGCAGTACATGTGCTCTATAGCAGTATATTAATACTGCACGGATGAAAAAAAATAAAACACTGTATGGATTGAATTTTATGGTTTGATTTCTGGTGTTGTTTATTGGTCAGTGTGGCTTATACACAAAAACCAGAAAAAATCTGTTGTAAATGTTAAAAGTAATGAAATGTGATGGTATTGTGCTGACACACTGTGCGGTGACTCGTCTCTGTACAGATCAGATCGGCAGGAACCCCGGCCTGCAGGCCATCTGGGAGGACGAGAGGCTGAGGAGGAGAGAGAAGATCCGGGCCACCCAGTTAGAAACCCCTGAGTCACAGGGTGAGGACATCCACAATGGAAACTCTGTTTTTGTTTCTCTTCACGTGTCTATCCCTTTTCCCAGAGTGATAGTGACCTGTCCTGAATACAGATGTGCAGGAAATGTTATTGTCATTAGACTGCAAAAGTACTAGCAACTTAGACAATTGCTTATTAATCAGAATTTAGAGGAGATAATCTGGTTTATTACAAATGAATTCTTAATTATTATTTTTTTTGCCAACATCAGTTATGTTAACATTGTACTCATTAGAATTTGGCAGCAGGCAGACAGCCATAAATTAAGACAGTTAAATGATTCCTCAAGTTGTCCGATGTCTTTACATCGTACAATTCAACTTTGTCCCACGGTACTTACCTCACCCCCAGCCTGGGCCAACAGAAAACAATATGATTCAGTAATAATCAGTACTATATTTTGAATATTATCTAAAAATCAAAGGCTGTTTATAGGTAGGTCATGGAACTTGCCACAGGTTTTTTCAATGAGGTCAGCACTGACCTCATTGATTTCAATGAGGTTAGTGCTGCAATGCATCGGGTATGACGGTTCAAAGGGCTGCGCCATAAAAATACAGAGTCATCAGCAAAGACGAGAAACCAGGTTCAGCTGTTGGCGTCTGGAGTGTGTTCACACGCCGACTTGATTGGATCACTCAGGACAGATGTTAACTCTAGGTCCGAACAGAGCCATGGACACAGATCTGTTGTCTGTCTGGACGCCCACCAAGATGAATAACTGGAGCGTCTGGGCATTTTGTGACCGGGAACCTCTTCCTCTCTCAGTCTTTATTTCATGGCTGCACATGACACTATCAAATGTGGAGAAAGTCCGTGTAAAACAATAAAAGAATTATACACTCATTTTTAACAGATGGTTAAAAAGATTTAGGTCATTGGTATAAGAGGTACTGTAAGCATTTCTATGTCTGTTTTTGATTTTAGCAAGTAAACCCGATGAAAGAGAGCCAATAACAAGAGAGCCCCCAGCTTAGATCATCTGGCTAAACTTTTGGCTTTTTTAAGAGAGAGGACGTTTGGAATAATCATGATGGAAGTACATGATAGAAAGATGTTCTATTCAAAATGTTCAACTGTTTTCAGCCTCTCTGCTCTTAATGATGACATCTGTCTCAGCTCTGATGCTGAGCCCTGTTCCAGTGGAAGACAACATTTTCCATTACCTACACAAGTCAGAGAATCACAGCTTTTAAAGCGGAAAAAATAACTTAAATCTTGCCACGCTCTAAGTTATTGCCACACACAGGGAGCTCTCCTGGACACAGACTTGTCTGCTGTATTGTGATGAAATGTGTTTGCTTTCACGTGTGCAGGCCTCCGAAGATATCTAGGTCTTACACTGATTGCTGTGTGTACAAAATCATTTGTCATTGTGATCGAGTGCTATAGCTTCCCTGACAGAAAACATTACTTGACAGCAATTACTGACCAAAATGTTTTAATTGTAGCTAAGAATTTGAGGTCTGGAAAAACCCTGGAATCTAAGAGAAGATAGTTTCCAGGAATGATGAATGCAGTATTGATGTTGTTTGTCTGATGTGTTCCAGATCGTGGCTTCGTCACTTCAACGGAGAGTGAGAAAATCTTCATGAAGAGGTTAAAGGAGATCCTGAAGGAGAACGAGTTTGACGTGTAAGTTCCTCATCCATCAATGTGTTGTTGTGGTGACAGTTGGGGCAGAAGCAACAGGCTACCCAGACGTTTCAGAGCAAATTCTAGCCAAAAGTCATTGCTGGACAGTCATCCCATTTCCCTTTTGGAAGCAGGCAAGGAGCTGGAATACACAGAAGAGTGAAACAATGTTTGAAAATAAGCACAAGATGCTTCCAGTCACATTAGTGGGATGAGTTTCCCACAGTCTCAGACCACATGATCTCAAGTTTCTCTAATCATTGCTTCTTTGTGTCGAGCTATGATGAAGCCGCTTCATGTCCTCAGTTTCCCTTCACATGTCAGCTTCATGTCAGTGTGCTGGTCCAACTCCTGTGTCCTCTGAGGGCAGAGAGGGAGGGAATAAAAACACAGGTTGGAAGACTTTGGAAGGAGGGATGGAGAAAGTGAAGTCAAAACAGATGTATTGAGGGGGTGGGGGCAGAATTGGTGCAGTGCAGAGAAAGGGAGAAAGAGAGAGTGAAAATGATGTTGATGAGGTTATGCAGCCCTCCCTCCTACTCCCACGTTGTTCAGGCAGAAACTATTTCCTGTTTTAAATACAAGTACAGTTGGCTGTGCGTGCATCTGCATCCGATCCAGATGGCTTCCATTCACCAACTGTGATATCAAACAGGAACAGGGGTGAGGGAGCAGTGCGGACTTGTTGACTTTTCCTTATTGTATTATTCACTACGGCTGTGTTACTGCTGCTGCTGTGTTCCACAGGTCTCCCTTGGTGCTGCAGGTTTTGTTTGAATTTTTATGAATTCTGTTCAAGTTCATTCGATCCATTTGACGTTTGATTGTTGACTTAAACATCTTCGTAAACAATTCTCTCTAAAGCTTGAATTATGTTTATATTGCAGGAAATTTTTCCTCCACCAAAAGAGGTTATGATTTCTCCCCTGTCCGGTCGGTTGGTTGGTTAGTTTGTCAGCAGGATTACGCAAAAACTGAATTGTGCTCCCTCCATCAAATGAGTTACAGTGATTATAATGTAGGGCTGCAACTAACGATTATTGTCATAATCGATTAATCTGTCGATTGTTATTCTAGATTAATCGATTAGTTGTTGTCCATAAAATGTCATAAAATTGTGAAAAACGTGGATCGTGTTTCCAAAACTCCAAGAAGATGGGTTTTTTTGTCCACACACCAAAGATATTCCGATTACTTTCACAGATTAACGAGAAAACCAGAAAATATTCACATTAAAGAAACTGAAATCAGAGAATTTTTACTTTTTTTAATTATAAAAACTACTTGAACTAATGAATCGATTATAAAAATTGTTTGCGATTAATTTAGTAATCGATTTAGTATTCAATTAATCAATTAACTTTTGCAGCTCTTGTATAATGTTTATACCCACTGTACCAAGACTTCATTTGATACATCAGAAACATGTCATCAGACAAATGATTCAAATATCTATAAATAGGACGGAATTGCTGTTAAAAAAAACTACCACAGTTACCACAGTAGAGGTTTGTTTCCTTCTGCTCAGCTCCATCATTCAATCTCAGAGCAAAGCAGAGCCAGTTAAGGCAGCGAGGGGTGTGTTTGTGTGTATGTGTGTGTGGCTTGGTCACGAAATGTGTTAATCGCTGCCGTAATCTCCCGGCGCCTGCCAGGCTCCCTCCCCTGTCGCCTCTAAAGTCGTTAGCTAGCAGACTAATTAAGAGACAGCCAGACAGTAGCACGTGCAAGCTGACTCTCTGGAGCCCTTCCCTCGTACAGCCTGGCAGAATAAAGTCTCTGAATGACAATGTGACTGCAGTAGCGTCTCAGCAGCTGATGCAAACTCCAAAATATTGATTTCATATGTTCACTGTTTTCATCATTCAGCGCTAGCAGTCTTTGGCTCATTGATCATTTAAAGTGAGTGAAATGACGGCCTTGTGGCTGTGACTTCTCTGTAAATGCCTTGAGGTATTTGTCTGATCGCTTTGGTTTGCCCAGTGCACAGTCTCTCTTTGGACTTACTCCACCGGGGTGTTTACCTTACTCCTTTGGGCTCCTGCTGGGCTCAGGCATCATAGGGGGGAGCTTCACCTGTCTACAGTTTTCACTGTTTCCCCACAATGTGCTTCTCAGCTTGAATTTATTCTGCAAAGTTTGACATTGAATGTCTGCCACCAGGAGCAACATGGGTTGAATCAGTAGCTTGGGGTCTTTTCATATTCACTTTCTCCTGCGTATCGTGGGATTGTAAGCTGCAACCTTCTGGGCATGAGGCTGTCATCATCAGCTGCTCAGTCACATCTGAAAACCCTTCCTCCACACAGGGTTTGGTTCAGGTCGGAATTGCTCCTTAAAATGGAATCCATTTTTTCTTTTTTATGGCCATTCCTGTGAAATTTGTTCCACTTACAAAGGCGGCCGTCTTCCTGGGCTACATTTCAATATTTCAGAGTTACTAAGTGGTGAGTTGCTAGGCGATGCAGTCGGGCAGTGTGGGTAAAGGAGCTGGATAGGCAGCTTATACAGTAGCTGAGAGTGATCTGGAGGGATACAAAGCCCACCTGGCCGCCTGCCCGTTTTCCATTCATATTGCATCTACAACACACAGATGCACACCGCTTAGCTGCTTTTATATGCTCACACACACACACAGCCGTACACAAAGAGTAAACAGATCACTTCCCCTGATTAAGATCCGCAGTTAAGAGATGCTAATCAAACATGGCTACATGAGGGCAGGTTCCAGAAGGTCCTCTGCTCTGTAAGTCAGGTGAGACACAGTCCAACAGCACAACTGATTTATGGTTCGGTGCTCGTGTTCAGTTAAAGTGGAAAAATTAGTCCAACATTCTTCTGTAAATGTGAATCATGCAGGAGGAGGACAGACGTGGTATGCATTTGATCTGTATACTTGTTTTGAGTATATGCATCATTAAAAAGGTTTCATGTTGCCCCACTTTTTTATTTGTCATATCCACGAGAAGATATATTTGTGGATTAAAGTACCAAAAACCATCTTTAAGTAGTTTATCACCCCACTCAGGAGCTCCAGCAACAACAGGTTTTCTGAGTGACACAGTCGTCACAGGTAACGGATGGCAGCCTACTACTGTGGTTCAGTAAAACTTGCAGGTAAATGCAATGAGTGCAGATTCAAGACCATCAGGGGATATAAGGAGGGTTAGGGATTGGGCAGCTGGGACAGCAAGACTGGGATGTAACGAGCGGCAAGAGAAAGAGAAGTCTGATTTCCTTCATTGGCAGGACGTGTGGAGGTTTGAATGGAATTGATTGTGACTGCAGACGAGAGACCAGTAGCAGTGTAACAGTTTCGTATTGGGAAATTAGGGCAGAAACATGCTTTTGCCTGAGCAGCAGCTACTTCCCAAGCAGCTTCCCAAAATGATTCTCTTTTTGGAGCTCCGACTCCAGGCGGTGGGTTTCACCCCTTGACCTTGAGTTTGGAAAGACCAAACAAAACACTAATAAGATTCCAAAAAATAAAGATCCAATGAAATTATGATAGGTTTCAGGTAATTAAGAGAAACCAAATCCCGCAAGGTTGGATGGTGGTCTCTGGTGGGCCATGCTGGGGGCTTAGCTAAGGCAGATGACTGAAATGACTGAAGATTTTAAGACACTGTTTCTAAATACAGGCTTTGTGCATCTATTTGTTGATTGAGCACTTTGATACTTTGACAGTGATTTATACTACAGCGAGACCTACTTTATAATCACAAAACACATGGAAATCTCATGTCCTACAATAGTGAATAATATTAACCTTTGTCTCTTATAAGCTTCTAATAATAGGTGACATCTTATTAATAAATCAAAGTTATTGTCGCAGTAGCTAGTAGCCCCTTTGGCAATAATTTTGAGACATGTTCTCTGAAAATAACCTACAATGAACTATAAAATATGTAATCACAGCAGTAATTACTCATCGTAATGCAGAAATTTATGTTTATTTTCTGCTCAGAACACAAGCTTCATCTGTGGGTGATGGGGAGGACCAAGAGGATTTTCCTGGTGACCTTACTCACCATTCGGACCCCTTGAACCCAGCAGGACTGTGCTGTACTGCTGCCAACGCTGTGGAGGTGCACAGGGACTCTCAGCCAGGTGAGGAAAACCTATAGCTTGGATGAATGTGACCTATCCCCATAGGAAGTACGTGTTTGCTCTTTTGTAACCTTCAGCACAGCATCAGAGCTTGCATATTCTGACGTTATATAGACGTATATAAAGGTGGACGACATAAGTGAAGCCAAAGCATCTGGATTGCCCCCTGATGGCTGGCTGCACTATGGGCCATAAACCCTGCACGTTAAACACATTTCCCCCTAAGATTGTCATTTTAAGTAGGTCTTATCGAGCTGATGTATGTCCAAAACTTCATTTTTCTGCCAAGTTTGGTTTGGATTAGTTATTTTATGCTACGAAAACAGGGTGAAACGTCATGATTGACAGCCGAGACAGACTCGCGATTAATCAAGTACATGTATCGGCGGGAGCTTGTTGCTGCGGCTCCACACCACGATCGCTACTACACAAGACTCTAGCTCCAATTGACATCAAACGTGCAAGATGCCGTCACCTGCATCGGGATGTTTTAGCTTCATTTTTGTACAACAGGAGGAAGTAGAGGTGCGTCATCCATCTTGTATACAGTCTATGATTCCGACCATTTAGCTATAGTGTAGGCTTTCCCGTAGCACATATGTGAACATCCATCTTTAGAATTCATTGCTCTGTTAAATCTACTGGATTTACCTCTTTTTGTCTAATTCTACTTTGTTGGACCTGCCATTGAAGTACAGTTTATTTCTGCCTACCTTGCTGCTCTGACTGCGTGTTTGGCAGAAGAGGTAGTTGGTAAAACAGACAGTTGTTTTCCTTGTCCCTATCACTCTGTGTCAGGGGTTGTAAGTGTGACACTGTGTTTAACAGTGGCCTAATCCAGTAGCGGCCCGTGGTCATAAATTCTAATAGGCAGACTCTGGCTCCGGGCACTGAATCGCTAGCCACGCCCACTTTTCATATCATTATTTTAATAATTAAATATTTGCACATACTTATTAATAGACGGTACATAAACACACCAGCCAGCAGCAAACATAATGCAGCAGTTGTCAATACAATTTAAAGATAAAAGATTAAAAAAAACACCAACTATAAACATGGCAGTCAGTGAAAGGTTTTTGAAATGAATTGAACAACATATAAAATAAAATAAATATGCCTTGTTTTGGGGAGCTGAAACATCAAGTGCATGAGCATATACAGTAGTAAATAAAATAGGCCTACTACTGTCTGTCACCTCACCTTGAACTTGGACTTGGAGCTGATCTTTCAGATGCGCAAATGTATCCATCACAGATTTATTGAAATCACGAATGTCACGTGTCAGTCGCTTTTCAATCAACAGCATTGTTAATGCATATGTCCGTTGACATGGTATTTCATCGTATTTCTACAGTCTTAGACACAGCGGCGCTGTGTTGGTGCTGGTCGCTATTTCTGCAGGAAGTTTTAACATGTGCTCTGCGGACCAACTCAAGAAAACAGTAGAGAGCTGCAGAGTAGAGCCGGGAGGCAGGACTCATTCCTGACCCAATGAGCCTCTATGGGTGCTGACTGCAGTTCCTATCTTTGACCACTACGCCGTATGATAAATCTGCCAGCGACAGTGGGGAGCTGCCCCAATATTGAGCCACGCAATAAATTGAGAACGAATCACTGAAATGACAATCTCTACTTTCAATCTAATCTCAATCTAAAATTGTTGACTAATTAACAGAATAGGTAGCGATATAATCAATGTATGATGTATTAATGTGGGAAAAAAGTTAATAAGGAGGAACTATGTTTTGGGGTGGATGATTTTTTTTTGCTTATATCTGCGAGTACTCTCTCTGCCAAGTCTCTCGAAGGAGCATAGAAAACCGCCAGAGACAGCAGTGGCACACACACATTCACCTCCTACTTAGCCTTGGGGCTGCTGCTGCCCGGGTGGGTTTGTTGATGGACCTCTCCTTTTATGTTATTTCAATCAAGGTTTGCCTGATGCATGGTCAAGTGTTAATTTCTGCTCCCCTTCTCCAGACTCAGTGAGGAGCAGTGGTAAACTCCCTGAGGAGGCCGTGGTTGATGAGGAGGCCATCTTGAGTCTCCTGGAGAACAGTCAGACCTTCCTCCCACTTTCCCAAACATCCAACCACTCACCTCTCTTAGGTACAGTAGAAATCCTCTTCAGATCCACAAACACAGCTCTGGTCTGCTCACTTTCTGTTCTTCTTTTCTATATTTCTGTTTATTCTCCTTAAAACATACATTCATTTCTGAAATCATACAATACACGTTCTACTTCTTTGCATTAAAAATATTATAAATAGATAGATAAAACGGGAAATTAAAAGCATTTCTAAATAGGTTACCCCAGCTTGTCTTGAAAATATCATAACATTTTTCTGAAGCCTACATTAGGGGCCCGGCTATGGCAGCAAATCTGTCTCACCACACTTTTAAATTGTATAAGGTATTGAATTTCCATTGTTCAGCTCTGAAATAATGAATGTGAATTTTTTTGTCACTGAATTTTACCATTCACATTTGAAGCACTGAATTTCTTTGCATGGGAATTATGTGTCTGAATTTTTTTGGTTCTTAATTCAACACTTCAAAATTTCAAAAACTGCTATATTAAAATAGACATAGCAAATTTCAAGTAATAAAATTCAAATCATATAAATTTCAGTTGCTCAAATTCGAAAGGCCAAATTCAGTTCCTCATTTGCCGATCCTTGAAATCACAGGGGTTTGGTCACTACAGTAAAGTTGGAAAGATATTCACAAATTCTGACTTTCCAGATCAATAACTTACAAACGAAATGTTGTTAAAGCACAAGTGCAACCTCCTCCCAAACAAAGTAAGGTACACAATGAGCTACAGCATGAGTTTCATCCAAATGACCTGAATTCCGGGCTGGAGGAATAACATGGGACTCTATGAGCAGCTGGCAGTGACACGAGTGAGCAGCAACCGACTGCAAAGTGCAACGCCATAAAGACTGCACTACTATGTGCTGTTACCAAAATCACCTCACACATAAGTTGTCTCCTCTTGTTCAGATGACGATGGGATTTTGGTAACACTACAAAACTGTAGGATTTAAAGGGTTAGACCAGTTTATTTGTATGATCTAATTGATTCATTTGCAGCCACATTCAAAGTTGTTGTTTGCCGTTAATTGCTATGTTTTGTTGTCTGTTTAGACAGCAGCCAAGATCATGCCATCATCGATTTGCTGGCAGGCCTGGAGGACGATGGTTTCTGCAGGACCCCCACTAGGCAGAATTCCAAGTCCCAGTCTCTTCCTGGTGGCAGAAGCTACCACTGCAATAGTGATGAGGAGGAGACAGGACCGGAGCTGGACAAAGAAGAGGCAGAGTTTAGCATGATAATGTCACAGCGATGGGACAACGAGGCCCCTGAGAGTTCATCCTTACCAAGGCAAGTTTGTCTCAGTTGTATTTGAGTGAAAAATCTACTTTTTGTGCAGAATGATTAGTTAGTTGTTTATCACGTTTAATTTTAGAGTAGAATCTGACTCAGACACAGCTCCATTTATATCCAGATGTAGCCAGAATATAAACACTAACAAGTAGAACACAAACTACCTGCCGCGACTTGTGAAGATGAGAAAAGTGTTGGATATCGAGTCTCAACATTTTTTTTTCAAATGAGTATCATAAATTGTCAAGATGGAAAATTAAATTTGAACATCAGATTTTTGATTACTTTTCTTCCTACAGAGGCCTTTTTGGCAAAGGTCTTAAATGTCTCTCATATTTGAGAATTTTTTTTTTTTTATTTGATATGAAAAAAAAGTTCTGTATTAAGTAATGGAAAGGAAATAATTTGAATGGTAGCCAGCCCTGGATGAAACAAAAGGACAAAAGAAACAGTGTTGAGAACATATCTCTGTACAGAGAACATATCCCTGTCCAGAATTTAATGCTGGGTAGATGCAGGTTTATTATCATTGCATTTCACTACATATTTTAAATTATATTCCTTCACAGGTAAAACTTCAATCACAGTGTACATATGTACAGAGTGTATACTTCCTTGTCCCCTCTGACCCAATCCATGTGCTCCTGCTTAAGCACCAACACAAGCAAACCGATGCTGAGCAGTCAGATGAATGTCACCCAATGTGCCTGTGCATCGTTTAATCAGGGTTCCTGTCATTCCGGTATGTACAGGCCTGGTTTGAAGGAGACAGAGGATGGCTTCAGTGAGGAGCAGCAGGAGTCCTCTGAAGAAGAAATGGAGTGGAGTGGGAATAACTCTCTGTTCGCCAACCTGTCCATCCCCCAGCTGGACGGGGCAGCAGACGAGAGCAGTGGTGAGTCATCTCATGCTGAGACATACTGAGGCAGCACTTAAATGTCAGTTTGCTTTGACTCTTATCTAACATCTGCTGATTCATGTTCCATAAAGGATATCAGAATCCAGATCTGATAGCACCTACACAAGGGTTGATACCATGTTTTAGCTGTATGGTCTAATTTATTTATGAGAGAGACATGATTTACTACTGTATTATCCCTTCAACACTGAGAAAGGTTTTTCTAAATGATTCCCTGGAGTTATATATTTAATCAGCTCTTCATGAAGTTTGCAGATGCTGAAAAGGTTTGGTAAATGCTGGGTGTTTAAAACTCATATCACTATTTATTTGTACTTGCCAATTGCTTTCTTATGAAACCTTCAGCAGTTGTATGTTTTGTTTATATAACTGCCAGAGCTGCTGGTGTCGGAGCTAAAGCACATTCTCATCCATTTCTCGTACTCCAAAAAGGAAATCTGAATTCCGCAACAAAATTGTGGATGAAATGTACCTTTTCCCCCCAATTTCTTTGTGCTTCTGCATAACAATCCATCTTTACTTAGACTATAAAAGATCTACATTAATACAGTCCACTTACAGTCCATTTACATTGATCCTATGCTTTCCAAAATCCCACAGCTGAGTCCGGTTCTGCCACAGATTTCTTCCTGTGAAAAGGGAGTTTTTTTTTCCTCCACAGTCGCCAAGTGCTGCTCATTGTGGGATTTGTAGTATTGTGAAATTGACCTCACTATGTAAAGTGCCTTAAGACATATGAAAAATAATGCTAATGCTAATGAATCTTTCCTTTTGAACATGTTTGCAAGAATTAAAAAAAAATCAGTTTAGGCATTGCATCAGGGTATTGAGTAGAGCCGACAATATTGACATATTTATATATGGAGTGAAAAGGGTCTTCACGTTCCTGGGTTTGCTTAGCCACCTTTGCTGCTTTTGTGCTGGTACTACAGGAAGTAAAATATTAAAATGATGCATGTCAACATCTTACATTGTACATAAATGTACTATATAATACAATACCTGTGAAACTGCGCCTTGTGAGCTATCCTTTTCCTCCTTGAGCAACAAAAATTAAGAGAAGACTAGATTGTTTTTTGGTAAAAAAAAAAAAGTGCCCTTCCCGTAACACCTGTCCAGTACAGACACGACATCATTGGCAGAGTTAGAGGTTCACCACCTGGCGCCCCTAGTAAGATGCCCAGTCATCTCCCAACATCTTTGTGGAGATGCCCTCATCCAACTCCCGGTCAGAGCCATAGCCCACTACATCCAAACGGGCCAAAGTACATGTGTTTCGGAAGGAATGGCTTGTCCAATTTCAGTGACTCAGATATGATAAAACAGCCAACATTATGCATTGCATTTATTGCAAAGAGTGCGGCCAAAGCCTTGCTGGATACACTGCTTTTACTGTCGGAGCATCAAAAGCACAATGTCTCTAAGTAACACAACCTGTGCTGTGGCAGGTGCGTGGTCGGCAGAGCAGCCCCCCTCCCTGCAGCGCTTCAGCACCAGGCAGCAGCAAATGATAACAACATTTATCATTGCTTATAATCTAGCCAAAGAACTACCATTTACAAAATTGGGTCAAAAATCATCCTCATGAAAAAGAATGGGTTTGAGGTAAACCGTTCCTGCAGCAACGATTCTCGTTTGTTTTGAGATTTATTTAAAGAAAAAGCACCTGCACCTTTTTTCCTTTTTACAGTCATTTACATAATGTGTTGAGAAATTACCAATGTATGTGGGAACTGTCAAGAAAAGGTATAATAGGTGTATTACAGCGGGGCTCAAAGGAGCGTGCAGTGAAAAATGTTGGCTGAAGCTATATTATGTGCTGTTGCACCTAAATTTAAAAGTTAGGTGCACCAGTGCAACCAATGCAAAAAGTTAGTCTGGAGATTTGTATCTATTTCTTGCAACTCTTATCTGTTAATGAGATGCCACCTTTTCTTCTTTTTTTTATCCAGATTCATCCTTAACGGACAGTAGTTCCAGGACCCAATCTTCTCTCATAGCCACAGAAAAGATGCTTGGGAAAAGAAATCCCTTCCCTGGGGAGACGGTCCACCTGGAGCCACCTCCTTCAGCTAAGATCCTTCTGGAGTGCAAGCACCCTGACTACATACCAGTTCATGTGCTTGATAAAGAGCAAACACTTGACAAGCACTTTCAATCAAAAAGCAGTCAGGACAGCAGTAGTGAATGTTCAACAGGGTTCAAGGTTAATAAAGAAATCCCCTACATCCCACCAGTCAAGCACCCTATCTCGTGTAAAATAGCCAATCACCCTGAGGTGTCTCCCATCTGTGTAGAAAAAGAGGACATCTGTGCCCTGTACACCTATGACAAGAACACCTCTTTAGCCTTGGGTAATACAGATCTAGAAAGCTTCCCATTTGGTAATGGAAAAGTCACCAAAAGCAGGAAGAAGTATGGCAGCATAAAGAATGTAGAGACAAACTGTCTGTCCATTCTTCAGAACCACAGGACCTTCTCTCTCTGTTACTCAGAGTTGAGAAACTGCTCATCAGTCAGTCATAAGTCAGAATTGGAATTGAGCCAGAAGGACAATAAAAGCCCCATTGTGAGGAATATCTCCTCAACCCCTTCACCCATGGAGGAGGAGTTCCTTGATCCTCAGGAGGAAGAAATGGGCCAGGACAATGATGAGGGAGATGTTGGTGAGCTCAAAATCAGGTACGAGGACTATCAGGAAAACAAGTCTGAGAGGACTATTGTGGCCCAGCAGGAAGCACACTACAAGTTCTTTCCCAGCGTCATTCTCTCGAACTGCCTCAGTAGAAAGAAAGTTGGGAGCAAAAAGCTTACTGATCCCTGCAGCAAACTAGCAGAGGGTCAGCCTCGCAGGTCGAGGCTAAATGTGAATAAAAAAAGGTTAGGTATGACAGGACAAAGAAACAAACTAAATATAGTTGAAAGCTCTACCTCTGACAGCAACGTTAGCACTAGTCTCACCTCAATCGAGTCTATTTTTCCTCAGACTGTGGATTCGGAGATGCCAAATTCAGATGAAAAGTCAAAAGAGGCTGAGCCAGTTGAACTCATCACAGAGGGTAAGCCAATCACAAAAGAGGAACGCGAAACAGATGAGAGGTCTATAGATGAAAGGACAGAGCCACTTTCAGAGCCCCCCTCTAACAACTCCACCACTGTGTCCTTTTTCTCTGAGGAAGCTAAAGACACAGCAGAGGATAGGTTAAGCCCATTGCAAGATGTATCTACCCAAGTCACCTGTACCAAACCTTCAGCACTTCCTGGTAGTAAATACACCCTGAGGGCCAAACGGAAGATGATTTATGACAGTGAGGATGGAGAACACTCAAGTTCCACTCGTTCTAAGTATGCAGCTTCAGTCAAGGAATGCAAGCTCAAGGACAGCAATGTCTCCAGTGGGCAGGAAGTAAAATACCAGAAACGGCGCAAGAAAGAACCCCCTATCATCATCAAGTACATTATTATCAACAGATTCAAAGGACAGAAAAACATGCTGGTGAAGATGTCCAAAATAAATGTAGAGGAGCAGTTGGTGTTGCTGACACCAGCTAAGCTAAAGTTGTACAATAAAATGGCTCCTCTCAAAGATGTCTGGCCCAAGGTGCCAGAATCCACTGCAGTCAGGTTTCCCATCACTGAGCTAAAGGCCAAGAAACAGCCCAAAAGAAAGGCAAAGGTCAACTCCAACAATAAGAAAACAGTCAGCAACTCCTCCAAAACTCGAGTCAGGCAGGGTGAAAGGGTTAAAAGGACTAAAGGCTGTCGGAGAGACCCAATTCTATTCTCTCTACCACCCCCTGAGCCTTGTTACTGTGAGCTAGCTGATGACCATGACAGTGAGTATACCGATGTCATGGTAGAGTTGGGTTACCTCTCTGATAGATCCCCAAGCCCCGCAAACTCAACACCCCCACGTTGTTGGTCCCCAAGTGACCCTTTTATGGACAGCTCAGAACAGCTGATAAACCCACTCAGTGACCCATGTTTTAGTTCTGCTTTACACAAGCCAATCACTGTGTCTTCAACCAAAGGAACACAAAATAAGAGTCAAACTGGTGGACCTAAGAAAGTTACTGATAGTAAAAGAAAAATAAACAGATCAACTACTAAGCCTCCACAGGAAGGACACCCCAAAAAAGATAAATTAAGGCAAAGTGGTGGTGCACCAAGCCAGAGAAAGAAGGCTAAAGATGTAACCAAAGTTACTGTCAATAGTTCTACAACCACCACAAAACCTAAAAGGTCTCGCAAAAATAAGACTGAGGAACCCAAAAGCCATGAGTTAAGTAAAAACGGCTCGCAGCTCCTCTTCCCCGAGGATGACCTACCTCCTTCTGATAGTTCCTCTCAAGAGGTCCCTCCATTTCAACAGTCTGTGAGCACAGATAGCAAAAGCAAGGGGAGTTCCCAGACTGCATCTACGCCAGACTATAAATCAGTAGCCCAGTCTATAGAACCAAAGGTTGAGGACTGTGAGACTGCAATCATGGAGGTCAACCAAAACGTTTCACCACCGGTTCAGCTGAAGCAGCAAAGTTGCCAGACCACTGTGCTAAAGGCAGAGGCTTCACAGGAGGAGTGCGTAGATCCTACACCTCCTCTGGCTGGTCAACTTTTACTGGACATTAAAGATTCCCAACTAGCAGTTGCCTCCCCACACTCAGGCCAGAACGGGGAGACCTTGCCCCCTTATGAGACCCCTTCTGGCTTGGCTGTCCTCAAGCAGCTTCTCCAAAAAAGGCAGCAAGGACAGACCCTTCCTCTACAAGTGGTTGGTGGAGACAACCACTCCACTGCCATAGCTCAGACTGCAGCACTACTAGATCCTAAAACTAAACAAACTAAATCCAGAAAAGCTCCCTCTACCACTCATCGTAAACCGAGGGCCCCAAGATCTACCACCCCCAAGGATAAAAAGCCCAGAATTAGGAAAGGCAAGACGAGCAGTACTCAACCAAATCTGACAGTGAAGGACAACATGTCAGATGACTGTCCCCTTTTTCTGTCAGACCCAGGCCTTGACACCTGCAACTTAATAGAGGACAGCTTGTCACCAGAACTTCCACACAACTATAGCTTTGATATAAATGCTATTGATCAGACTGAGTTCTCCAGCCCATATAGTTGTAGCCAGTTTGTCCTGACTGATAAAAACTTACCAATCAAGTTCCTAAGTGATGTAAGCCAGGAAGCTGTATCTTCTCAGACCCTGGGCTTTGAGAAGAAAATTGATAGGCTGTTTGGTTGTGGGGAGGAGCTTCAAAGGAGCTCCGATTGGCAGAAAGCAAGGCCTGTCAGTCCTGACCTCTTTCATAGACCTGAGAATGGGGAGCCTGTATCAAATCACCTCACATTCCTTGACTCTGAGAGAATCAAGAGCCGGGATTGGGACTTCAATTCATGCAAAGTCCAAACCCTCAGCCCCTTTCAAGACTTTCACTGTGAGAGAAAAGAGCTGCTCTTCTCTGTTTTTGATCCTGTCCTGCCACTGCCTTTGAGTTCGGCATCCTTTGTTGACCAAGAGGGCTCACCAACAGGGGAGCTTCTGGAAGGTATTGATGGACTCACCTCCACCACACCCAGTAGCTCACCCCGATCCATCGGCTCACTGTCCCAGGTGAGGCCAAGCCAGCTGCTGCGGGGGGCAGGTGGTGGAACCCACATTCTCAAGCCCCTCATGTCTCCTCCAAGCCGGGAGGAGATCCTCAACACTCTGCTGGACCTGGATATGTCAGTGGCTACCTTCCAGGAGCCCTTCTGCAGCGACCCCTCTGATGCCCCTGGGAAACCAATGTAAGACTTGTATACCCCGGAGACACAAGCTTAAACGGTTCTTTCTGTGAAATAAACTGAATTGAATGTATATAGGTAAAATTAATGAATGGGTCCTCGCTTTGTATTTATCATGCATTCCTGCCATAGGTTTCAGGCTCTTCTTCTGACTGACAGCTTTTAAAAATGAATGGTAAAAGGAAGTGGTTTGGGGCTGCACGATGGTGTAGTTGTTAGCACTTTCGCCTCATAGCAAGAAGGTTCTGGGTTCGAGTCCCGGTTCTAACCAATCAGGGCCTTTCTGTGTGGAGTTTGCGTGTTCTCCCCGTGTATGCGTGGGTTCTCTCCGGGTTCTCCGGATTAATTTTACCTATATACATTCAATTCAAAGACATGCAGAATGGGGTTAGGTAAATTGAAGACTCTAAATTGACCGTAGGTGTGAATGGTTGTCAGTCTCTGTATGTGGCCCTGCGATAGCCTGGCGACCTGTCCAGGGTTTACCCCGCCTCTCGCCCAATGTTAGCTGGGATTGGCTCCAGCCCCCCCGTGACCCTTAAGTGGATTAAGCGGTAGACAATGGATGAATGGATGGACGTGGTTTGATAATTCGCACCAAACTGCAAACGCTTAGATCTCTACTCCATAAATATTGATTACAAACATTATTTCCAGAAAAAAATGATGAAAATGTCAAATAAATTACACCTCAAACTGTAAAAAAATCTGTACATCTGGATTTAAGCAGATCTGCATCCAATTTTATTGAGTTCTTCCCTTGCCGATTTACCCATCCTTCTACCAAGTTTGGTGCAAATTGGTTAAGTATATTTTGCATGCTCCTGCTGACCGATGAACTTGAAAAGACACAGGTGAAATTATAACTTTCTTTGCTCTTTTTCAGGAAATAAATAACTGTATATAACTCAAATATACACATTTTAATGAGTAACAATATATCAAAACATTTATTTGCTTAAAAAAACTACTCAGGGCACCTTTAACATTAGTGGCAAGTACTGTACTTGCAGCACAGAAATCTTGAATGTATGTTTTAAAGCCAGTATTGCTTTTACATACGTTATTTGTCATCCACACAGCACTGTACAGTACATCCTTCAGTATGTTTATCAGTACAAATCTGGTCACAGTTCTTAAATAATCAAATATAGGGTTCCTTTTAAAAATGGTGAAATGTTAAAAGAACTTTTGTACTAGATATTTTTTACTTATCACATTTCTTTTAAATCAGATCAACAGAAATCCAAAAATGAATAAATAAACAGTCAGGTCAGGCTCTGTTTTATACTTTATACAGGGATTTATATGATTAATTTGTTCCTTTATCAAATATAATTAGTTCCTATCTTCTTTCCAGGGAGGTTGGGGGCCGTAAGCTAACTGTGGGTACCAGACTTGCTAAGGAGCTAACGGAATTCAGCGGAGACCTGTCTTTGGAGGGCCTTCATTTCTGGAAGATGGCCTTCTCTGCCATGACACACCCTGCCACCACTATTACCTCATCTTCCCAAGCCCAGGGAGCTAAGCCCTCAGAGGCAGGTAAAGATCAGGCCAGGTCTGACCCAACCTCAGCCAGTGACAAGAAGGTCATTCTCCTGCCCTGCAAAAATCCACCAAACAGAGAGCGTGTGCATCTGTGGCTGGAGGCCAGGAAACAGTACGAGTGTTTACAGAAATGGAGGAGAGAAGCAGGGCTGTTGAAGAGCAGGAGGGCTGGGTTGGATGTTGAGGAGGAAAACCAAGAGAAATCTGGGCAACCGTCTGCTTCCGTCTGCCCAGAAGTGAAGGTTGAGTTGTGTGGAAACCTCTCCAGTATCAGAACTCAAAGGAGAAAGAAACTGAGCCTGTCGTTAATCATATCTCCCATGAAGAACACAGGCTCTCAAAGTAAATTCTCAGAGGTGAGTCCAGTATCAGATGAAGGTGCTGTGGACTTTGAGCTGGAGGAACGAGAAAAAGCTGATGATGATGATAACAATAAAATCACCTCTCCAGAGTCCCCAGAGCTGCCTCCATGGCAGCAGTCCTGTCAGCCCAGCACCTCAGGCCCAGACCAGCTCAGCGAAAAAAGGGAAAGTGAAAACTCTCCAGAACCAATGTCACCTAGGCAATCTAACTCCCTGGAGAGACTAGGAGAGAACCAAAGTCCCTCACCCCTCCATGTCTGTAACAGGGGAGAGAGCAGGACTAGTCCACACCTTCACAGCACCCCCTTCCTAAGGAGGAGGCAGAGAAGCAAAGAAGATTTGGAGCCAGTGTGCAGTACGCCAATATCTGAAGGTAAGAAATCAGAAGTTTCATCTGTTTTATGAACACGTGCGAAGGGTTGTTATCTTTGACTATGGTAAGCCTCACGCCCTCTACTTTAATACTTTTTTACTTTACTTTCTTATGCTGTTGCTTCACTTGTCTCAACTCTTTATGTATCATTCCTGCTGCAGAGAATCCCATTTCTCAGGAACTCCAGCAGAGGAGGAGAAGCCAGACGGGCCGACTGAGAAGAGTGTTACTGACCACACAGATACAGGTAAGAAAGTGTTCAATTGTCAGATCTATCACCACATCAGCCACCATTTCAATGGTTCAGTACAGCGCTAGAATGCAGGTGTACAGCTCTGCATGGAGAGTGTGGAGCGCAGTCAGTCCCTCCTTTCACTTTTCAGTCCTCTTCATGAATTGAACTGGTATAGGTTTTTCCTTTTCACCTGATGTGCATGTGTTGTCTTGTTCATGTGGATATTTCTCATATTGTCATCCACAGAACCAGTTTGCTGCTTTGAATGTGCCAAAGAAAGATAATTCTCAAATTGAAGGGCCCAGCATAGCCAACTCCTATGGCTTCAAAGTCAGCATGCAGAACTTGCAGGATGCCAAAGCTCTGCATGAGGTGAGCTGCACACTTGGCTCATATGCACTTGGCTCATATCAGTATTGAAGGTGTTTTTTGGTTTGTTTGTTTGTTTTGTGCAGATGTTATTGTATATCATGCAGAACTTGATGACCAGCAGGTTATTGCAAGGGTTAGGTAGTAAAGTTCACAAATTATCGGTACCAATAAATCAAAAATGACTCAATTTGTTCTCTAGCTTATTCTAACTGTGAGACTATCATCAATGTGAAAGATTATTTCTCAAGTTTTTCAGACTATCTTTCGGCAAAGTTTTTGTGCGGCTGTTTGTATTTAAAATAGCATTTTACATCTGTGAAGTTTGGCCCCTTATGATTTATGAAAAGATTGTTTCTTTTTAGAAAACAAAATATATATACATACATATATATATATATTATATTCCACAGAGTAAGGCACTGACAGAAGTATCTTATACAAATTTTATCACGGCCTGGTTAGAGCCATGTAACACGTACGTGTGAATCCCATCCTCATGCGACCTGTTAGGATTTACTCGCAAAATTTTGGGCATTTAATAGATGCACTTATCTAGAGAGACTTGGATCAGTAAAAGAAGGCAGTTCGATCTCAGCTTCCCCCAGTCCACATGCCGTTGTGTCCTTTTGGGCAAGACATTTAGCCCTAACTTGCCTCTGACTGCTCTTCCGACAAAGGCAAGTATGAATGTGGCTGAAAAATGCGCGGTAAATAGCAGCGCTGTATGAATGTGAATGGGTGAATGTGACTTTCCTGTAAAATACTTTGAGTGGTGTATATGACTAGAAAAAGCGCTACATAAATACAGTCCATTTACCATTTACCATATCAGTCCCATAAATATGCCAGATTTTTGGGCATTATTCCCTGGGAAATCAGTAAAGATTCGAGAAATAAATAAACACGCCTTATCTCGCAATATTAAAGAAAATTTTTGAAAAATTCACTCCTTTATCCAGCAGCTGCGCCAAGATTGAGCCAATTCTGCTGAAAACATAATCACCTTGCTGAAGGTTATCATAAGCAATTGGTAATATATCCATGGCTATAGTGGTAGTGCTATTGTGCTCTATAAATGAAATGTATCATTATTATTATTATTATTACAGTAGCCTGGTAATTTTCTTGCAACTGAAACAATCAGATGAGCTGCTAAAAAAGAGCAGTGGTGGAGATATACAGAAGGTAATGTCTGGAAGTAGTTTTGAAGAGATGAAGAAATATCTTTTAATAGGTTGAAGGTAACCTCATCTTTTCTGTTTTAAAACACACTGTAACCACGAAATATCAGTTTGAAGATTTCAGCCTTAGCTGATTTTTCCTTTTCACACAGCATTGATGGTTTTTGTCATCCGTCCTCAGGTGCAGTACCTAACACTGATGGGCATGGAGCTTCATGCAAGGACTCGCCGTGACCTCGAACCTGACCCTGAGTTCGACCCCATATGTGCCTTATTCTACTGCCTCAGTTCTGATGCTCCGCTGACAGGTGTAGATGGCACCGTTGTGAATGGTGCCATTGTGGTGGACAAAGATTGTCAAAGCTGTGACCCAGGTAAAAGTCCTGCTCTGCTAGAGGAGACAAAGATGTTGGTCCTACTTTGTCAAAATAACGTTGCATTTGATTCTTTGTACATGATTTTTCAGTATTTTCGTCCCTCTGCACTGAAAGGTGTTCAGATATGTTTCTGTGTAGCAAAATTCAGCGGAGTTTAAAAATTAGCCTCTGCTGTTGAGGTTTTACGTATTTTACATTCAACTCTTCAAAGTAAAATGACTGTCAACATCAGACTGACACTTTTTAAAATCCCATTACAGGTGACAAGCACATAGCGCCCCTGCTGGTCAGGTCGGGCGTCTCTGGGCTGCAGGTGAAATATGCCACTGATGAGAAGATACTGCTTCAGGAGCTGATCACTATAATAAGGAGGTCCGTGCGTGTGTTCTCATTGAATAGACCTGTTTCATGGTTGCTGTGAAAAATCTCTATAATGACTATCTAAACCTTTGCTGGGTTTTACACCGTGAATTTTGAAAAAAATCTATGTTTACAACTGGGGTGGCAAAGAAAGACAATAATGTATGTGATTCTTCATAACATTATGTCATTTATGAAAATGCTAACAATTCTTTACATTCAATAGATTTCCTAGAGGCCATCCTTTGAAGCAGCAGCTATGTCCATTACTTTGATTTGAGTACATGAAAATTAACTTCCTGTGCTCACATGGCCGTGTTCTGTCAGGTATGACCCTGACATCCTGCTGGGATACGAGGTGCAGATGCATTCCTGGGGCTACCTGCTGCAGCGGGCCGCAGTGCTCCGAGTGGACCTTTGTCAGCAGCTGTCACGAGTGCCAGGTATGTCTGGATGTCTTATGTCTTGATGTATGGATGCATAAAGTATTTGTAGTATTGTTTACTCCTTGAGCGCCATAATAGTTCTCAAATCTATGGAGGACCACAAGTGTCACAGAAGTAGTAATAAAGCTTTTTATTAATTAATAACTAATTGTATGATACAAATATAATAAATAAATAAATGATTTTTGAAATGGAAAAAAATATGAATGATTTCTAGGGTATGAGGTGGCTGTGGCTCTCTAACCAAACAGACTTTACATTCATGGCTAATTTGTATTGTTATACACAAAACTTTGAGATTGTAGATTGTAACTGAGTTCATTCTTTGGTCCGGAAGTTAATGTTTCTCTCAAGTGGCGTTGTTTAATCTAAGCAGTCCTTTGGTCTAACACTGAAACCATTATCAACCAGACTGCAGAGAAAGCTTTTGTAGATGACTGTAAAAAGTAGACAGTTCCAGATTAAATGTAATCTTGCATCACAATGTAACTACAGTATCTACTTACCTGAGTAAATCTAAGAAACTGTGTGAGTGCATGTACACATTCTAGGTACTGTAATGTTTGTGTGTCTCTATCTGACAGCAGAATGTGTTGGTACGGAACATGTGTTTCTTTAGTGTGTGAATGAATGTAAGTGTGTGTATGTGTGTGTGTGCAGCTGCTGAATGGGGAGCCTCTGGCAGCTCCTCTGTAATCAGTGGTTGTCTGGCTCTGTGCGTGTCCTCAGGTGACTCCAAAGAGAACCGCTTCGCTGCAGACAGGGACGAGTACGGAGCCGACACCATGACTGAGATCAACATCATCGGACGCATCACCCTCAACCTGTGGAGGGTGATGAAGACTGAGGCAGGTGTCCTGGCATGACCTCCATCCGTCACACGCACACACATGCTGTTGTCAGCCATCAGCAGTGCTGACTGGTGACCTACTTTGTCTCATTCCTCTAGTCCTCCAGGCATGACTCTCCACTGTTAGTTTTTTTTTCTGCTGCAGTGGATTGTCTTGAGTTTGAATTCTGGGCTGCTGCCTGGACAGTGCAACAGTTTTTGCTGCTTTAAACTGTGAGCTCAGTAGTTTATTTTATTGTGGCCTACAGTGGCTTGTAACATTCATATACAGCCATGTCACTGCTGAACAAATGATAGTGTGTGAAATGCAATGACTGGCAAATAATTGGGATGGATTTTTACAATTTCAGAGGCATTTACCCTCATAAATGTTTGGCCCTAGCTGACCAGTCAATAGAGTTGTGCAATAACCTAAACAGTGCTTCCCAGCAGGGGTTTTGGAGGCCTGTAAGGGTCAGAGAGGTCAGATGCTTTGTTTTAAGGGCTCACAAGACAAGCCACCGTCAAAAAAGGTTCAGTGGTGATTTATGATTTAGACAAGTTAAGTTAGGGCATGTGACAACCTCTACATCTTATGTTGCATTTTTTTTTCACCTGATATTGAACTAGGACTGTTTTCAGTCTGTTCATGTCTGAGTTTGATCAGCAATCATAACATATGAGTCTAGGGGCTTGATGATGTTCTGTTAAAGTCAGTCTCTTATATTTATATTTTCTCCTTCAGGTGACGTTGAACAACTACAGTTTTGAGAATGTGGCTTTCCATGTGCTCCACCAGCGCTTCCCCCTGTACAGCCCCCGCACGCTGTCTGACTGGTTTGACCACAACACCGATTTATACAGGTTCGTGTCACACTTCATCATCAATGTGAATCATTGGTTGTTGTTGTTGTTGTTGTTGTTCTGATGATGTTCATCTGTTTTTATTGGAAACGGCATGACTGTGGCTTGGCCAGTCATGCTTGACCTATTTTTAAATCTGTTTTTCCACACTATTGTAAATAGCATGAATATGATAATGAAATGTAACCACAAACACCATACCTAACCCATAAATAGCCTACTACATCTACAAGATGCGAGGTATCACTTTCTGTATGAAGTAAATTGTCTGTCTCCAAAAACGTTCATCCGATCAACTTCAAACTTGGCAAGTGTCTTGCAGTGCAGTGGCAAATGTTGTGCAATTTGACACGCGACACGTTAATTAAGTTTGAATGAACATGTGAACAGCTCCCTGTAGAAGACTGTTCTACTGCAGAATAAACAGCCGAAATACTCTTTGTGCAGTGGCTCTGAGGACTGAGTCCTGCAGATGTTTTACTCGCCGCAGCTCGATTACTGCAGATCACTTTTGCTGTTCAAGAAAGCTGCCAACAGCAACACTACAAGCCAATCAAACGGCCCATTTCAAACAGGCATGTTTAGAACCAGCACTGCACTAGTGTACATTCAACAATGAGTGCTGATGTGTGTGTCTCTGAAGGTGGAAGATGGTCGACCACTACGTGAGCCGAGTGCGCGGCACCATGCAGCTCCTGCAGCAGCATGACATCATTGGCAGAACCAGTGAGCTGGCCAGACTGTTTGGGATTCAGTTCTTCCATGTTCTGACCCGGGGATCACAGGTAACCCCCCCCCCCCAATACACACACACACACACACACACACACACATCACACACACGTCTCTTCATTTCAGGTCTTCAGTACAAAAAGTGTTGGTTCAGCAGTGTGTGATAGACAAAGCGCCAGATGTAGAAGCACTGTACAAGTGTGTGTGAATGGGTGAATGTCAACTGAACTGTAAAGAGCTTTGAGTTGTTGATATGACTAGAAATGAAGTCCATTTACAGTTTTCTGCTCTATAGTCTTCCTGTTGATGAGTTACAGTCAAAACTAACCCATTAGTCAATTATATATTTCTGAAACATGTTATGGCTGCACTTAGAAACATTTTAATATGAACAGTGGGTCAAATGAATGTGTGTGATGTGAAGTGCTTGTGGTGATAAACCCACAGAGGTTCAGTCTAACCGCTCTAATTAGCCTCAATTCAGTGAAAATGTCTTCGTAAACCGGCGGAGAGACCGTTAGCCACTAGCTGGTGATCACAGTGATGCGTTGAGCAGCTAAAGACACAGATATTTTTTCAGTCGGTTGAGACTAAAACAGCTGAAGGAGAGTGAATGTTTGGACTCTGTGTATATTCCTCAGGAAGGTAAAAACAGGATTCCGAGATGAAAAAGGATGTTGTCCCTATTTGCTGCCAAAGTTCCAACATCTGTATAATTTGTCAACGTAAATGTTTTTACTGTTTGTTTCTCTGTAAAGTGGCTTAAAATGATTTAAAGCTACAGTGTGTAAAACTTGTTCACAAAAATGTAATATATAGTCCATAACTATGTGTTCATATATGTATAATCACCTGCAACAAAGAACCAGTTTTTTCGTCAACTTTGAATGACATGAGGTGGACCCGACCTCTGTGTAAGTCTCAAACAGTCAGGAATACCCGATTTACGTTGAATCTTCAGCGCTGCCAGAAATTGAAATGGAATCGGCAGTGTTTCACCATAAAGTCTCCCTGTCGGTTTCTCAGTTGGTTAGGTTTGCAACTTCACCACCAGAAAATTACAAAAATTACACACTGGGGCTTCAAAGCCGCTTGAACTTTAGCTGTGGGTTAATATGAGTGGAAGGATCCTTAGTAAAAGTGCTCTCTTCTCGTTCCTGCAGTACCGTGTGGAGTCCATGATGCTACGCTTGGCCAAGCCTCTGAACTACATCCCCGTGACACCCAGCTTCCAGCAGCGCGCCCAGCAGAGGGCACCGCAGTGCCTCCCACTGGTGATGGAGCCTGAGTCGCGCTTCTACAGTAACTCAGTGGTTGTACTGGACTTCCAGTCACTCTACCCCTCCATCGTCATCGCGTACAACTACTGCTACTCCACCTGCCTTGGTCACATGGACAGCCTGGGAACGTAAGGTTCACACTCCTACAGCATGTACTGAATTCCCTCAGACTCTGCCTTCCTTCCCTCATTACTTTCAATGGAACAGACATGTTGTGAGCTTATTGTTGTTCACTGCAAGTTGGGAAATATCTTTTTTCACCACGATTATTGCAGTTGCATAGCAACTGCAGGAGCCATGAAGCTCTCTATCCAACATGCATATGTTTACTTGTCCAGTATTACAGAGAGAATGAGTGGTGCAGAGCAAACATACACAGGCTCCATGCTTCTTATCCTCAGCAGAGCATGAAATGATAAATTAGCCCAGGGGACAGATGGAAATTTGAGCTCAGTCAATCCTTTTTTTGTATAAAATATAAAGCATTTTATATATTTGAGAATTGCAGCAATTTCGTAAGGACTATATATTATATCCATAGTAAAGTAATGTATATCACAGAAAATTATAGAATTTCACGAATATTTTCATCAGTTATTTAGGAAAGTGAACATTTGATGTATGAGTCATTATACGTAAAGTAAAATGTTTCAAGCATTTTTTTTATAATTATGTCCTACAACTAAAAAACCTCAAATTATAATATTTAATTTTGAGCTTGAGTAAACTGTTATTCATACAGTGTAAATACTGTGTATCTAGATCAGTAGATGCAACCGCAATCCTGAGGAAGTAAATTTAGCTTTTCATTTGGAAATCAAGGTTCAAAAGTCTGGAGGAAAAGTGGTGAGAATCAGAATCCAGGTCCAGTGTGACGTTTTCCACAGTCGGTGATGATTTGTGGTCCCATGTCATCTGCTGGATTTGGTCCACTGTGTTTTATCAAGTCCAAAGACAACAGCAGTCAACCAGGAGGTTAAAGAGAGCTTCAGGCTTCGATCTGCTGACAAGCTTTTGAGATACTACATTTTAGATTTTCATGTGCTGTGAGCCATAATCATGGTTTTCGGCTGAACTGAAGAATACTTTTTTTCCGTGCACACACAGAACCGACAGTTAGCGGACCGTTAGGAAATATTCGCTGAATTTTACAAGGCAGTGACAGGATATTCATACACATATGTCTGTTTCTCAGGCCTGATGAGTTTAAGTTTGGCTGCACCTCCCTGCGAATTCCTCCTGAGATCCTCTACCAGCTCCGCAACGACATCACTGTGTCACCCAACGGCATCGCCTTCGTCAAGGTACAGCACACTCTGACCTCTGCTCTAAAGAGCTTTAACCAAGGACTTGATGTTATCTCATTATGAATCATGTCTTGGAGTCCTGCAACAGTCTAGATTTATTTAGCTTCATTAGCTGTTGTGAACGCTGAGCTCGTCGACACAAAGCCCACTTCATGCTCTGCATCCTCCCATTCAGGTTTTTCTGTAATTCACTCATTGCTCCACACTCCTTGGCTCCTGTCCTACAGTCTCATTACATAACATTAAAAAAACACACTCACACACTCATTGCCAGAGTTTCTCAGATGAGCCAGATGTGTGTCACCTGTCAGGGGACAAAGCTCCGACGTGCAGGATAAATGCAGCTGTACACACTAAGCCACAGTGACATGGAAAATGCTTTCGCCTTGAATGCCCTGCATTCGTTCTCACGTTTATGCTCTTCATGTCCAGTCCTCAGTGCGTAAAGGAGTTGTGCCCAGCATGCTGGAGGAAATCCTCAACACAAGGATCATGGTGAAGCAGTCAATGAAAAGCTACAAGCAGGACAAAGCCCTTATGAGGCTGCTTGACGCTCGACAGCTGGGACTCAAGCTCATTGCCAACGTCACCTTCGGCTACACCGCAGCCAACTACTCTGGGCGCATGCCCAGCGTGGAGGTAAGCTTGTCAAAGGTTACTGTCTGCTCTGTGAGAGTGAGGGGGCAGAGAGGAGGATGAACCCGCAGATTCATCATATTTAAATGAAACCATTTAGCTTGCATTTAGAAAAACATTTGATACAACAAAGGATGAGAACATTAGCTATGTGTTGGTTGTTTTCAAATTCCAGCTTCCACCATATTTAAATGCCTTTCTGCGTCTTTTGGAATGGTAAACACACACCACACATATTTATGAGAAATATAGTATATAAAAGTTCCATTTCTGTTGTTCTCCACACCGCTTCACCAGTCTTTTCCCACACTGTTTGTTCATCTGGGTCTCGTCACCTGTGGTTTCCAGGTCGGAGACAGCATCGTTCACAAAGCCAGAGAGACCCTGGAAAGAGCCATCCGGCTGGTCAATGACACCAAGAAATGGGGGGCGCGTGTTGTGTACGGCGACACAGACAGGTAGGCGGCATTAGCACCTCCTCCAATTCTCAGTCTCTCGCCCTGTGTTAACGCCGCCTGCAGCTCTGTACAGCATCCATCGTACCTGAGCTGCGTTTCCATGCTGCTCCAGCATTTTCATTCAGCATGAACTTCCTAATTGTTTTCACGACTCGCTGAAAGGCGTAAAAAATATTCTCAAAGGCTGCAGCTACCACTTTTGCAAAGCTGTCATTCCTGCAGTGTTTCAACTGTACTGACTGTATTTTAAACAGTAGGAATCAACTTTTTGTCTCATTTGCACTTTGGTGATAAAAGTAAATTAGATCAGCAGGGAACCAAAAAAAAATTCTGGGCCCATGTTTGGTCTTCCTGTCAGACTTCACTCTTCTTCTTTGTCAAATTTCCTCTTTCATTTTTTACTTACATGCAGCCCATATGAAAATGACTTATCAATGAAAATCATTGAGATTTCAGCTATTCCTTTACTTTGGCACCATGGCTTGGCTTATATAATAAAGGTAGCTGTCACTTAAATGAATTCCCTATACGCATAAAGCATACACATAAGCATTGGAACTTTAGTTATATTTTTAATTTTGAGAAGTTGTCTGAACTTGGCCTGACAGATCAGATCATATCCTCTCAACACTCAGCTCCGTGGTGACTGGCTGGGGTCACAGGGACAGAAATAAATGGACAGTGATAGTGAGCTGCTCTCTGCTTTTTTTTGCAGTATGTTTGTGTTGCTGAAGGGAGCTACCAAAGAGCAGGCGTTCAAGATCGGCAACGAGATCGCAGATGCAGTGACTGCAACCAATCCCAAGCCTGTCAAGCTTAAGTTTGAGAAGGTAATGCTTCCCCACAGGACTCACCACATAAACACACAAACACACACACTGTCTGAAATGTCTGTGAACTTTGATTTGGATTTGTTTCAGTCTGTGCCAATTTTTGTTCTCCTTCTGCACGCATAAACACATTTGGAGGTAATTATTCTCTGTGTACGTATGTGTGTGCGTGTCCCAGGTGTACCTGCCCTGCGTGCTGCAGACAAAGAAGCGCTACGTGGGATACATGTACGAGAGCCTCGACCAAAAGGAACCTGTTTTTGACGCCAAAGGGATCGAGACAGTGCGCCGCGACGGCTGCCCCGCTGTTTCCAAGGTAACAAGCAAACCATTCTCCTCTCCTCCCTCTCCTCTTTCTCTGTGCTCTACAACCAATCACAGCCATGCCAGCTTCTCTCCTGCTCTCATTTACTCACGCGTGTCAATCAGGGAAAAGGCCCCTGGTATTGTGTCTAGACTGAAATGTACCAGTATTAATGCTGAGTCACACATAAGTATATCATAATTATATTTACATGTCAAGTCAGTCCTATATTTGTGCTCTGTTTATCTCTCCGTCTCCCATCTTCATTCTCTCCTCTCATCTTCCATATGTTTGTTGATTTGTTTCTTGGTTGTCCTCCTCAGATTCTGGAGCGTTCCATTAAGCTGCTGTTTGAGACGCGGGACATCAGTCAGGTGAAGCAGTTTGTGCAGCGTCAGTGTGTGAAGGTCCTGGATGGTCGGGCCAGCATGCAGGACCTGACCTTCGCCAAGGAGTACAGAGGCAGTGGCTCGTACCGGCCCGGAGCCTGCATCCCTGCACTGGAGCTCACCAGGTGTGTGTGTGTGTGTGTGTGTGTGTGTGTGTGTGTGTGTGTGTGTGTGTGTGTGTGTGTGTGTGTGTGTGTGTGTGTGTGTGTGTGTGTGTGTGTGTGTGTGTGTGTGTGTGTGTGTGTGTGTGTGTGTGTGTGTGTGTGTGTGTGTGTGTGTGTGTGTCAGAGAGCAGGACAAGGTGGAAGAGCATGCTGTAAACTACAGTTACAGTACTCAGTGTGAATCCAATTATTCCTTCCCCACAGTGCTCATTGTCTGACTGCACCAGTGCGTGTACAGTACCTGAGTCTGTTGCTTGGCAACCCAGCTCTTAATGGATAGGAAAAAAAAAATCAGATTTCAGAGGCATGGTTGAGGGAAACACTCAGCCTCATTCATCATCACTAGTACAGTCTATCCGCTGTGTTTGAAAAGCACCAGCCCTGTTGATTTCTGATGAAGATTGATTATTTGTGTGATTCACAGTGAAATGAACATTATTGTCAACTACATGAGCTGCATTAGAACTCTTGTTAATAACAGCTTGGCAAAAATAGTTTTTATTCGTGGAGATCAGTTTCACCAAGTCTGTTGTGTCTTGATTGATCTCAGGCGTATGATGGCATACGACCGTCGCCTGGAGCCCCGCGTGGGCGAGCGGGTGCCCTACGTGGTTGTTTACGGGATCCCCGGTGTGCCCCTCATCCAGCTGGTGCGTCGGCCCATGGAGGTTCTGCAGGACCCCAGCCTCCGCCTAAACGCCACCTACTACATCACCAAGCAGATCCTGCCGCCGCTGGCCCGCATGTTCCAGCTGATCGGAGTGGACGTGCTCAGCTGGTACCAGGAGCTCCCCAGGGTGAGAAGACAGAGCCATTCTTATGTTATCGCGACAATTTAGCAGCAGCACAGATAATATAATAATTCTCTTGTATTACAACATGAAAACCTTCAGAATAAAAGAAGGAAGCAGAGCGATCAAAATGAGGACTCAAATCTGAATGAGCTTGAGTGTGGAGGATTCATCCTTGATTAAGGAATGTTTACATCAGCCTGCAAATGGAGCAATAAATACAGACGGTCGGATGGTTTTCCTTATTCTGTGTATTTAGTGGAGCGAGAACAAAGGAGGAGAAAATGTCTCTCCCGCTTCCTGCTGAGGATTGAATGAGTGTCATCAAACTGCAGCGCTGCTGCCTCAGTCTGTCAATAATGGAGTGAGCTTCTGTTGTGACAGAACACGCACGCCACCTGCTGGTCGAGCTCTTTCTTTCATCAAGGAAAAGAACGTAAACTTAGATTTGAATTTGTTTTTTGTTTTATTTACTAGTATATATTTATCTGCATTATGCTCTTGTATACCTACATCACTCTCTCAAAATGAAAACTCAACATGGTATCTTTAAACCCTGCCGATGTTTGTGAGATTTTTTTTTAATTATTATTCTCATTAATAAGAATTAACGTGTCCTCATTATTACATGAAAGGGTAGATTTGACTAAATGTAGACAGTCTGATGTTTGGGGTGGACACATCGACCTGGCTGTGGGCACAGAGAAACCCAGTATTAGTGAAGCATCAGTTGTTGTTGTTGTTTTGGGGATACTCCGTTTATTTAGTGGTGTCGCTCGCTCGTCTCTCTCCAGATCCAGAAAGCCTCGTGCTCGGCGGCGGCGGGTGGCGAGGAATGGGTAAGGAAGGGAACCATTTCTCAGTACTTCACCACGCTTCATTGCCCCGTGTGTGACGAGCTGACCCAGCTGGGCGTGTGCTCGCGGTGTCGTGCTGAACCCCAGCGAGTTGCCGTCACACTCTACCAGGACATACGACAGTGGGAGAGTCAGCAGGACCAGCTGCTGAAGGTGAGAGGCTAGAGTAGCTTCCAACTTTATGGAAATATGTTTTTTAACATCTTAAAATGACAACTGCTCCCTCTGTAATTAAAAATACTAAAAATATGAAATAGCATATTTAAGTTAATTTCAATAATTTACCTACTGAAAAGGTTCACGTTCACTCAAAGTTTCCACACCATATTTGATCTCCAGCTTCATTCAGGACTGTGAGTGGCTTCACAAGGCGAATATAATGTAAAATGCATCACAGCCTACAGTCATGTCTGTGCTCACCCCCTGGTCGTGTGTTTTCTGCAGGTCTGTAGGAACTGCAGTGGCTGTGCAGAGCGGCAGGTTCCCTGCGTGTCCCTAGACTGTCCCGTCCTGTACAAGCTGGCCCGGGTCAACAGACAGCTCTCCAGGGCCCCCTACCTCCGACAGCTGATGGAGCAGTTCTGATTGGCTCCCCGCTGGTTTGGTGCTCATTGTTTGCCCCCCCCCCCCCCTCATCCCATCTCAGTGTTTGATTGTCCATTCAGTTGTGATAGTTTAAATGGTGCTTTGATTGAACCCTGTTGGGTTTTCACTGTCTTGTAACTGTTATTTGTTATACAAGTGTTTTTTCTTGGTGCGCAGACAGTCCTGTGGGGGGGATCCCCCTCCCTGGGCTTTTGTTTGTCTTTATGTTTGTTTGCTGCCATCTCCATTAGCTGCTATGGCCTAAGTGAAACTAATGTGTGCGGTGCCACAGCTGCAGACTGCCCGTCATGGAACTACACACAATTGAATCAAGGATGACTCGTACTTTGTTTGCGCTGTAGCAGTTTGAATCATCGGTCTTTAAGGTGCTCCATACTAATCTCATAACGACCTACATTCATACCCCTGATTCACCTTTCTGCATTTTTATATGACAACTGCAGTCCTGTAAATACTTCCTGTACAGCTCCACCATTTGATCTAACTGTGCATTAGCATCAAATTATTTGAATGCAACCAACCCTGTTTTTATGCATTCTGTGGAAGGATGCCAAGTTTCATCCAGTTCACCCTGATTGTACCCATGTCCATTTTGACAGATTTAACGTCAAACTCTCTACAGAGGAAACTGGAAGAAAATTCAGTTTTTTTTAAATCTGGGACTGTTGCAATACTGTATTTTGATAATTTATGTCATGAAGAGTCTATTATTTCCTTGTGCATATGGTTTTGTGTACAATTTCCAATTTTCTGTGCAAAAAAAAGTCATCAAACTCTGTCAAGCCCTGAACTTCACTTCCCCATACAGCCGTACACAGGATCTGTGTATTTGTATAAATGTATAAAGGATGACGAAGGAGGTGTTTTTGTGTTTTTAATGGACATTGCTGTGGGTGGAGGTTTGAGATTGATATAATAAAAAGTAATTGTATTTATTCAGTGAGTCTTTTTTTTTTTAACTTCATCAAATCACAACACATGATTTAAAGACTCATGACACATTACAGGAGATAACGAAAACAACTAGAAAATCACTCAGTAGAATACAGACCAAGGCCCAACAGTCTTAACTGAAATTCAAATTGAACACACTCATAGATATCACTGCACTAAATTATTCCCTGGGATATCTGAAAATGTAAAAAAAATCGCCTTCAATCACTTCAAGAAAAGTGCTGAAAAGAATTTGTGGATACGCCAAAATTTAACAAGTTCTATCCTGACCCATGTTCCGTCCTTCTACCTGACAACCAACCAAACATTAAACAGGTGAAACCATTAAAAATCTGATCTATATCTCAATCTTCCCAGAGCTGCAGGACCTTTCATCTTTAAGTGTCAGTATTATTAAAGATTTTCTTCCACTTTTTTCTCCTCAACAGTCTTAGAGCTCCTCATTGTGGGAGCTGTTGGGTTTCTCAGTAATATTGTGAAGTCTCGACCTCACTATGTAAAGTGCCTTGAGATGTGTATTATTTGGCGCTACACGTATAAAATATATATTTTTTTAAATAAAAAATCTTAAACTGTCACACAATCACAGCAGAAGTGCAAAATTAAATTTAGTTAATGGCAGCAGGAGGATAATGAAGAGGACGAGCTTCCCTGACTAAACTCGTTCACTCCGCTCACGCGTCCTTGAGCAAGGCACTGAATTCCTACCAGCCCGAAGGCTTCTGTTCCACAGCCTACCCTGACCTTTGACCCCGCTGTGGAAGGCATCAGGCCAACACAGAACCCTTCACATTAAAACATCATAGTGTCACAGTGGAGTTCAACCTTTCATACACTGCACTGTGAACGGTCCAGACATCTGCTACAGGAGGAGGAAAGCTCAGTCTCTCTTCTCCCTGTCAGGGAGTAGCAGCTCTTGTCGGGGGGAGTCTCCCACCAGACAGAGGGGGTCGGGCTCCGTCACCTGGTGACGAGCAGCAGAGCTCCCTCCCACCCTGGTGACATCAGGGGGAGATGAAGCCTTGCTGGGCGAATTCACAAGGCTCGCTGTGTCGTCCATCTCAATCACCTCAAAGTCTGCATCATTCCACTTATCTGCCTCGTTGTCCGGGTCGTCCTCGTCTTCATCGTTGGCTCCAGGGTCCAGCAGGGCCTTGCGGAATTCGCTGTCGTCGGCTTCCGGTCGGCCCACACTGCGGGGTGTCCTGCTCTGGTCGCTGGGGGCAGAGGCCAGCTTGTACATGACAGGAAAGAGGATGGAGGTAAAGGTGGCGGTGATGAACGACATGTACATCAGCAGGGGGTGATGGTAGAACTTCCCCAAGAAGCCTACAAGTGCAGGCAGCACCATTTCACCTAATGCTGAACCCACCACAAACACTGCTGCTGTGTTTCCGGTCACCGTGGTGTACTGCTCCATCCAGGAGATGCCACAGGGGAAAGTAGTGGACATTGAGGCTCCATAGAGACCAGTGCAAATCCACAAGGCCACCTTCTCCCTACTGAAGAGGCAGAGAAGCAGGGAGGAGAGGGTGCAGCCCACCAAGTTGAGGAGAATCAGGGTGCCCGGGTACGCGCAGGCCGCGAAGAAGATGGAAAACCCTCGGAAGGCAGCAAACGCTGCCCAGAACAAAGAATTCAGCCAGGCCGCCTGCGACTGTTGCATGTGTGCGTAGTCCTTGGCGTAGTTGAAGATGAAGGAACCGTATGCCACCTCAGCACCTACGTAGCCAAAAAAGAAGAAGAAGAGCAGCACGACAAGAGCCGTGTGGTGTTTAGCCACCAGGGGCTTTCCTGACGGCGTGCGAGCTTTGTCTCGTGAAGTGCTGATGCAAGTGTAAAGGATGAAGAAGAGAAACGAGATAAGACCAATGAAAGAGCCTATCACAATGTAGGCCCATGTGGATTTGAGTGTACTGCTCCTGCTGTGGATGAAGCTGATAATTCTCTGAGTATCAGGGACGCTGGTGATTTGTTCTGTGTTTGCAGGAGGTGTGGAGTCGGTGGCTGTGGCTCCCATGCTGCTGTTCCCATCAAGACCAAACATTAGCTTGGCTATAATCGGGGACACAAAGGCCCCAGCTGCAAAGCTGAAGTGCAGCGCCTGCATGTGAGGGCCCGCCTGCTGGCCCCACGTCTCCAATATGAGCACGTTACCACCTGACAGGCAGAGGAGAGAATCACAAACCATGGTTAACATTTATCATCACTGACAAACACTGAGCTCAGCAGGTAACAAGGGTCTTTTTTGTAATAATTAATGAATGACAAAAATGAAAACCTGACGCCCTCAAGATAACAATCTCTGGATAAAAGTTGGTATAAATGAGTTCCTGTAGCAGCAAACATAACACAGTTTGTCTTATCACATCTAACTTACTTCAATGTACAATTAGAATCTCAGAAGTCCAGGCCACAGTGGATCGTGTGGGGTTCACTTCATGCTGCCATCATTGATGACTAATTGAAGTCATTGCAGGAAAAGCTCAAATGTAACTTGTAACATGAACAATCCATGTAAGCAGCCCAGTGAAGCCAGTGAGGAGGCATCCATGTTGGCAGGGAACACTAAGGACATGATTTAGCCCTGTATTTTTCTGCAATGACAAGTGAAAATGTCTGTAGTATCTGTACAAACCTACTGCTGAATGTGATCATGATCATAATGTGAGGACTAGGTGCCAGCTCACTGCTGCACCCTGCTACAACCACTCTGCTTCGGGGGGTGAGTGAAGTTATCTGAGGACACGATACGGTCATTTTTAAGAGAATTAATTTATTGGCCTGAACCATAACCAAGGTGTGTTTGATGCTTATGACCAATGAGAAGTTTACTGAGAAACTCCCTGCATCTTTCCCTCCAGACTTTATGACTTTTTATCACCAGTACAGGAGCAGCACATGTAAGACATTTCATTAACAATGACTCGATTCCATTTGTGACTCAAAAGTTGACCGTTAAGAGAGAAATGTGGAGAAATTTGTGGTGGTCAACACAAACATTTTCAACCATTGTGAACCGGATCCTAGTCCAATTTCTAGCAGGTCATTTTGATGTGTGGAGTTTTCCATGAGTGAACCTTGAGGATGTATGACATGCAGAGTGCTTGCAGTGGTCTGATGACATCACAACACAAGCACTAGTAATCAGTGTGATCCACCATTTCACTACTACAGTTTCCGTTTGGCTGTTTCTCCAAATCACGGCACAGAAGACTGACATGGCGCCTTTGTACGCGGTGGTGCAATGATTCACCAGGCTTTTACTGCACAATGTGATGTGCCTCAGATTTATATTGTACCCTTCAGTCTGACACAGACTGCGGACCAGGATTTTATTACATCCCCTCCCAAACTGTGAGACAGTAGACTTACACAATAACTCGCACAACCTAGATTTCCCTCAGGATCAATAAAGTATCTATCTATCTATCAATCATTGTTATAATGTAGTCTGAATACCTTGCCAGAGTGCCTGCATGTTCCTTACAAGACCAAGGCTCTGGAACTAGCAAACCTTCATGGAATGCGGTTGTTTTATTATGTAATTTTATTAAGTCATTAAGGATCAACCAATTGAAAAGGTGTATGATCTTCATTAAACAGTCTCTACATTAAAGAGTTTCTAACCAAGAAAAGCAAACTCATGTACTGTGTGTTGTCTCACCTGTGTCCAGGACACCCATAGACATCCCGATACTGGACATGAGCGCGGTGAGGACCATGGCCTGCACACAGAAAGGGATGGCACACATTCCAAGTGCTGTGACCAACATGGATAAACCTGGAGAGAGAGGTCATGAGAGAAAAGGTGTTTAGAAGAAGCCTGGTAGATGTGCAGACTGTAGACACCAGTCAGAGTTGTCACCCAACCATCCGACATGGTGGACCGTGTTGGAAGAATGACAACAAAGGATACATTCTTCATCCAACCACAGTGCGAAATCACATGGACTTTTTCAGCCGCATTTGCAATGGCAGTACATTGTTTATAAAAACCCATACAATAAATAGAGAAGGGTTACCAAGCAGGAGGTGGGGGTTCATGCAATCAAAGAGAAGGCCTCCGACGAGGGACCCTCCGATGTACCCCATGGAGCGGCCTACGAAGATATAGGACATATTGCTGATGTTCTTCTTCACGTTCACAGCCAGGTCCTCAAAGGTGGGGCCGAGAACGGAGATGCCCATCCCCTAGAAAAAACACCAGACATGGTCACAACGATTGCGACAGATCATGAGGGTAAGTCTCATTCAGGGAAGGTCTTGTGACTGGTTCTTCGGTGCATTCAAGGAGTTATCTATCCACGCACCGCTCATTTTTCAGTCTACACCTTTCCTTCCTTCCTGTTAACGGGCACATATACAGTATGAACAACCCTGCCTTACCCCGTTTCAGTCAACATGTGAGAGCACAAGTGACAGTAGAAACTGGTCAAGTCAGGTCAAGTCAAAATGCTAAATGAGCAGGTTTCTGTAGTTACTATCCATGGACGAGTGGACATCTCCGTTCCTTCTGTGATGAGGCTCTCCTGTATGGTAAATGGACCAATGGACTATATTCATATAGCATTATTCTAGTCTTATTGGCCACTCAAAGTGCTTTACAAGACAAGTCACATTCACCCATTCACACACATTGTCAGAGGCAATTTAGGGTTAAGTGTCTTGCCCAAGGACACATCGGCATGCATTACATTACATTTATTTAGCAGACGCTTTGGTCCAAAGCAACTTACAATAAGCACATTCAACCATGAAGATATTACCCAAAAGTGCAAGAATCAATAGAGTACATCAACATTTATCAAACAGGCAAAAACAGCTTAAAATGGTCATTTTAGATTTTCTTTTTTAATTTTAAAAAATAAATTCAGGGAGTAAGGTGCAGTCTGAACAGGTGAGTTTTCAGTCTGTGATGGAAGCATTGAAGGGATTCTGCTGCCCTGATGTCAATGGGGAGCTCGTTCCACCAATGAGGAACCAGGACAGAATACAGACGGGATTTAGTTGAGCAGTTGCTGCCCACCCCTCGCAGTGAGGGAGTAGAAAGAGGTTTGGCATTAGCAGAGCGGAGAGGACGGGCTGGGGTTTAAGGTTTGACCATGTTCTGGATGTAGGAAGGGCCTGAGCCATTTGCAGCACGGTAGGCGAGTACCATCGCTTTCTCGTGAGGAATGGACGTATCCTCCTGATGTCGTGGAGGATGAATCTGAAGGAGCGGGTCATCACTGCGCTGTTGGCAGCGAAGGACATCTGGTCATCCAGTGTCACACCCAGGTTCCTTCACCACAGAGTTCTAAATGGTGATGGAGAGGTCATTGGTGGGAGACACCTTCCCTGAGAGGAAAAGCTTCTCTGTCTTGTCCAGATTAAGCTTCAGGTAGTGCGTCGACATCCACTGAGAAATGTCAGTGGATGTAGAAATGTAGACATGCAGAAATTCGTGCTGCCACCTGGGTATCAGATTGCGGAAATCTGGGATGGAACCACCAACCTTCGGGTTAGTGGCCATGGACAATGTATAATCACTGAAGGTGACAACACACTTATACAACCCTTTTGATATTTTGTGCACTCATTGTACAGTAAGTGTCAACATCATCTAAAGAACTCTAAAGTTTTTTGAGGGAGAATTTTTTTCGCTTAACAACTACTGTGCCTCTTGAACCTTCTGAAAACACAGGGCAGCTTCACTATTCCCCTGATTTTAACTGAATTAAGGTGAACCAGTGAGTACAGTAAGTTCTCCCCCCATGCATTTGAATGACATGAGCAGAAAGGTTTTGCAACTATATGAAGGCTGTCTGTGCAGGATTCTCACTACCTGCTCAATTGTTAAAGGCATCACTGAGCAGCTTATGGATAATATTCTCTGATTTCAGCTTCTTAAACGTGAATATGTTCTGGTTTCTTTGCTCCTCTGTAAACTGAATATCTTTGGTGTGTGGACAAAACAAAACATCATCTTGTGGTTTTGGGAAACACGATCAACCTTTTTCACCATTTTATGGACCAAACAACTAATTGATTAATTGAGAAAATAATCAACAGATTAATCGGTTATGAAAATGATCGCTAGTTGCAGCCCTCGTCTCTATGAAACACTTGGTTCACAGATCGACTGCACTCCAGGATGTATCCTCTTTAATGATGACAGGCAGGACTTGAAATGTTCTGACCACATGTTAAAAACGTGTCGGCTCCTTCTGTCCATCAGAGGAATCCCTCTCTAACAGAGATTTTACCTTTGGAGCTTTCTGTTGATGGGAATGATGGAACAGGACAGATTATGCTCAAAGCTCGGAGGGAGACACTCAACACAGCTATAATGATGATATCAGGTATAATATAATTTAGAGGCGGCTCCAATGGGTAGAAAGTCATTCAATGTGAAGCTGTATGTTTTCTGTTATTTTACAGTTTCTTTTATGATACAGATCGAAACGCAAAATGTTATGAGAGTTATAAGAGTGTTTTAAGATATATATATATATGTTCATATTGTTTTAAAGAAACAGTTTAGCCCATTACAGTTACCTAGATCTATAGTTAGCTATTTGATCTCCACACACACACACACACACTTGTCTGCGTCTTAGTGATCATTCCCTCATTCACTGCCAAACGTACCAAGCCCAGGAAGGAGGCGCAGAGCACCAGGGTGACCATCCAGCGGCCGCACGCGCCGTACCCGCCCCTCCGTCCGCCGACCACCTGCACCCGGGCATCGCAGCCCGGTTTGGCCGTCCTCCTGACGGCCTTCAGCGCGCTCTTCAGCCCGGGCCCGGGCCCGGTGTCCTTCCTCTGGTCGAACAGGGTGTCCTCCTCCTCCTCCTCCTCATCCTCCTGCCCATCGTCGACGTCGTCTTCCTCCAACTTGGCAAACCGAACGTGCTTCTTTTTGACAGCGGAGGACGCAGACATGCTTCTCGGTGTGTCGCTGTGAGCGCAGGCGGAAGTGCCGCGCTGTCTCACCAACAGCCGCAGACGCGTCTCTCCCCGTTACAAGTTCTTCCTGGGTTCATGTTTGATACAGCTGTTCTGGGACAGAGGCCGACACGGTTCCCCCTGCTCAGCTTCCTGGTCCTCCATCTGTCAACCGCCATCAAAGATCGTCTACAGATAATGAGCCTCACCTGGTGTAAATGACGCGGAAGAGCAGGACCAAAGACCCATTCATTCACGAGTCTATCATGGATAACCTGCAGCGGGTGAACATAACATAACTCTTGGTTATATGGGCTGTTGTCGCGGGATTTTGTCTCATTCTATCTGCGTCGTCGCTTCATTAACTCCACCCACTCGTTTCCCTCTGACCTATAAAACAAACCCACTGCAAGTGTCCTCACTGTGAATCGTATGTCTGGTAGTTGGCCGGTTAGTTGACCAATAAACCTGAGATAACAGAGTCACGTGACACAGAAGCTTCCCGTTGACGTTCTTCGTATCCTGACGTCAGAGCGGATTGAGACGTCTTACTTTCGTTCCCTCTTTGATCCAGCTGACGCAGTCAAAAATAAAAATGAATTATCCATGGCTAAACGTTCTGATGTTTCCAATGAAGCATAGAGAGGAAAAAATTATCCGTGGCAACAGGGAGTAGAAAAAAATATATATTTATAAAACTTTATTTACAGTGAGAATTACAATAGTTGTCATACACAAAAAAGAAACACAACATTATAGGCCAGAAGAGTCTAAACTCCATTCATTGAGTCCCTCAATCTTTCACACAAAATACATTTCCTTTAAAATACAGATGGTCTTCTTTTAGTTGTTTATCACAATGTTTGAGTCGAGCAGGGTTTAGAGTGGCACAATTTCCACTTATGGATGTGGAATCTACCACGAAAGAACTAGTTGAATAATATAAATGACAATCCATCGAATGCAAAATAAAACCCCATCCGAAACAGTTATTTGTACAATAGTACCTATTGACCTACTTATAAACATTTGCACATCAGACCAAAAATAATTTGAATATCCACAGTGAAAGTATGAATTAAATAATGATTTCCTATTTCAATTATAAAATACGCAAGCATATTTAGCTTGAATCGTATCTTTCCAATACTTTTTTAACAGAGTCAATTCTGTGTAAAATTTTGGAGGATACTATTATATTATCAATACAATATTGTTAAGAGTACAACAAGCTTTTTTCCACTGCAAATTGCTATTTATAGAATCAAAGAACCTTTATGTTACTATAAAATTAACACTTATCTACTGTCACTCAAATTTACAGTTTGTACTGTTATTCAAAATTAAAGTATGAACTTGTTTTTTGATTATTTTCACAGTATTTTACAGTCAACTGACTGGCTGGCTGTTTTTTATTTTTTATTTTACAGTACCTTGCAGTTGACTGACTGACCGTTTACTTTTTTTTAAATACACTTCTTTTTTGTAAGAAAGACACTCAAATAGACCTCACTGGTTTTAAAGTCCTCCCAAAATCTGGCTACAAACCACAGCAAAATGGTCTTTGAAAGTCCAGAGCTAAATCACAGATTTTTCAATCAAATAAATCACAACCTCTTTTTTTTTTAATAACACGTTGTAAACTGCACATGCAGAACAATAGCATATTAAACTAGTACTAACAAAGACCTGGGACAAAATATTGGTCAATATAATGCTGTATCAAAACAATAAAAATACAAAATTCCAAATATGAACTGTACATTCAGGCTATAACAAGGTACTTAAGTGTAAGTGCAGAAGTCCAAGAGTTGAACGATGTCAGAGGAGTGATGGACTTCTGGTCCTCTCAAACCACCTCTGACTCTGTGTAAGAGAGAGAAAGAAAGAGAAAGAAATGAATTCAAAGAATTAGAGAAACATGTAAGTGAGTCATGGGGCTGAATTAGCTCACCGTCTTAGATGAAGGCCCAATCAGAATCCAGTCTCCTCAGCAGAGTGGACGTGTGGATCGACTCTTGTTGGAGACTCTGCCCCGTCCAGCCTTGGTTCCTCTCTCAGGGTTTATTCTAATGAAGTGCCTGAAAAAAGATAGTGTTTCTTAAGACTCTGTGTAAAAGTGAAGTTGTGCAAAACTTCTTCCACTGAATAACAGCATGAATGAAAGGCTTCAAGTTGCTTCAACTGATGTATTGGTTTTCATTGGTTTACACTGTCAAGACTAAAAATGAGCTTATGTTGTCAGACTAAGCAGTCTATGAAACTGTAGCTAGCTGCCTAATCCATCTATGATGAGACATGCACATATTCGAGGATGCAAACAACCTGGAAAAATCACTGATAGACGTTTCACTGATTTATGGATTAAGTAAAATTAATACTCATCAAATAATTCGACAGATGTGGATAGATGAGGAAAACAATCGATCCCAGCTCCACGTGCTGATGAATTTTCTCTTCCCAGAATGCAATAAATACTGTAAGACACTGTTATTTAAGTTATTCTGCAGTAAAGTGCTGTATTTTAGCAATACAGCATTTTGCTGTCAAAAAACACATCAATATAGTGTAATTTTACAGATTGTCATTTTTATTTACAGTAAAGTGCTGTTTTAACAAATAACTGGTTAATACTGTTGAAATCTTGCTGTAAATTTACAGAAATCATTAACAGTGCACCAGTTGAATTCAATTGAATTGAATTGAATTTTATTTGTATAGCGCCATATCACAACATACATTGTCTCAAGGCACTTTACATAGTGAGGTAGATATTACAATATTACAGGGAAAACTCAACAAATCCCACAATGAGCAAGCACTTGATGATGGTGGAGAGAAAAAACTCCCTTTAACAGGAAGAAATCTCAGACAGAACCAGACTCAGTTGTGGGCGGTCATCTGTCTCGACCGGTTGGGGTGAGGAGAGAAATGGGGGAGAGAGGAGAAGTGGGCAGAAAGAGGGTGGGAGGAGAGAGAGTAGGAGAGAAGAGAGAGAGAGGACAGTTGTACAACCGCCGCTTTAATCTCTACCAGACTGATACTTATAATAATAATAATAATAGAAATAACAATAATAATGAGGGGTTTGGGTCCTGCAGCTCTGGGGTCAGAGATACACTAGGATAGATAGAAAACACAAACAGGGTTAGTGACATGTACTGTAAACATATTGGGGGATGGGGGGGTTGTATTACAGATGCTTTAATCTCTACCAGACTGATACTTAGTTAGAGAAAACATAGTTAGTGATATGTAATGTAAATACATGGGGGCAGATAAAGAGAGGGAAAGAGAGAGAGAGAGAGAGAGAGAGAGAGAGAGAGAGAGAGAGAGAGAAAGAGAGAGGGAGAAGGAGGAAGAAGGAGGGAGAGAGAGAGGGAGAGAGATACTCATGATACCAGTTCCCCCAGCAGTCTAGGCCTATAGCAGCATAATAAAGAAATGGTTTATTAAACACCTGAGCAGCTCTAACTTTAAGAGAGCTGAATCTGAATCTGAATCAGATACATATTTAGGGAAAGCATTTCAAATACTGTTAGGATTCTGTAAAAAGTATATTATCCACTTTATCTAATGGTGCGTTCACACCGGAAGCGACGCGAAAACTTTGCGTCGCATTCAGTTAATTATACCATTAAAGGTATAATTCAATATAATAAAATCTAAAGCCCACCTTGATCTCTACCCCCTCTGATAATTTTTGTTTCCTTTTAGATATAATCATATTGTATTTTATCCTATTCTGTGTTAATATTGGTTGGAATACTGAGTGATAATGACACTAGGTTATTACAATTTAGAGAAAATGGCGACCTCTAGTGTTTCACAGTGAGAGGGAGAGAGGTAAGCTGGTGGAGGCACCGACATTATGTTGCCTCATGATGCCATAAAGAGAAAGTAAAAATAGATATATAGTGCATATGCATGCTGAAGGAATTTAATAATTCAGATTTTTCACTAATAAGTAAAATATGTATTCCTCTGGAATGATAATTTCTTGTGACGGAATTGCATAAAAGGAAAAAAATCAAAGTACCTAAGAAGTATACTTATGTGCAATACTTCAATGAATGTTCTTAGTTAGTTCCCCATATGGTTGATTTAAAGTGCAAAAGTACTTTTATCTTCACACTCTCAAACTGCAATTGTGAGACAACTGGGACTTTAGTGTCCCATCAGTTTTGATTTGTCTGTTGCACTTGATTTTGTGGATAATCTAATAACAAATAATATGAGCATTGGATGAAATTATAAACACTCCTGTGTATTGTTTCATGCAACAATAGTTACCTGTTGACAATTTCCCATGATGTTTGGTTGTTGATTATGTGGAGGTCTTGTTGATCATTTGGAGCCGCCCATCAAGGACCCTTGAAAATCCATGTGTAGGGCATCTATTACCTGGGTTTTGCCTCATCAGGCACGATTCATCTCAGACTGATTACAAGTCATGCTTTAGGATGAATAACCATACCTCTAGTGCTAAAATGTAGAGAACTGTGGATTAAACATTACATTAGATGAAAAAAGAGCCCGATATAAGACACAAAAGTCCCTTGATCACACAAATATGGGTCAAGAGAACAGAAAGAAGCGGTTCATCCACATTCCATTCACTGGTTACATGTTTCACGTCTGAAGTTGAAAAGTCTCTTTACATTCAACATGCAGCAATCCTTGCCGCACTCGGCCTTCACTGACACCATGCTGATGGTGACGGATTGTAACATTCTGGAATGTTGTCTGTCATAAACCTTTCAACTATGTCTGTGTGTGTCTTTGTGCTTCACACAGACATTGGAGTCATTTACAGTTTTTCTGGATTGCTTAAATCTTGGTGCCATCTGTTACATCATTATAGTATGTGCCAAAAAAGGCAAGGGAGCATATCACAGCATGAATTGTATTTTCTCCCAATACGATTGAACTCGAGATATGACCCTGCTGCACTCTGAACCTTCACTAATGCAGTAAAAAGTCTTGGACATGTAATCATGTGAACTAGACAAATGTGGACATCGTTCAGCTTTTTCACTGTATTACTGCATTTTGTACTTTTTGTACTACTCACATGCCTTTGGCCTCTTTGAACCATGTCTGCAAAGAGCAACACAGAGGTGGTAGCTTTTACAGGTGGATGAAGACTGAAGCTGAATGAAGATTTGGGCAAAAGAACTTCTCACATGTGAATTCTTATTTGCTAGAGATTTCTTCCTGCTAAAGGGAGATTTTCCTCCTCCACAGTTGCCATGTGCTGCTCATTGTGGGATTTGTTGGGTTCTGTAATATTATGAGGTCTCAGCCGTACTATGTAAAGTGCCTTGAGACGATGTATGTTGTGATTTGGCACTATACAAAAAAATTGAATAAAAATGAACTGAATTATTGATTCATCAAAGTCATTTCTACCAGCTGTGAACAGATATTTTTATTTAGTTTAGCAAAGTTGAACCATTAAAGTAATGTATTCTGGAATGAGATCTGTGTTAACTATTTTGAAAGGGGCTGTAAAAACTTGTGTGAACCCAACATTTGTAAGTAAAAACTTCTGCTGTGCTAAGAAGGTGATGATGAAGATCAAGTGGATACCAGTGCCTCAGCAGTCCAGAAAAACTCTAATTGATCTAATAAATGAAGAGCTTATGTTCAGTGACGACACACTGTTCCAGCCACAAATGGAAAATTAATCAATTAGGAGAAAGTCACCAAAAATGTAAACATATTTTTTGTTTACTGTCTTGAAAATGATGAAATCTGATTATTTTACATACATTGCATATACTGTAGGTCACCACACATCCTGTCGCAGATAGCAAACATAGCAAACTAATATCTAAGTAGAAAATATTTAGTTAATTCATGAGGTAAAATAATAATCAACCACATGCAACGTAGAGCAAACAATACATATTGAAACTGAGCATTAAGGACAGAAAGAAATTATGAAAAAACAGGATAGAAAAAGCTAAGATGCAATCTTTGCAGTAAAGTTTTGAGGATAAAACTTTCTGCACTTGCAGCAAAAACAACATGCATACATGTTTAAAGATATTCTGAACAAATCCAGTGGTTGGATTGGACGTTAGAGAGCCAATACAATAACAGCAAATAATAAAATGCCTAAACACTGGGTCACACTAGCTCAACTAAAAAAACACCTCCAAACATGGTACAGGAGCCGTTTGCCACATAATACCTCTGTAAACACTATTAAGACAGAAAACCTTTTGAATGTCAAGGCAGTTTTATAGGGCGTTCATCTCTTTGCTGTGAACTAAAATCATTTCTAAATAAAAAAACATTATGGACATTGTTCCAGACATTTCTTTGAATGGCACAGGTCACTTCAAGAAGCAGATATGAAGCCAGGCCTTAATTAAATTAGTCTGTAAAAAGTGATCAAGATTAATTAAAAAAAATGTTTACAATCAATATTCATAGGTACAAATGAAGCAATTTCTGACAAGAAATTACTTGAGGCTCTCATTAGTGAATATCACAAATTGCTATCACTCTAAAAAATAAACTATGAACAGGCAGTCTGCTCATAACAGTCATACATTTCATTTAAAAAGACAGACTCAAATAGAAAGGCAACTGATGTGATTTAGTCATAATAAACATATCAATTTAGAGCAGAAAAGTTGTAAATGCTGACAAGCTTCTCACACTTGTGTAAAATAAGGTATTTCATTTAAGAGCAAAGCGTCAGGCGGAGAGATCATCTTCTATGACTGTAAGGTTTCTTTGTCTTTCTGTGGTCACACTGCTCAAACACGAACACTGTTGAACCGCCCCTGAAGGAGGAACAGGACAGTCCAGGCTGGGGAAGTTGTACTCTATTTTATTCTGAGGTAGAGAGTGTCCCAGTTCTGCAGAGGAAATAAATCATCGACACACAGCAACTCTGCAATGGTGTATTGTCTTCAAGGTCAGCGGCCCTTGGGCAGCCTGTCACTGTCAACAGTCAACAGTGATGTTGTGATGGTTCAGATCGGTGATGAATGACAACAAGAAAAAAGAATTAACACACTTTCCGCCATTTACATTTCAGCACATTTTGGTCTTCAGAAAATTAAACAAAGGCTTTACAGCATTACATTCTCCACAAAATAACATAAAATAAAACACACTTTCCTATTGAAGGTTAATAGAGGACTGAGTCTCTAAAATCATAAGATACTATAAATGTGAAATATCCTTTTTATCAAGTGTTGAGGGAATACTATGCACCAGTGTTTTTGTTGTTATTGTTTAAAGAGGTCAATCTATCCAAGCAGACATGCTGTAACATGTAACATGGTGAGACTTGTTTTATGACCTGGTGCTCATCGCTTTGTAGCAGAGTTATCACATTGGGAATTCATGCTGCACAAAGTAAAAGGTGAAAAATCCTCGGGCCAAATAACAGAGGGAAAAAAAGAGCAAATTTAAAAATTAAAAATAAAATAATATCTTAAAAAGCAAGTCCTACCACTTGAAATACTGCTTCAATTCAATACTTCAGTCAGCCTCGACTTGAAACAAACACCGTTCTCATGTTTCCCATGATTCAACATTTAAAGTCATCACTGAAAGTGAGTGCATTTGTACACGCAAAGTGAAATGTTAAGTAGTGAGCTAGAGGCTTCCTCCTGTCACAGAGCCCTCTATGCCCATCCCCACCCCTCCCATCTCCACCCCACCCACAGATTACCTGGATCCAGTCTGGAGGACGGCACTGTTTGTCGACGCGTCAGCGTTATTGACAGTGAGTGAAATCATTGTGCTTAAAGCTGCTTCCCTTGACGTGTCGGAGCACCTTTACAGCTCAGATGAGCCCGAAGCTTCACAACTGACACTGACAATCACCTCCCAACTCTACAAAGTCCCTTTGAAATAATATGAAATGTGATATTTGGCATGTTTAAGACTGTTTTACACAGAGCACACTGGAGACAACAATAGAGGTTTCCATAGAGATCTTTAGCAGACCACTTTGCTTTGGACTGACGCAAAACAAAGTTAGATTGAGGCTAAATCAAGTTATTGTCCTACAAACAACTGTGATCCCTTCTATAAATATCATTCTACATATATGTATATGTATATTTTTATAAATGTACATGATAGTGTAAAACTGATTGTAAGGAGTAATGTAAGTCCTCCTTTACCTTAAGAAAGCTATCTGTGGCAAGACTGTGAATTTAAGCTTTCACTGTATTTTCCCTGTGACATGTTCATTTAAGCTTCATGTTTTACTGTTCTAAGATTATTTCCGTCCAATTAACACAACCTAATGCATAGTTCTTCAGGATCACATTCATGTTCAACTGCACACCTCCAACATGTTACTGATATGTTTCATCGCTTTGGCATTTTTTAAATTCTCCTACTAAAGGCAGATTATAATCTGGGCTAAACCCAAACCCCCCCCCCCCCCCCCCCCCCAACACACACACACACACACACACACACACACTGATTGTAAGTTAATGCTGCCACTAAGCGGAGGTCTCAGTCTGGCCCTTTGTGTCACTCTTTCAGTTAGTTCAGAGTGGCACTTAGAGGACAGACTCTCCTGTTTTGCATTGAGCGTCTTCCCGAGCCTTCTCGTGCTCGATCATTGTCTGGGTGACACCTTGCTCCTTGTTCAGGGCCTCCTTCTCTACCCTCTTGCGCCTGGCCTCCACCCAGGGTATCAGACACAGCACAGCTCCTCCGAATATCGGTGGGATGCCTGCCAGGTAGAAGGCCACGTCGTAGCTACCGAGTCTGTCCCTCAGGAAGCCTGCAACCAACGACAAGGAGAGAGAAAAACAAAGATGTTATCACGTTTCCAACAGGGGTCAGAAAAACACTGATGAAGGTCAAAGTTTACCTGACCCCTTCTCTTTGCGGAACACTGAAAACAGGTCTTGTATGAGCATTAAGGCAGACACAGTTTGGAGTTTGGCCTGAATCTTCGACCCACAATCACAACAACGACCTAACTGGAGCCTGAAAGTCTCAATAACAAGTGTCACCAGGAGCTGACTCAGGACTACCTGTGGTTCCCAGAGTGTGTAAGAGTAGAATGTGAGGCAGAGCCTTCAGCCACCAGGCTCCTCTCCTGTGGAACCAGCAGACACCCTCTGTACATTTAAGGATAGATCTTCCTGGTATCTTGAGGCAGAGGAAATTCTGAGTTTGACATTTTCTATATAAGTCATTTTCCACAGCACAGCTTATCACTGACCTGTTACATGTAGATACAATAACCAGATAGCTACAGTGCATGTTATCATTGTGGTGGAAATCTTGATCTCCTCGAGAAATGAACAAATAATCATTCAATATAACAAGTTTGAATACAAGTCATATTTAACTGAATCAAAGTCAAGAGTACAACAGAGTCTGTTCAGCTGGTTCAGAGCTCCTTCGCCATGAAATGGTTCAGAGGTCTGACCCAGATCACACGGAAAAGACATCCTAAAGAACCAGACCAAGGCGGCCAGGTCACCAAGAATGTTGGCCTTATCACCTCTCTGAATCCTTCTTCCTGGCCCAAATGTCATACTACCCCTAATAAAACCAGCTGACACTTAACCCCTTCTAAACCCCATTTCCCTCATCTGCTTCTCTCCCCCAGGCTCAGCTAATTATTACCTCTCGTACACAGTCTTTCCCACATACCAAAACACAATTTAAACAGTGTATATGTTAATACAGGATTATATGAGAAATTGACACTTCATCACTCAATGTCTCCCAGTGTCAGACTTCACTGCCACTGTGGCAGCTGTGGCTCAGCAGGTCGTTCGTCCATCAACCCGAGGGTTGGCGCTTCTGCCAGTCCACATGCCGATGTGTCCTTGGGCCAAACACTTAACCATTAATTGCCTCTTGTGTATGAATGAATGTGTATGAATGATAGAAAATAGCATAGTGATGGTGTATATGACTAGAAAAGCGCTATATACTGTAAATACAGTCCATTTCCACTGTGCTGATACCCAGTCAGTACTGATACTGACTTCTATTGTGGGAAACCTATGAACTTATACAATGAGCTTCAGTCATGTTCCAGTGTCCAAAATTCATGCTTTTCACATTGAATAACACAACTATTATTATACAGTGTGTGATTCTACTTTACGTCCTGCAACTACAAGGTGGCAAAATATACACTAGATGGTGCAAAAGACCATGGATGAGACGTCCCAAAAGAAATATCAGGGAAAGATAGACATCTTCTATAAGTACAATATATATAAGATCATATCATTCATCATTCATTCATCGTCTACCGCTTTATCCATTGAAGGGTCGCGGGGGGGTCGCTGGAGCCAATCCCAGCTAACATTGGGCGAGAGGCGGGGTACACCCTGGACAGGTCGCCAGCCTATCGCAGGGCCACATACAGAGACAGACAACCATTCACTCTCACATTCACACCTATGGTCAATTTAGAGTCTCCAATGAACCTAACCCCATTCTGCATGTCTTTGGACTGTGGGAGGAAGCCGGAGAAGGTGCTAACCACTACACCACCGTGCAGCCCTATAAGATCATATCGAATGATATAAAAAAGAATTACCAACATTAAATGGTATTACATGGTTTCACCAACAACAGCCAAATTTCAACAGAGAGAGAGAGATACCTGATTTATTTATTAAAAGGTGGACAAACTGATAATATATTAATTTGAACAATAACAATGACAGTTTATTCCCCTTATGTACCTTTCTAATTCTAAGAATAAAGGCTCTATTTCAAAATTCTAAGCTCATGGTGTAAAATTTAAAGTGACCAAATGTACTTCTGCACCAGGTGCATGGTTCAGAAGGGTTGTACTTTGTTTCCTTAGTAATCATGGGTGTGATTTAGGGATAACATTCAATAAACCATTGGGAGTACCATCTGCCATTCCCTTTAAAAGTCATTCGAGCTTGCACCTTGGTAGATTGATATTATAATTGTGGTTTCACCAGGCAGTGAGAGAGAATGCTTCACTGCAGAGGAAACAAATCATCTGTGAGTGTAACAACAAAAATGAGCCGGACAGCTCACTTTAAGACCAACACACCAGTGGGTGCATTATGCTATCTAAAGAACGTGGGTGCTGGAAGAGGGAGGGACATCTGTGTCAGTCGGAAACTAACATAAACACTTGTGTTGCACCAAGTGTAAGATAAGGCCCTTAGTATTCATTGCTGCAACACAAACATCTGCTGTCATTGCTTTTCAATAACTGTGATGTAAATGAAGGTTCCTGGAAACAATGACAGCCAGACAGATGGGTGGCTGTGGACACGGTTGTCCACTAACCATAAGGGCGTCGGTTCGATCCCCGCACTATGTGAATAGTTGAGTATGACTGAAAAGAGCTTTGAGTGGTCAATAAGACTAGAATAGTGCTATATAAATACAGATTTTGTTGCTAGAATTGACCCAGTCTTTATTACCTGCGATTGGGGGACCCACAGTCATAGGCACAGACATCAGTCCAAGAAGGAAGCCGATGGCCTGGGACACGTCTTTGTCCCCGACCAGCTCGAAGGCAATAGGGGCCATGATGCAGATGAAGCAACCGTCAAACAACCCCATCAGCAGGCACACGGCAATCAGCCCGCCAAAGATGTGGCACAGAGGGATCATCATGGACATGAGGCCAATAACGAAAAAGGAAGCCACCTGAGAGGAGGCGAGAGACAGTTTTTATTTCATTTGTCATTTTTATCTTTTGTTAAGTTCCATATGAGTTATGTAAATGAAAGCTTAAATGCTGTTTCTGAGTTTTTTCGTGCAAACAGAAGAATTTTGAATATTAGCTACTATTTAAAAAAATAAATCTGCCTTTTAAACCCGTACTTTTTCACACATGGCACACTATAAAACTAGAAAGTTTGGAGGAGACAACTACATTTGTTTTGAGAATGTTATTTTCACAGCTGATGCCAGGTGCTCACCTGCAGGTAGACTTTGTTGACTCCATTGACGTAGTCTGCCACTCTGCCGAAAATGAGACGGCCCACGCCGGATGTGATGCCAATGCACATGAGCAGAACCTCTTTACTGGCTTCTTGTCCAAACCGCTCCTCGACATGCTTCATCTGTAGACAGTAAGGGAAACAGATGAACACAGCTGTCTCAGGGCTCTAATCCAGCGTAACAAAAAGAAAAAAAAGAGAGAAATTGAGAAAATGTGGAAGAGGAAATGCCAAAAGCAACTTCAGAATCTCAATGAGATCTTTACTTTTCACATTAAACACCTGGGAAAAACACACAACAAACTACATCCTGATGTGATACTGATACTACAGGACAAATCAGACACAAAGCTGCCATCACACAGACAACCACAACATTAAAACATTAATTTTACACGGTAATAGAGTAAAGGTAAAAGTCCTTCAGAGGCTTTCTCAGTTTGGGAAGTTTGAGATGGCAGTGATGAACTCAGTGGTGAGTCTTTCAGTAATCAAACCGATGGGTGGCTCTCCATAATCCAGTCCTCTTTGAGCCTTTCAGCCTCACAGCATTTAGCATTTTCTTACTTCAGTTTAAAGTAAGAAGAGTTACATTACATTAGTGTGTTGATAACACAACACTTATCTTGCATGGGATGGTCAGAACTCTCCATATGTTTTGCAGGAATCTCAGTGTAAGTGATGTGAAGTATTTGGCAGAGCTGAGGCCAAGTGAGTGCCTTTCCAAGAAAGTCAAAGTTTTCCTCCCCCCTGCTCTGTGCACAGGAATTTGCTGTTGTAACCAATGACTGTAAAGATGGATGACATGACAGCTCCCAAAAGTGAAGCCAAAACACCCCAGCCTAATACTCATCAGCCCCTTTATCAGACAGTTGCTGATTCGTCTTCTGGTTTAATCTGGTTTCCACTTCAGAGCGTGAGAAAAGCAGCCCAGATGTTCAATTTCCCCGCCTGCTCACTAAATCTGTGTCCCCCCTTCCCCAAGTGACCAATCTGTGAGGCCCAGCGTTTGAGAGCCAGAGAAAAAGAGGTGCCTGCTCTGTGGACTTCTGCCAGCTGCCTCTACCTCCAGGCAAACTGCAGCTCTCCTGCTCAAAGGACCCTTGTGTCTGCTCCCCCCTGCAACTCACACTCGAGATGACTTATCTTGATCACAGCGCCACAATACCCTGCTCTGTATTCTGAAGTGTCTGTTCAGAGGCAATACAGCACAATGTATATACATACAGTGACTGATGAAACAAATACTCAATCACGGTTTATTCTTCTAATTCTTCCAGCTGAAGTCCTGCTTGAAAGGTTTACATATTTAATCTGGTGCTCATCATCTTACTTCAATTCAATTCAATTCAATTTTATTTGTATAGCGCCATATCACAACATACATTGTCTCAAGGCACTTTACATAGTGAGGTCAATATTACAATATTACAGGGAAAACCCAACAAATCCCACAATGAGCAAAGCACTTGGCGACGGTGGAGAGAAAAAACTCCCTTTTAACAGGAAGAAATCTCTGACAGAACCAGACTCAGTTGTGGGCGGTCATCTGTCTCGACCGGTTGGGGTGAGGAGAGAGAGGAGGAAGAGAGGAGAGGTGGGCAGAAAGAGGGTGGGAGGAGAGACAGTAGGAGAGAAGAGAGAGAGAGGACAGTTGTACAACCGCCGCTATAATCTCTACCAGACTGATACTTATAATTAAAAAATACAATTATGTTGTTGTTATTATTAGTGATGATATTAATATTAATATTAATAATAGCAATAATAATAATAATGACGGGTTTGGGTCCTGCAGCTCTGGGGTCAGAGATACACTAGGAGAGATAGAAAACACAAACAGGGTTAGTGACATGTACTGTAAACATATCGGGGGATGGGGGGGTAGTATAACAGTTGCTTTAATTTCTACCAGACTGATACTTATAATTAGTGAAAACTGATACTTATAAATACAATGATGTTATTAATAATAATGATAGTAATAATAATAATGACGGGTTTGGATCCTGCAGATCTGGGGTCAGATCTACTAGGGGAGAGAGAAAACAGAGTTAGTGACATGTAATGTAGATACATGGGGGCAGAGAGAGAGAGAGAGAGAGATTGAAAAGGTGGGAGAAGGAGAGAGATATAAAGGGAGAGAAAGAGGGAGAAGGAGAGAACGGGAGAGGGAGAAAGATGCTCATGATATAAGTTCCCCCAGCAGTCTAGGCTTATAACAGCATAATAAAGAAATGGTTTATTAAACACCTGAGCAGTTCTAACTATAAGCTTTATCAAAAAGGAAGGTTTTAAGTTTAACTTTAAATGTAGACAGGGTATCTGCATCCCTGACACAAACTGGGAGCTGGTTCCAGAGGAGAGGAGCCTGGTGGCTGAAGGCTCTGCCTCCCATTCTACTTTTACAGACTCTGGGAACCACAAGTAATCCTGCATTTACAGAGCGAAGTGATCTATTGGGATAATATGAAACTAGGAGCTCTGTAAGATATGATGGAGCTTGATTATTAAGGGCTTTGTATGTTAGGAGCAGTATTTTGAATTCTATTCTAAATTTTACAGGAAGCCAATGCAGAGATTCTAACACTGGAGAAATATGATCTCTTTTTCTAGTTCCTGTCAGAACTCGAGCTGCGGCATTTTGGATTAGCTGGAGGCTTTTCACAGACTTATTGGGGCATCCTAGCAGTAATGAATTACAGTAGTCCAGTCTAGAAGTAACAAAAGCATGGACTAGTTTTTCAGCATCCTTTTGAGAGAGGATGTTTCTAATGTTCTTGATATTGCGCAGGTGAAAGAAGGCTGTCCTAGAGACTAGTTTTATGTGTGAGTCAAAGGACATGTCCTGGTCAAAGGTAACTCCAAGGTTTCTCACAGTAGAGCTGGAGGCCAAGGTAATGCCATCCAAAGTAACTATATGATCAGATAATGTTTCTCTGAGGTGTTTAGGGCCGAGTATAATGACCTCAGTTTTTTCTGAGTTTAGAAGTAAAAAATTATAAGTCATCCAGGCCTTTATGTCTTTAAGACAATCCAGAAGTTTGTCGACCTGATTAGTTTCATCTGGCTTTATAGATAAATACAGCTGGGTATCATCAGCGTAGCAATGGAAATTGATGCGGCGTTTTCTTATAATATTGCCTAAAGGAAGTATATATAGAGTGAAAAGTATCGGTCCCAGTACAGAACCTTGTGGTACTCCATGTCTCACTTTTGTATGCATGGAAGATTTGTTATTAACGTTAACAAACTGAAATCTATCAGATAAGTAGGACTTAAACCATTCTAGTGCTGTTCCTTTAATCCCAATGTGTTCTAGTCTCTGTAACAGAATTTTGTGATCGATGGTATCAAATGCAGCACTAAGATCTTAAAGGACGAGAATAGAAACATATCCACTGTCTGAGGCCATGAGAAGGTCGTTGGTAACCTTCAGTAGTGCTGTTTCTGTACTATGATGTTTTCTAAAACCTGACTGAAAGTCTTCAAGCAGACTATTCCTGTGTAAATAGTCACATAACTGGTTAGCAACAGTTTTTTCAAGGATTTTAGAGATAAAGGGGAGGTTTGATATGGGTCTATAGTTAGCTAAGATATCTGGGTCCAGAGTTGGTTTTTTGAGCAGAGGTTTAACTACTGCCACCTTAAAGGCCTTTGGTACATAGCCTGTCAATATAGATAAATTGATCTGATCTAATATGGAATTATTAATTAAAGGTAATACATCCTTAAATAGCCTTGATGGAATAGGATCTAAAAGACAGGTTGATGACTTGGATGAAGTGACAAGTGAAGTCAGCTCAGCCAGATCTATAGGGGAGAAGCATTCTAAATAAAAATTAGGCGATACTATTGGTTCAGAACCTACAGTACTGGACCATGTGCCATTAGTGGGAAGAAGCTGGTAAATTTTTTCTCTGATGGTAATAATCTTATTAGTAAAGAAACTCATGAAATCATTGCTACTTAGAGTTGGAGGAATAGACTGTTCAGTAGAGCTTTTACTCTCAGTCAGCCTGGCTACAGTGCTGAAGAGGAACCTGGGGTTGTTTTTATTTTCCTCTATTAGTGAAGAAAAATAATTGGTTCTGGCATTTCGGAGGGCTTTCTTATATGTAATTAAACTATTTTTCCAGTCTAGGTGAGAATCATCTAGACTATTGGAACGCCACTTCCTTTCTAACCTACGTGACGTCTGTTTTAAAGCGCGTGTCTGTGCATTAAACCATGGAGCTATCCTCCTCTGTTTGACTGTCTTCTTTTTCAGAGGGGCGACAGTGTCAAGTGTGGAACGTAGTGAGGCTGCTGCACTATCAACAACATCATCAATTTGTATGGGAGTAAAGTTTTGATAACGATCCTGCACTGTATCGACACATGGCAGTAGAGTAAATAACGAAGGAACTGTTTCTTTGAATTTACTAACAGAGTTTTCTGATAGACACCTGCTGTAATAGAACTTTTCTCCAAATTCAGTAAAGTTAATAATGGAGAATTCAAATGTAACTAAGTAGTGATCGGACAGAGGGTTTTGAGGAAATACTATAAGATTGTCAATGTCTATGCCATAGGTCAGAACGAGGTCGAGGGTGTGATTAAAACAGTGAGTGGGTTTGTTTACATGTTGAGTAAAACCAATTGAGTCTATGAGCGAATTAAAGGCAGAACTAAGACTGTCGTTGGCAACATCCACATGAACGTTGAAGTCACCCACTATAATAACTTTATCTGTGCTAAGCACCAACTCAGATAAAAAGTCTGAAAATTCAGATAAAAATTCAGAGTAAGGGCCTGGTGGTCGATAAACAACGACTACAATAACTGGTTTTTGACAATTCCAGCTAGGGTGAAGGAGGCTAAGAGTTAGGCTTTCAAATGAGTTAAAACTATGGTTAAGTCGAGCGTTAAGCAATAAGTCTGCTTGGTAGATTGCTGCTACTCCTCCTCCTCCTCGTCCTGTGGTCCGAGGAATATGAGTATTATTATAAGAGGGAGGTGTTGATTCATTTAAACTAACATATTCTTCTGGCTGTAGCCAGGTTTCAGTCATACAGAATAAATCAACGTGCTGATCAGTTATCAGATCATTCACTAACAAAGATTTAGATGGGAGTGACCTAATATTAAATAATCCACATTTTATTGTTCTATTGTTAGGTTCATTTATAGGCTTTGTGTTGATCTTTATGAGATTTGTGTGAATTACACCTCTTTTATTTCCCTTTGGATTAGATAGTTGAAGTGGTCGTGGGGCAGAAACAGTTTCTATGGGGTTTTGTGGGGGTGACTGCTGTAATAGAAGCGCAGAGAAGCGTGTAAGACTGCAACTCTGCTTCCTGGTCCCAACTCTGAAAAGTCACGGGGTTGACCGTCTAGGTAACCGAGTCAGGTTTCTACAAATGAGAGCTGCACCATCCAAAGTTGGATGAATGCCGTCTCTCCGCATCAGACCAGGAATTCTCCAAAAGGTGCGCCAGTTATCTATGAAGCCCACATTGTTATCTGGACACCACCTCGACAACCAGCGGTTTAGTGATGATGTACGGCTATACATGTCATCACTGTTCAAGTTGGGCAGGGGTCCAGAGAAATCTACAGAGTCCGACATTGTTCTTGCAAAAGTACACACCGAATCAATATTCATCTTCATGACCTCCGATTGACGTAATCGGGTGTCATTACTGCCGACGTGAATAATAATTTTACCATATCTACGTTTATCCTTAGCCAGCAGTTTTAGGTGGGATTCAACGTCGCCTGCTCTGGCCCCTGGGATACAGACTGTGGTCGCTGGTTTCGCTAACTTCACGTTCCTCAAAACAGAGTCACCAATGATCAGAGTTGTTTCCTCAGCGGGTGTGTCGAGAGGGGAGAATTTATTAGAGACGTGAAGTGGTTGGTGGTGAACCGTGGGCTTCAGTTTAGGACTATGCCTCTTATTGCGGACAGTCACCCAGCCGCCCTGTCCTCCCGGCTGCTCGGGAGCTGCTGGGGGAGCTGAAGGAGCTAAAGAAGCTACACTGGAGCGACTAGCACCGGCTAACGGCGACTGGCTAACAATCTCAGCTAACGACTTACTCTCCATGGTGCAGAGTCGCGCTTCTAACAGACTGAGCCTCGCCTCCATCCTAGCAAACAAACTACACTTACTACAAGTATCACTATCGCTAAAGGAGGCAGAGGAGTAACTAAACATGGAGCAGACAGAGCAGGAGACAGCAGGAGAGGAAGAAGCCATTGTTAGCTGCTAAAGCTAACTAGCTAAGCTACGGTGAGGAGCGCAGATAAGAGCTGTGAGTTAGCGAGCGAGTCGCTGAAATAGGAAGACAGCTGTGAGTGTTTAGACTAAACAAGGGAGAGTGGAGCGGATCGTTTCCCAATAGATAGAGGAAACCGCAGTGTTAAAGAGAGACGAGGAGGAGCGGTGGATAAACACAGTTCACAGAAGCGACATCAACCGGAAGTGACACAATACGTTACCGCGAGAGTTCCCCCCTGAGCTGCAGCAGCAACAGTACTTTTTACTGTAGGTCAATTGGACTGCTTTTATATGGTGCTTTTCTAGTCTTGACAACTCAGCGCTTTACAGTACAGTTGGCATTCACACATTCATACAGCGTGTCCATTGTTTACCAGTCATGCATCTTTCACATGCTGCCGTCAGCGGCCATCATGGGTTCAGTGTCTTGCCCAGGGACTCTTCAGCATTGAGGAGGTGGGAAAAGGAACCACCGACCCTCTGTTAAGTGGCTGACCCGCTCTACCTCCTGAGCCACAGCTGCCCCAAAAAGTCATCTTGATTTGTGTCTCTCTCAGCAAGGAGCTGGATGGTTTTTAACTGTGGTGCAATGTGTTGATGGTGTAACAGCTTCAGACTGTGATCGCATCAAATGGATCATGTAGCCAAGACATCTGAGTAATGACCAGCAAAAACATCCCATATCCCCCTGATAAGATCTGTCTGGTCAACTGGGTTTATCTGACATCTGTCTGATAAACTGTGATGTAACACTGCTGATCACCCAGCAGACTATCAAACATGGCCACTCTGTCACTGTGACCAGCTGGGTAAATGCTAAAGGTGTATAGGAAGACACAAGAAGACATCCCCTACTGAACTCCCTGACTCGTTCACACGCTGCATCAGTTATGTCTGTTATGTATTCGAGGCTTCCTGCGAGATTGCAGCACTGTGCTGTGTCACGTGTTTAGCCGTTACAAATAAAAAGGAGGAAAAACAAAGTGCACCTTTGCTCCTGCTCTGTCTTCAATGAGATCAGATCATATAGACTCAGCAGTGTTTGCCTTGCCCCCATCCCAGCCTGTGTCATACTGGTTTATCATGATTTAGACACAAGCTGATCAATCCCTACAAACTATCAGTCTATCCCCAGTCTCCATACACAACTGCACCCTGTTTGTCATCCCCACAGTACAATACACTTACAACACTGATAAAACAAAGCCAATATTTGCACCAACCCCCTGAGCAAATAACTAAATTTAATAAATAGAGAAATATTAATTTGAAATTGACTGATGAAGCACGGTTGCCAATCAGAGTTGCATTAGAAAGCACCAAAGACTGCAACAGGATGTACGTAGTTTGATTGTTTGCTTCTTGAGGGTTTGCATGTCTTTGATCACGTTTTCAGAAACCCATTGTGATGCAATTCAGAGTCTAACGACATTATAATTGTGCAAAATAAATACACACAGGCACAAACACAGACACACACACACACACACACACACACAAACACACACACACACACATATGCATCTAATTTCCTAGCTCTACCTCTTTTTCTAATGAATAGCATGACTGATTGATTTTATTTCAAAGCTGATAGATTAGTAGCAACAGTGATGCTAAGAGAGGTGTAAAGAGAAAAACAAGACCAGAATTCTTACTTAAACAGGAAGATGCAGTCTTGCCTATAATGCATCATGGTCTACCGAGGCTGCAAAATGAAGAGCCTGGAAGGAATATGGAGATTTTGGAAGTATGCCTCATTTATGTGACTGTCAGGGAAAACCTTATAGCTTCATTAAAAAATAGGCAAATTTAATTTCTTTGAATAGCTAGCCACTGCAGTGCTTGGCTCACTGATGTGTTTTAATCATTGACTGTAGATTGGTCACATGACAGCTCTCAGAATGAAGCCAAACCATAAACTGTATATAAAAATATCCAGAAAATAAAGCCAATCCGAATGTGCCTGAAGCCTGTATTCCCTGGAATCACCAGCAGAGGGCGACTCCCTGTTTGCAAAAATAGTTTCTATAGAATTCTATGAGAAAATGAATCTTCATCTCACTTGATTTATAACGTCAGTAAACATGTTCCTTAAGAGTTTATGGTCTAAATCTCTAGTTTCAAGTCTTCTTCAATACAGCATGATGTTCATTTTGTAAATTGTGGTCTCATTCAAATGTAAGATAAAGCACCATATACATTGGAGCGTGGATACAGCTTGATTAACAGGCAGTCCATCCAATCGGTGCATGGTTGCAGGTGCAGCGCGCAGTGGACGAGCTCTGTCAGACAAACCCCCAAATCTACTTCCGGTTGCAAAAAAACCAAAATGGCTTTGGTCAAAATCTGAAACTCAAGGCTTCAAAACGGCAGCTCACACACCAACAGGTGACTTCAAACCACATTAACATCTAGCCCACAAACCACAGCCCTGCAGGAGCTTCTCATTAAACACACTGAAACAAGCTTCATCTACATAAAAACAGAGGCAGCTTTTTAAAGTACCACTCTGTCTGCTACTGATGTGAATACTATGATCAGACAGAAGAGGCCATTCATTATCTGTGTGGTTCACAAGATCAAATGAAGTCATGTGCTGTTCTTCAGTACGTAGATTATTTCTGCAAAGTAAGCAGCAGAGAGAGTCCATTCAAATTCCCTTACCCCTCTGCCCTCGGCAGTACCACACCTTTTATCAACCCATGTACTAAGCAAACATAGCCTTACCTGAAGGCCAACGTCTTATCTGAAATCAGCAATACCCAGTAAAAGTGTGTGTGTCCAAAATTGGACTTTACCCCTTTTCCAGTCTTCACATATATTCAGCTTTATGGGGAGAGGGAAAAACACACAAAGACCTGGGGCTCTGCTCCTCTTAAAGGCTGCACTCAGCATTTTGTTAAAACACAAACACACACACACACACATAGGAGAATGAAAAGTGTGGAGAGGTTATGAGGGGCTGATAGGACTCCCTTCCTGAAAAGCTGAACAATGTGCTGTTTGACTCATGTTTTTTCCCTCTTTTTCTTCCCATGCAGTGTCACAGGGATGGGGCTTGGCCTTAAGCACAGAGAAGGGGAGAGGTGGGCCAGGGGTGGCAGAGAGGCTGCAGCCGGGCCCATGTGGTGTACCGGTCTAAGTAGCAGACTGGGGAAAATAGTGTTGAGAAAACAGGCTGGGATCCCTGGGACAGGCTGAGCTCCCTCCAATAACAGGATCACCATATCCAAATAAACAGCCACCTACTGAGCCTGTCCAGCACATCAACGCGCTCAACCAAAATAAAGGCTAATTCCGTAATGCAACACCTGTTTACAGGATTGTGTCTTGACTGGGATGAGAGCTGACTGAGTCTTCCTGTCATACTGGACTACATTCTCCAGGACCACACAGCTCATATCCCAGTAATGTACATGAGACAATTATGAAGCTACTGAGGTGCACTGTTTGTTTGATGCAATCATGTTAAGATATGTGGTATGTAAACTTTAAGACTGAACCAAAGAGACTGGGATTGTGGCTCCAGGTTTGTCAGTGGATACAAACAATTTAAGAGCCACTTGCTTTGAGCTGTATGCAGTGATGCGATGCAAGTGAATATAGCTTGGAGCTCATGGAAATATGATACTTTTCTTTTCAGAAAGGGTTTTAGACAGTCGTGCTAGTGGTTTTGTCCTATTCCACTGATGAACCGTGGATGATAACGTGCCAAGAAATGCAGCAGTGCACCAACATAGATGTAAACATGAATGCACATGCGTTACTGCTGAAGGTTTTGAGCTTTTTAACTAATCCGCATGCAGCGATAACACACACTAAAATGTCAGAAAGTGTTGGTAAGGGGGAGAACAAACAGAATAAGTAAGCTGACATTGTAGGATTCAAAATAAAACAATCAGTTTTGCAATGTTTTATGGGAGAAAAAATGCCCTAAAAATTGTATACATATATAACTATACAACAACTTCTCAGGGTATCGTTCAGCTAATGCTGGACAGATTACTGATAAGAATGTGCTATGATAATGTTGTTCGTTAACCCCAGTTATGCATCAGCTGTCAGAAACTTTTCTTAAAACCAAAATCTGTTTCCAAATGAGAATTCACATTATCATTCCTGCCTTCTCTCTCACCCAATTTCCTGACTTTATCAAATAAAGAAGAAAAGGCCAAAAACAGTATTTGTGAGTTGTTTGAGTAGGTGAAATGTGTTGTCTACCTACAGCGTACTTAAATAGGAACAAATGTTCCATGCTGTATTGTTCATTTTGTAAAAGATTTGAAAGATTTCTAATTGTATTTTGCCGACCTTCCTAAAGGCCAAAGATAACTTTATAGACTGTATATACTGTACATATACTGTATACATTCCTAAGTGCTGAGGTACACTTTAATAATCATAAGCCATCCAGTGAAAAATCCTCACCCTGGTGGTAACATTCCATCCCATCACTGTATGCCTGGTAGACCCCGGCTGGGGTTTCAGCTTCCCTTCTTCTCACCTTTCACATTTCCAACTATCACGTTGCTAGTATGTGTTTTGATATCTGTGTTGTTGAAGCTCCCTAGTTGACTTCTGGCTCTGACTCCACTCTCGTGCCAATGAACACATCCAAAACATGGGATTAGGATACTGGAATCCCACCATGGAACCCCTCACTTGGCATAAATGTGCTGTTATTTGTCATTGGATTGACGAGAGTGGGGTGATCATACCCAGTAACACACACATTTAAAACACACTATGTGTGAAGGCCAGTGACACTGAATTGAATTGAGAGCATATTAAAGAAGAAAGTAATAGAAAACACAAACTTGCCAGGTGAACGTAAGGCACAAAGTAGCCATAGAGGGCGGCAGGAATACCGAAGGCCCAAATGCGATACCCCAAAGACTTCCAGATGTTGACATTGAAGATCTTGCTCATGGGGGGGCACTGTCTGCCTGTTTGGGTGTTACTGGATGTGACGGGCAGGAGGGGCTTGTAGGTGAAGCCAGCCAGCATCAGCACAAACATAAGGATGCAGAGGACACGCATGGTGTTCTGAAGGCCCACTTTCTCCAGCAGGTGTGACAGCGCAAATGGTAAAGTAATGGTGAAAATGCTGCTGCCAGCCGTCACAATGCCATTCACCAGGCCCAGACGCTTTTTGAAATAGTGGCCCAGGATGACCAGGCTGGGCTGGTAGGCGAAAGAGCAGCCGCAGGCGAACACAATGCCGTAGGTGAAGTACATGGGACCCAGGGACCTGTGTGCGACAAAACAACAACATACATCAGTGTACAGCCTTTAAACTCACTGCTGACAATGTTTTTCCTGGTAAAAATCCATCTGCAAGATACCTCACAGCAAAGTTCTCATGGTGCTGACTGTAAGAGAAGCTCCAAAAAAGAAAAGCCATATGAGTTGCTATGCAGCTATGCTGACTGTAGCAGCTGTAGTAGCTGTCTAGCTGTTGGTGCTGCTGTTGATCATAATTCTTCATTAACATTATTATTAAGTTTAAATAACATTACACCTCAATTAAACTGCATTCCAAATGTTTCAAATCATATTTCTCAGGATAAAGTTCATACAGATGGTTTAAAATCAAAACCCCTGGTGGTTGGTTAAGGCTCCTCAATGATCAATACTAGGCCCTCTGCTATTTACAAAAAATTATTCATTTATTTTCCAATGAGCAATGTTGAAAATGAATAAATAAATCTTGAAAAATAAACAGGTCCGATCAGTCCAAGTCCTGCTGAAGTAAGAGACGTAACTTTGATACAACTAATATTAGGGTACAATTTCTTGACAGGTTGTAGACTTTTGGGTTTTTCTTTCAACCCTACAAAATACATGAAACAGTTCATTCAACAAGTCAAGTTAAAATTATTTTGTCAACTGGTGTACGTCAGGTAAGTGCAGGGCTGTGCTCCCAGTGGTTTAGAAGTCCTAGTAGATCAATCAGACTATCTGTATATAGAATCACATGACTGAGACATTTTGCACCCTGCACTGTCCAACCGACAGAACTCCCCTGTCAGCCTGTGTGTGAAATGCTGCTTGACAGTAACTTGATAAGCGGTTTATTACCTATGGTTATATTTACAAATGATGACAAAGTGTGGGTGACAGGCTTGCTGTTTGGTTTGGATCAGATATTTCTGTGTTGGTGTGAGTGGGCCACGTGTATACAAGTATGGGATTCGAGGAAATGATTAACAACATAGTGCTATGTACAGAGCCTCTCACTCAAAAAGTAATAATAAAAGACTGTCTGTGTTTCCAAAATTAGAATTAAAATAGAATTAATAAATGCCACTATAATGTGATTTTAAGCACATATATGGACTATGAATGTTAGATAATATAGCGTTGTTGTAGATTGTCTTTATGTTTTAAAGCTGCCTGTGAATGATTTTTAACAGTTCATAATGTAAATGTAAAAGAAACATTTTACAACATAGTACAGGGACTTAATATTTCAATCTTTAGTTTCTTAGGGTGATAAGCCACTTTTATTAAAATTTTAGAAAGTGCTTCTACATATTAATGGTGTTAAAATAAGTAAATTCTATATCAAGGAAACATATTTCCAAATTTCAATCACTCTCCTGATCTTTTACTGTACACAATGAAGGGTTGGCTAAATCTGCTGGTGGACTGATGTCATACTTCATAGTGATACCATGATCCTTACGTGACAAAGGAGCTGGCCAGGAGGCCGACCAGGCCGACCGCAGCACCGCCCACGGCAGTGATCCTGCAGCCGTAGATGTCGGTGAAGACGCTGACGATGGGAGAGCAGAAGAAGATCATCCCCATGGAGAGGGAGCCCACCCACGCTGCAGGAGACACAGAGCGAGAGGAAGACAGGGTGAATAAATGAGCAAATCTGACATAACAAGCTGCAAGGTTATCATTCACTTTCAAAATGGAAAAAATGCTGAAGACACCAAACAAAGCTGTCTACAGGAAAATGGTGTTTAATGACACAGACACTGGCAACAAAAAAAATCCCATGCAATAACAGATCCCTGGCACTCTTGTATCCATGGAACAATAACTCAGGCAAACAAACACACTGTACCGTCCATCTACTCAGGAAACTGTCTTGGGCATTAATCAAACTCCACATTGTTTGTATGTGCATTCATCTGTCCTTGTCACCTTGAAGAAAACAGTTATGGAAATGCAGCTTGGCTTGACTTGGCAAGTGTACAATGACTAAGAACTACAACAGCAGGAAAATACAGTAAGTGAATGAACAGGAAGGAGTGATCGGGAAAGCACTTGGGCCTAATATCAACATTAAACAGAGATATCATGGAGATATCCTCACGTGTCCTCCTCAGTTTTACTAAAGAAAATAATTCAGCCAAATAAGTACTGAACATTGCAAATATTGTACAGCATAATATTTACTGGCTGACATGGCCTATTGTGTGTCTGGTTAAAGGGACACCCCAGCAATTAGCAACGTAGTTTTTCCTGTGTGTAAAATGTATGGTAACTGACAACTCAGCCTTAGAAAGAAAAAAAAAGTTGTATCATGTCTTCTCTGGTTCTAACAGAGCACGTCACAATTGTATGTCTCTGTCAACAAGTCAAGTTGCAGTTTATTTCCATGTCTGCTCACTTTGGAGTTGAATACAATGTAAATTGAGAGTATTTGGGGGCAAAATGAACGCTATCTCACTATATTGACAGTGAATAATTTGAGAAAGTAAGAAACATGCTGTCTTCACTTAAATGTAAAATGCAAACATAAATAGACATCTTTTCTGCATCGATTATTTAAAATAAAACTATATTGACAAGCATACAAGTGGCCAACCAATATATCGGTCGAGCTGTAATTCAGAGGAATGATAGAGAGCATTTTTCTGTGGTGCAGTAACAGTCTCCTGAAGCTCAATATCGGCAAAACCCATCAACTTGTGGTAGTCTAACAGCAAGGCCCCTGTCCTGGTTGCAATCTATGTAAACAGGAAGGGAAGAGGGTGGACTCCAAAGTAAAATTCCTCATATGTGTTCACATGCTTGACCCAAGAAGCTGATTCAAACACACAGGCGTACGTCTTTAAACTTCTTCAAATATGGGTGCTGCTGAAAAAGAACTTAAAACTCCGAACCGTTGAAGTTGTTTTTGTCAATTCTGAAGCTGCGTCAGGGGAAACTAGTCCGAAAAGGTAGAGCAGCTGGACTTTCCATGTTATTGTTGTCTGTTTTTTACGTGTGTAAGGAGAGACCACTGCGTCAGGTTTCAGGGTTAACACTGGTTTTACTGCTTTCTTCAGTCTCTCTGAAACCTCTTTTCAGCCCTTGCTGTCAGAGTGTTACCCACTCTCAGGTTTCCCCAAGAGAACCAGTGAAGCTGCTTAGGGGGAAAACACCCTGCCACCCTGACAGGATTAATCACAACTAGCCAGATAAGCAACTGCTTACTATTACTATACTGCAAAGGGAATAAAGGTTGAGGTTCAAACTTTGTTTTTTAATTCCTTAGCAGTCCTAGTGAAGTTAGTGTTGTCATGCTAAAGTGCAAACAATAAAAATGTTAACATGTTAATGTTTCGCATTGCCAATTTTATCATATGATTTAAGATGATTCATAAACTGATAATATCCGGGGAATTATTAGACTAGTGGAAATAAACATGTGCACATTGAGATGAGTAAACGACAATAAAAGCTGTTTATGTTGTTTGTATGTATGTTTATGTCTTTCTGTTACACAATTAGTATCGTCCTAAATATTAATATCAGAATGTCTTTAAATTGTGATATATCAATATCTTTATCAGCGTTTGGCGGCTGTGGCTCAGGAAATAGAGAGGTGGTCAACAAACTGGAAGTTCCTGGTTTGATCCCCGCTTCTCTGAGTCCGCATATCGGAGTGTCCTTGGAAAGACACTTAACTCTATATTACCTCTTTCGGTTCTTCCGGCAGTGTATGAAAGTGACAGAAAAAGTGTGGAACATCGCTATATGGGTGAATGTGACTTGTGCTGTAAAAGCGCTTTTGAGCAGTCGATAAAACTAGAAAAGCGCTATATAAATACAGTCCATTTACCTTGAACATCCTGTATCGCTTGGGCTCTTGTCTGTCAACTTTAATGGCAATCCTTTCAATTCACCATCCAATTGCTTTTGGACATTTTACCAGAAATCCAAACTTTCAGCATCAAAGTGTTGGAAGTTAAAAAGTCATACAGAGGGTTCCTCCTCATGAACCATGCATAGCTGCACAAAACTATCTATACTTTTTGAGACATTTCACAAAATGTCAACTTCAGAGTACAATAGAGAAAATGTCAGGGGATCACCAAAGAAAAAGTATTCATCCTCTGGGGTCCATATATATCTGGATCCATGGTAATCTTCAGATCAATGTAGTTGATCAACAAACTGAGTGATATTGCCATCTGTAGATCTCAGCGTTCAGTGGGGCTAGGATATTCCAGTTTCAGCTATATTTTTTGCAGATTTTCTGCAAAGTTTGTTGTAGACATACTAATTTCTCTGTGTCAAAAACAGAGCCAAAATCACAGGACCCTGGAACTGCTGGAAGGAGTTGAACTAAAGTTGACTTGATCAGCAGATGTTTACTGGACACAGGGTGGCAATGTCCCTTACTCAAAGGCTACATTTTTATTTCCACATGTAAAAATACTGATGTGTAACATACGTGTAGTTTTAACCACTGTGGTTTCCCAGTGTGAGCCAACACACTGCCAAAGCTTCGCAGGACCTCTTCCAGACACTGCGGTCGCAAGAACGCCGCAAATTTAATGGGATCTGCTCTGCCTAGTCTCAGATTTTTGGGGATATCAGCTCCCTTTAAGCAACGTAATGTAATAAATGGCAATGAACAAAAAAGGCAAAGAATCCCCCAAAGACAACAGGAAATTGTTGTTATGGTTTCATCTGGCGGCTTTCTTGATTTAAAAAGCATTTACGCTTCAGACAAAGGAATTCCAGATTGAAAAATGTAATTTTAGGATTCTCTCTGTCCCAGTGACATCCATCGGTAGCCGTAGGACATTGACAGACAAGACAGAGTTGCCTTAAGTCGTCTGTCTGCTTTGTTAAACTCCTTGCTGGAAAACCCCTCTGCTGTGAACCCGATCACCCCACAATGAAAACCCTCTGCCTACCTGAATGGATGGATGCTGCTGACAGTCCTTGAACTACAGACTTGTAACACAAATCCTCAGTGTCTAGTTTTTCTGCATGCACAGGCCCTATCAGTAGTAATGGTACTGTTAGACCCTATGTGCTGCCAATAACAATTTCAAAACCATTTTTGTCTGACGTACCCCAACAGCCCTATCGGATGAGCTCCAACACCCCTTTATCAAAAACTCTCACCATATTCCAAATATGTTTTTTATAGATAAAACACATTTATACAACAACATTAATTATATAGACATGTATAGTGTTACAAACTATTATACAATGAACTGCCAGTGTTGATTTATGGTTTGGTCAAATTTGCATTTGCACATGTATTCAGTTTCAGCTGTTGAAATTGTTTATTCATGTCATACCTCTTTCAAACCAAAATTACAGTGTAGACCCGGGGTTTTTAAACGCGGGTTGTGAAGTGTGTGTATGAGAGAAGAAGAAGGTTGGCGCTGTTGTTGTGTACGTAGCTGCAGCCACAAGGAGAATGGGCTCCTCACATCATCCATGTGACCGACAGCTTATGGCCACTGTGTAATGAGAGACCGCCTGATGAGGCCGTGTGTGTCTGCCGAAGGGTTGAAATCAAGTGCCCCATTCTGAACCTCATCGGTGATCTGGATTGTGTCAGTTGTTACCACCAACGAGCCAAACCTAGGCTAAGCGAGCTATGCAAGAGGTGTCTTTACTACAGCTGGTGAGGTGACAGCAGTTACCGACGGAGTCGAGCCTTCACTTCCTCCGTCATTGCGCAAATTAGAGCGTTCACCCGGGTGTGACGTTCACATCAATGCCGATCGGAGGTGAAGCCGATTGTTACCCAGGTCTATTGCAGAGTCATTTGACCCGGGGCTGAATGCCGATTAAATGTTTTCACACTGCAGAAAACGCTGGGTGTTAGCGGATTTAAACAGGTTTTTTGGCCAGTGTGAAAGGGGCTTTACTTTCCCTTAAAAGTAATAATACACACTTTTACTTAATCAAATCCTATTTCATATTTTTTTTAATTGGTTGAAGTTTCCACATATCCAACTACATAAATACCAACAGGGCTGCATGTACCATTGGTAAACAGTTACCAAGTGTGTAAAGCACAGAATGGCCCTAATGGATCCCTGATGACTTCATTTGAATTTGTGAATTAAAGCAGCTGGCTGGAGAGATATCTGTTTACCAAAGTGAATGGAAACAACTAATGGACAAGCTTACTTAAGCTCATATTGCAGTGGTGTGACAGGCCATTTTCCTGGCTTGGTCAAATAAACAGCTTGTTCCTGCAGCACATTCTAGGAATCTGTTGACTAACGATGCTCTGGGTAAAATCTGCTTCCAACATGGAGGATGAGGGCAGGCTTCATTTAACACCAGAGACCACTTAATACGCAGACTGTTACACTGGAACAAACACAAAGTGAGGAGAAAAGGTGTTGATAAATCAACTGAAAACACACACACACAAACGCACACCATATCATCACCTCAAGATAGAAGCCCGTGGTAGGGTCGTAGAAACTTTCTTTCTGGGTGTTTTTCCACAATACAGCTTTAGTTAATAAAACCATTTTTCCTTCTTTTTTAAATGTTTTTGGTTTTTAGATTATTACAAGGAATGTCAGTATATATGCACATTTCAGAATCCTTCCAAGAAGAACTTTTGACCTATATTCACAGAAGAAAGAGTTGGTTTAGTCCTTTTTAAATATCAGCTGAGAATCCAGAGGATGCAGCGCAGTAGCTTTCAGAGACGCCCTTCCGCCTGGTCCGATGCTGGCGTTTCTGCATTGTACAACTACGGCTCCCACATTGTTTTTTTGTTCAAAATCATTTCATCTATTATGCAGGTAAAACGCTAAACACTCAATGAAATACAACAACAGATTAAAGACACCCTCTGACAACCCTACAAATGAATTAGCACTGATCTCCTTTTGACAAACAGTTCATCAAAATTGGTATTAGCAAACACAACATAACCTTGTGTAGCCAACAATCGAAATGTCAATTATTCTTATTCAATGATCTTTCACAATTATGACCAAGTTTTTTAAATTCACCATAGCTAAACTAAACTGTGAAGACATTATAGGCATAGGATATTGAAAGGTTGGGCCATACAAAGTCTAGTTGAAACTTTAGTTCAAATCATTTGTCAGACATTTCACTGCTTATTCAACAGTCTGCTATTGTAGCTACATAAATGGCATCTGTCTTACCCAAAGAAGCAAGAGTCTGTCCTCTCAATTAAGACGATTCCATTTTTTCTCCAATGATGTGACGGTAATAAGTTAACCTGAAAATGAGGGCATTTGTATTTTGTTTTCACCAACATGACCGTTTATTTGCATTCATTGAAAAAAAAATTCTGGCAATGTTCTTATTTTTACCTGAAAATCTTTGGATTGATTGATTGGGACAGAGAACCCCAAACTAGATGTAGAAGCGATATAAGAATGTGGGAATGAGGCTTGTAGTGTAATCTGAGATAATTGAGTGGTCATTAAGACTAGAAAATTCTTTATACAGTAAATACAGTCAATTGTCATCAGACTGGCTTCAACTAGAACACAATTTTAAAAAATATCACTAATATAAAGTCAAAGCCCTATTAATTATAACACATCTGTGCACAATGTGGCTAAATTAGTTTTGATACCTGGAGGAATGGTAAACTACTGAAACAAGCATTTGTTTTTTTAACTGCTGAAAACTGCATTTTCAGCATTTGTTGGAATTTGAATGTGTTGGTTCCTTACTTTTTCTTTTAAGTCGCTGGGGCCATGTGTACAGTATTAAGTTCTAAATTCTTTTGTTTCTTTCAAACAAACTGCTGTTGCTATTGTGAGAAATACACAACTCACGACTTTCTGCGGTGGAAGATATTTCTCCTGAACTTAACTGTAGCTCAGCTTCTTCCACCAAGCAGAAAGCTGGAGCTCAACTTGAGGTGTTAAGCTTCAACAACTCGCCTCACAGTTTTTCTTCCAGTGGTGGGTAACCTGCAGGGTAACATACACCACTGGCCTTTCCTGTGCTGGATGGGAACACACTGTACACAGGACTCACTGGATCTGTGCAGACATATGTAATGATGGAGCAGCTCAATGGGAGAAACTGCTGCTGCAGTAGAACCTCCACCCAACAACAGCCAGCTCAAATTACAATCACATTTTTAGACTCAGGAGGTTCAGGAAGGGAACCGCGCTGCACGTGCAATCTTTGCTCACACAAGGCACAGCAATTTTTTTGGTTTGGTTTGGTTCATACAGTGAGAGCAGAAGAAAAGAAAGAAAAAGGACAAAAAGTAAAAAAGAAAAAAAAAAGTAAAAGCTAAGTAAAAGTGCAGCATTTTGTAAAGAGAGCTTTGTGTTTCCCAGCTGGCCTTGTATTACATCCTGCCATAGCTTTGTTTCCTACCGGTTGTCTCCTTAACAAAAATATTGGCAACACACGCTCCTTCTGAAAAAAAAAAAGAACCAGAGTGAGCAGCAGGGTTAATGGGTTTACAAGCTGTGGCCTATGTCAAGCTAAACATGTTTGGCACATAGCTGGGACTCATAATAATGTCCCTCCTGAAGGAGTAGTAACAGAAGGTCAGCCAGTGGACCTTCTCCACAACTGACTTTTGTCTGGGGTAGTGTACAGTATGTAAAAAGGGTAGAAAGGGGACAAGTATAATGTCACATGCTTTCATCATGACATAAACAAAGCTCCTCCAGAGCCAACACTATTCTTCATGAATATCAAATTAATGGTCATTGGTGGATTTCCGCTTTAGGACTTAATATGAGACCTCCGTACCTGTTTAAACCAAGTGGCAACCCAACGTGACGTCACCCGTTGGTTTGTGACCTTGTTTTTTGTGCTTGTCGAATGCGCGCCCACCTACACCTGCAACCATACAACAATTGGATGGTACCAGCTGTCAATCACACTGTATCAACACTATGGTGCTGTATCGCCTATTTGATTCTAAATGAAACAATTTAATAAATGAACATCACGCTGCATTGAAGGAGACTTGAAAGACCATAAACCCCTCAGGAAAATGTATGACGTTATAAATCAAGTGAGAAAGAAAAGTTTCTCATAGACTTCTATAAAAACAGACTTCTTTTTGCAACCAGTGGTTGGCCCTCTGCTGGTGATTCCAGATAATACAGGCTTCAAGCACTTCCACATTGGCTTCTTTTTCCAGACCAGGTGACTAGGTCCATTTTTATATAGTCTATGGTTCAAACTCATATTTCTGCTGTATGGGGTTGTGTGATCACTAACATCTGTTGAATCTGATTAGGTTTTGTCATCTTTTACAACAATATTTGTATAACAATATATTTGTGTAACAGCTGCATGTTTCACACAGCACACTTTAAAAATATATACAATATCTACACAAGAAATGTAAAATATACACTTTTTTTCAATTTGTATATTTTACATTTACTTGTGTAGATATTGTATATATATAAGTGTGCTGTGTGATACATGCTTCTTTTACACCGGAATTTCCCACCTTGGGATAAATAAAGTAACTATCTATCTATCTATCTACTTAGCTCCACAAAGGAGGTTATGTTTTTGCCCCTGTCCATTTGTTTGTCAACATAATTACGCAAAAACAACTTAATGGATTTCCACGAAACTTGATGGACATGGGACATGAAAGAATCCACTAAATGTTGCCAAGGATACTGACAAGGGGCGGATTAAGGAATTTTTTTTATAATTGTCATTGTGAGATAGGGTGTCTTTTGCTTGTTGTTTACATTTACAGATTTGTCATAGGGAATAATACATTGGTCTTCATTGACCATTGGTGCGGACTGAATGGGGTTTAATTTGAGAGACTGTTGGGCCTTAGTGGGAGTATGTGCTCTGCTGAGTGCCATTCTAGTTTTTCCTTAAATGAGTAGAACAAGGAAAACGGATGTTAGATGAATTCCTGCAGGGGAAGCCTAAGTGCTTCCATGCAGGAAGCACTTGAGGGAAATTCTTGGGAAATTCTCGCTGCTATTCTCAGTTCATTGGTATCGGTATTATTGTAAGATCATTACTGTTCAAGTATGACTTTATAGCAGTTATTTAATTACAAACACCTCGGTCAAAGTAACTGTGCTGCAGATACACATCTGGCCTCAGCGGAAAATATAGCATCGCAATCACTTCTCCATCTCCTGCTTGAAGCAGCTGGAAGACATTTATAGAGGGCTGCTCCATTGGAGGCTCTTTAGGGAAAGAGGCAGTAATAAATGCCAATTTCTTGGTGGGCTTGCATCCCACATTGTATCGCATGTCCTTTGTCTGTTTTCTGGCCTCACACCACAGGAAGAGAAAACTTCTGCCTTGATGACACCGCGAAAAAGTCAGGGGACCAGCCACAGAGTGATTTATGGCTGTGAATAAAACACATCGTATGGACTATGCTTGGAATGACCTCCCGCTGCAGTGGCTAGGAGAGGTCCATATGAAAAATGATAAATGGGAGGTATGTTCTGTGTTAGAGGAAAGACAAAAAGGGGTGGTGTGTCAGAGCTGGTTGGTGATTGGGGAAGCTTTTCGTCCACCCCATTTTCAAGTGCAGCGTGTAGACATGGCAGCAAACCACGTCTTAAATGTTTGGATCTGCCCCTTTTTGAGCCTTTACTCAATATCTGCAGAAATACTTGTTTGACTGGTTCCCGCTTTCAGATGGAGGATGGAAAAGCCAAATCAAAGTTTTGCACTAATTCCTTCATTCAGGTTAATGCACTGCTGATGAAATGTGACTTTAGATAAATACAATAAAAAAAATAAAAAATCCTTTTTACCTCCACCAAGGAAGTTGTGTTTTCATCTGCGTTTGTCTGTCTGTTTCTTAGTTAGCAGTACTCACAAAAACTACTGAACGGATTACCATATAATTTAGTGGAGGGGTTGGGCATGACTCGTGGAAAGCCCCCAGTACATTTTGGAGTGGATCTGGATGAAGGAGCAGATCCATGATTTTTTATTTTTTATTTTTCTTGAACGTGGCCTTGGCGAAGGTCTTTGCCAGTTTAACATTGTGTTTTGCTGGCAGCCCCTACATTCACAAATTCAAAAACTTAAAAAACACAAGAGCACTCAGAGAGCGCAGACCTTTGCCAAGGTTGAGCAATCCCCCACCTGCATGCTGTTTCAAGTTCAAAAAATCCTGACCTGGATCCCTCCCAAAATGTAATCACCTATTAGCAGGCCCGAGACCTAACTTTGATAAAAATAACCTTCGGAGTTATCCAGACCGAACCAATCACATATTCTCCTTGGCGTAGATAAAAATGCAGAAGTCCTGGTTCAGCGCTCCCTCTGATGTTTACAAATGGCATGTAAATGGACTGTATTTATATCTTTCCATGCTCATACACTGAGCAGACTGATCTTACGCCTCTGAATCATGTTATCTTGTCAGTGTGCTTTCCCATGTTGCTGCATGAGATGTTGGATGTCTGTGATGAGCTCTGAGCTGTCAATTGCAAAGTGAATTACCTCCGAGACAAGTTGCAGAAGAGAGTAAACTGCAACTATCCTTACTATAAATCCGTTTCTCTACAGGCATTTAAGGAAGAAAATGAACGCTTCACCCTTCATGATGGGGTGCTGGAACGAAATCAGTGGGTGTATCTTTATCGTCCACTTTTCTGTTTAACATGTGCCAAAAATGGCAGAATTGTGACGGAAGTGCAGTCAAATACATCCGATCTAGTTGGCTTAGTCTAATCTTGTCGACTTATTGTTTAATATCAAGCCCATAACTTGGGGCACTGAATTAATGATCCCAGCTGAAGAGATACACCCCCACCGTGTTGCCTGACAGCAGGCCATCGTATCATTCTGCTCATGTTGTCTTCCAGCCCCTCAGGCTGTGGCCTGATGATGTGTGTCATGTGCAGGAGGTCGGACAATTGGTCCTCCTGCTGCCACTGAAGGGCTGCTCCGCTCCCAACTGTTTATCTGCTCCAGGCTTTATCTCCTGGCAACCTTCACCTAAACTCACACTTACACACCACTGAGATCAGACAGTCAAATATTAACCTGTGTATGCTTCAAACTTGTCAAGGTCTTTTTGGACTGCTCTGATCCATGTAATGTTGTGTTTTTTTAAACCACACAGGCCAGTGCTAAGTATGAACCACATACTTAGTATGTAGCATAAACCGTGAGAGCAACTGAACAAAAAAAAGAAGAAATCTACAGAAAGCGATGCAATGATTAAAGCAAGACAAAATAACTTTCAAATAAGGAATGAATGTAAATGAATGTAATGGAATAACACATTTTTAAATGTATTATAACTATTATCAATATTTTAATTATTTTTAATTATTACTTTTAGAATTTGTTAAAAGCATAGCAAGTGCTGCTCTCATTTCTGTTGTTATTATCACTAACATAATAAATATCATACGACCTTCTTTACTGGTTTATGGTGGTTTATGGTGGCTGCAAAATGCCGCAGCACGAGTTCTGACAGGAACTAGAAAAAGAGATCATAGTTCTCCAGTGTTAGAATATCTGCATTGGCTTCCTTCGGAATAGAATTCAAAATACTGCTCCTAACCTACAAAGCCCTTAGTAATCAAGCCCCATCATATCTTACAGAGCTCATAGTTTCATATTATCCCAATAGATCACTTTGCTCAGGTGTTTAATAAACCATTTCTTTATTATGCTGCTATAGGCCTAGACTGCTGGGGGAACTTAAATCATGAGCATCTTTCTCCCTCTCCCGTTCTCTCCTTCTCCCTCTCTCTCTATCTCTTTATCTCTCTCTCCTTCTCCCACTTTTTTTGATCTCTCTCTCTCTCTCTCTCTCTCTCTCTCTCTCTCTCTCTCTGCCCCCATGTATCTACATTACATGTCACTAATTCTGTTTTCTCTCTCTCCTAGTAGATCAGAGCTGCAGGACCCAAACCCGTCATTATTATTATTCATATTACTATTATTATTATTAATAACATCATTGTATTTATAAGTCAGTTTTCACTAATTATAAGTATCAGTCTGGTAGAAATTAAAGCAACTGTTATACTACCCCCCCATCTCCCGATATGTTTACAGTACATGTCACTAACCCTGTTTGTGTTTTCTATCTCTCCTAGTGTATCTCTGACCCCAGAGGTGCAGGATCCAAACCCATCATTATTATTGTTATTATTAATATTAATATTAATATCATCACTAATAATAACAACAACATAAATGTATTTTTTTTTCTTTCTTTTTTAAAAATTATAAGTATCAGTCTGGTAGAGATTACAGCGGCGGTTGTACAACTGTCCTCTCTCTCTCTTCTCTCCTACTGTCTCTCCTCCCAACCTCTTTCTGCCCACTTCTCCTCTCTTCCCCATTTCTCTCCTCACCCCAACCGGTCGAGACAGATGACCGCCCACAACTGAGTCTGGTTCTGTCAGAGATTTCTTCCTGTTAAAAGGGAGTTTTTTCTCTCCACCGTCGCCAAATGCTTTGCTCATTGTGGGATCTGTTGGGTTTTCCCTGTAATATTGTAATATTGACCTCACTATGTTAAGTGCCTTGAGACAATATATGTTGTGATATGGCGCTATACAAATAAAATTGAATTGAATTGAATTAACATTAGAAAACTGGAAAGCCCTCTTTTTTGTTTTGGGGATCTAAACCGAGGTTTTGTTGTGCACAATCACCATAAAGATCTTAAACTGATCAGCTGCAACATTAAATGTTTTTTAAGTTGTGGTGAAGCAAGTGGAGGTTGAGACGGGGTATAGATGTTAATACAGAGGTAAATGTAGCCAAACTCTCAATTCAACTCTGATTGAACTTAAATTAAACAAAGTTCAACTTCTATGGTGAACACAAACTGCAATTCCCTCTTCTTTTGTGTTGTGTTCATTAATAATTTCCAAATGGCTTAATTTTGTCTCTAATAATTAGAGATTTAATGACAGCTATAAACAGTATTCATTCATTCATCGTCTACCGCTTTATCCATTTAAGGGTCGCGGGGGGGGCGCTGGAGCCAATCCCAGTTAACATTGGGCGAGAGGCGGGGTTCACCGTGGACAGGTCGCCAGCCTATCACAGGGCCACATACAGAGACGGACAACCATTCACTCTCACATTCACACCTACGGTCAATTTAGAGTCTCCAATGAACCTAACCCCATTCTGCATGTCTCTGGACTGTGTGAGGAAGCCGGAAAACCCGGAGAGAACCCACGCATACACGGGGAGAACATGCAAACTCCACACAGAAAGGCCCTGGTTGAACCGGGATTCGATATAAACAGTAAGCCTTTATTTAATTTCCAGCACTACATACTTACTTGTGGCTGTTTTGAATCACCATGTTTACACCAACTCCAGAGGAACCAGATGTATGCTAAACTCATGGTAGCGTGTGAAGAACTGGAGAGCAAAAAGGAGGTTGAAAGGCATCAACAGGAACACATCAAGCTTAATGGGTTCTGCCCGAATGGACTGTCTTACAGCTGTAAGTCAGGCTGGGGACACATTGCTTGATTGAAAAATGTCATTTATGTCCTGTTGGGACAGGAAAGCAACATCCAGTCCATTGCAAAAAACACACTCAAGACTAGTAGTCATAGTCCCTATTGGTGGATTTATGGCCACCACACTTGAAGTGTGTTCCATCTCATGCTGGCAGAGGCAAGTCACTGGCACGTCAGCTGCCTCGCTGAACCAGAGCCTGTTGTTCTGAGCACGCTCAGAGTGTCAGGCTCTCAATGACAGTGATACTGAAACAATATTTTCAGCTCAACTGTACAGTCACTTTGTCAGTTTCACATCCAGTGACAAAATATCAGCTTCAGCTCAATGTTTTCCTTTGGTGCTGAGTGAAAATGATATTCAGCAAAAATATATGCACATGACTTCTTGTTATGACAAAGAAGTCCATCTCCACATGAGGTCAGGTTACTTCAGATTAATCAAAACAGCCAAATCAAGGACTATAAACTCTGGTATAAAGTCCAAATGTCTCGGTGCTTTAACACTACATGACAGGTAAGGTTTTAATGGCATGAGGCCCAGGAACAACCCCCATCTGCCATTCCCACGGAGCGGGAACCAGAGCCTACAACACTGATGTGGAGGCCACTGACCTCACAGTTCAGACCAGTCTATGAGCTGGACCTCCCCGCCCCAGCATCGTGCAATTTGATTGGTTGATTAAAAATTCCAATATCCCTATTTTGTGGAGCTAGAAAAGAATACACCTGCCAAGTTACAGCACGTTGAGCAGCCTGTTTTATTACATACCGTGTCCTGTTTGGGAAATTGATCAAGATCCTTCCTGTTTTTTTACAAGTTGCCACAACAAGATGCTTGTTATGTTTAATCATTTAAACTAATCCCACAGCCATCAACCAGCTCAGTGTAAGTTCAAAAAATAACACTGCGTTGTGGGGCTGTAAAGGAGAAATCCACTGTCTTATCAGAACAGAAAACCAAGATGAATGCATACAAACTATAGACAATCATTAGGAGAAAAGATTAAAAACAATAGTCTGCATAATAAATACAAAAAACTGCTTCTCTGGTAACCTGAAGTGGTTCATACTGGAGTCACTGCCATGTTGTGCTGGAGGTCAACTACAGCTTCCTCAGACGAACTGTCACAGCTACATTAGCATCAGATCAGACAGAAGTCCAGGGTCATTATCATATTCATCCTCCCTGGCAAGACAGCTGAATAGGCGTTGGCTGTTTTTCACAGTGTTTCCAGCTGGATTCGATTAAAAACAGTCAAGTCATGGTTCACAAAATGAAAGGAAACACATCCCAACAACAAGACTCTAGGGATGGTTTTGACATTTTAGTTTTATGGATAAAAATGAATGTAGGAACTGATCATTTCTTCTGTTAACCTCCTGAAGCTGAGCTGAGGTAACCGCTTACCAAATATATAATGGCCCCAAAACACAAATAATGATGTATAATTGAGCTTTTCATCACTTAAGTCTTCAAGTGTTTTCGCGTCGAGATAGTTTCTGCTTCAGCAACACAGGTGTTTGAATGTGAGAAGAAGCGTGTTGCAACGTGCTCGGTATGTCTCTGTTGGGTCTCAAAGCACAGGCCGCTCAGATGTGTTTTCAATGTGCAACCGCCTCTATAGTAGTCAGTGAATATCCCGTACTAATTTCTACAGTGAGTATCCACGAAGAACAAAAGCATAAGGTAACATTACCTATTACTTTTAAATGTTTGTGAATGAACAGCAAGGGATCAAATCCCTCCATGTAATGTGGGAGGATTTCCCCTGAGTCCTAATGACTGTACCTTTTTGATACTGTGCATTCAAATTTAACCAACTGGGCTAGAGACAGTAGAATGAAACCAGATGGAAGTGGCCTCAAATCAAATGGACTCACAACATGGAAAGGTGTGTCCCAATGAAGAATTGAATTGAAGACACATTGCTTCACAGCGGCACGACTGGGCCATCCCATTTGGAGGGCTCCTTGGCTGAGAAATGCCTCCTTCCATTTTTCAACCAACAGTTTCAAGGGTGGATCTTGTGCCAACCTGTCTCAGGATTCATTGTGCACCAAATACAAATTGTTAAAAAAGTATCAGCCTCAATCCAATAACTGACATTACCAAATGTTAAAAGGACCAAGTGGCCTTAAAAATATTAGTTATTATATTTACATTTAAAGTTACACAATATTAGTGATCTTAGTGGATGGGCAAAGCTGAGCAGGTCTTTGCAGGAAGAACTCAACAGTTAGGGACAAGCTGGTGAAGGAAATAGGAAATCCTCCGTAGAACTTCTATATTCAGATTGACCTTAGCGGTCTATGCTGCGCACTCTGGTCTAGGAATATATAATTATATCACAGGCTCATTATATTCGGGGATATACCACTGTAACGCTGTATCAGAACTCTACACACTGCTCATCCCCCATATCTTCCAGTCACCATATCTGTTAACATCTGAAGAATAGAAACATCTCAGTCACGTGCCTTTTTAATAGGTCACTAATTGCGAGTAGGACTGTGTCATATCTTCAGTGCAGAAGGACCTGTCCCTTGGATGTGAGATTAAGCCCCAAATGTGCCAAAAACAACCTCCTTCTGTTGAAGTCATGCCTTGGTGCACATGCACTATGTCATGAGAAACATGCTAAAAGTAAAAGCTGTGGCCATAAATCTTCACTTGGTTCACATGAACATTTCTTCTTCACAGCAGTGCCAAATTTCCCTATATGGAACCATTTGTGCAGGCAACAGAGGGAGAGCATGGACAGATGACTTAATGTAGCATTAATGTAGATGGAAGACAAACTGCTGTCTTCAGATAAATGGAGGGTGCAGATCAGTGTGTGAGCACTATCCCTTCTGATTTTAATTAAAGTACATGTTTAACTCTATAAAATCAAAAAAGAAATGAGCATTTAACCAGATGTACGTGATCTCTTTATAAGCCAAACCTCCAAAACAATTACTTGACAATGATATGAAACAGAGAAAAAAGAGCAGGTTGCAATGGGACTTAGTTGTTATAAAACTGTAAAGGGGCACACACCTTACTGTTATTTCTAAAAAAGTTGGGGAAAACAGATTTCAAAAATGTCTGCTAAGAATTAAACAGAGGACAGAATAATGTTACACAGACTGCATAGTGCTCAACATGACATGTAAACGGTTCAGAGTTGACCACTAAAAGCACTATATACAAGTCACATTCACCCATATACACATTCATACAGTGCTTATATATACAGCACTGTTTCTATCACACATCATTCATACATTGCTGCCACAGCCGTCAGGGGCAATATGGGGCTTCAGTGTCTTCAGAGAAGAGTTTAACAACAACCTTCTAGTTTGGGGGCAACGTGCTCGACCTCCTTAGCCCTGTTCACTTATTTGTCTTAGATCAAAACTTTGTCTTTTTACTCTTTTGTCGTCATTTTTTATCTTAGTAGCTGAAAAACAAATCTATCTCCATGATGAGAATATGATTATGAGAGATCAAATGATTTGTCCAGCTGTAAGTCCTCACCATGAAATCACACGAAGATTATCTTCTTATCTTATTGAGACTAAACCACCAATGTTGGAAGGATTAGGATCCAAGTACAGGGACCCTTTATATTTATCATTCTGACTCTCAATGTGGCCGGACCCTCCCACTTCCTCCTGACATCCTCTGCAATTCATCTCTGCCGGTGTCCAGCTTCACAACCACTCAGCCAGGTGATTAATGCAGGAAGACATGTTGCAGAGAGCCGTTGTCTCAGTTGAGGCAGCGCGTCATGTTCGCTTTGAGAATACGTAAACAGGTTGTGGGACAACATGCATGTGCGTTTGCTCACGTCAGGGGCTGTACTGGTGCAGGAAGAAAAAGGGCAAACCCCTAACACCTATTGTTATCACGAGCATGAGAACAAGAAACAAAGTATAAACTTAAACCTCTAAATGTAAACTGCACACCCTCAGTGTCTGTTTCAGCTGCAGATTCTTCATCAACAGGAGGGATATTATTATAATTCTGTATTATATATTCAGTGTTCATACTGCAGAAGACAAAGCTCTTTAGCTTCTGCTGCCATGTCATACGGAAAACAAAGCAGGCAGATGCTCCAAAGAAGGCAAAACTTGGACATGGCACAGTAAGTCGAATTTTAACACTACAACTCCACTTACTAGAACTCCTTGGCATCGTGCCTCGGTGATTTCTGACTACAGGAAGCACTGACAGGCGGACTGGTGGGAGGTCTGGATGGGGGGCGACAGCTGGGTGAGCTCTCACAGCAGATTACAGTGTAAGAGCAGAAAGAAGCAGAACGCACACTGTACCAGGTACTCTTATCGCACACATGCTCTTACAAAACTAAACAGCTGGTTTCAAGCATTGACTCTGATAGGCTAGGAAGCACATTCCCACACAGGATAGGGGAGCAAACTAAAAGTGTTGAATATAGAAAACTGAAAGATGAAAAAACACTTTCAAAACAAATATTAACAATGCTGAGGTAAGAAGCAGTTGTTTTATCTTACGTTTACAAATGAAAGGAATATCAGCTTTTTAATGTCCTTTGTTACTCTTGAAGGACAAGTGGCCCTTATAATCACCTGCAACCTTTTTTGTTGGAATGAGCCTTTTATGTCTACACCAGGAGTGTTTTCCCTTCCACTGAATTGTTTCTACAGGGGCCCAGAATGGACAAACAAAACAGACTCTAGAGAGGACCTTTCCCATTTTCATGTCAACTGTCAGCTACTGTAGTTTCTCCTACACGCTTGTAAAGGGGGGAGAGGCAAGAGGTCTTCAGTTGGTTGCAATCTGCAAACTAACCACTAAATGCCATTAAATCCTAAACACGGAATAAAGGGTCCTGTGGAGTTTTCTCGGAAACAAATTAAAGTTATGTGTCTATTCAGTGTTACGATACATTTAATGTCTCATAAATATTACAAAAGTTGATATTTTAAGCCTTTCCAATCCTGCATTTTTACATCCGCATTTATTAGCTTGGAGTCTTCTTCTTCCCTGTCTATTTTGGTGCATTGCAGCATGTCCTGGCTACTGCTGCCACCAGTAGTTCAGAGGAATTCTATGAAATCATTGGCAGGACGTGGTCTTATCGCAATACCCATATTAGTGCATGCACAAGATAACAGTGCCATAACAGTCAAAACCTAGAGGTCAGCAAAGGGAAAATGTATAAGAGAAAATAAGAGATGAAAACCAAAATGAATCTTAGATTTCTGCCAACGCAAATGTATATGTGTAACGTCTAATGTACTTCACAAAATAATGTGTTCTGGGACAGTGTCTCTGTAGTGAAATCAGTTAAAACTGCAATACAGTTGACATTAGTGGACATTCCTGCTCACACCCCGGATATCCTAAATGACAAGACTTGACAATGACAACACAATGTATTTAAAATCCTCACATTCAACAATATCAATATCTGAAGAATACCAACCACCTAAAAACTCAACAAACAAAAAACTTCATTCAAGACCACATTTTGTTTTAAACCTTTACCAACACCAGGTTCAAAGGTTTGAAGAAACCTAAACGATTACACAACAAGCTGAATTTGAACCAGTGTCAGGGGCACAGTGTGTTCTATTTCAACACTACCCTGTAATACTGGCAACACAGAAGCTAACTTACCTGCTTCATTGTTAAATATTTTAGTTGAATTTCATTGGAAGTTACTGAATGGTTTAAAAAGACTAACCTTTTTGACCTAACTCGTTTTTTGGTTGGGTTTTTTCATTTCTGTCGATTCCCCTATGATCCTTAAATGATAAATCTGTGTTCACAGGATTAAAACAGTTTTAATAAAGAAATAGGGGCATAAGAAAATGGAAAAACAACTGTTAAACGACATGAAGAGTTCTGTTATTAGACTGTAATCTTTAGCCTGTGCCCTTAGCCTTGATATCAGTTCATCTGTGTGGGGTTCAGCAGGTGTTGCTCAAAGCTGTGGTCCCTAGCTGTAGTTATTACTTTAAATTCCTAACCACAGGAATTTCAAAAATGGATGAATCACAATTTTGCTCTGATGATGAATAAAATCAAGTAACACTAGAGCACTTCCACAGTAGTTAGAAAAAAGAATATTACGGAGCTAGTCATGCTGAGAAGGTTGAGGGCAAAAAAGGAAATGGGGGGTTTGAAGAACGGGACCAAGGAAGACTGAGCTTGTCTGGATGAATAGCCAGTAGGCAGGGGAAGGAGCTGGGGACCAGACTGACGAGGCAGGGGGTCGCGTGAAGCCCGAGACTGGTGAAGATGAACTGGTTATGGAGAGGTGATCCTGAAGATCCAGGAAAAAAGGGTACTTAGTACTTATATCTCATAACTTGACTTTCCACATCCATGAGCCATGAGCACACAAGTTACATTTGAAGGCAGCAACGATGTACTGTATCCCCGAACTGTTTGGGTACCCGACCACGATGTAGCTCTACTCTTACATGCTCATGTGCCAAAGCACCAACAGCAGATGGTTACAATCACAACACAGCAACACATGGTCATTACTCATTGGGTTAGTCTCTTTCTCCCTCTCTCTCTCTCTCTCTCTCTCTCTGTGTGTGAAGCACACACACACTCATACACGTTTACACACGAAGAAGGAAGAATGTGTTTCTGTGACCTTTGCATTGACTCTCATCATTCATATTCACTTTTTATTCACAAAAATTTTAACATCCTCCACACCACTTTTTTTTTTGCTATTAACATAATTACACTACAAGAACCATGACATCACGTTTGTTTGTATTTTTAAAAACCCATTTCATTAGAAAAGTTCAGAACAATGTGAAAAACTCAAACAGAGCCAGTGGAGCTGCTTCACTCAGTGAGAAGATGAGTAGTGATTCTGCAGCAGACGTTCACCCTGAACTTCTCTCATGTCTCCTCCTGTTTCCCGTCATTGAAAGTATGCAGCAACTGTTGACTGCCAACAAGTCTCACCCTTTTCCAGCACGCTCCCCCTTCGAGACAGACACCCTGAAAAACCACGAACGCCTTTTACACCGAGACACTTCCTCTCCTACCCCAACAGCTATGTCATTCAACCACAGTTTCATTTCTTCTTCCCCGTCACACCAGGAAACACATTGACGGTCACTTGCTAGCTGACATTAGCTGAATTATAGTTGGATAAATGGCAAAATAGCACATTAGTCACTGCGCTGTGAAGGTACAGAATTGGGCTGCAGGGTTTGTTCTCCACACGTGGAGAGGTCGAAGGTCAAGGGTCCACTCTGCCACTCACTGTTAGCTGTAATACACCCGTGAGCTACACACCCTACTTCACTGTCACACCGGAGGACCCTTCTTGGTCAGGGGGGGTTAGCCAACAGCAGTGACCTTCAGTCCAAAACAATAAATCATTACATTCATGCGTCACCTGAAGCGCGCGGGGGGCTCGCTGTCGCCCCCGCGCGGCCAGGCCCGGCCCGGCCCACTCACCTGTTCGGAACCGGAGGTCGTCATCGTCTTCGGAGCCGAACTCCCGCAGCAGCGAGAGGAAGAGAATCCCGAAGGCGTTCTGGATCCCGAACACCGAGCCGTTACACCACATGGCGGCCAGCATGACCACCCAGCCCCAGCCGCCCTCGGGGTGCACGAAGCCGCACTCCTCCGGCCCCGGAGCCGCTGTGCGCGGCGGGACGCTCCCTGCGGCCTCCCAGGTGTCCTTCTTCTGCTCCTCCGGCGGCCCGTCCCCAGCCGGTGCGCCGCAGGGCAGCTCACCTTCCGCGGGTGCATCGCCGGCAGGCATGTTGCTGCCCCCTGTCATCGCTTCTGTCCCAGCTGTAATTCAAAGAGCCGCGAACGGTGTTGGAGCTGGATTCTGGACGTGGAGGTGAAGCGTCCCACGCTGACGGGGTTGTGTGTGAGCAGTGGTGGCTCTCAGGGGAGAGCTGCGTCCATTCAGGTGAGACTGCGCTGGTCCGGCCGCGTCTGCTCCTACAGTTACTGTTAAATGCTGCTGTTGCAATATTATATATAGACAGCGTGGAGGGGGCGGGGCTGCGGGGCACCCTGCAGCTGATTGGACGCTGTTATTTAGCTGCGATGACCACGTACTCAAATGACAAATTATTCTTTCATTGAACTATATGTTTTGCACGACTAGTGAAAAAAAGAGAAAAGAAGATATACACAGGAGCCCCCTCCCCCGTCGCAGGCTCAAGGTCTCACTTCCTCTTCCCAGCTGCTATAAATAGACAGGAACTGCTGGGCAAGCAGACAGACGTGCAGAAGGACGTGTGGTGAGCAGAAAGCTCCACAAACAAAGTGGGAGAGGTGTTTGAGTTGAGGCTGGAGATCCCGCCGCAGAGTCCAGACACATGTCCAATACTGTCATTTGAGATAAGCCTAAATATGAATATGAGAAAGACCCTCACTTCATTTACCATCATCTCTTCATAGGTGAGCAGACATTTGTTAAACTGCTGTAGGTCTACCTCGATGCAGATTACAGAAATGACGAGCACACCAACCAAGGCCTGTATCAGTTATCTGTCTGATTTTGTGTGAAATATAACATATTCACATGTTTTGTATAATTATATAACTTTCCCCAGTGAGCCTCAAAAATTATGAACATGACCCCTCTGCTGGTCCCAGATCCCAGAAATGCGAAAAGATTCAGTCCATATAAATACATTGAAGTCATTTCATACCTGGCAGGCACTGCCATCTGTAGCCGCGTTAGTTTGAGATCCTATGGTATTGACTGAATAAATACTGTTCAGATTAGTGCCGGTGTCGGGGCTGACGTTAGTGTAATCAAAGGAGACTGAAACGGCTTTCCCTCCCTTGGTGAGCGAAAAATAACAAATCAAAATTCAGATCATCACTGTTGCCAGGTAGATTTCTGTAACTCGACCACAGCAACAACAAAAAAAGTGAGGCTTACCGATTCTGCCCTTTCGACCAATCACAGAGCCGTTAACAGCTCCTCTATGTCTGCAAGTGACATCATATGATGTGTAGCCTGTTGACGTTAAAGATAGTAAAGACAAACTTCAACAATGGACCAATGGGCCAGGAGAATATATTCTAATATCTACTTCCTAATACATTTTGGAGATTAACATTCCAACACCAGCTACAAATAAACAATAATGGATGACCAAGTCTGAAACTAAATGTAATTCAGAAGACGATGGCTGGATCACGCTGCTTCAGTTTGGATACATACTCGTGAGTGGAACAGTTAGCTTTGTGCAGACATGTTGCATAGTGTGCAGTCAAAGTAAGCACTTATCGTTAATTTTAAACCCAAAAACATTGTACATAATTACTCAGTCAAAACAACTTACCTTTGCCAAAACCCTAATTACTATAGAGTTAAACAATAAGCTAGAGAGGAAACACTGGTTAACATGGAAAGTGCGAAACAGGCCCTATAGCAATTAACAAAACTGTTAAAGGAAAGCAGATGGAAAGTAGGAGATTCATTTCAGTTTAGTTATATAAACCCATAATCTACTGTATTGTAACAATAGCAATTTTTCCTGGGGTCCCCACAAGTAGGGGATCATGAACAAAAGCAACAATCTTGAGGGACCCAACCGTGAACACAGGAACACAATTAAATAACTAAAGCATGAACACAAAATGTATTGACAAGTTTTATTTCCTGATAGTGACATGTGAGTTTTACACATATGCAGATAATTCAGAAGATATCATTTACTATCTTCATACTGCAGGGGCAAAGGAAAGAAAGGGTACAATAGAAGTGTATCCTGATGCCAAGTCACATGCACAGTCCTTACAACAGTAAAAGCCTGCAATGATAAGCACATGGGCGGTGCGATGAACAAGGCGACTGTCCAGTACTGGACACTGATCTACATGCACGGGGGGAGGAAGCAGTCCAGTTGTCCCATCCCGGACATCAGCTCTCTACTTTAGCCACTTTGGGTTCCTGTCCACCCTGCTCTCCGTCCACCACCGCTCCCCTCCTCTTCCTCAGGCCCTTCATCTTGCGCGTATGCAGCTTGGACAGATCCTGCTTCTGCATGTGTACCCGGCCTAACTTGGTACCAAAGGCGTCATGGGAAATGTTCTTCTTCTTCTTGGGCTGATACAGGGAAAAGCAGAAGCATTAACAGCATGTCAGATTGACAAATCTGACATTTTGTCATACTATTGTCATTTTGTGGACAAATTACACCACAATACACCTACATTAAATATTGGAGAGAAACATACAATTTGTACAAATAATGCACCGACTCCATTGGAGGGCCTACTTTCCCACTAACTTACATTCTCTTCAACCTCTCCTTTACTGAAGTTGCTGTAACATTGTTTTTTACATGTTCAGGTTTTTGACAGAGGTTTGAGTAGAAAAGTAATTTCCCCATGCTCCTAGATAGAATCTTCTAGCCATGTTAGTAGCGTGGTTTTAGAGGTAAATTTTTTTTAGTAAATTCCTCAGTCCATTGGTTCGTCTATCACTGTGTCAGTCGTACTTTGCAGTAGCTTTACAGTTACATAATCATCACATGACACACTGTCTGACAAGCATCTCATATCAGCTTGTCCAAGCTTCTCGATGACGCAGTATATTTACATGAAGCTTGAAACACAGTTAAATACAGAAATAAGTTTTAAATGACAACTGCACAAAGGTATAACTTTTTAAAATGAGGCAATAACATGGCCTTTCTTTTGGCGCCACCTTTGGGGGAAACTACTTTCAATCCAAAGGCAGTCAGAAAAGTTGGCATTGCCCTTTTCAACCTTATTCTTTGTGTGTGTAATAAGCAGTACAGCTTCATGGGACCATGAACCTGAAAATAACAGATTTTAGTGACTGGGTTGTATGCTCAAAGAGATAAATATTAAAATAAAACATGGAAAATTAAGTGAAATTCATGAAAATTCAAGGCATTATGTTTATTTCCATAATCCGGACTTTTTCCAACGCGGCTGCTTCTGATTTCTGTTTAATCCCCATTAAATGCCTTAAACAGGAATACTGCAGAAGTCCAGGACTTGTATCCAGGTTAAAGTTTACCTTCAGGGCCTTAGGCTGTCTATGGGCCAACTTGTACAAGTCGTCTGAAGCCAGATGTGTTCTTCTCAAGACTAAGTCAAACGACGGCCCAATCTCTTCCAGCTCTATCCGTGGTGTCCTGCATCCAGACTTCTTCAGCAAACACCTGTAATGACACGTCACATCCACATTTTGTCATGGAGGATGTTAGCAGAGGAAATAAAAGAGTGGCTGGTGTATGCTAATATCCAACAAAAAAAACGTACACTAGGAGACTAGGGAACTTCCCAATATTTGTGATGTGCTAACAGCATCACTACTCTGACCAACTGAGATACAAAGATGATTTTTAAACAATTTTAGTCACAGTACCTATAGCTGCGCATGAATATTTTCCCATCCAGGGCAGTGAAGTTAAGAACATGCTCCAAACCTGCCAGACGCACTGCAGGCACAGTGGGGCCTCTGAAGAAGTCTACAAAGCAGGGGAAAGAAATGGACAAGGGCCGACATTAGCATACAAATGACACATCGTTGCCAACCAAAACAAATCTATAACAGCTTTATAGTGTGAGTGTGTACCTATGAGCAAACTCTTGAGACGTTTGTGCTCATTGTCTATATCGAAGGCTTCTCCCGCAAACACAAGCATGGGTTTAGTGCCCTCGGGACATTTACTTGCCTGCAACAGAGAGGACAGACTTTACTTCAGGAAGCGGGAAGTTAGGTAAACAGGGTGGTCATCAGAAAACATGGTATGTGTCTACAGAAGTGAAAAAAAACATGGAAGCAACTGATCTCTGTTTCTAGTACAGAGGTGTGCATCTTTCAGCCCCACAGTTACACTACTAAAAAACAAAAAACAGGAGTCACTGTGGCTTTTGTCAACCTGGTTTGGTCGTCATGGTAAGACTACAGTCGGTTATGTTGGCTTAGAGTATATTATCAATTTGAGGTTTTATCATTTGATCCTGTGGCCAGAGGTTGCTGTTGAATCTTACAAATGATGATTAGTGCTGGGACCATTTTCAGATTACTGGTTGTTTTGCATATTATTTAAGAATGTTTGTGCGTACTAAATCATAAGAAGTGCAAAGGTGAAATTTTGGGGGATTGTTTTGTGTGTGTGTGTGTGAACAAGCTCCGAACACAAAAATGACTAATGTCATCCATAAGTAGGGCGCTTCAATGAACACTAAAACATTTTGTCTAATAACTCACCAACTGTACATTGCACATTCAAATACTTCATGTCTGCTGCATCTTTTGGTAAAAGTTATGCCTGTTACAAATTTACAAACTTTTCAAAAATATATATTTTTTTTTACGAAAAGGGGCAAATTTGGTTTCAAAAGTGTCTCTGGAACCTCCTTATCAATGATTTTTCTCCCCACATTTTTGATTTTGCACTTAATTTGCAGGCTTCATGACATCAATATATGAATGCAATCCAATTTAACACAGAAGTGAACTGAATTATTGCAACCATTACCTTGATATCACTCAGCGACACGTACTTCTCAATCCCAAGTTCAATCATATCCAGCACATGGAAGTCAAAGAGACGACCTGCAAACATGCCAAAGCAAACAGTGACACTGAAGTGTGAGCTTTGTCCATGTCTACATTACACACACTATTCCATACAGTGTCTGTGACAGAAGTTCAGAGGACTATGGAAGAGCCTTGTGCTCCAAACATCGAGAGATGTTCCGATACCAGTATTGAAAAAAGCCTCTGATACTGCCAAATGGGCTGGATCGGGTTTTGGTGCGTATGCAAATGTAAATACAGATCCGATACCAAGTCTTCACGGTAGTTTCACACAGATAAAACTGCACTTTTGCTGACATTTTCACAAGCCAATGCTACACTACCTGAAATCAGTTCTTCGCCGCTGTCTAAACAGTACTTGCTTGACAGAACAGTGTAACAGAGGCCATTCAGTTGAGTACTGTGGTAGTGTGTGTAAACCTCTCTCCCCGACACCTTGAGAGACGCACTAGCGTTAGTCGCTAGTGCCCATGGGTTCGAGGCCACCCCTGTTACATCAGCTGTTAATAGACCAGTAATGAAAAAGGGATTTCCGGTAGCATTTGCCAGAGCTAGTGAAAATGTCAGCAATTTTTCAATATTTCCCATTGGAAATTGCCTCAAGCAAAACAGCAATGTATTCCATATTGTCGTTTTATACTGTTACTGTGAAAGATACAGACTGAAAAGATTTTTATTTTTCTTAACTGTGGCTGCATGTTTACAGTTTGTTAAATGAATTGTTATGTATTCCTATATGTATTTAGTTTTTAAGTTTTATTCTGTTACTGTACTGTTTAAAACTTTGAAGGCATTTTATTTTGATAAGCTGTTGCTGCACTTTAACAGCTATTTAAATGAAGTAATTGTTGTTGTTGATATGTTGTTGCATCAGGTCAAAACTTTGATAGCAGTCATCACTTCCATACAGGGTTAGTAGCATACAGCTGTTAAAATACATTATGTAAGTTGTTGTTTTTTAAATACTATGGTGTCGGATCAGCTGATATGCAAAGTCCAGGTGTTGGAATCAGTATTGGGAAGGTAGGAAATAGTATCGGACATCTATAGAAACATCATACTGCAAATAAAATCCCAGGAGCCGGAGCCTTAATGTGTGTAGAATCAGTCGTTTACATGCGTGTTGACTAGACCTGATTAGTCCCCATGACAACTTCATCAAATGAACAGTGAAAAGCTGCAAGTCCAAAAATATGTGTATACTTGGAATTTAGGGGACTATTCCAAAATATTCCAAGACACAATTTAAAGACAATAAGGATTTTTTTCTTTGCTTTTGTCTTGTAGACAAAAAACTTGCACTCAATTGGGAACAGATAGAGAACCGGGATTAACAGGTGTGTGTATGTTGATTTTACAAGTAAGTGAGACTGTGAAAAAATTTTTACCAAATATGAGGTTGTTGGGCCGTTTCTTGTTGTGAGAGCCAAACAGAAACAGAGAGGAGTCTGTCTTCTTGGAGAAAAATTCCTGATGATGAGTTCAAATGATTAGTTATACACATGGAAAACATGTACACACATTTACTATGTTTCCTTTCCACGTACCAGCGATGTTGAGTCCTCAAACGGCCGAGTAATGTTCTTTCTGAAAATGAAATGGAGAATTAATCAATAGCAGATGAACACTCAACACTTCTAGAGCTACATTGGTGTTTGACATTCCCATTGTTCTTTGAAATTGAAATATGTGCAATTGGAAACTCATTAAAGGTAATGAAAATACTCTTGATTCTGCCACAGCAAATACTAAACCAATATATTTACACACTCACTTTGACCAAAAATCTCAACTTTGGACTCATCATTGTTAATACATACAGACTGATCTATCAGCATGAGGGGGATACTCCTTGAAATCCTACCATTTATTTGCACTTTTAGTTTTAATCATTCCTGAGATGCAAAAAATTACTTACTTCTTGTACAGCACAGCATTGGGCTTCTTCAGGGAATACTACAGGAACACATTTTGTCATTATTTTATTAATATTTGAATTTACAACTGTACCAAAGATTTATCATTTTCTATTTAGACTCAATCACAAAGCATAAGTTCAACAATCTGTCCCAGTGATATATTGGAATCATTTGACTTTAATATTAATGAATAATGTGAGAAAATAGAGGGAGTAGCACTAATGAAAAGTACTGTCCAGTATTCCACAGCTATATATATATATATAAAGTTAAAATAACATCACTAAAATCCAAAGTCACAGTTGGTCAGTAGATCACTTTTTAGCAAGAATGAATTAGGTTGGCTGGAGGTGGTTTGTGGAAACCACAGTTCCATTCAATTCATATAGTGGTATTACAGTAGAGTTGCACAGTGGCTAAACTTGAAAAGTTAAAAAAAAACTGCAGAAGGAATAAAGAGGAGCTGATGGAGAACTACTAACATATCTTTCAGAGACGTTCGGACACACCGTTGATGTTGTCATGTCCACCTCCTCTCTGGATTAGCATGTGGAGGGTAACTGTATGAAAAGAGTGTGAGTGTGTCACCGGGTGGCTTACCAGGTCCTTGAGGGCCTGGGTTACGGTCAGGCTGGTGTTCCCTCCTTTCATGATCATGGCACTCTTCAGGTCCTCACTCAGCTTGGGCGCCCTGCTGTCTAAGAAGCGCTTGGAGCGCTTTGACTTTGGCTTTCTGCAGACACACGACCAGTATTAGAAACACCTATGTAGCCTAACAAGGACTTCTATACCGGGAGCTAATGTTAGCCTGCCACAGTGGATGCTAGGCTAATAAGAGATAGCTTCGCGAGCACCGAACACGACACTTCTAGAAGAGATACAACAAAGAGACACTTAAGCACAATGAGTTCCAAAGAAGTACGTGTCAAACTTACACCACATTGTCCAGTTGTGTCATGTTGGCGACTTAGTTCGTCCTCCTGACAGAGACGGGAGCTCTCACGCTGTTCTTCTACCACGTGAATCGCAGCGGCGGAAGACAACATTGGTCTTTTTCTTCTTCGGTGGTCTAAGGCGATGGTTGACATCCTGCTCCAAGCCCACCAGCGCCACCCAGTTTCAAAGTTACACCCCACGGCTAAGACTGTCCACTGGAGGAGCCACAGACCGTAACAACTGACTCGAAATTGAACCAGTCCGGTCCAGGCTGTTCTGCTACTACTCACCTGGCATTAAGACTTGATGTCTTTGTCATTGCCATAATGCATTCCCTAGCCCCTTACCCGAGCCCCTAACCCAAACCATCACAATTGCTTGTCTAATCCTAACCATGACTCTAACCCTAAAATAAGTCTAACCTGCATCCCAAAAACCAGGTGTTGAAACTGAAACTGTCCTTTGAAGGTGTGTCACTTTGTCTAATTGTCAAACTGATTCTAACAAGGATAAAAGTACAAGTACACATACAAGTATCCCTGGAATGGGATTAACTGTGCACCTAATTAATTCATGTTTAACATGTTTAACTTTTTTGAGAACAACTAATTTTTTTATTGATATTTACAACAAATGAATAAATCATTGACAGAAAATGGAAATAAGGTACAATGATTTAAAAGTAATGCCTATACAATTTAAGTCATTATTGATACTTCAAGAAACCTGGAATGTTATATAGACCTGATTTGAAGTATTTTGAAATTAATTAAACTGAGATTTGCCCTTATATATAATCAGTCCATAACGTTATATTTTAGGAGATTGTGAGTTATTATCTCTGTTTCAGTCTGTCAATGAGTCGTATTGGACTCAGAATGACAAATAGCTCTACAATGCCTCCATTTGTGAACTTTCTGACAGAACTAGATACGTTTGCAAAAGTCATATAGGATGCTAAACATAGTAGAAATGTGTTCCCTTGAGTGAGGCTCAATCTAAATTATCAAAAGGTTGGTTGACCCTGCTTGAATGCGGGAAAGACAATGGGGACATGTGGAATTTTTTTTGTTCCTGAACAAAGTATCCTAAACAATAAAAAAAGCACTTGAATGGATAATGAATAATAATGATTTCTGTATTCAGGTAAGAATGCAGTTACTAACTGGTCACAGGGTGAAATATTGAAATGAATGATGGCTGAATGCCATTTATCTGTGTCAGGGTCATGGTATTGTCCAATCTGGCTCACTGTACCACTGTCATGTCTTACTGGGACTCTTGAACAGAATAGAGCCATTGTTCATGTTGATAGTGACAATAGTTGTTTTCTGTCCTAGCAAAGTCAAAATGTCTGCAGTGAAATGGGGCTATGGCAGCGTCAGGGAGTCAGAGGGTTTCTGAGGGTTACCTGGTGGTTTAATTCTGTTTGTTTCATTATTTGTTGTCACCCACTGCCCTGTCCTTTGTTCTTGGCCTCACCTGACTCATGTTTTTTTCTTATTTCCCTTAGTCTTAGACTCTGAAAGGGCTGTAACAAATGCATTATAGATTGTTGTATCACAGCACACTGAATATAACCCTGACCAGATCTTCAATCTATAAATGAGAGGTGTGACAGTTTTCAGGTGAATCCCCAATTAAATCCTCTTTAGCCCCATATGAAAAACCAACTACAACAGCAAAATGCTACTTAGGGTATCCAATGGATTAGAAACAATAACCTAATGATATCACATAATATGATATATTTCATTTTTTTTGCAGTAGGTGCTTTCGTTTCTGTATATTTTCAGTAAATTTCGAGGTTATCCTTTTATGATTTTACTTTCATAATGTTCTCACAGCAGGCTTTGGTTTTGGAAAGAGTGTGTTTACAGTGTGATATTGGTACTTTTACTTAAGTAAAGGATCTGGGTTCTGAGTAGTTTTTTATTTGTAAGTACTTAAGACCACTTAGTTTGTAGAGATCTGTTTTCACTTTGATATTAAAGGGGCTTTTTATGTTGAAAACACCATATTAAAGCTTCTTTAACTCAATCTAGCAAAACAGTAAAACATGAAAACTGCAATCAAAAATTAGTTTTGCGAATAAAAGATGTATACACACATATTTGCTGCCTTCAAATGGGCTCGTGTTTATCATTTGCTCGAGAAAGGTCAATGTGAATGCTGCCCTTTTGAGGTGATCAATACCTTGGACCTGGGAATTTTCTGAGGAATGTGTTTGCAAACACTTTAAAAAATGTCAGAGGCCAATACATTGTCATTTTGGTTGTGTAGGATTTCTTCAGAATTTGATCGTACATCTGAGCAAAATATTGATAACCAACAGCTTCACCTTTTCCTCTGTCATCGTGCTCTAGCACCTAGCAGGTGCACCTGCTACAGTAGCATGCTAAATTGTTAACCTCTGTGGCTGACAGTAATGTCAACAGCATCCAATTTGCCGTTGCTTATAGCAGTTCTCACGACTTTACCACTGGAACACCAAGCACACTGTGTACACGACTTTGAGGTCATACTCAAATGTCATTACAAAAACAATGGTGCACTATCTGTTTCTAGGTTGGCTGTCATGTCTCTGACAAAGTTCACAGCCGTAACAACAGCCAGTCAGCCAGTCAGCCCTAACAGAGAGAGACGTCTGATAATAAAAAAGCAAAAAAATGCACAAATATGACCTCGGGTAATTACATTAAGTTCTCTTTTTTAACATTTACATTGTCCAATGGGTCAACGTTCCCAGTCTATGGTACACACAGAATATTTGCCCTGTTGGGGAAGCTACTGTGGAAAAAAAACATCTGTGAGAAGTGATCTCTGCTCACAAAGTGGTTTTCAAGAATAAAACAGGCTGGCCCACTTTAACCTCAGGTATAGTTTTGGGAGGGGGTATATTTTGGGCAGATACAGCTGTGAATGACCCGCTGGCTTCCCTCGTGCAAGTGGCTGTCAATCATTCTGAGCCAGACATGTCCCCAAACATACCACTGTTCCTCACCTCATGTCTGATTTATTAGGGCCACCAGAACACCAAATAGGAAGGAATTGAGCTAATGACACTATAATAAATTTATTTACTTAGAGGCTATTCCGCATTGGCTTCACTTCACTTGGAAGTTTCTCTCATCTGCTTCTTATAAGACCTGTGTTTTATAAAACTTCAATGATCTCCATACAGGATCTCTGGATCTCAGTCACAGTGACCATCAAGTTCACCTCTGCCAAGGCTCCTCTCCCCGATTGGCTCAGCTTGGCATGGGAAGGCTCCTGGTTAAAAATTCATTATTAATTATGTCGGATATAGTTGCTTATTACAACCTTCAGGTGCAGATCTTTTTTCTAGGTTTCCCCAGATCTGTGTGAACACAATGCTGCCTCTGAGCTCTGCGTGCAGCTCCTTTGACTTCATGTCTTGATTTTTCCATTGTGTTTCAGTATCTGTGATATATACTATATATATATAAACTTGCGTCTTTTCAAATCATGTCAAACGAATAGAATTTAACACAGAAATAATCGGAACCCAAGCGCCCCAAGAATACTTATATCAATGTGATATTCCAGTTTATCCTTTTCATCATTGAGTGTACATTGAGGGAAATATATATATATGTACACACTTTAATATATTTGCAGTGTACTATGGAAAACATGAGCGTATTGGAAATAAAATATTTTCTACCAGGGTTGTGCTTTGCTTCTGTATTCTATCACTTAGTCAAAACCAACATGTCTATATCTACTGTGTAAGTAAAGGCACAAAAAAAAACAGACAAAGAAACACGGCATTAGCACGGATAAGTATTTTTATTTAAGCATCAAGCTCGTAGCACAGATATATTTAGCACATCTTGACCATCCAAAGAACAGCAAAAGAAAGAATTAAAACAGCAAAGTTTCTCCTTCAGTACATCCTTATACATCCTGCAACTGTGCCCTCTCTCACCAGGCAGGGGGGGAGGAGCTTTTATGTTCCCTTTCTCTGCAATTTTAAAAAAAAATTTGCTAAAGAAAGGAAGTGAAAGAATATTAATTAAAAAATGATTTAGTCAGCTATGAAAAGGATCATCCCTCAACTTTATAACAAACTATTTTTGAACATTGCTTTTATAACATGAGGACAAAAAGGGGCAGAAAAAAAAAAAGGATTGGTCCGTGACAAAAATAAGGAATATTTTTGTATAAAATTGTCACTGTTCAACTGCAAAAACGCCTTTTGAGTTCACAGTATAAAAAGAAGGAAAACAAAGTTGCAGTGATCCACATAAAACATCGTAAAATGTAGATAACATTGAACTGAGTCCATATTTTGGAACAGTGCTATCAGATCATTCAGGTTATTTGACAGCGAGAGGAGTAGTTCATGTAAGAGCAGAGATTGGTCCAAAGGAAAAGAATGAAACCACTCCAAAAAGCCATGACAGACAAACTAGAGGTAAACTATTCCAAGTGCCAGTTATTACATGAACTGTTCCAACCTCAACTCATCATCACACTGTAGTTGGCAATTCTACAGAGAGAACATACTGCCCTGCAGGGCTGAAAGCAGGTTAGGCCCACACCATGTCTTCCGCAGTTCAAAATCCAAACTGTATTCTCTGGCAGAAGCTTCGGGAACCACCACGCAGCTGAATGGCAGGCGGAGGAGACAAACCTTGGACGTTTGACATTAAGTAATAGCAAATGAAGCCTAACCTGCTTTTAAAACTTGTCCACAACTTGAAATAAGATCAATTACAATTTAACCCGACCGCACCTATCCAAAACACATCAGGACACAGCTGTTCTAGCTGCGATTTCAGCTGGTTAAACAAGAGGAAGGTGAAGCACACAGACATACCGACAGAAAAGGAGGAAAAGGTGGCGCTACACTACACTGTCAAGCAAGCACGGCACTAGTAGTCACATGCACCATAGTGTCACAGGATTTTCCCCCTCAATGAACAAAAAGCACTGATCCAAACAAAAAGAAAAAACTGCTACTCAACCAATTCACTGCAGAAAATGTCTGGACACAATAAATTTAATAAAATGGCAGTTTATGCAGCAGTTATATGCGGAATGATCTGGGATCACCCTGGCATGCTCAGACTGGCGGGCCTCTATTGTGCATTTACAGATTTCTTTATGGGGCGGAAAGAGACAGAGAGAGGATGGATATTATGTGGGGAAAAGAAAAATGCTTTGCTGGGCAACTAAGCAAAAAGTGTCCAATTCATTATTTCCCATTCACAGGGGCGTGGGCATAGCCAGGAGCACAGACCCTTGTTATATCACCGTGCTGGGGCCAGCTGCCGGTCTGACTCTGGCAGGGGGGAGACATGCTGCGGGCTGGACAATGGCTGGTCAGCAGAGGGCATTGTGAGCGGTGTGTGTGTGTGTGTGTGTGTGGTGGGGGGAGGGAAGGGGAGGGAAGGGGGGAGGGAAGGGGAGGGAGGGTGCGGGTGTGCTCTCCTGGAGTCGTACATTCAGACTGGTCCAGTCTTTTCTCTAGAGACGTGTACATTCGAAAAGACGGGTGGACAGGCCAACTTAACATGGACTGTACTACATTCAGTTTGAACAATTTAACCAATTCGTGTCAATGTGTAAATTTAGAGTGCAATAAATTGAAGGGGTGGGGGTGTAAATACCCAGAAGCTTCTTATAGATACAGCACACTGTAAAACAAAGAAGCCTGGATGCAAAAAGGTGCACATATTTCATGTCTTAAATGGGTCATATATAAATACACATTATCCAGGTATATATCTTTAAAAGCTTGTCTAATTGTGTAAACACAAGGACTACGATTGTACGGGTGGAGGGGCACAAATGATTGAATGCATGCAGGTGCTGGGAAACCAATGTGAACACTGCTTCAAGGCCCAGCAAAGCAGAAATCTGCTCGAGAGCAGTTTACAGCAACCAAAGACCAAACTGCCCAACAAACAGCAAGTATGGCATTCGTTTTCAACGAAACTCAAATATGAAACTCGACAACGATAAGAAGGGCCAAAAGCTTACCATGACTTATACATTCAATAAGACTTGAGACATAAGGTTGGCCCCATTTTAGTACCATGAATAAACTGTTTTTTAAAGTGCACTCTATCATCAATAGTGATTCATTAATACCAATTGTCACGCCAGGAAGTCAGGGCGAGTTGAGCTCATAAAGAGGAAGACTGATCTGAGCATGTCAGGGCCCTGCCTAGTGAGGGCGGAAGCCTTGTCTGTTGGGGATGAGGGGGGAGACCTGCAGGAAGGGGCCGTTGTACTGGGCACAGGTGGACAGCCTCAAACAGAGCGTGTTTAATTCCTCTACATGCACTTCAAGATCACAGCAAGAGTGAGCTAGAATATCGAAACGGAGAGAAGAGCTTTCATGCAAGAGATCTAGGTCACAGGTACAACATTGCAAACAATTCAAACTGGAGGTTAAACTAGGGCTCCCGACTGCGTCAGTACCAGATGATTCTGACTGATGACAGCAGCAGAGGAGGAGGGAGGAAGAGGGGGAGGATGACAAGCTCTCTACTGGGGGATAAGGCTGGCTGCGGCCGCCTTTCTTTTTACGCCTCTTCTTCATCCTCAACCCTCAGCTCTGCTGGTTCTGCTGACGGTTCTTGGAGTAACTGGTGAAGACGAAATTGTAATCGTTGAACTGAGCCAACTGGCGGTCGAGACGCTTGTAGCCATCAAGTTTCTGGGCAGAAGAAAAGACACTGCGACATTTGGAGCTCTGGAGGGGCAAACGCAATGAGAAAAATAAAATTTACAGTGAAACTTAAGTTTGAATAAAATTTTGTTTGTGTTTTATACACACCTGATTGACAAAAAGGGTTGTCACAAATTTTCCTGGCTTGAAAATATCCACCACCTTCCTAATTAAATCATCATAGGACGTCGCAGAGAGGTTGGTTTCGAAGCTGACGTAGGAGAACTCTGGCTCAGGTGTGATGTGGATGGTCCAGTAAGTTCCCTACAGAGAACACAATGCAGAGAATTTAAAGCACAGAACTGTGGAAGTAGCTGGCAAGATGTAGAAACAAGCGGGAACAAGTAAAAGTCACTAACGTCAGTCTTCATTCCATTCATTGAGTATCCACAAGGGTTGAACATTGTGGCGTCGATCACAGAACCTGGTATCAGGTCACGAATTCCACTCATCTGCAACAAGTGATGAAGGACAACTGTCAGCATCGATTCACGCTGTGTGCTCATGTCCAGGTAAAGCCCCCGCCAGATCATCTGAACAGGCTAAACCTGTTCGTTTCACAACACACCCCAGGGAGACGTTGGGCCAAGATGCTACTTACACGAGTGACATCACTTGCAGAAACACCATCTTTCATATAGAACTGGTCCATAATGGCTGGATCAAGGTCGCTCATCAGAACTTCCAGTGTCTGATCTGCATGCTTGTTTTCCCAGAACTCTGGTAAGTCCAGGGTAAACAGGTACCTGTGGGTGGCCACACAGTGAAGGGTTATGTAAGTCTATTACCAGGGACACATAGATTAAATAATAAGTGTGAAGGAGGCTCTGAACAAGCATTCATATTTAATAGAAACCAAGAGAAATGGCATGACCTTTTCACCTCCATCTCATGATCTGTTACACATCACAATGTCAAGTAACAAAATCCTGCTGTGGCTGAAATTGAAACAACACAAGCCTCGACTAACAGCAGTAAACTTAATTTTTAAAGATGTTTATTGAGCCAATGATAATTACATACATGTAATATATTGTTATACTAATGCTCTTTTTCATTACTCTGATAAAATTATAAAATTACATTTTATTACTTAAAAAATGTATTGAGTTCAAAACTTTGTCTTTCCTTGTGGTCTTCCTCAGCCACCTACACCTCTCCTGTTTCCCTGACCTAGACCCCTTTTCACCCATTGACTTGTATAATGTATAAGATCATAACTCAGGAATGTCTTTGTGCGACGCGTGATATGAGGGCTTACCAAATTATATAGAATTGTAAGAGTCTGTCCTTTAAGACATAATATGTCTTAAAGGACAGACTCTTACAATTATGAATGATGATACTTACCAGCAGTCAGAGTTCAAACGCCCCATACAGTAGGCGGCACCATCTGGAGAGAAAAAAAAATATTGTTTCAGTTCAGATATGGTAGCTAAAACATGAAGAGGCACTGCATCATCTTATCTAAATTAGAACCCTTTAAATACCCCATTAAATCATATTTTTCTTGGAGTCTCCAGGTTAATGTCCATAAGTAAATAAATATACTGTACAAAGAGCAGAAAATTAAAAAAAAATGAATAAATGGAATAACCAGTTAGACCAAAAAATGTATCCGATCCACATCAGTATACACTTTTATGTATTGATTGGGATTTCCCAATTTGGCGAACCTTACCTTTTTGAAAAAATTATTAATAAAATGAATTAGAAAATGACAGAGCGGATGTGCTACATACTAGGGAAAATCTGGCTGAGAAAGTCCACTTCCTCCTGGAAGTTTCGATGAGGGAACTCCTGATGGGTTGGCTTCATGAAGTTTTTGCGGGAGTAGAAGAAATTCTAGGAAAAAAACAACCAAAAAATGACCACAAAACACGGTCTAGTCAGTGCCACAAATCACTACATGTGTTATACAGGAAGTGCAAAAATCCAGATACTTTGAATATCAATGTGGACATATACAGCACACATATTACTATATTAATATATACATAATATGTTATATATACACATAAATAATGCTCTGTGTCCAACCTCGATGGCGTCAAAGCCGCAGTACTCCCTGGCCAGTTCCAGCAGAGGGACCAGTGCTTGCAGCAAGAGGGTGGTTCCGCACGTCTTCAAAATGAAACGTCTCTTGGAGACAAACATGCTACTCTCACTATTGAGGGGAAAGAGGACAAGAAGGACATGAAGTTTCTGTACTGAAACTCTGTTTATCTGCCACTGTAAGAGATGTTCCGATTCTGATACCATTATTAGATATGCCTCCAAGACAGCCAAAAATGCTCAGAAAAAATTGCTCAGGCTTGGGCAAATACACAAAATCTCCCATTCTATCTTTTTGCCAGGGGAGGGGGCTGCTCTGTCACTCATATGCCTGAAACACGCCAACTAGACAAAGACGCTGCCTATAGTTACTAATTACAATGGAAGAAAGAACTATACATTTAAAAGTGTGGTTACACTTCAGTGAATGTCAGTTAAAGTTGATTCTGACAATACTCATTGCCACAAGTGCAACAAGTCCTTTGCATGTGAGGGCAGAAACAAAAGTAATGTGTGGAAACATCTTGGTAAAGTCCATCACATGCAGCCGGAGAGATAGTTTCCCACAGCTTAGCTTAGCTCATAGTTCCATCAGCTGTAACCCAAGGTATGTCAGTCTATGTAGGCTATGAGTTAACAAAATGATACCAACATGATTGCTATGGGTGCACTAATTAATTAAATTTGAAATGGTCAGAGCATCATCAGAACTGTTGAGAAATTCATAGTTTCAGTTACATCTCACTGCAGGCAAAGAATGTCTTTTGAAGTATGCAAGAGGAAGGTCATTATCAGCACATTAACTTATCCATAAAAGTTTATTTTCCCGTCATTTGATTGAATTTGTTCCTAAAAATAACTAAAAGATAATAACCAAAATCTTTACCATAGCCATCCAAAGCTCACACATTCAAACATCAGGGAACACATGAATCATTTGGAAATATGGATCCACATTACCAAGAGGAGCCAAATGAAAACTCTAGGTAATTTATCTTAACACACAGATGCTTAAACCACATAACTAGAACTGAGTCGAGTGTAGTGACAGGGGAGGTACTGTTCAGAAAAAGTGGTATTACAATATGCCTGTAGGTGGGAAATCCCACTCATCAGATACCAAAGTTGGTTTTAAGAAATCATTAAATAAACAAAGTATTCGCTCGTTCTAATTCACCCTGGTTGTGTGCCATCTGCAGTGGACTGCTTGCAGTCTCTATTAGACTCCAGGACTGGTGGGAAATGAAAAAAAAAAGAAAAAAGAAAATCCCAAAAATGTTTTAACCTCATCACGAGTGGGGTTGTTTTGACTATGGTGACTAAAAATGTAATCACTTCTTGGTTGTCATGACAAAATATTCAGTTGTTGGCAACTGTGGTCTCACAGCAGATTTCATACTGAGCCCAACAACCCTTTCGACACTGTTGAAGCAGGGTTTTCTTGGATTTTTAACAATTGTTGTCCTCCCCGTTTGGGTGTGTGTGTGTGTGTGTGTGTGTGTGTGTGTGTGTGTGTGTGTGTGTGTGTGTGTGTGTGTGTGTGTGTGTGTGTGTGTGTGTGTGTGTGTGTGTGTGTGTGTGTGTGTATATATATATATATAATAAGACTACTATAAGACTATGCAGCATGTAATGTATAATGTATGCTCCCTTTGGTCTTGTCTTATCACCTGAGACTGAGTGACTGGGCTGTAAATAACAAGCAGCTTAGAGGCGACGACAGTCTAATCCTTTGTCTCTAATCAGTAGGAAAACAGAGGAGTTATTGTGTAAGTAAACAGCGAGCACTCACCTGAGTATATAAGCTTCCTGCTTGTCAGTCTTTGTCACACTTATGATCAAACAATGCACATTCTCCAAAAGTTTGTCCCACTCAAACCTAAAAGAAAAATGAGAGGGCAAAATTTAGTGTGTTGGGACAAATCCATTTGAAATGACCAGGTCAACATGTGAAACTGAATCCAATAACAAGAAAAAAAACCAAATACTAAACATACCAACATACTAAAAGTAAGCAGACTTGTTTAGACACGGCCTTTTAATAAGTAAAGCACACACTCATTCTACATTCCACAGCGATGGCCTGTAGGGAAATCATTATAGGGAGGGAGGGTTTCTGGATATTATGGAGCTAAGGGGACTATCAGAAAACAAACAAGCAATAATCTCACATGGATAAAAAAAAAACAGACATTTCAGTACTTTGTCACCTGGGGGGGGGTACTACAGTACACTTCTTCAGTCTGAAGACAACAAAGGAGGGGTTCTGGCAGCAGCACTCTCCTCAACAAGAAGGCTCCTCCTGCCGCTGCCATCCCCCCACCCAGTCCCCAGCAGCCCAAATGCAGCTGCGTCACACTCTCACTACAACCTTGGACGGGCAGCCTCATGGCATTCAGAGCGCCATGTAGGAAGCACAGCACAACCCGGGCCGGTAGAGAAAGAGCGCGAGGAACACCATTGCTTAATGGGGAATTTACCAGCAGCTGATGATGCATTGTTTGCCCCCTGAGAGCTGGACAGCGCTACATGAATTGATACCTTTTTCTGAAGAACAAGAAAGGTGTCTCAGTGAACAACTGCACTGTCAGCACAGCAGCTGTCCTCTTAGTGCAGGAACAGATCTACTCACAAAGCAAGTGTCAACAGTAAATCTTAACTCACTGACCGGCTTTTTTTTCTTCTTCTTTTTTTAACACAGGGTCGCAATCATGTACATTTAGTGGACATTTATAATGTTCACTAGATAAGGTTTTACGGCAAGTTAGGTCGAAACCATGGGACATTTGCCAGATAAGAAATGTATCTGGTCAATCTTGCTGACATTCACCCTAAAATGCCTCCACATCAGAAAGATCAATCTCATAGCAAATTGGAAAAAATAATTCTGGCAGCTTCAGGTAACCAGGTGTCCCAAGATACATACTGCAAGTAACTGAAAACCAAAACTCCCCAGTTCATGTCTGGCCAGGGACCTTTGTTGCATGCCAGCTCCGCTTCATCCTCATAGCAACTGGACAAACACAGGGGACATAGATGTGGCTCAGAGATTAAATTCATCATAATAACACAGATGCCATCTTAAAGATGGGAAACCCTAATGCCAGGCCATGTTTTATCAGAGTCACATTTCCCTGACAATCATTGACAGAAAAACAATCATATTCGCATTAACTGCAGCCTTCACACATGTGCATATCAAACTGTCAAAAACTTTCCAACATTAAGATTGAACCATATCAACTGTCTCCAAATGAATTATGATGTATTTTGGATCCTGGAAATCCTACCCAACCGTCAAAATAGGTGACAGGTTTATGGTACCTCACCATAAACCTGTACAGCACCCAAAGGATACCAAAAGATAATACCCATCCCAGCCACACAAGTTCAGTGCATTTTTTTGATCTTTAAAGTCTACCATTATGGATATTATTTTGCAAATTTTCATAATTTGAAATAGTCATGGGCCTGTTTCCGGTTTCAAGTTATGACTATTAAATAGTCACGTTTCCGAAATCACCATTATTGTCAGGATGAGCACTTTTTTCTCTGACACACACTTTACTTAAAGTGTCCTGTGCTGCCAGGTGTTGTAGGAGTGGCGAATGTCCGGTCTGGTATGGAGCAGTCCGCACGGTGTGAACGTGGCGTGTGTGTTTGGTAGAGCGAGAGAGAGAGAGCAGGGAGCAAGTGTACCTTGAGTTTGACTGGACCCCGGAGGGAGAGAGACTTGGCACGAGTAAAGAGAGAGATTATTTGGAACATTAGTAAATGTATGTTAACATATAGAACATGACTATATACTGCTCTGGACTGATTGTGTATGTTATATTGAGACAGACAGCTATTCTGTCTCAATATAATAAATTCCGCAGAAGAAGCCTTGGTGCCACATTGTTGAAGGAAAGTGAGCATGCTGGTCCCGGAGCGAGAGGGCGCTTTGGCCCTTGGAGAAAGTGAACATCTTCCCTGCTTCCCGACTACGGCCTGGATGCCAAGACCAACACCGGCTGCTCCGGTGCACGGTCCAAAGTCAAACTCAAAATGTTGCTCCTGTGCTCAGTTGTGTCAGTCTTCTCTGTTCAGGCTATTGCATAAAAAGGGAGAATATGATGATGACTCACCGCAGCTGTGCCAATCATGCCCACCTGGCACTGCTCCCACTGAGCCAGCTCCGCTCTGGCTCTGCTCTCGCTCCTACAGCTGAGAGCCAGAACCACACTGACCTCCACAAGTGTTTACAGACGTCCTGACTAAGGAACTTAAAAGTGCAGTGGAATCCTCCAGGTTGTGTAATGTGCAGAGGAACAGCTCTCTCCAACACGAGCGGTACAGAGCAGTCTATATTCATGTTCTACATGTTAACATACATTTACTAATGTTCCAAATATTCTTTGTCATTTAGAGATTAAATACATTTTGTTCAATGGCAAAAAATGTGCAACATTTGTTTTTACCCCTGGATTTTACAATAACACATTCTAGAGGTGCGCGATGCCGTTCTCAACATCATTGACGGCAAATTTTTTATTCAGCCTTAGACTTAGATACACATTTCTATCAAAACTGAGCAAGATCGATCTCATCACCAAAAATGTCTTTGGGAAGGTTGGGGCTTAGCAAAAATTTGCCATATCTTATTAACATTTGTGCAATAATCACATAACTTGGACCTGAATTTCAGTCAGTGAATGATATTAGGTATATTGAGTCCAACCCACAGTTGGTAACACAAATTCAAAAGACCCGTACCTGAAAACAGTGGACAGAATTTCCTAATTCAAGATGCTGGTGAGCAACCCTGATTATTCTCACTGGAGACTCACACCAGTGTATGGTACACCAAGTGTCAATAATATCGGATGAAGAGGGGACAAATTATGCAATTTTTGCAATGCTGCAGGGTTTGTGCTGATGAAACGATTGTGATTGGACTCACTGCTTCTTTAAAACAGAATTACACAAGCTTATGTTACTTTGCTCTGCCTTTTCAACCCTGTCACCTGCTTGTTGCTGCTCATGATTTTGGATAAATGAGCTGCTTCCATCTGTTGAGCAAAAAAAAGGGTCAGAGCCTGTGATCTGCAGCATGTAGTACCAATATAACTTTTGTTTTTGCGAGTCTGTAATTCTGTTCCCAATCTTATGTTCCACCACAAAGATAATTTACTTTAATATTAAATCTCTTATATATGAGGGCTCCAAACTTTTACATTGGTTGCAACTCTTCATTTTGGGGCACCAGAACATAATTTAGGTGCACTCAAAATGTTTTGCTGCACCTTTTGGCACCTCAATAACACACATATTATACCTTTCTTGACAGTTCCCATATACATTGGTATTTTCTTAACACATTGTGTAAATGACTGCAAACAGGACTAAAGGGGCTTTTTAATGAGGATGATATGGGACTTCATTGTTGTAAATGGTAGCTCTTCTTTGGCGATATATTTAAAGCAGTGTCTATTACCATTTCTGACTCCAAGCAGCGAGGAGTATAATGGATGAATATTTGTTTCTCAGACTGTACACAGTTACATTGTTGAACACTGAACAGCACTATTTTAACAAATAACTAATAAAAAGTACATGATGTGTGTTGAGTGATGGAACTAACATTCAAAGGGAAAATGTAACAACTCAATATGTACAGTAAATCTGTTACATAAAGTCCTGTCCACTGCTCTAAAGGGTTGTAGGCCTTTCACTATGAACCTGGTCACAGCGAGGTGGAACTCATTCACCCTCACACTAGCTGTAGCTGTGAAGGGGCTTTGGGCTTGTCTTTGACTGGGCCCAGCAGAAGTAGAACTTTCAATTAATTTTTCGACTGATTTCCATGAGTTACTGCCTTTACTTGCAAAAAAAAAGTTAACATTTCAGGGCAACGAGTGTTGTCGCGATCGTTTTAGTGAGGTACAACCAGACTTTCGACTCGTTCACTTTGACAGACCAACTAAATGTCAGGTGCACCGGTGCGACCAAGGGCAATTTTTAGTCGCACTGCACAGATTTTTGGTCGCACTCTGGAGCCCTGTATATTAAGACCAGGTATAAAGAGGGTCTTAGTGCTTTTGGATTTCTGAAATGTCTATGGTTCAATCACTATACACAACTCATCGTTTACATGGTATAATTTATTAATGATTTATAGTGAATTCATCTTCTGTTCCCATTTGTGAAAACAGTAAACCAAGCAGCATCTTTTACTTTACATCTTACAACTAGCCTGTGCCAGACCTATATGTGTTATAGGCTAATCAAACGTTTAATTTCTTCAGGTCAAAAATATGTTTACGTGAAACAAATTTGCCAGAGAACATTTGACACGGCTTAAACCCAGGTAGTGAAAATTTTGCCCTTATCATGCATTTTTATCTGAACTGATATAACACAAACAACCCTTTATATATAAAAATTATTAAGTACCATAGATTATGACTATGCAGTTAGCTAGCTGTTGTAGTGGATAGCTGTTGCAACATAAAGTTACAGCATTACTAGAGACCTGGGTCAGCTCCCGTTGCAGTGTGAAATGCACACCACAGGCTATTTCTGGTCACTCAGTGGGATCAGATTTTCCTCAAAGAAAGTGCAATCTCCAGGAAAGGACCAGATCAGGCTGCTGAATACTACAGGGGTTATCCATACCCATGAAATAGGGACACTTGGTTAACCAAGATTACAGATACTTGGAATTTTGGTTACAGTCAACTTTAAGTGAAAAGGACTAGTGACAACCAACAAATAAAAATTATTTATTCATATGTGGTAATGACTGCAAAAATGAATTATGCTGCCAAACCATACAGACAGGAAAGACCACATATCGCTGTGTGTAGATGGCCTTCAGGACTAGTGGCTTGACAAACACTAGAAGAAGAAGAATGTAAGCTGTAGATGAGCCCTGAGTCACAGACAGTGGCGGTATTGCAAGTGAGCTCCACATTTGTGAATCAGATGCCCTTGTGGACATATTTGGACATTGGCTGACGTCCAGCGAGCCCTATTCACCGACGGTGTCCCTCTGACTCGTTAATCTGCCCGCCGGTTGTAAATTAATGCCGGCTCTCATTAATCCTACTGGCCGCACACTTTTCTTAAACTGACCTCAGTGATCTGGTTAATGACCAGAAAAGTCACTGGAAGCGCCGGCTAACCGACAGTAACTCACGGTTGCAACATCAGGTAGAATAGCAAAGTGACATGCATTTACAAAAGGCTAAACCAACTTTACACAGAAAAAAGTAGATGACTGGTTTTTAAACATATGTTGTGGGGGTGAATTTGTCTAACCAGCTGTTGACATTGTAAAAAGTACCTCTGTGGAAAGTATTTGCAAACCTCCCGTTGCTCGGGGGACATGTGATTCAGCACCAAACGGTGACATGATCCCACCAAAATCATTTGAATCAATCAATTCATCAGACTAACTTTGCTCTGCTTGGTACCAGCTTCACAGAGTTTAAGGCTCAGCAACCGATTGATTCTGTGGAGCTGAACAGGGGCAAAGGTCGACAGTCTTTTTAACCAGTCACATCCATTTTCCCCTATTCTTAGAATGCAGCCAAGTGCCTCTGAGCACAGTAGGGAAACGAACCAATCAGAGCAACTGGGAGGGGACTGCTTCCATGGCTGGAAACGTGACCGGAACTAGGACCACGGGCACTTGCAGTGTAAGAAGCAGCTCTTAGGCCTGCCATGCTGTGGGATGCCTGGCTCTGGAGGTGCACCTCACAGTGAGTCAAAAACACACTAATGACATAGAGTCTCTCGTAATGTCCATGTCAATTCAGACAAGGAGCCTCTAAGATTGACTCTTTCCATTGCAGCCTCCAGAGCCGCCTCCCTGTCTTAACTGCAAAACAAATCCCATCACAGGTGACCGGACACAGAGCTACCTGTGATCTGTGACTTTTGCGCGGTGTTTGCGGGCGCGCGTGTCCGTGTTGGCGGCCAGTGTCGCTGAAGCCGCGGCAACACGCGGACACGACGAGCGACCACATGCTGGGCATCTTCAGTGAGGTCCCCTCGTCGTTGAATGACGCAGATACAAAAAACAACAACAACTCGAACTTTGGCAAAACAAAAAACACATGATATCACCCACCCCAATATGGCCACGTTAAATTGATCGTTCGCTATATTTTTACACATTCGTGAAATTTAACCAAACAACGTGCCCAAACCAACACGGGGGCCACAAAACATGCGCACCGATAATGGCTACAAATGACCAGGCCCTGCTACTGTTGGCACCAAAGTGAGCTGACACATTACATGTATTCAAATGACACAGCAGACGTCTGAGTCGTACAACCACAGTACAGCAGAACGAGGCAGCTGAATATTCGAACCATTTCTCCCAGGAACTAGCTAGAGTCAGCTAGCTAGAAACGGACTGCCAACTTCACGTCAAGACGGCTATTACGCTGTAAACCCACTGCTCTGTCGCTCACCACAACAGATGGCGGGTCATACTCACGTACCAATGACTTAATAACAATACGTATACAGTTCGAAGAATGAATGACTAACCTTAGAGGTGCCACAGTGAAAGGGGGAGGTGGCCATTTTCGAGTGACGGTGTTAGCTAGCTCACAAGTAATGTGCTCTGGTGTCAGAAATTGGACTCCCTGACCAGCTAGCTAGCTAACTAACTAACTAAGGATGACTGAGGGATTACATGGGGGACATTGGCCTCTTGAGAACAAGATTAAAAAAACAAACAACGTTTAACTTAAATTCAATGTTAAGTCTCACGGATGAGCTGGGGGAGGGAAGGCATACATGCATGTGCTCGGCGTTTCCGCCATCGTTCAATATGCTGCCTGACAGAGCAGCTAAGGAGTTCAAGTAACACAAACCTTGGGATGGTACGGAGGTCCCCGGTTCCTTTGGTCTCATCCTGCCGAGAGAACCACACCTCCAACAGCTTCTCGGTCCCCTCGAAGAAATGTGCACCGTTTTCTTCCATCATGAGACAACAGACACCCAACAATTATATTAAACGTCGTTTGTAACGTTTACAGCTTAATTAGTCCGTCCTCGATCAAATATAATTAATTGAGGTACAGTCCTTTAAACAATCCAGGTGTTGATTTTCTTGAGTTACCGTCTTCCCTTTTACAGAGAATACCGTTAGCGAGTGCTAGCTAATATCGCCGGCCATACTGTGTAAAGCACAGAATGCAGAAGGCGAGGTGGCTTTATATGCTAGACGCGGTTACGTCAGACTTACGTTCAGCAAGTCCATTCGCCAAACACTGTCATGTGACACTTGGTTGGTTCAGGGACCTATCAATCATTGCGAAAACAAGGCTCTAGTCACGTGACTTTTTTTTTTACAACCTAAAGAGAACGTTGCACTTAAGTATTGTCAGTGTCCCAAATTACATTTTATTAATATATCATTGTAAGGGATTCTCTTTTACTGTGATATTTACATCGTGTATACATGTCAGAGTAGACAGAAATGTGCCTGAAGCATAGTGGAGCGATAACATAAAACAGGTATGAATCTGTTCATATGGATTACACGTTAGTATATGTTATTGCTACCACTGTCATTGCATTAGCGTTATAAATTAATTTATTGTTTATTACATATGATGACATAAACAAATTCAAAGTTTTGACTAAATCATAAGTGAAAATAATAATAAAGTTCATATAATATAAACGTTTTTCAGAAAACCTGTTTTCAGTTGAGGGAAATAATACTAATAATGAGACTGCATTTTATGAAGTCGGTAACTTCATTCAGCATCCAAATATAAAAATTGACATGCAAACATTTGTGTTAGATTCTTCTCTTTGAAAATACAATTACTAAACAACAACAATAATGAAATGGAGATGATCATCAACATCATCGTCAATAAATGGAGGTGCCATGAGGGCAGTAGTAGTGTGTGGGAGTCTATTTACACCATATCCGACGATAAGCGACAAAAGTATATTTTGTATAACCATAATCATATTTTTTCCTGTGATGACATTAAGTATTTATTGTATTGCCTTGTAATAATTATGGCGTATGCTACGAAATCATCGCCACTAGGAGTTCAGGAATCATTAAAGTATTAACAAAAATATATGTGTTAACGATAAGGTGCATACTTTGAAGGAGCAGCTCAGGGCACCACGAAACCTAGACCACGGATGCCTGCATTTTTGAAGAGCGTTCATGAGTACGCACAGTGCAACAAACCGCGGTGAGCAACGCGGGTTGTAGTTTCCCGCACCTCGGTTTACAAGCTGAAGAACCGCGGCGTCTGCCCCGAAAAAACTACACTACCCAGTGAGCACTGCGCGCCAATTAGAAACGTCAACGAGCCAGTGAACATCAAGCGGAGCAGACCAAAATCCCAAACAAGGAAATGGTGGGGGAATAAAACGACCAGATGATTTAATTAATGCATGTAATAATTAATATTTTATTTTATTGTAAATGAAGACGTATTTATGGGTTAAAATGGATTACGACTTCAAAGCAAAGCTGGCGGCCGAGAGGGAGAGAGTAGAAGATCTGTTCGAATATGAAGGTTGCAAAGTGGGTCGAGGCACGTACGGGCACGTTTATAAAGCTAAGCGCAAGGACGGGTAAGACAACTGTGGACGTTATTGTTTATGTTCAGATTAAATGGACCACTGGCGGCATGTTCTCGACATACAAGCCGGTTGTGTGTTGAACCTGCCCGAAGCGTTAACCAGGGTTTCTGTGTTTTGGTTTTCTCTCACTCACCAACAGCCCCCCGTCTCCCTCTCCTCTCCTCTCCTCCACTCCCTCTCTCTCTCTCCCTCTCTCCTTCTCTCCCTCTCTCCCTCCCCTCTTCCCAACCGCCCTAAAACAACACGGCGCTATCACTGTTGTGACGAGTCTCCTCTTCACACTCGCAGGGACGCAGCCTGCTCCTAATGCGTGGAAACCGCGCTGAAGCCACCGCACGTCATTTCATTTGCGATTGGGACATTTCTCCGCCTTTTGTGCGGACAAGCTGCTCCCCCATTTTGAACATTGTGCACTGCCAAACTTTGTTTTAGACTCACAGTCGATAGTTATCTATTTCTCCATTTGCCCTTTAATCGGATGCAGTCCAATGCATGCGTGCATACAACGTACGGCACTTAAGAGCAGCAGGGAGATGGACAAGTATATGTACTTGTGAATGTCCCGTACACTGTGTAAGCAGTGTCACCGTGTGTTGCACAAACTTGCCAATTCCTAGTTCACAACAAAACTGTGCAATGCAATTTTCTTTTTGACAGTGTAAGTTAAATTTGTAAGATTGCCAAAAAGGTTAATCACTCTGACCTGACAGCTTGGCAAGAATCATTCATGCAAGAAGTTATTTAACCAGGGGGGCAATGTGTCACTAGTTGCCTTCTCGTCTCCCCTGCAGGTTAAAAGTCACTAGTTCTACATTCAAGATTTTAATACTGACTGTATAATGACCTAATTACAGAGATCTGATATTGACTAGATGTGTCAGTTACACATGAAATACTACAGTTGCCGTTTGTATACACTCTGCAGCAGTAGTTTTTTATTATTTGTTGTAGAGCAATGTTATTAGCATTTACAAAAGCCTAGAAGACTATTACAGGGATCAGGTATCAGCTAGATGTGGGAGCAATGCAATCAGCTGCTGCCTTCTAGGACATGATTTAACTAAAATGTTGTTCAGTAGAGCATATACTTCCACTAAGGCCGAACAATCCTACACATGATTGTCTGTGATAAGATTATGAAAGTAAGTGGTCTGATTACATAAATGATTATGATGATAAGATGTGATTGAAGAGTAATGTGCAGTTACAGAAAATTTGTCTAAGGTAACATTAAGGCTAACATGAAAAAGAAAAGAGATAGCTTGTAGTGGGTCAGTGCACACTTCACAGTATTAGCCAAATGCCAGAGTTTTGTATGAGGATATCAAACGTGGGGTTGGTGCAGCCAGAAATTTGTGAATCAGATAAGACCATCCTTCATTCATGATTGACGCACTTAGTTGTAAAGCTGGGTCAAGGATGCAGGCAGTGTCTTACTATCTTCTGGGTGGATAATAGAGATGTGATGTGAGGTCAAAAGGTGAACACAGGCAGGTCATGCACAGTCATTCTTCAGCAGTGAAATCTGACAGCCTTTTAATGCTGCTCGGTAATACCATACTAGAAGGTGTTAAATATTTGTTGTTCAGTGTTTCCGCTAGTATCTTTTTCACTAGCGGGGGTGGGGGGCCAGTTTGGGATCAATAAAGTTCATCTATCTATTAACAAGTCTATTACAAGCACCAATAGGGGCAAAATGTGATCACTTGTGTACATCAGTGCACAACATCTAACTGTCAAAGATCTTTACTGAAGGAGGAGCAGCCACACTGCTCCAAATCAGTGTTGTGCTGCATTCAATATTTGTCCAGATTCAAGGTGCGACCTGACTTGCATCTAATAAACGCAGCGTATTTACTGCACTTTCCCTTGTTGTCGCTTTCTCTGTTGTAGGCAGACTTTTGACCGTTTACCTCGGTCCATGTTTCACTTGGACGTTAGCATACCTGCTAAGTGCTTGCTCCTATAAAAACACAGGCACAGTTTTGTTGATGCGTGACATATATTAAAATATATTTATCTCTTTTAGGAACTGATAAGCAAAAGTGAAATGTAACTTTTTCTCGAAGGTAACCAGTAACACTACTTTGTCCTATATCTCTCTCTCCCACCCTCTCCTTGGGGGCGTGTTGCCTACAGCGCTCCGTCGCTGCGTCTTGTCGTGTCAAAATAAAAGTCCTCTCAGGGTCTTGAAATTGCGACTTGACATTTCATAAAATTCTGTAGGAACGGCGGCAATAATTTTGCTCAAATGACACTTAACCCTATTTTTCTCTCTTCCGGCAGTGTTTGGATGTGTATGAATGATATAAAGAAAAAAAAAACGCGGTGAATGTGTGTGAATGGGGGTATGTGACTTTCCTTTAAAGCGCTTGGAGTAGTCTATATGACTAGAAATGCACTATATAAATACAGTCCCTCTATTTAATGCTTGAAAGACTGTGTCCTGTGGATGCACTGGTGACTGTGCCAATTTATATGTATATATATATATATATTTATATTTCACTTTGTTATGTTAACATTATTCTGTTTAATTATGCAATTCGAATTATAATATAATTCTAACAGTGTTGCGCAACGGCCAGGGGAGCGCACATCTTTGCCAGATGGCACGCATGTTGTGCAAGGGCGCACAGAGTTGTTGGCTTGACATGTCAGTTGTTTATTGTCACCATGCAAACTATATTCACATCATCTACCTAAAATTCATTCAAATTAGCTGCAGACGAGACAGGAGCATCAAAAGCGTCATATGCGCACTCATGCCTTGGTAAAGCGCACAGTTGGTGTTGTGAGGCCAGGTGGATGAACCTGACCAGCTGTGTGCTGCTACACATGCCAGAGACGAAATGTTAAATAATTATAACATGCTGCATATCGTTTTCATGAATGAACTATTCCTGACATTTTTTTCTGAAGATCGGACGAGGCCTGTTCCTACAAACTCACAGTACGAACAGATGTAGGAGAAATTTAGGATTAGAATACGAACATGCTCTTGCATGAGGCCCATTGATTGACAGATACCTGTGTAAAATCCTTGATCCATTCATTTAAGAGAATGGTCCTTGAAGAAGAGTTTCTTTCACTTTCAATTGAATAAAATTTCTATGATCCCTCCCCAAGAACAACAGAGAATTCACACTGCCAGAGGTGTTAAAGGGATGGGTCAAATGGCTACCGCCTGAGTGAAACACTTTATATTGTAAATTTACAAGTCCAGGATTTCCTGAGCTGCATATTTCTTTGTTGTCACACAGATCATCTGGGGCCTGTACTACGAAGTGGGATTTGCGGTTATCGAGATAACTTAAGCTTTAACTCTGTCTTTTACGTCCTACGAAGCCGGTTCTCTTCTTATCAGCATAGATTGCCATGGTTACTTATGCTGAACGGCTAACCTGCTGTGGAGCAGGTTATGTTCCAGAAACGAGATCGAAACCTGTCAACAGCCCCACTACTAACCAATCATATCACTGTAAACCAGCGTCATCATTCTACAGGTTCCCGTCAGGGACAACGGAGTTTAGAGTTACGTGGCAAATAATTAAGCGCAGCAGATATTTATGAATGAGTGGAATCATGTTGCTGTTCCAGACTTTTCATGTGTCCACTCCGAACTTCTAATAAATAGAGGGAAAGATTATGACACTTAATAAAAACATAGACACATTAATATTAGAACTTAATTTGGATTAAAAAAGATGATTCCTGGCAGATTCATTTTAGGTTTTTTTCTATCACTGCAACTCAGAAAAACACAAGGAGACTGGCGATAAATAGTAACATTTTATTAGAAAAATTATCCACACACTGATCAAAATGTTTTCATGATCATGAATCAATAATTCAGTGTGAGTGACCTCACCACACATTAACTTCTAAACTGCAAAAACTGTCTGACATCACTTCAGCTTCTCTTCATCATAGTTTGATCATCGTCAGACAAAAGGGCAAAAATATCACTCAATAGCAAACTTGATAAACAGTCTCTCTCACAGATCACTTCAAAGTTTAACGTGAAAAGGCTTAACGTCACTTAATGTGCTAAAGCAGCAATCAATAATCACCACATTTCTCTGAGATGAAAAAATTAAAACTGAAATCCTATAATTATGGACATTATCTTACATTAAGCAATTTCCTAATAGAAGAAGGAAAATGCTTAATGTAAGATAAAGTCCATAATTATAGGATTTCGTGTCAGATCTTTTTCACAGATGTAAGTCTTTTTTATTTTAGTTGTTTAATTATATTATATTTTCATTTAATTTTGTGGAATGTCACATTTGTATAACTTTGATACTTAAATCAAATCGACCTGCACCTATCAGCGTTTCTTTTTCGTATCATATTAAAACTTGATTTATGGATCTGATGATGCCGCTTGTAATTATCGACTCCGCCTCTTTCACACGAACATGCTCGTAACCGGACAGGAAAACCCAGGGTTGACTGAGACAGTTGATATCCAGCTTTGTAGTACAAGTGATCCAGGATGGTCAGTGTAAGGTTAAGTCACTCAGACAACAAAAACATATCCTGGATATGTTCAACTCGCTTCGTAGTACAGGCCCCTGGTCAGCCCAGCCTAAAGCCTATTGTTTTAGACATTTAACCCTGTTAACCCTCAGACAGAGTTGTATTGCCTTGCTGTGATTCTTTGTCTCCACTGCACAGTGAATAAAACTCATCTGAAGGAGTCTTTATTCTTCCACACACACACACACACACACACACCATAAAATATGCTTAAAAGCCACAAGAGACAAGCAGCACTCCAAATGTCTGAACATAGTTTGCTTTGGAATCTTTTGTGTAATATTGTTATTGTACAGCCATATTGGACATAACCTGATTGGAAAGGGCTCAAATTCTAAGAACTGAATTGAAAGTGAACATGATGATAATATTAAAGACATTAAATTTATTTTTACCATTCATGGCATGCCATGCTTGGAACAACACGAGGAGACTGTGATAATAAATAGTAACAAAAACTAAATACTATATGTTTTATCAGAAAAATGATCCACACACTGGTCAATATTTCTCTTGATCATGAATGAATAATTCAGTGTGATTGACTTCACCACACATTGACTTCTCTCCTCTGCTTCAGCAGCAGAAACAGTCTGACATTACTACAGCTTCTCTTCATCATAGTTTGATCATCGTCAGACAAAAGGGCAAAATATTAACTCATCTTGATGAATTCCTTTGCTTTTTACATTATATTTTTAAAGCTGACTTTAAGTTTTGAAAAAATATTTTGAGTGTTTTTCCCCCATTTTTTTTGGTTTGATAATATTATTTAGATTTCACTATGTAGAATCTCACTTTTACATGTTGCTTAAAATCAGCGTCTTTTCGTATCATTAAATACTTTATTTATGGTCCACGATGTTGCTTGTAGTTAATGCCTCTTCCACATGAATGTGGACACAATCCTATCCAGTTACAACTGTTTCAGTCAAGTCAGGGTTGACTGAGCCAGTTGATATCCAGCTTTGTAGTACAAGTTATCCAGGATGGTCAATGTGAGGTCAAATCAAAAACCAGATAACGAAAACGTATCTTGGATATGTTGAACTCGCTTCGTAGAACAGGCCCCAGGACGCTCAGCATCGTAAGTTAAGATTCCCTTTCCTCTTAACTGCTGTATCCTTAGTGGCAGCTCTAGAATATTTTACCCTTTAGTCCTTATTTTACTCTACAGGTCTCTATCAAGCATGATTTCATACACTGGAACACTGCTTATCTCATATAATCAATATTTAACTGCTGAATTTGCTCAGCCCTACAGTGTCACATTTCACTTATTGCTGTTTGTCATGCACAAATGTGATTCACAAGGACAAATGACTATGTTGAAAAGGCCAAGGGGGCAACAACAACAACAACAACAGAGCACTCCTGCAGGTAGAAGATGGCTATCTGTAATGGCATTAATAGATAAATAAATTATCTGCATCCAAGTTGTTCCTTAATGTTTTATTTTAATTTTTGTACAAAAAGACCCAACTAAAAATATTCTTATTGCTCTCATCACAATTCAACTTAGTGCAGCATTGGTTTCCATTTGTTAAAAAAAAAGGTTTGACGTTTGCGGTGTTGATCTGCTCTCTAGTATTATATGTGCGTGTGTGGTTTCTACATTCTAGAGCTTTGAAACCAAATAAACGCCATAGTCAAGTGTTTCGGGTCTAGAGTGAAGCTCCACAGCTGTATGGTTTTGCAGCCAGACCCTATTGGGGGGATCCTGATCAGTTAACAATGCCAATCGTTGAGATCGGATCGAGTCTAGCCTCGTCTTAACTTTCTAATGCCAGGTGTGAAGTTACGTTCTAAGAGCTAAATGGGCTGCTTTTCTAGTCACAAGTCACATTCACCTATGCGCTGCTATTTACCACGCTTTTTCTGTCACATTCATACACTGCTGGATGATGTCAGAGGAATGCTGACTGGGGGAAGCGAGGATCAAACCATTGACCTTCTAGTTTGTGGACGACCTCTCTATCTCCTGAGCCACAGCCACCCACAAGAGCTGGCCACGTGATCGGATCTCTCAGGATGTGAGAATGTGATTGGCCCAGTGATTCTTAAATGGTAGACGGTACATATTTAAAATCCATGTCCACACAGAGGAACATATCAGTGTGACGTGTGATCTCTGTCATATACCAAGTGCATCATCTTTGACAATGTCCTGGAAAATGATAAAGATGTTTTGTAATGTTGTTTTCATTTTGTCTGTCTGTCCTTACAGGAAAGATGAAAAGGAGTATGCACTGAAACAAATAGAAGGCACTGGAATATCAATGTCCGCCTGCAGGGAAATTGCTGTAAGTTACACATTTTTGTTTGTCAGGATCACTGTTTAATTTAGATTTCTAAATTTAAAGTCCCACATTTGGTGTAATATGCTATTTTACATTTTGAGAGGTGAACAAATAGATAGATATATCATGTCTAGAGGGATTAACCTAGCTGTGCAGAATTTGTTTTTCGAGATTGGGCAACAGCAATCTGAAAAAACTTCTATTTTGCACATAAAGAGGAGAACCAATACCTGCTGGTGACCTTGTCTGCAACCCACTATATAACAAGAGGCAATAGTGGTATTGCTTGTCAGATGGATTTACAAATCTCTGTAGTGCCAGCACATAACACCATCAGAAAGTCATGTTGTGTATGTACAGGTTAGTCAAACAGATAGATTGTCTAAATACAATAGTTTTACTTTTTAGTTTATACACTAGTTCTTGAAATGTTCCCTTTGGTGATTTTGGAGTTCTGAAAATGTGTAGTTTTTATTGTGCCCACCTACACAAAATGCATGCTGAAATTCACTCATTTACCCTTTAAATAATTTTCACTGCTGATTAGTGAACTGAAAAGGAGAGCATGCAGTTAATTCCTCACTTCCGTGGTGAATGGGCTTCAGTGGACTTTCATCTTCTAATGTGACCAGTGGACATATTTCTCTGTTTAATTCCTCAGTATGAAGGAATGTTAAAAGCTCTACTGTACACTTACCGTCAGTCGAGAGTAGTGTACAGTGGACCTTGATGCTCTGTGCTGTAATTCAATTTTCAGCTGAGCTGGGGAATAAACAAAGACACAGCTACAGCTGTGCAGTTTCTGATCCTTAGTGTAAACCTCTTTGAACGCTCAATATCCTGCTTTTAATGCAAACATGCTGCTTTTTTAGTGAATACACATGAAAAGCACTTTATCTACTTCACAGAGGGAATGTTTGTACTACTTCATCCGATTAGTCTTAATTTTTTTGTAAAAAAAATACAATAGATAGAAAAACAACAAACTGATTTCCATAACTTAACATTTTAAGTTCTGCTTTAATTTGAGACTTTGAAACGAAATTAAAATATCAGTGTTATTTATGCAGTTTGATGTGAGCTGAACTCTGTCTTATCTGAATTTAGACACAATCAGGGTTGGTCTGGAGAGCACACAGGTAGCTATAATATATTAATGAATATTAATATATATAACAATATTTTTGTCTTGTGTCTGATTAAGCCCCAGACACACTTTTACTAGTAACATTTAAAAAGAAGTTGAATGCTCTCTTATTAATGTAAGGTCTTCAGCAGTACAACAGAGCATTGTAGTAATGGTGAATAGTTACCCCTCTCAGTAAATTGTGGCGTAGATGGGAAAATCCACTGGAGCAGAGTTGTTCAGTTTCCTATGATTTCTAAGTGTATTTATGGACCATAAAAGTGCAAAGTTTACTCTGAATATTTATAGATTCAGAGTAAAATGCTTACCATTGTTTATTGTGTGGGGATGGTCATATTGGACTGGACTGAGAGGGATTTACGATGTTTTGATGTGAATTGAGTGTGAAGGTTTTTGAAGTGCCTTAATACGCTCCATGAGCTGTGTCACAGCCTCTGCTACTTATTGAAGGAGCAAAATTATCAGCAGAACTACTACAACTAACCTCCCATGCATTTTTTTCAGAATTCTGGCAGGGACCTGTCCCTGTCATTTTACACGGTACTCTTACCTCGAACTCATGCTGCTAATTAATTAAATCTTTAACTGCACAATAACATTTTACAATCCATCAGTAATGCAGCCTGTGAGAGAACAGAAAAAACTCCTCTACCACTATATAAGTTTTCAGTTGACTGCTGGATTCTCTTTCCTCTCATGCACCAGGTGCCAAACATGCTTGCCTTCTGTAACTTGTCTTGTTGTGAAAAAGCCATAATTATGCATCATGTAACATCTGTCCTGAGTTATCTGATCACATGTTGACAGCACCAACTTTAGGTGAGATCGCACACAAGATATATACTGAGATCACTCAGCACAAGTTGGGAGGTGGTCTGCTGTCATATGGTTTCCAGCAAGCAGTCAGGTTAGAGTCTGTAGTTTGTGGGTCAGGGACTGTGCTGCCTTAAGGCGAGAGGGCGTGCCACTCAGCCAGTCCTCTCAGAGGCTGCAGTTGGAGAAAGCATGTGGGCCCTCCCTTAACAGGCTGGCTGGCTGTTATGTTAGGTGCTCTGGTTTCCACTATAACACGTTCACTTGGAAAGAAAGGGTATGTGCCATACCATATGGTGCAAACACTGTCAGTGACATTGTGCACATGCAGTACCATTATTACATGACATACTGGTATGCCACTCAGTAGAGCGCATACCTAACCTGCGGCCCAACAGTCTCCTTATGGATCCAAAATTTAAATCCGCTAGATGTGGACTTGTTTTAGGATCCACACAAATTTGCACACAGACGAAGGCCTGAGACACAGCACTGATACCGAAGACCACTGATAGTAGGCTGAACACACATCAGCCAACAGGTGCTGGCTACAGCTGTCAGCAAAAAATATGGCATCGTTTCTCAGTTCAGTGAAGCAATGGAAGAGTATTCGGGGCAGGCATTTTTTTTTTTGTAAATGAGGGTGACGATTTTTATTATTATTTATTTATTTCGAGAATAAGGTCGAAATGTCGAGAATAAAGTTGAAATGTTGAGATTAAAGTCAAAATAGCCCTAAAAGGGCATGTTGTGGGCAGTGAGTTCAGCTAGCTGTCACACATCCACATTAACTAACGCAAGCAAATCTACGCTAGCTTCGGTAACTTCACGCCTCTCAAAATTCAGTATTGGTTGTTTGCCATTGAACGTTATCGTGTTAGGACACACATTGACGTTCATGTGCAAAAACTTGTTGTCCTCTTCCGTAGTGAAGTAGATTCAGCACTTTGGTACTTTTTCTCCCTTAACCTACGCAATTGAATAAATGAAAAACATTGCAAGGGTGATACATACAACCTGTGCATGCTGTATATACCCCAGTCAGACAATGCTAACTTTTTAAATATTGTAATAATGTAATTTCATAATGACATCATCATCAAACTTAAATTTACCTGCCTTTGAGAGACACTGACTCTTTGAAGCCACTGTCAAACTGTTGGACATCAGAGCCTTGCTGGCCCTAAACTTGTTTAACTTAAATGGGAGTAAAACTGAAGCTCAGATTTTTTGACTGTTAAAAATCTGGGTGTAATAATGGACAGTGATTTTAAATTTGACAAACAGAACTCTGATCAAATACAGCTTTTTTCAGTGGAGGGTTTTATCAAAGGTCAAGTCGTTTTTAGCGTTTACAGATTTTGAAAGGGTTATACAAGCTTTTATCTCGTCCGGACTGGACTATTGTAATGGCCTTCATGTTGGCATTAGCCAGGCCTTTCTCTCACGCTTGGAGTTGGTCAAGAATGCAGCAGCTCATCTTTTAACAGGTACACGCAAGCATGAGCACATTTCCCCCATACTGGCCTCCCTGTACGTTTTAGGATTTGTTTTAAGCTTTTAACGTTTGCCTACAAGTCACTAAATGGGCTAGCTCCAACCTATCTGTCTGACCTCTTACAACCTCAGGTCCCATCAAGGTCACAGATTCCCTGACCAGTTGCTACTGGTCTTACCCCGGTCAAGGTTTAAACAAAGGAGAGATCAGGCCTTTGCGGTTGTAGCCCCCAAAACTCTGGAACAAGTTGCCTCTGTATGTTAGACTGGTCCCTACACTTCCTGTTTTTAAATCCCGTCTTAAAACACATATTAACTCTTTGGCTTTTAACTCATGGTAACGATTGTTCTTCCCTGTCTTTTGTCATTAAAACTGGTCTTAGTGTTTTATTAGGGTTAAGGTTAGGGGTTTAACTTTGTATTGTTTTTTTTGTTCTTGGGTATGGGGATAGTTTTCATATCCAGCACGTGGATAGCACATTGTGGCAGGACCCCTGACACGCTGTTGTGAGACTACCACTGGATAAAATAACATTTATCCAATTCTGATTGGCTAGGGACGCAGCAAGCTGCGCCTGGAGGGGAATCTTGAAGAAACTAATTAAAGACCAGCCTCAGGTCACATGCTTGCCTGAAGTTCATGATCAAAAACACATTGCATCTAAAGGTATATATAGATATAGATATATTACTTCATTCATTTTATAGAAAATGATTTATTTATCTCAATCATGTGATTAAAGGCCTGCATCTCTAATTGGCTGTGGCAGATTGTGTCACAGATTCAAGGCAAGCCTGTGTACTGTGCGTCAAAACAAGGGATGATCACAGAGCTCAACATTGGGCCGAAGCTAAAACATTATCATTTGTAGATAATAAATTGGGAAAATATTGTAAATTCAATGGTTTTCATCAGTTCAGTTCCAGTTTTTTAACAGTCATGTTTCCATCCAAATCAAGCAATGATAATTAAATTTCCAGGAGATCAGCTAAATAAAATGTGTTATTTTACATGTACACTCTCTACTGTTTTATGAATATTAGAAGTTGGGTGTAGTTTGGGTTTGGGTGTTATGACGGGTGCCTTGAGCAGGTGGTTGGTATTCATCAAGCTGAAAGGATCAATGACAAGTTTGAGCAGACTTTTTTTGAACAAAGTTAAAACAGTATAATAATTTTCATATCATCCATATTAATATTATTTAAAAAATATTTTTGAGATGCAAGTGTTGCGTTCCTGCATTTACTTCCTGGTGTATGTCTCTCTTTTTACTGTTTGGTTAAAAAAAGTGATTTTCCTGTTTTCCTCTCTGTCATTCAATTGACTACAATTTTATTTGTATAGCGCCAAATCACAACAAACATTATCCCAAGGCACTTAACATTGTGAGGTCGAGACCTCACAATATAACAGAGAAACAATATCAGCATTTGAGGCCTGTGTTAGATTTCCTGCTCACCAATCTCTCCCTGTGGTCCTGATAGCAGCTTCCCACAGCCTTGGAGACTCAAGTTGCTGTTGGTAAGTCATTATCTGACAGATCACCCTTTTTTATGTACAGTGCGTGACTGCAGGTATTTTCATAGATTCAGTCGAGTTATTTGTTCACCTCAGGAATAGTCTGGCTCTAACTTCCAATGTCATGCCACTTGCACAAGCAGAGAAGCTCAGGGGTTAAAGTGACATGGTTATATCCACTGTCTTTTAAGATTTGACGGAACAATTTTCCCTGTCTAAAACTTCTGATAGTTGCAATGTTGGCCTGTTGTTGATATCCACCCTGAGGGAAACTGAAAATAAAATGACATGTATTTTGGTCTGGCATTCTATTCCAATAGAATCGAATTAGACCATGACAGTCTCTCCTGGGGCAATAGACAGACGCACGGCAGGGGAAATTTCACTTTTTTTTCTTTTCTTTTCTTTTTCTTCTTTTTTAATAATAAAATAAATGCTAAGACATAATCGTTATCTACTACTGCCCTGGACAGTACGGGTGTTATGTAGGGGAAATCATTTCAAGTGATAAATACTAACAGGGCTGCACGGTGGTGTAGTGGTTAGCATTGCCTTCGCCTCACAGCAAGAAGGTTCTGGGTTCAAATCCCGGTTCAACCAGGGCCTTTCTGTGTAAGTTTGCATGTTCTCCCCGTGTATGCGTGGGTTCTCTCCGGGTTCTCCGGCTTCCTCCCACAGTCCAAAGACATGCAGAATGGGGTCAGGTTCATTGGAGACTCTAAATTAACCATAGGTGTGAATGTCCACAGTCCAAAGACATGCAGAATGGGGTCAGGTTCATTGGAGACTCTAAATTGACCGTAGGTGTGAATGTGAGAGTGAATGGTTGTCCGTCTCTGTATGTGGCCCTGTGATAGGCTGGCGACCTGTCCAGGGTGTACCCCGCCTCTCGCCCAATGTTAGCTGGGATTGGCTCCAGCGACCCCCCCGCGATGAATGAATGAATGAATACTAACAGTAAAAAAACAACATTTATATACATATTTTAATCAGACAGGCTTCCCAAGTATGCCCACTCTAGAGTTACTATGGCCCAATCTCAATGTCCACACTCACAGACTCACAGACTTTGAGGCACGTTCCTGTCAAGTCTTTAATGGCTTAGGGCTGTCCCACTGTCAAATCTTCAAGTGCACGAGGGCTTGCTCATTGCCTTTTTGAGCCCTTTATGCCCACTTTCCATAAGTCAGCATCGATTCAGACTTTGCCTCAGGGAATTACCCACAGTTCATAGTGTAGTGATGTGAAACATGGGGTTACCAGAAACGTATACAAAATTTAAACTTTTTTTATTAGTAAATTAACTATTTGCAAATTACCTCACGTCCACTCTGTAACGCAAGACCCGGGAACATGTTCAAATCCATTATTGAAATATGTACAAAACAAATATGGCATCATTATTTTGGAAAAATAACAAAGTATAAAGTATTTGCAAAAGGGAACAGCAAAGAGGTTATTGAGTTACAAATTTGAATTAAAATGTATTAAACATGAAAAAGATCAAGATGAATAAAGAAAGATGGAAATGGTAGATAAACAAATTGATTTAAACAAATATACAAGGGGAAATATATTATTTCAGTTGTCTGAGGAAGTGGGAAAATCCTTTAGAAGGTTTTAAGTACAACTTAAAATCGTTTAAGAAAATAATAAACTGAGGGGAAGATTTTTGGAATCTATTGTGGATGAAAATTGATCTAGACAACAAACCAAATGTTATAGAATCTCTACAAGTGGTTGTCTTATCCACTTTATATCAAGCCGAAATGCATGTATTACATTACATGAGGGCCATGAAGAAAGTAAAATATTGAAAATAAAATCTTAAACCCAACATAGTCAGCATGCAAGTTGTTGCATGGTGAAGGTTAGGTGTTGTCCCATTCCTATTCAGGCCCTTGCAGACTCTCCCACTCAATCACTTTAGAGGTGACATCACTTAAAGGGCCCATATTATGCCCCCTTTTACACAAGTTACATTGGTTTTCAGATGTGTGCACTACATGTCTTTGCCATGCCATGTCAAAACACCTCAAGGATCAAGCCACACAGCACCCTCCTCTTTCTGTATAAACAGCCCTGTGAGAATATGGTCGATTCCAGCGCTTTCCTGCTCAGATCTCGCCCCCCTCCCTCCGTGTACCGCAAAGCCCCGCCTCGCTCCGCCTTGCTCCGCCTCGCTCCTCCCCGGGTCTGATGCGCAACTATGGCGTTGCGCTGCCATGACAACAGTCGCACGTGACAAGGCACATACACGACGTAGAGACCCGGGGACGTAGAGACCCGGTTGCGAGTCTAGCTACGCCGGATGGCCGCGAGTCTAGCTACGCCGGCCGGAACACTTATATCGTGATACAGTTTTCAGCCATATCGCCCAGCCCTAGAGCACATACGATCTTGAAAACTTACATTTGCCTCCTCCGGGGCTGTGCCTCAGACAGTTGGAAATGCTCCGTCTGTCAAAAAGAGATGGGTTGCCAGTCCGGCGTTATGTTGGTCTGTACATCCAACAACAGAGCAAACATTATTATATCTTTTGGCCATGCCCGCGGTCGTCGTTCGCTTGCGGGGAGAAAATTATGGCGTAGATGCGATCTCTTTTTCCGCACTTCAAGGGGGGAGGTGCTGCTCAGGTTGGGGGCGTGGTTGCCCCAGTAGCAGGAGTCAACTTACGTCACTTGATGCCAGGGCTGTGAATGGCTCGTCATTACAGATCAAGTCGTAAATTTAAATGGAGTGATTAATAACAGCTTGATATTGTTTAGGCTTATAAAAACTTTTTATTGTTTGGGCGGTTCATGAAATTGTGTAATTTATAATAATAATAATAAATTTCATTTCTAGATCACTTTTCATTGCTACAATGCATTAACCTGCAACGACGGACGCCGTCGACATTCTTGTCTGATAAATGCAACACAGTTCCTGCTGTAGAACAACATTCTGTCTGTACACAATGTCCTTTAATTCTAAAATCGGGTCAGTACAAGGGTAGGCAGTCAGATCAGGCAAACAAATGTAGACAAGGACTAGGCAAAAGGCAATGTCAAAAATACTGGCTGTGGTCAAAAACAAGAAACAGGATACAGTAGTAACTACGCTGGAACGCAAATGTTCAGCTCCTCACCCTCATGGAGTTGGGTGGAAAATCCTCTTGGATATGGAAAGTATCAGTAAGCATTTACACCTCGTCACCAAACCTTTTCACCTGTACATGGGTCTGCATGTATGTATTGCATCTATGCAAAGTTTCAAAACCACCTTCTGAAAAAAGTGGGTAAAGACTAATGATCTATACAAACACTTGCTAACTCAGTGACACAGTTGTTTATGAGTCTGACCAATTGAACATGACGGACCACTCTTTTAGCATTGTCAGGGTTCCCACACATCCTGGAAACAGCCAACCAATTTTCCAATCATGGAAAACAGGGGAAATTTAAAAACAATGTCCTGGAATATGATGTTTTCCTGGAAAATTATCTGAACATTCTCCAATTTCCTTTATCTGAGAATGAACTACTTGGAAGTTATACCAGAGCTCCCCCAAACTAGTAACATCGGAAAGGACTAACTTATGTTCAGGATCATATGAATATACAGATGGTAATTTATGTTTTTCAGTTGGTTTCACGTGTGTTGTCTTGTTAACACATTTGAATTAGAACCAGTGACACATCAATGAATTGGAGCCAAAATGTATGAGTCCAAAACCGGCTAAATACTGGCTTACAGAACTTTGCTAGCATTGTGTCTTCAACACAGTGTTGCACTGTTAATGTAAAATAGACCATGACATGACATGACAAGTGTTTAACGTTTGCAGCAGAAGCTCACAGTGGATGTTTTTGGCCCAGTGGTTCTTGAACTTCCAACATAAATCAAATTCATTCAACTAAGTTTGATTCCATGTTTTACCCTGATCCTTCACGACCCCCCTGGCTTTATGGTCAATATATATATTTTCAGCAAAAAGTGAGAGTTGCAACTTCAGAATCAGAGGTCGGTAATTTCAAGTTCCAAGGTGTAATGTGACAACAACCCCAACTTCCAAGCTCTGAGCTCCAAGGTATAAAAAGGAACCGGTGCACCCGGTCAGTGCAGTAAAATCATCAAAAGCAACAAAGAGAGAGACAGGATTTCTCCTATATCACTTACTGCCCCTAAATGGAACGAAGCATCACTAGCCGACATGAAGTTTGCCGGTGTGGTAAACATTTCCATGGTAACAGCGAGCTCCACCAATTAGAGTCATTGATGTTACACTTTAGGATTGTGGGCAGTGTAGTATTTCTTAAAACAAGGTGGATTTTCACTTAAATGGTGTGTATGGTGTAATGGAGGGCTGGTGGAGTGTGGCTGGCAAAAACAGAGGCAGTAGAGGATCCTAAACACAAGAGAGACAGGTTAATATCAGCTGGGCAGGCAGGTAACATACTAGTTCTAAAAACCAGACAAGACGGGTTTCTGGCATGTTCTGGCAGAAAAATGGAGGTTAAACCAGTTTTTAAAATCAGCAGGTGCTAATAGAGTAGATTGAATGAGTACGACCAGGTGTGCAGAGGAGTTGACAAGAGATGTTGGGGAAGGGAAACGCCCAGCCAGGAACACTCACCAACAAGGACAGCACTCATAACAGGAGCAAGCGGAAAAACACATACAGGCATAGCAGCAAGATTACAATGGCACTAATGAGAGCACATACCTCCGCCAGGGCACAACAGTTCCCTGTTCCCCTCAAGCTGCGCCAAATTCCACACACTCATATGTAGATACCAGTCCCCTTTTCATCAAGATCTACAGTATGAATTATTCCATGGTAAATTGTTGAAAATGTACGGCCATGATCTATGTTACACTATACTGTTCATCATTTGTGGTTCAGTTGACTTCACAAATGTGTTGGGCCTTGTTAACAGAGTTGGATAGTGAGGAGCGAGTGACTCCCTCTGAGATCTCCCAGCAAAGTTAAGGCCATCTCACTTGTCTACTGAACATTACAACCAGCAGAAATTGGTCTTGCTTAAAGAATATTCTGCACTTGCCCAGCAGAACAATGGAGTCTTTGTGCCTCCCAAACCACCACCTCGCTTCGTTTAGCAAACTATGCAGTTCAGCAGATGGCAGGCCACATGCAGCCGGGTTGAGGCGGGAAAGGGTGTAGAGAGGTTGGTTTCGCTGCACTGTGTTTTTGGTTTTGCAGTATTTCCACATTAATATATACTGCTTTATTTTTCGATAAATAAGCAACAAGGCATTTTAATCAGTAGAGGCCACCTTTATAAAGGTTTGTTGTTCTGAATAATTAAATCAGATATCAAAAAGAATATTATCCAGTGATACATGCTCCACAGATAGTGACAAGGAGAGCACTGTGATGCAAGTGGTGTAAGAACAACATCAGATAACATGGAAAACCTACTGAGTGAGTCATTTGAAATGGTTGTTTTGTTGCCTCTGCTTCTGAAACAGGCCCCATTTTCTTTGGGTTTATTTTGTCCTAGGATATCTGTAAATTATCCCAAATGTGTTACTTTGTTGTCACCACACATTCACATGTGGATTGTGTACTTCCTATTCTGGTGAATATGATTATCACAAGAAGGCATAAATTGTTTCAGAAATGTCCTGTAAGCAGGAGTAAACTCAACAATGCAGGTTGAGTGGAAGTACACCAGGGGCCTGTACTACGAAGCAAGGTTAGTGGCTTACTATGGTAAGTTCAGGAGTAAGTGTTACCTCGGTAATTTACTCTTGATCTTTAAACTACTCCGATCTGTTTTTGTTCGTGGTTAACTCGGTGTTTACCTGTATAAGCCCCGCCCATGTGCACAAGAACCCAATCGGTGTCCGCATGAGAGAGGATCACTCTGCAGGGAAAGGAGTTTAGAGACCGTCAGAATCCACTGGGACAAACTCTGATGATCTCTATGAACCACATACAGTATATTCATTGTCTTTGACAACTTTCAGTTACAGGTCCCTGATGCCACTCACCAGAGTGATGCCCTCACTGTGTCCTGCTTTGTGCTATTTTACCACCGGACACTTTTCTGTTCTATCATTGATACTGATCATGTGATCAATAATACTGTATGATGTGCAGTTCGCAGGCTAAATGCGCAAGTCGTGTCCCTGGACATTTAAATGTTCTCACTATCAATAACGCTTTTTATACGATCACAGGATTTGCAGTATAAAAAAAGTCCAGCCTATTTTTAATATGCATAGTAGCAGGCCCATCACCATAGCATGAACTGTTTCTTTTCTCCCACAATTGTTTTATAAAACCTTCTGCTCTGCACCTGCAAATTATTTAGGATGCTCAGTTGACATAGTTAAAAAAAGAGATTTTTTTTTCTTGATTTGATTCTAGTCTGCAGGTATTTATGTGACGTAAACCTACAGCAATGCTCGCCACAGCAAGGCGATCAATGACTGTAGGGAGGTCAAGGTGAAGTCTGTTTCATTAAAATGGATGAAAAAATACGTGCCATAACAGGTAATGTTGCACAGACATGTTTTCTGCTGGTGCTGGATCCGTTCACCTTTGTTTATTGCAATATTATAAAATATGCAGCTAAAATGATATAACTGTAAAGCAGCCTAACATCAGCCATGTTAAGGCTCATCCATCTGCCTTCACAACAGCAACTTTGCGCTTTACCATGGCACAAGTGCACATATGATGCTTAATATATATGGACCCTCAAATTCTCTTATGATTCAAATTGCAGAGTTAAACAGAATTATGTCAACATAATGAGGTGACATTTATATATTGTTATGTACATTTTTTTTAATTCATATATTTATAATTGCAGCACACTAATTTACATCATGAATTGTGTTCGTACCTGAAATTATACCCTTTTTCCCCCCTTTTTGCCATCGCAGTACATGTGGCCAGGTAGAGTGTGAGTCCAGGCTCCACTAACTGAAAGGTGTTGTTTTTTACTGTTTTTTAGCCTTTTTCCATGTGGTGATAATTGTGCAGTCATTCCAGACAGATCTGCTGAATTATAGAATATGTACAAAAACAACTGTAAAAATATAAAAATTAAAAAAAAAACAACATATATATATATATAAAGAATTTACATGTAATATTAATAGTGGAATATGGTGCAGTATGTGCAATCAGTTAAAAGTAATGTGCAAGAGGACATTGGTAACATGAATGTGCAAATGTGCCTGGATTTGTGTTTAAAAAGAGTCCAGTGTCTCTTTGTCAGAGATAAGTTAGGTGTTGTAAAGTCTTATGGCTTGTGGCAGGAAAGATTTCCTGTATCGGTCCTTGTGACAGCGAGTCTTTTGGAGAAGGAACTCCGCTGTCTGTCCAGTGTGAGACGGAGAGGGTGGTCAGGGTTTATCCATGATAGATAACCGTTTGTTCAGTGTCCTCCTCTCCACCACAGCTTTGAAAGTGTCCAGCTTGTAGTTGTACTGAAAGTCGGTGATGTATAAGTAGTACAGGAAAGGATACAGCACAGTCCCCTGTTGAGCTCCTTTACCACTCACCACCATGTCAGTCAGAACACGGCCCAGTCGTACAAACTGTGGCCTGCCTGTCAGGTAGTCAGTGATCCAGGAGATAGTGGACACGTCAACACATCAACTGCAGCTTGTCACCCAATAGCAGTGACTGGAAGGTGTTGTAAGCATTGGTGAAATCAAAGAATGTGATGGGGCAAACTGTAGAGGGTCAAGCAATGATCTCACCTGTGGCCTCGGTGGGCCTCTAGCACCCTTATCACATGAGATGTGGGGGGGGCCGGGTCGCACAGCCGTCCGTTGGTGTAGTCTCTCCAGCTGTCGTTTCACCTGGCCAGTTGTCACAGTCCAGCGGGGGAGGGAGCTCACTGTCATTAGGGGGGTCTTTAAGCTAGATTTATGCTCAATCAATTGGTCCATGCGCACGGCAGCTGTGACGTCACCGCAGCGTGGATATTGGCCCTAGTTGGGAGCTGAATTTCTCTATGCTTGTGATACTAAAGGGAATACATGCAACTCCCAGAATACCTCCCCTCAGTACAGGATATTTGCACCTCTCCCTGAACAACACTGTCTGGCTAGCTTGCTACTTATCAAATTAAAAGGAATACATGCATGTCTCCAGAACACTCACATCCCCTCATTCCAGAACATTTGCACCTCTCCCTGAAACACAATGGCTGGCTAGTTTGCTGTTTATCATATGAAAAGGAATACACGCATCTCTCCTGAGCACTCATCCCAGAACATTATAACCTGTCCCTTGGCAATGCAACAACCATCCCTGGAACATTCCAGAGCATTCAGGACCTGGCAGGGATGATAAGTAGTGGTGGTGAGGTAGTGTCTGACACCACTGAAAATACAGGACTTGCCCGCTCTGATACAGTGTCTTAATGTAAACAAAACAAAAGAACCATTTCGAAAAAGGTCAGATGTAAAGCAGGTATACATTTCTTTTTTGTTTTGAAAAAAGAACAATGTAATAAGTTACACTTTTAGCATCAGATATATGAGAAAAATATGCTAAGAACAAAAACTGGTAAACAGTAATAGTAAAAAACAGCTTTAGCTATAGACTGAGAGCTGCTCTGCTGAATTAACGGGGCAAAACACACACATTAGAGTAAATTTTTTTAAAACTCAAGACGAAATAACGACAATATCAATAGAATAGCCACAAGGTGCACAGGAGCCAAAGAGCCGCATGCTGCTCGCCACTGCTGTTATAGCCAGTTCTAAAGCACAAAGCATTCAGTCATTGAAAATAAAAGGTATCAACTCGCTATAACTTCCCAATCCGGAGCAGACATCACGTGCTCGTGCATTGCCATAGTGCTACCGTGAAATTACTCTCTGCTTCTTCTTCACCCTGATTCCTCTTTCCGTTTTGCCCACATTCATATGTTTTTCTTCATTAGTATACAGAATGCAGTCCAATGGCAAACAATGGAAGCGTTACTGCCCCCAGCACTTCCGACTGTGCATTGCACAGCCTGTAGCCCTGTACTCAATATAACTTTAACATGCAGTGCATGTACAGTGGGGTCAAAATATATTGTGGATAAAACCAATTATCTTGTCATGAACTCAGTGAGACTAGCCCTAAGAGTCAGGTAATTGTGCAGCCACAGCAGCACGATCCAGCGCTACATCCTGAAACGTTGTGATTGTGTGAGTAATATGAGTTCAGTTGGTGATGAAGTTACAGCATTGGTCTGCCAAGTACCATGTGACTGACTAAGTTACACCATTGAATTACGGTATTTTGAGGGCCAACTTTGTGACTTTTTACAAACTTAAGCTTCTTTGACAAGAAGAGAGTCACCAGTAAACATTATAACAACAGCCCTGCTCTGTAAGAGCCATGGCCTGACTGCAGGGAACTGCACACAGCGAATGTGATGTCTACTGAGTTTTTGCCGAGTCTATGCAATGTCTGCCTGTAGAGGACAGTGAAAATTTAGGGATATTTTAGACAGGGGCGGAATTTCTCCTGTTGCTGCGCACCCTCATAGAATGAAGCAAGGCTACAAACCACTTTTACGTTGTGTAAAAGTTTTGTGTTCCATTGTGAAGCTGTGGCAGGACAAATATAGTTTATATGGAGCATATATACACCACACATGCACGGAATGCATCGTCCCTCCTATGCTTTTTATGAATCATTGAAGTGTTAGAGTCCTAGTATAACAGTCATGTATGGTAAATGTATGGTTCACAGTCAAAGCCTGTTTCTATAAATAACAGCCATATTGTTGTTTGACAATTTGTTACTTTGTTGCTTTATTTAACCAAAGGTGGCATCAGAAGGTTTCAGTCTAACCCTCAACTGAAAACCATGTTTAGTACATGTCTAGTGTCCAATCCCGATACTGGCTCAGTTTAAAGCTGCTCAAAAGTGTGATGTGATGTCAGTGACCCTGAGAGCACATTTGGGTCTTGAGTGGCCTGCATAGAGGTATAAAAAGTGCGTAGAGAGACTGGCAGCATGGGCTGGACTCTGGCTTAGCTGTGAATATTTGGAGCCTGTCCAGTGAGTTCCTTTTCTCCGAGGCCTTTACAAAAACATGACCTATTTTACTCTGAAGGGGGAGAAACAGCCTGTTATTTTATTCCTACTATGTTTGTATTCTTGCCTCACATTCTCATCTAACCACCACTTTGCACCTTGTGATCAGGTTCTCTTTGCTGTGTGATGTTGTTGAGTAAAAACAGTGGGATATATATATATATATATATATATATATATATATATATATATATATATATATATATACATATATATATATATATAGATAGATAGATAGATAGATAGATAGATAGATAGATAGATAGATAGATAGAAAGTAGGACACATTTAGTTTGATTTAAACTAAATTTCTTTCAGTCTCTTTAGTTGTCACTGATGATCAACCTCTCAGCAGCAGAAAAACAGATCAATAGCCGACATTCAGTGGTTTGGCCACAGCTCGCCCCCAATCCCTGCACATGGTGAAGCATGGCCTAAATGGCCTTCACCTAAAAGGGCATAAAAGTGAGTCACAAGTTTTTCTTCACATGGAAATGTTTCCCTACAGGACACCCGGCTTTCTGTGGCTAAGGATGGATTACAGACGTGTGATTATGGCCGGCTGTAAAATTTTCCCAGGACTTAGTTTCATTTTTTTAAATTTTATTTTACATGCAGCTAGGAAAACTTTCAAAACTAACAATGTTAATCCTCATGAGAATATATTTGTTTGCATCTGAAATAAGTATATGTTTTGTACACAGTACTGCGTCAGATGGCTTAAGAAATTCTGCAGTTGTTTTACTACTGTCATGTGAGATCAAGCACTGAAACTCAATATTAGCAACAAGTGGAACAGGGATGTAATTTTTCTTTACTCACCGACAGCTGAGCCTTGTGAATCGAATGTTAACGGTTAACCAACAAGATTAAAATGTTCTTGAATGGTCAAATGTCTATGACAAATAAAGAAATACCAGTACAACATCTTTTAATACCAAGGAGTTAATTTTTACATGTGCAAATAGAAGCATTAATGATAGAACATGAGGATTCACATGATCACACATTGTGTTTCTACTGCCATAAATTATTACTGGCGTTACTTCAGGAACAATGTATTTCACTTGGGCTGTAGCCATTTGGCCCACCATAGTCTTATTTGTCTAACCACAGTTTCAATATGATCTGGAGAATAATTGCTCAGAGATAGTGCCTCACTTGTAAGGCCAGACTTGAAAAGTGCATATGATTAAAGTTTATATTAATCAGTCAAAAATCCTGTTTTCGTCAAAGGTTGAACAGTATGAATGTCCCTAACTGGAAAACATTTTTGTCATTTCATATTCCTTTTGATAAAAGCTCAATGAATGACTGCCATGGTGTATGAGCTGTAATTGTTTACACTGACAGCGGCTTCTATTCTAGCCTTCACAACCTTGTATTGCCCTTGTCAATGTAAACTGAAAAAGTTATGACTTTTTCAATAGAACACCGCCATTTTAGAACAGCTAGTCAACTAATCTTTTTAGTGAATAAAAAAGCTCTGCTATAATTATTGCAGCATTGTGTTTGTGTTGTGGACTGAAACCGCTGAGTCAGAGCCAAGTCAAGTGTGAACAGAAACCATGAATTAACCTGTGATCCTGTGCACAGAAAATGGGTTCAACACGTGATCATTATCCCGCGTCAAACTCTGGGCTTGTGTGTGAAAGTAGTATTAGTGCCACATTGAGTCAGTGATCGTATGAGGTCTCAGTGGCTCTGTCTCCTCCAGCATATGGTCCTGGAGATACAAAGTGGTGCCACTGACCTGGGGGTGTAAAAGCCCTAAGCCCAGGGCTCATTAACACAATGCGCTGTTATATCCTGTGGATTAAGGTTGTGATTAAACACAAACCTCATTTCCTCATCCAAAGGCCAAATCAAACAGCTTGCATACGATTCCTGAATTATTCCCCACAGTTTGCCTAGCCCCTCCCTTTGTCACTTTTTTTCAAACTGCCTTCTGGCTACAAAGGAAATAGTAATACAGTATTTTATACAGTTGATTCAGTTATCACAATTGATCTACTCTGTATTTATTTTGATGATTCTGGTTATCAACTTTAAATCATCAGAATGCCTTGGTCTTCTACTGAAGCTTCACACAAGCTTCAGTACAGGCAGTGTCTGTCCACATTAAGCATATCCCTTTGTCTTTATATCAGTAAAAGCAACACCAGCATTAAAAGGTTTAGGACATTTAAAACAGTTAGTTTTCATCTGTAAGGAACTGCTTTCAACTTGCATGGATACAGGTATATGCAGTAACTCTCTTGTTCTTTTGGTTCATTCTGCTGAACCATCTAAGTTCTGCCTACTGATTATAAACACTTATCAAAGTCCTGGTTGCTTGCTGCATGGTTTGGTAGTTTTGACTCTGCATTTTCACATAATTTTGGACCATTATCGTCATAACATATTAAAAAAAAGGACACCATGGGTTGTTTTTAAAGCACACTCAGATATTACCAAAAAGAAAATCAAAAAATGGAAGCTCACTGATGAAGGGAGCATTGTCCTTAAGTAATCCTTTACTTTCCTGTGAGTTATTGCACTGTGTACCAAACAAATTACCACTGATAAAACAATACTTGTAGTGACTGGATAAGAACTGCAAATTTCTCATCCTCTCATAACCATCTGACAAAAAATTTCTGGCTGTTTACCAAGAATTTAGTTTGGACATCTGCAGACAGCTCACTGTGTCATTAGTCAGCTGAGTTACTGTAGCCAGTTTCTTTAAGGGTGTTTTAACGGAACACAGACGCAGTAGGATTTATCCCAGTGCTGCCAATGGTCAGTGACCCTGTAGCTCAGTGGTAACGCCGGCGACCAGTGTGTGGTGGACGTGGGCTTGAATCTGGCCGGCCATCTGCCTTGTGTCCTCCCCGCTTTCCTGTAATAACTTTCCTGTAATAACTTTCCTGTAATAACTTTCCTGTCAAATAAAGTCTTGAAAAAAGCCCCAAACCATATATTTAGAAAAAATATGTCTTGTGTATCCTCAGTGTTTCTCTCGCAGCGACACGGGAACACATCTCCCTCCCGACTTGTACAGTGATTCATGCCTAATTTTGCACTTGGATTCGTTTTTTTTGCATATTTTATTATTATTTTACGCATTTGGTCTTTTGCAAACGGAAACGATGTACGTGTTGATTTACATACAGAGTGGGTAAGTGAAATCAGATCACAAGTGGTCAATGAAGAGGCATGTGGAGACACATTCTGTTGCAGGTGAGAACAGATGTACTGAGAGCTGTCCACTTGTGATCTGATCTCTCAGGTGGGATGTTACTGCCAGGTGAAAACGGGGTCTTAGTTTGTGTAAAAATGTTTCTATCATTAAGTTAATCTGGTGGGACAGATGATTTATATATTGTGTATATATTGTATGCATCGTCCCTCACATGGTTTTCGTTCACACATCATACATTCAACAAATAATAATATATTGCAAAAAACTCTTATGTTAAAAGGTCAGAAACAGGAAGTAGATTGAGCACAACTCTCTGTGTTGTGTGGATGGAGATAAATAACTTGAAGCCTTAATATGTGGTTCCGCAATAAATCCAGCTCAGGGTTACATTCATTGTCAGCAAAAATGGACAACATGACAGAAACAAGCCCTGCATATAGTCTGCGCAATGATTTATTCAGAAACACACAAAAGGCAGAGAATATGGGTGAAGCCAATGGAACTGGAACTAGAGCCAATCCCAGCTGACATTGGGTGAGAGGTGGTCTATAACCTGGACAGGTCATCTGTTTATCACGGGGGCAAAGTACAGTCAAACATTCACCCTCACATTCACACTTAATGTCTTCAGTTAACCTAGGATGCATGTGTTTGAACCCACACAGACAGGGAGAGAACAAGCAAATTCCACATCACACAGAAAGGCCCCCGGCCGAACCGGGATTCTAACCAAAAACCTTGCTTACCACTGCACCACCATACCTGCCCTTATTAAGACAAGAAAAGTGTTATATAAATGCAGTTCATTTGGATTTTATAAAATTTGTTCCCTGGAACACGGCATTTCACAAAACACAACATTTCACAAAGCACAACATTTCAGAACAAGAACATTTCAGATTACACAAAAAGTTGGACAACACTTCTTGTTTGTGATTGAATAGAACCTGAATGAGACAATTCAGTGTTTATTCAGTGGACGTGTTGGATTCTGTAGTGGCTTAGCTGGAAGGACACTTTAGGTTGTTATCACACCTTTAGGACAAAGAAATGTAATTGACACTTGATATTTATTTTAAACATAAACTCTATCATAAATAACTATGAATAAAAAGAAAACTCAAATTCAACCAAATATTTAGAACTTGAATTAATTAATTATTTAACATAACTCATTTTACGTAAAATGTACATAAACATAATGCACTTTTTTCTGCATTGTTTATTCCTATACAATTAAATATTTCATATTGGTAAAAATAAGCGCTGATACAGCCAACCGATATATCGGCGGGCTCTACTTCTGATGGACCTTGTAGATCGTTGACCTGAACTTGTACTGTCCAATCACAAGCAAGACACATTGTCCCACCCTCTCTGTAATCTGAGATGTTGCTATGCTTAAAAATGTTTTGATATATTCGTGATACTGTAGGTGAAGTACAGAAATTAATAATTCATCCAGTGGGATTCACTGATTCAGGTCCGTCGGAGATAAAAGGCCCTTTAGACATGGAGGCCTGTGTTAAGGCCATGATTGATTATGAAGTCAGAAAAAGAGGGACTGGCTGAATGATATGGCACAGGATGTTGTATTATGCATCTGCCTCTCTGCAAACCTCCTTTAAGCCCTCAGTTCTAGCCAGGGGCTCACTGATTAGACCACGAATCAGGTTGACAATTGTTTCATTAAATATTTCCCCATTCTTTGCACACATTTTCTAAGTTTGGGTCAGTCACATTCCGAGCATTTAGCATCAAAATGTGAACTGCGGAAACCTAGCGTCCATAGTGTGCCTGGGTGTATGTGATGATGGAGGTGAAATTGCCGCATTTGAAAAGAATTAACAAGAGGCTAGTAAGCGCCACATGGTTGGGGAATTTTATTCAAGCTAATTCAGTAGCCGATATATCAATTGTTCATCTAACTAGCTAAATAAATAAATAATTAACTGTATGGCCCACTTCTGAAGTGTGTTGTGTGTTGTGTTATGCTCCAGGGGCGATGTGTGTAATTTGGGTCATTACTTAAAAAGTTTTATATGCTCTAATTTTCAGTAAACATACCTCATAAAGAGTAAAAAAAAAATGTCTCCTTTAACAATATACTGTCTCAAACATGTTAAGCATTTAATCAACCTACATGTACGAAAAGACTGATTTTCGAATGTGCGAGTATAGTTGCTACACACCTGTTTACGTCTTAGATGATAATGTGCAATATCATAACTGACGTCAGAAAGGTGGAGGCAGCTTAAAAAGCACAAGTTTCCAAAGTAATAAAAGATCCTGGGATTATCCAAAATGTTGCTCCCCCCACTGTTTGACACGTCACAGAATTGTCACTGGGACATGAAAATGACAAATGATTGATGCTGGTAGTCAACCTGGCTTCTGATATACATTATATCAAATTTATTAATTCACATATTTTCTTTTACAACTAAATTTTCCTGTGATTTTCTTAACTCCAGTGATGGAAGAAATCAATTTAATACCCATTTGGGTTATACCGAGAGGTGTTTCTAATATTATGTCCACCTTAATTCATTTAAATGGGACAAGTATGGTAAATGGACCACAAGCTGCAGAAGTATGGACTATATAACCAGGGTGGGTTTTGCCCCATTTCTGGTCTACATAACCCCACCACTGCTGAATACTTTTTTATCCCCAGTAGGAACAAAAAGCCCCCCCAAGTGATCAATGCCACCTCACCAATAGACCATGTAAAATACCTAAAAAAGACATTTTAGATCTAAGTAAGGCGCTGTAAGGTAAACAATCTATAGTGTGATAAAACGATAAAATCCAAAATGGACCACCCACTGTCAGCGCTTGTGTTTGTGAGACAACCGATGACATTGCGGCTAATGTCTGCTTTTCACAATGTCACCAAGCACACATATTTGAGGGGGATTTTATTCTTGCATTTTTTGTTTTGTTGTGCACGTGTAACGGTGGTCAGCCAGTCGAGTGCTGTGCCCTGTGTATAAACCTCACACACCGACACGTTAAAAGACGCACCAATTTCCCATGCCAGAGGTCAGGAAGCCACTCCCGTAACACATGATCGACAGGATCCCCCCAGGATTTTCCCCTGTATAACCCAGTACAATTCAACAGCACCACAAATTACAGCCTCCAAAATTACCATTAAAATAAATCTACACCTTTGAAATAGATTAATTTAGAAGTGAACATAAAAATTGTCATGTAGCACGATTCATTGCAGGCCTGTTGTATTATACTCCATTAGTTTTATCTTGATCTACCTAATAAATTTAGACTGTCCTCCACCAAAAAATCCCCAGATAGATTATGCTCATTTTAAAGACCGCAGACCTCTAGTAGTAGTTATGATCATGGCCGCTAAATATATAAATAATTTATTATTGTGATTATCAGGAAAAATCATGATAATCACGATCTCTGGTCAATTAATCTTCTCTGCTTTTTATTTAAGTTTCATTTATCCATCCAGGATGTATTAAGAAACATGTTTGATTTCTTTTACAGTAATATCTGAATAACAAAAACAGACAGACAAATCAGCTAATCGGCTCATGTTGTTTAGAGGATTATACACAACATGGATGGCTGTCAACTACCATTTAAAATCACACATACCATTTCATACTGTATGCACATTGCGGCAGACTAATATTTTGACTGTGGTGTGAGTAAATAAATTATTTCAGTAAAATGCTAAAACCCTCCATTTGCTCTCCTGCCAGCTCATTGATATATTAGAGAAGATTTTAAGAAAAAATACTTCCTTACACACAATTTACCATTAAGTTCAAATCTTATGATGTCTTTCCATGACCCCCAATCAGATTATTCACACTGTCCTTATGTGTCTTCCAGCTCCTACGAGAACTGAAACACCCAAATGTGATCGCCCTGCAGAAAGTGTTTTTATCCCACAGCGACAGAAAGGTTTGGCTCCTCTTTGACTATGCCGAACATGATCTTTGGGTGAGTCTCTGCGCCACTGCTTCATTCATTAAGGATGAGTTCCATAATGTGAGCTGCTATTTTCAAAATGCAAATTAATGTCACAGAAAACCTTCTTTTTTTTTTAATAACTGGAACAGAAATGACACATATCAGATCCAATTCTCAGCCACTAGGAACATTTTTACAATAGTGACTCATAAAATAATACATATGTTCTGTTTTTCTTAGGAGACTAAAAATGTAAATGATAGCCTAACAAACAGTGACCTGCCTCATTTATGACTAAATTGAATTACTGCTGTTGATACAAATCCATTATATTGTCAATCAATGCCTTAGATAATAATAATATTAATAATAAATTTCATTTATAGAGCACTTTTCATTGCTAAAAGCAATCTCAAAGTGCTACAGAGTAGAAACAAGAAAAACAATAGGTTTATAGGTGAATGATACTCATTATTAGACTTAATTTCAGAATGTTTTAAAAGCATATGTCTCGTCACGTGTCTCTTCAGTATTAGATGTTAGCAGATCATATGAATTCTCAATTTACATGAGCCTTATAATTACATTGTTATAGCTACAGGAGATTTATGAGGAATGATGTTAAATTTTTGATACAAGGAAATACTTTTTGTATATATTTTTGTTTGAGGGCCATATCATGTATGTATTGTTGAGGACTCAAGAAGTGTAGTGTGGACTAAAGGTTTTTGGAGGAGCATTTGTTGAGAAAATCCAACATACAAAGATTCCAACATTTATTTTAAACTGCAAACTGCACTAACTGCTTCCTTGATAGCCATGTTTTCTTTTGAATTGAGACAAAACCCTATGATGAAGTCACTAAGGGCATCATCAAAGGTCACACGGCAGCATGACTGGCACTGCACTAGTTTGTCCATTTTACCAAACACTTGACCCTGTTCAGACCTGGTATCAACAGCTGCCCTGAGTGATCTGATCACAAGTGGACAGCTCTTAGTATGCATGTGCCTACATTCTTTTAGCTGTTTGAAAAGCAAGTGCGTCCTGAGCCACACTGAAATATTGCCTACTCAGCTGACTTCCTGTGACCCACTACAGTTTCATAGTCAAACAAAAGTATTTTTACACTCAGTGCCCATACGTTGAGATCCGATCAAAAGTGGATAGAAGACACACATCCAGTATGCCAGGTGACAAATTCCGAGCTGTCCCCTTGTGATCTGCTCTTTCAGGATACATGTCAAAACCAGGTCTGAACAGGACCTTTGTCTAGTAGCCAGCCAGACTTAGAAAAGCTCTTCCCTTTTGAAAATGGCCAACAAACAGATTGTTTGGTAATAAAACATAAATCTGCCTCCTTGTGTTGATTTCCCAAACTTATTAATACTAAAATACTATGAACTCGAGAAAACGTTTGTGTACCAACAGCAGCCAATAGGTTTACACAATAAAATCATAATATGCATAAATCACAGCATTTTAGTTTACCTTGTTTACCAGGCCCCGCCAAAATTTGAGGAAGCTGTTAGTGTAACTGTGGGCTACACTGTCTAAACTGACAAGACATGCTTCACCCCACAAGCACAACTGAGGTGAATCTTTTTTCTGCCTCGTAGCACATCATCAAGTTCCACCGTGCCTCCAAGGCCAACAAGAAGCCCATGCAGCTGCCCCGGGGGATGGTGAAGTCTCTCCTGTATCAGATTCTGGATGGGATCCATTACCTCCATGCCAACTGGGTGCTCCACAGGGATCTGGTGAGCGGCTATATTAGCTTCACTGCTCCAGTTTCCCATGCAGACGCACTCCAACATTGTTGATGTCATAGAAACACTGTCACCCTGGAGAGGTAGAAGTTTTCTTGCAGCGGTTATGTGTGGTATCACACATGGTGACATGGATATATATACTATACTGTATATACTATATATATACAATATATTATTTTTTTTCTCTTTTTTTTCAGTAATGTTTATCCAAACTGTCATGGTTATATTATCTTATATTATTATTAATAAATTGATTGACATTAAACATTGCAAACATTGCAATAAAATATATATAGTGTTAAAAACCCTAACCCTAACCCTTTTTTTATTATAATTTTTTTGGTGCTACCAATGCTAAAGTTAGCTTATTTTAGTTTGAGTTTTTAGATAGAAAAAAATCTAATGTTTGGCTAAAGAAGGGGGGGAAAAGCCTACATTATACACAGAATTAATCTGAATTCAAAATATAAAAAAATGACATGAACGTTTATTGTGTATTTTTTGGTTGTCAGGAGGAAAGTGATTGTAATTCCAGAGGAGGTCCTGAGGTTCGAATGTTGTTAGACTCTTGTCTAAACTATAACCTGGAACCTGGCTACACTGGTGGCGACACTGTAGCTGGGAGTCAGACTGGAGCTGAACACAGGGCTTCCTGTTGTGTGTCTTATAAGTGCAGAATGGAAGGAATTAAATAAAAATTGTGTGCACAGGAAGATGTCGTGCCATAAATTAGGTTTTGCATTAGCTTCCACAGTCTTGTTTTGTAAAGCTAGATTACGTTTTAAGGGAGATCTCATAAACGATAAACTCTGTGTAATCGAAATTATGATAGTGTTTATATTAGGGGTGTAACGATACACATATTCGTATTCAACCGTTCGGTACGGGGCTTTCGGTTCGGCACACGTTACGAACAGAGCGTAAATATGAGTTTCTATGCTCTCCCTGTATCAACTAAAATGTTACCTTAATCTGAAAGAAATCTAGGGGGTTGGGTGTGAGGGGAAACAAAATGGTAATGCGAGGGGGGTGTTTACAAAAAGTAAATTAACTAAAATAAACCATCATTTAGTTTATTCCTTCCACCAATTTTCTTATTGTTGACTCATTACAGTTCATATGAACTGAATGAGACTCATTCTAATGTGTTGCCATGTGTCCACAGGTGTGAACTGATGTAGTGAGAGTTGTCTACTTGTGATGAGACGTCTACCACGTCTGAACAGGGCCAATGATTGTAGACCTTATTGTCCCTACTTCTTTTACATCATCGAAAATAAAAAATGTTTTATCTACTAATTATCCAATATTTGTTTGCCATGCAAGCTTTAGGGAAAGCCATGGAAAAAAATTGAACAGGTTAACAAACAACTGACAGTCCTGCAGGCCAACATTGAACAAATCAAGTCTGACATTGAATTTAAAAAATATGAGATGCTCAATGTGGCAGTTCAGTACACTGCCAAGCTTGGTAGGCTCCAGAACCTGAGATTGGTATGATTTAAAAAAAAGTGAGGCTAGAAGACTGCAAACTTGTGGAATGTGTAAAAATATTGCAGAGGCATTGGTTATTGACCAAGCGCAGCTACAACAAATGCACTGGAGCCCTTTACTGATGCTACTTGGAGCAGGATAGAGTGCTTGTTCCAGCAAAAAAACTCTTCATGGAAGTGAAGTGGATCTTTTTGTTGATTGGTATCGTTTTCCTTTCCTTTTATAGGTGTATTTAAGACATTAATGCTAACTAATTAATAAACATTTTAAGTTTCACAGCTTTACTTACCTTTAACCTTCTTTCCCCATACTAACATTGAAACCAGTTACCAGTTTTAATGTTTTTGAGTGTTGTAAACCATTAAGGAAGACACAATGTACTAGTTAAGTCATATTACAGTTTGTATAGTCCCCTCTCCTTAACAACATCAACATCAACTGTCCCGCAGGATCTGTGTGGTTGTTATGCTCCCTGAAGTTCACACCACTCTTATCTGTACACCAACTCTTCCGACCCTCTGTAAATATTTTCACTACAGCTGCATAAAATGATCCGTCGTCAAACGTTTTACTGATGAATTGCACTTTGTGCTGTTGTTTTGCTGTCTCTTTGCCAGGGCTTCCTGCCATTGTGGCCAGACTACTGCACATGATTATCCCCTTCTTTTTGGATTCTTGTTGTTGGTCAGATTACCATGTTTATGCAGGTGCCTGGCTCTTTGTCGGTTCCCCCTGTGGATGTGAGTAACACGTAATGAAAAACTGCATCGCTAAAATGCCTTCACTTTATAAAAAATGCCTTATTGCTTTAGAAATCTATGGGAGAGCTACAAGTCTTACCGTGATTTATGTTGTTAGCACATTTTAGAGGAGGAGCAAGGAGGGCTGAGGGGGAAACGTGCTCCCACCAGCACGTCTTTGATGGCTTCTGTACTTCTGCTGTTACATAACTGTGTTTGTGCTCGTGCGTAGCATGTTCTTCTTTTCTACACTGCAGGAATCAGCCATGTGCTTTACATTGCACCACTGCATAGCGCTCATCCCCCACTTTGCCCTGCTACTCCTCCCTCTCTGTCCCACCCACCACTCACTCACCAGAAGGTTTAGCCGTGCCTCCTTCATCCTCCTCCCACCCCCAAGCCCCTGCAAGGGTTATGTAACCGCCTCTAGCCGTTACTGAGCCCACCGCCCTGCATGGTTAGCTGAGTCAAGATGCTGACTTTGCAGCTCTGCAGCGAAAGCAAAAAGCATGCACTTCAGAGGACTGTACCAAAAATCACTGTCAGGGGTGGTTTACTGAAGGCGATCGGTTGCTGCAGTAAATCAGGACTAATCTACTGTACTGTATATGCACATTACTGTATTCTGTTGGAAGCGGTCTGTTCCACACAGTCAGACTGCAGCAACATAGGGCAGATGATGATGATGATATTATCAGGACTTATTCACGAGGATATGGGAGGGGCAGATACTGTAAACGGACCTTTTGATGATGCACCTATAAAAAATGAGTGTTCAGAATGATACATTGTATCAATATAATCTTTAAAAATCTAAAAAATTGTTTAATTTATTTCCATTTCATTTGTATGGATATAATTTCAAACAAACAAAAAACTACTGTCTAACATTCCATGAAGAATCATGTTTACTAATGTTCACCTGATGTCATTCTTAAATTGTATCGTTTCCTAATCTGTCAGTGATAACTATATACAATAAAACAAACTGACGTGAACATACTTTCACACCTATAGTTTCACTCACTTGGTCCTGATTAAGGAAAACTGTGATTCGCATACACATTTATTACAAATTAAGTGATAAGTTAAGTTAAAAGGGCAAATAAATAAAGCCGGAGGTTCCCCACCCCTGATGTAAATTATGGAAATGTAATCAGTCAAAAGAGAGCAAGCTACCCTTTTCAAGCACACCCTAATTACAATGCATAGAAACAATCACTCACAAAGTTGTTTATTTGTTTAAAACAAATAAAAACAGATCAGCGAAAAACAATAGAAAGTATATGATACAATGAAAGAAATATATGTACATAAAAGTTGAAAAAGCTCAATTAAAATGCACATATTGATACTGCCCTGCGTCTGCTAAAAGAGATTCTTTTCTGCATGTTTTGTAGAGCATAAAGTTTAAAAGCCAGTTTCATCATATCATGCTATAAAGAGCTTTGAGTGGTCAATTCGACTAGGAAAGTGCTATATAAGTACTATTGTTTTTTAAATGTTACTAAAGGTCATCAGCCACAATTGCTTGAATTGTATAACTGGTATCACTACAAATCATAATCATACAAACAGTGTTACTGTTGATAAAAAACTTTCATGCCGTTGTCTTTGATTAAAGTAATGTAACATTAATAGATAATGTCTGTCTCCATGGGAACCTGTCTATTGTCCCAGATGACAGCTTTTGTGCATCAGTCGAGCATTCAAATCCAGTGTTTGCATTTGCTGTTACGTTACTGTGGAACACTCAAATAAAGTTGCAAGACTATTTTGCTTTCGGCAAATGATAAAACTGAATCTTTGATCAGCATTGCTTCCTTGTTGACATTAACTCGCTTTTTGTATTTAAGATTGTTGTGCTGACAAAATAATAAAAATGTTATACTAAGAGATAAGATGGAGCCTGGTCTCCTCTCGTAATAATAAACAAATAAACAATTCAGTGTCCTGCCGCTGCTGAATGCATGTAGGGGAAACACCAGAGTTCAACTGGAAACCGAGCCAAGACAATCCTTTTCAAGTGGCTATAATCCAGGTACACCAATTCGACCAGTTTAGACACAAACAGGTTGAACTACCTAACTGGGTAGGTGCTTCCAATATCTAATATAATTACATTCATATCCACTATTGCATTCAATTTGTTAACTGTTGGCATAAAAAATGCGATTATTCATTAACATTCAGGAAACTGAAACCTATGTCCCATCCTTACTCCAAACTCAGGGTGCTGTGGCTCAGTAGGTAGAGCGGATGTCCAAAAGATCAATGATTCAATCCCTGGCTTCTCTAGTCCCTGTGCCATGTGTCCTTAGGCAAGAAATTTGCCGGTAGTGTATCAATGATGTGTGATAGAAGATCCCTATGAATAGGTGAGTGTGACTTGTACTGTAAAGTGCTTTGTTGTGTCGATAAGACCAGAAAAGTGCAATATAAATACTATATTTACCATTTTGTGGAAATCTGTTCAGTAGTTTTTGCATAATCCTGCCGACAAAAAAATAAACCAATCAACCAACAAACAAACAAATGGACATTGGTGAAAACATAACCCCCTTGGAGGAGGTAGTATTTGTTCCAACATTTAAGAAGTAATTGAGGTAGGCAATGCCCAGATGATTCACAGAACCAAAACATGTCAATATGATCTTTTACAATAGGTTCTGAGTCATATAGTAGATGCCGCTCTGCAAAGACATCCACAAGCTCAGCCTTCAGACCTGCACATATTGTACATGTAAGGCAGATGGCCTAGGCTTTTGTTTTCTTTAATTTTTTTCTGTAAATGTCATTGTACAAATTCCAAAATTGACCACTTGCTCAATATTGCACAAAATTGTTATTAACTTGACATTTGAGCTGAGCTTTAAAGACAGCCTGTTAAATCAATATTCAGTTGTAGAAATGTGCCCCTGGCCCCAGAACTGGCCTAGTTTTTGAGACAAAGATGAAGATGGTTTTGTTAAAGAGGGCCATGTCCCTGAGGATTGGGTTTGCTGGTCCGCAGTGGGATGGGGTTTATTTTCCCTCGGCTCCTGATCCATTTCTGGAACCAACCAACTGTAACTGATTCATTTCACTGGATGATTTCAAGAGGAAGTCTGAATTTAGAAGTGTGTAGTGCGATTTTGGGCTGATTTTTAAATAACAGTATACAAGTGTATATCTTCATTCCAGCAGTAACAATATTTTACCATGTTTTTAACTGGTTCCTCTTTTCTGATTCCACTAATGTTTTTGTATTGTAATGTAACATTACATTTTGTAATGTATGTTTAGCAATAACTGTTTTACAAACAAGATGAATATGTCGTATTTTAATTCAGTTAGGCCCTGTTTAGAATTTGAAAACAGAACTATTGAGCCTGAACCCATCGGGCCTTTTAACAGATGCTTTCCTTTGTGTTTGGTGATTGCTGCATGTCTTGTTGTGGGCGTGAATAATAGATTCCATTATTAGTGCTGTTTCTATAGCAACAAGACATGTTTGCCAGGAAGATCTGAGTCCAACGAGCCAGAGGGTTCACATTCACAAAGACACCCAGAGAGAATTGACAGGCTTTTTGATGAGAAGCAGACATTGCATCCTGGTGCATGACTGAACCACTGTAAACTTCAAAACACTGGCTTGTGACTTTGTTCCTGAGATTACATGTGCAGCTGTCTGTCTGTTTGTTTGATATTGCTGGGAAATTTGGTAAACAACTCTGTACGCATAAGCCAAAATTATAGGAAGTGTAATTGTTGTGTGTGATGTGAGGTCAAAAACACACCAGTCCTAATGTATGTGTGTCCGTGTTGCCCTCTCTGTGATCCCTGTGGTGAGAGTCTCAACCAGACTCCCCCATGTTGCCGATTTGATGCGCAGATGGTGTTGGTTTTTGTCTAACCTGTGCAATTTGTTTATATGACCATAAAGGCAATGCTATTCTGATTTAATTTCTCCTCCAGCTCATGACACAAAAGGTCACATCATACTGTCAAATGTTACACAACACATTTTGCATCATAATGGATTCTAGGAATGAAACATGAAACGCTATTTTGGCTAAGGAGCAATGACACGCAGGGTTTGGCGCTCTATGATGCGGCAAAGTGCACAGCTGTGCATAATGGCACTGCATTCTGACTCAGCGCTGCACAAACCAGTGGCTGCCGATTTGTCAAAGCACAGTTTGTGTCCAGAGCATTTAATGAACTGAAGCAGAAGCTACAATATAAAGCAGCTGTGGGCAACAGACACAATAAGAATCGCTTATTCTAATTCATGGATAAATGCAGACTGACATTCCTGAAGGTTTTAAAGGGCCCATATTGTACACCTTCTGATGTTTTATTTGAAGTTTTGATATCCTTAAGAAGATATATCTTATTTTTTTAGTACCAAAAAACATCTCAATATGGTTTTTATAGTTCTTTTTTCATGAATTCCGCAAAGAAACATGTCGATTTTGGCCTGTAATTAATATGGAATGAGCCTCTCTTCTGATTGGCTGACTGCTTTCTGAGTGACGCACAGCCAGGCCAACCACCTCCTCTGTTCACCGTGTGTCTGTTCACCGTGCTCAGAGCCGTGCTGTCCCGGAGCAAGGGAGCTTCTGCTCTGGAGAAACTATCTCCCTGCTCCCCGACTACGCAAAATTCATCTGTAACAGGTGTGGGCGGCGGGGTCCCGCGAGGTGGAAGACGCCAGAGCGATCTGCTGAGCAACTGGAAGCTGCACAAAGCTGACGTGACGTGTCCGGCAGAATCGCGGCTGTTCTGGACTTACCCTAGCAACAGCTCCATGTCGCAGGCCACGGCCGACACCGGTTACCGGTGAATTTTGTATTAATATGCTTAGGAAGCATGTGCAATTATGTAGCTTCCTGACATCCAACGACTGAACAGCGTTTCCTCGACATTTTCTCATGTTGCTGATCGCTCAGCAACAGAATGACGGGTGAGCGCTGGGGGCAAGGCTGACGGCAGTGACTGCGTAGCTGTGACATCACATTTATGCGGAAAGTATAAAAAGCAGCTGCTGAATGCAGGCTGTGTATTTGTCTGTTTATTGGCCTATTTGACACTCATGGTACTAACAGAGCCCCTAGACGTTATTTATTATGAAAAAAGAAATTCAATTTTTACAATGTGGGACCTTTAATGTTGATTTAAAACTTGCTGGGGGGGTGATTGGGAAAATGGTTCTGTCATTACGGCCCATTTGTCACATTTATTTAGTTTGCTCTTGTTGGTGGCAGCAGATTAACGGTGGACCAGAAACAGATGTCCTTGCAGGACAAATGTGTCACATTTAAGGCGCATTTCCACAAAAACGACTGACTTTGCACTGCCTCTTCTGAGATAACCTCCCACACCTCTGCACCTTGTTGGCACCAAAATACCACAGAGAAGCACTTAGCAAAGGTCCAGGTCAGAAAGTGCTGCTGGCAGCGGTCGTTGCGCCGCCTATGTGTATTATGAAATGTGTCATGATCATCCACCTCTGCTGTTCCCCTAAGCCTTATTTGGAGAGTTGCACTTTATCTTACGGCCTAACTCTGCTTTCATCAACCTAATTATAAGCAGCAGCAGTTTTCAACTTTTCATCCAAAATGCTCTGTTACATCCTGTATATGCTCCTGCCCAGCACCTAACTGCAAACTCTCTACAAGGCAAAATGAGTTTGTATTTGGTTAAATTTTCCGTTTCACTTTGTCACCTTTCAGAACAACTTCATCCCCAAGTTGATAAAAACAATGCTGCAGATTCCATGAGAGTTTTATTCACTTTCACAAAATGGCTGAATGACGCTGATTTGTTGTTGTGCAATTCAATAGCCTAAAGGGCAGCCAGTATAGGCCACTGAACACATACAGTACATGTCAAATATTTGAGAAAAAATACTCACTTATGAGTTCTGGTGTTTGGTTAAAATCATTGTCCCATGTGACCGTTATAGTGGAAGTTTGTACATTCAAAATTAAAGTGAGCGCTTAATGTTTATTACACAGTGTCTAATATTTCTCTGTCTCTGTCTCTTCCAGAAACCAGCCAACATCCTGGTGATGGGGGAAGGTCTTGAACGAGGAAGAGTTAAGATCGGTAAGCTGGATTGGAAAAAAGAAATTCTGAAAAGGCCTCGACTGATTCTGATTTGTAGATTTTACAGATGCTATTATCACCATGGCAGTAGATCAATGAGCTGTTGACTTGTTTGAGTGTATGACAGCAGCAGCTCTTAACCTTCTGCCTGAGAGGTCGACAGGGAGCTCAGATCAGTGCTGTTGCATAAGCGAGCTGGCCAGGAGACTGATGAAGGGTAAATGCTGCAGTGCTGCAGTCTATTTTTAAACTTTGTGCACCAAGTAATAGTATTAGGTTGTTTTAGTGTAACTAGACCCTCTGCAACTGGTGCTGCTGAGTATTTCTCTGGACTGAGTGACTATTACCGCACATCTCTGCTCCAGCTCACAGTTACACAGTCACAAAGTTCACAGTTACTTCTCAGCGAGATGGGACCAACATTTATGAAGCTTCTAACTAAATTTTAATAATCCAAGCTATTTAACGACTGAAAAAATACAATTATTTACATAAACTTGTGTTTATTACACTGCTAAAAAGAATTAAGAGAAGACTAGAATCACACGTCAGATTTTTTAAATCTTTACTGATGTACATGTATATAATTGTGTGGACCTAGTGTTTATTTGCTAACTACATTAAGCTTCTCTTCCCACCTCCAACAGCTGATATGGGTTTCGCCAGACTATTCAATTCTCCGCTTAAGCCGCTGGCGGACCTCGATCCAGTGGTGGTTACGTTCTGGTACAGGGCCCCTGAGCTTCTGCTGGGGGCCCGGCACTATACAAAAGCAATTGGTGAGTACAGGGTCATGAATGCAAAGAATGCCTTTCTGTTTGTGTGTTGAAAGTAGCCATGAACACACAACTCTCTACATCAACTGGATACTTAGTGAAAAGGAATAATTGAAGGAGTGGATGCTGATTCAGGGAGACAGAAACCGTGGATGTCTTAAGCAGAAGCATTTATTATAAGAGCTCAATATATATCAAGGAGATTTCTGGTTTGTTTACACAGATCAACAAGGTGATCAGTGTATGGCGCCCCAAGACAATCTGCCGGTTCCCGGTCTCTGTGGTGTATTTAGTTCAGGGTAATGTTGTCATCTCCCCGCGGCTATGACACCTCGAGAGAGACTTCAGCTGCTTGATGACTGTTGTGGCTTGGCACAGACCGGTTGACCTTGTTTGGTGCCTGAGAAGACTCGTCTGAACAGTTTCTCAGGGGAGGATAGACAAAATTCCACACCTCTTAGATCTCTGAATCTCAAATGAGGCAGATGCGATTGTTTGTGAAGGTTGACATTTTTGGGTCAAGTCCAGTAGCAGGTATAATCAGTCTTTTAACATGTCCCAGAGTCTAGGGTCTCCCAATGTGAGAAGGAATGCATGTTGCTGACTTACCAGGCCTATATTTATCATTCCTGGAACATGAGGCCTCTACTGAGTTTATGGTTCTATAAAAGTGTGTGAGGTATTAAAAAAAAAAGAAGAATAGGAAATAAAAACTAAAGCCCAATATATCAGTTGGCCGATTACATTGGCCCATATCAGCCTTTGTCATACATATCGGCATTTATGTTTGCCGAAATTAATAAAAACTCTCCTTGTTTTTAGAGGAACCGTTTAACATTTATTTGCTTTCTAGAATGAATTGCGGGTATGTTTCTCCTATCTTTTCGTTAAATATAAGTCTATAGCCAGCAGCTGGTTTGCCTAGAACAATAACTGGAAACAAGGAGAGCAGCCAGCCTGCCTCTGTCTTAAGATAACACAATATGTGGATGTACATTTAAGAGTCATATTAATCTTCTCATCTAAATATTTCCCAAAATGTAAAACAGACAGTTGGGAATCTGTGAACCATCTTTGGTGAAGTAAGTTGACATCTAGTCTAATTCCGGTTCGTCATTTTATTCCAAATAATCTCAGCAAACCTAATTGTCAGATGTTTTTTAATTTTTTTCTTTTTACTTTACTTTACTTTGCAGCAGAAAGTGGAAGAAAAAGCTCAAATTCAGTCAGATATTGCAGTAGTAGGGTGAAAAATAACAGGTATATTTACATTCACTAACAAGCATTGGTCAATACTGAAGGCACTCTTCATATAGTCTGCATCACCAACCTCCAAAACTCACTCAAAACACATGTCTACATGTCTCAAAATGAACTTGTTCGACCAGAACTCTGACAACAACTCCCACTCAAAAAGCAAAACACTGTCGGTCACAGCACACTGACTTAAACAACACTAACAGGGAGAATCACATACTGTAAATGATGAACTTTTACCTTCGAACTTTTAATGATTTTCATATAAATCAGTATTATATTATAGAATAAGAAAGACTGTAAGAGTTCTAGTCATCCCTCTCTCCTGCATTTCGCAACAAGTTCTCATCAATACTACCGTTCTTGGTCTTCCTCTCCTTTGTCCTCCACACATCCTCCCTCTCCCTGGCACTCTTCTTTACCCACCAAACTGTTCTCCATGATTTCCAAACAGAATCTTTCTGAAGTCGTCCCCTTGTGTTTGGTAACAAGACTAAAAACACATTGGTAGGCTTCAGGTAAAAATTGCAATCAACTATGTTTGAAATTCCTTATTATTTCATTTTATTGTAAATAGATATGTAAAGATTTTCTATATATATTTGATGTGTTCCTGCACAGATGCATGACATTTTCTATCATTCTGTTTTAAATGTGCTATAAAAAAATATTTCTAAATCAGTGTTTTAGCATTTGAAAAATGTGCAAATATATAGTTTTTTGCAGTTGGTGGAGTATGAATGAGAAAAGAGTTGATGGTTTTTGCAAAATGTGTTATGAAAGCAATGACAAATGAAAACCCCAAAAGAGCAGTTTGGTCCACATAGTGTGAGGAGTTCTGACAATGTGACTTCAGTGTTTTGACCAATGCATGTTAGCAAATCTTTCCAGAACTGAGCTTCTCTCAGTTTAAAATAAAACACAGCTTTCGTTTACGCCAGGAAGACTAATGTGCTGGAGCTAATGTACCTCAAGAACACTCAGACTAAGTGGCGTCTGTGCGTGTGTTTGTGTGTGTTTGTGTGTGTTTGTGAATGCCTCAGACATTTGGGCAATTGGCTGCATCTTTGCGGAGCTGCTAACGTCGGAGCCCATCTTTCACTGTCGCCAAGAAGACATCAAGACTAGTAACCCCTTCCATCATGACCAGCTGGACAGGATATTCAGCGTCATGGGTTTCCCTGCAGGTCTGCACACAATGCTCACAGCTCAGTCTGAAAACAGACATGGCCACAGGCCACAGCCTGTGATAGCCTACTGTTTTAGCTGGGTTTTCAAATTACAAATTGTATAATTATCGAATGTTTCATTTAAAATTGAAGTTGGACAGATAATTAATTAGAATAGAACATAGCTCATTATGCTAAAGCAAAATCCAAACCAACATTACAGATAATTGATAAGTGAGATAAAAAAATGCATTTTTATCTATTTGCAAGTTAATCTATATCACAATCAAGTGTGCTGAAATTGAAGGGTCTTAATATGTTATGAAGCCACTGTAAATATACTGTATAAATTGTTGTATATGTAAAACCATAAGCTTGGTTGTGCCTCCGTGTTTCACAGATAAGGACTGGGAGGACATTAGGAAGATGCCAGAGTACCCCACTCTGCAAAAGGATTTCAGGAGGACAACGTAAGGACATGCTGTGATGATCTGATCATCATCATCAGAAGCAGCAATAGACCAATAAACAAATAGACCCACAAACAAAAACAGTCACACTACCCTTTTAAGTGTGTTGCTGTGTTTTCTTACCCAACAGGTACGCAAACAGCAGCTTAATCAAATACATGGAGAAGCATAAAGTCAAACCAGACAGCAAAGTTTTCCTGTTGGTATGTACACAAATGCGTACATTTACTATATTTACATTTATTTTATATTGTATGCATTCTAATCAAGGGGTGACAAGCTTTTCTGTCTATTTCGAAAAACGTCTGTCCACTTTGAAATTACACACAAGTTTGCTGAGAGCCCGGATTTACCAGTTTTCCACCCGCACTAAATGCAGCCTACATATGTGAATTTTTGTGGAGCAGACTGAGGAAAAAGAGTCTCTAAAGTCCACACGCACGTATAAGATCAATATTTTCAGATGTTTGTACACACAGGAAGCTATTTAAAAGCGAACATTATTACATCTATGAAGTTGATGTTTAAATTTTAATGTAAAATATTAATATATATTCAATTTCTGATGTATGCATTTGTAAAACAGTTGCAACTCTTATTTTTCACGACCAGATCATGTGAAACAAATGTGTCACTATTTTCTTTCCATAGAGTACAGCATTTGCAAAGAGTAAGTCATAAAATGTCTGAAAATGTACAAAAATGAACCAATGTGTAGTTTTTGAATCTATGTATTGCAAACATGTGGACACATTGTAAACGCAGCACAGCAGTGTGTGATAGTTATCGGTGTATACCATATAGTATACTGTGTAGGACCAGAATCTAAGATTTTCCATTCAGATACTGTAGCCTTTTTTTTTTGCTTTATTTGTTCTATAAGGGCCATCCATCTTTGCGCACAAAGGCTTAGTTTTCTGAAGCCAGTTTTTGGCACAAGTTTAACAGCAGTAATCCTGGATAATTCAATAAATACATTCATATAATTTCTGTACAAATATATTCCCAGTATTTTTACAAAAGAGGACAGGACCAGAAGATGTGACTATAGTGAGCATAGATTTCCCCACAGTCACAGAGGACTTTGGTGTTACAGCTTGAGGCAATTGACCTTGTTGAACTAAAATATCTCATCTGAAACCTCCATGTACTCTGCATTTGGACTATGTAAATGTTTCCAAATTCATCTATTCGTTTGACCAGAAGTGTTGCTAATAATTGAAACACTTCTACACATGACTCGGGTCATATTTGGTCCTTAGACTCCATTTACAGGCATTAAAATGTCTCTTGTATCCAGATCCAGCTCCCATCACATCTTCCTCTTGTTTACATAGGGGTCCAAAAGGTAGAAGAGGAAGAATAGAAAAAGATGGTAGCCACTCGTAAAGCTGTGTTATTGTGTTTTAAATGTGACATATCATGATGTCCTTGGATATTGATCTATAAATTCGTTGATTTGCACAGAGACACAAATATGATGACAAACGATTGCTTAATCTGAATAAAGTGTAGATATCTAATCTTATTGGTTACACCAAGTTAATGCATTACTACACTACATGGTGTTGTACATGGAACTATGCATGATGTAATTTCTTCATGATGTCACTGCAATGTTTCTCATTAATTACCAAGACTGTGAGTCTTACACTGTTGACAATCCCTTAAAAAGCCTAAAACTGAGAGTCAGCATTGTAACCTCACTGTTATTATTGCAGTTCTAATACAATTTATATTTTATATATATATTCATATGTCACTGTGCTAATACTTTCTTTGTCCAAAAATATTGTAAGATTGTGTGTTGTCTTCTCCGTCCTCAGCTCCAGAAGCTCCTCACCATGGACCCCACCAAAAGAATAACGTCAGAGCAGGCACTGCAGGACCCGTACTTCCTGGAGGACCCATTACCAACCACTGAGTGAGCCTTAGTACTCTTTGAGGAAGATTTCCTTTTTCTTGATTCAGCAAAAGTAATACAGGCCCGCAGGGATTCACTCACTTCAATATTAAGCTGCCTTTATGGTCTTAGTTTTACAGTATGATTGTTGAGAGATATTTGAATCACTGATTTCTGTCTTGCTGTCTATAGTGTGTTTGCTGGGTGTCAGATACCCTACCCTAAACGAGAGTTTCTCAATGAAGATGAGCCAGAGGAGAAAACTGAGAAGGTAATTATCCACCGTCAATGTCTGTCAGGACAAGTCACAGCAAGAAAATAGTTCTGTGGAATGGCCAGTGGGACAGACAATTCCATAAGGCCTTTAGATTTTATACTGTCAGTCCACTTCCACTTTGCTTTGTTGACTTTGTTAGAATACATATTTGTTTTGAGATAATTGACATGGCAGAAAATAATCACAGTATCTCAATTTAATTATGAATAATCAAAATAGAAAAAAAAAAAATCTTCTTTGTGGTTATACAATAATACAGATAATTATACAAATGCAATACTCACATTAGTCATAACCGAGCAGCTTTATTGAGAGAGTGAGAGAAGTACAGTACCAGCACGCTGTTGCAGCCAAAGAGAGGTGTGTATTCCATTAGTGCTAGTCATGTTACTTTAATCTGCCAAACGTGTGTAGATCAGCTCAGGTTGCAGTATAGTTACTGAAAGGGAGGAAAGCCGGGATAAGAGTTAAGCTAACCCAGCTTGGACCTAAGAGAGCCAGGAGAGAGATGCCTCTTTGCCCTCCACCTAAGTCAATGCCTGTCTGGGTGGGTCACCATGGCGTGGAGATGATTCATTGGTTGGATTGGTATTTTAAGCTATGTTTGGCTGCCAAAGAGCAACGTTACCAGCGGAAACACTAATAGGGTGATGTGCTGCAACACACTTGCAGACTCAGTGTAGCTCGTTTGCAGTGTCACAGGAATAAAAAATGACACCAGCGTGTCATGCTATTGCAATGGTGGACTGCATTGGTAGTCTTACGTGGTATGTGCTGAAGTGATGGAAGTAGTCGTAGGCTAATATTTACCTGTGAGTTGTGACTGACATCATTCATTTTATTCCCCATTGTATATTTTTACTCTTTGGCGAGTGGTAGGTGCTAATTTTGGTCCTGCGAAGAGCACAAGACTTTTGCATGTTGCATGCAAGAGATGAGACTGCACACTCTGGGGCAGAGCGGCAGAAAGACAGGCAACAAAGGAAAGAGAGGGACAAGGATGTGCTTCAACACTGAACCAAGGGCTCTGGAGGGAGAGGTCACTGTTCCATGTTGCATAGGCAAAATCTAAGCTGGTACAAGCATAGGTTCAGTATTCCTAAGCTGTCCCACTCTACCTATTTGTGGAGTTAGTCTTCCAAAGAAAGAGGCTGCACAGATGATCAAAACTGTGGAAATAATTAATCTGGACTGTCACAGGCAGTGATGCAAAATGTATGACTGCATAGCAAATCGAGATTGCTCGTCAGGATGTCGACTTATATGTTCCCTAAGCATACACATACATATAAAACATAAGCACTGAGGATTCAAACAGAAAGATCAGACTGCAGGTCACAGAAACACACAAAAAGAAAACAATTGAGTCCTGGGACAAAGTTGTATGAACTGATGCAACATAAAAATCAAACTGTCAAAGTGATGGGGAAAGAAGGAACAGCTGTGAGCCACAGCCACCACCTTGTCTGTCAAACGTGGTGCTGCCTGTCTTCTGGTTCCAGTAGAACTGAAACTGTCATTTATTGATGATTTCACTGCTGACAGAAACAATGAATGGAGCTCAAAATATAATATAAAGCAGAATTTTTCTGTAGGCAAAGCAACCAAAGCTTTTCAGAAGAGTTGGAGTGTCTAAAGCTGAGACTTGGCTCTTTAATGTGGTAGCCATCGTTTTATTACAAGTTCAATGTGCTAAAAACTTCAACTTAGAGTGACCAAACAGGTCATTTTTTAGGTAGTGACATTTGAAGAAATGAACTATACACTGTTGTATAAATCATATAAATATCAGCCCTGTGATGGACAGTAGTGAAAGAAGTCCCGCCAATACAAATGCTCGAACAATTGCGAGTCAGTCCCAGCTGTCAAACGTGACGTTTCAGGTGTTGGTCGTTTTCTTTCATTTGTCAGGCTCACCAGTTGCAGCTTGTCTGCTTTGAAGTGGCTCTGGGTTTTAAGGTGACTCTGTGACAGTTTTTACATTCCACTCATAAAGGGTTTTGTTTCGTTGTGGAAAACTGTTATGCCTCTACATGAAGTTCGCAACCCATTAGAATCTCTCCTCTCTGTCTCTTCCCTGTCCTTTCAGCTTTTTTTACATTGTAAAAAAAGGATTTAGCTTTGAGTTTGCCAGAGGCAGGGTCACACTGTACATGCAGAAACAAAGTGCAGCACAAGGCTGACCTCTGTATATTGGGCCTGTTGCATCTCATGGTTGCACCATGAGAGGCTGAGAATGACACGCTAGAAAAAGCCCCTTACCAAAGTGGGTAGTAGCTGCATGGTTTTAAAAAGCACATCTCTCTTGCAATCTGAAAGGAAGGAGAGCACAGGGACAGAGATAGACGCCTGCTTACCTCCTCCATCACATTAGCAGCTACTATCTAGAAAACATCATGTGATCTGAGTGTGTTGCTTCACACCCGAGTCACCACATAATGGACTGTGGATGGCTGTAGCTCAGGAGGTAGAGAGGCTCATCCAGTCCACGAACTGAAGTGTCCTTGGTCAAAACACTTAACCCTCAATTGCCCCTAATGGCTGTATGAATGATGAGTGATAGAAAAAGTTTTGCATATAGAAGAGTTTTATGAATGTGTGTGTGTGAATGAGTGAACTTGACTTCTACTGTAAGGCACTTTGGGTGGTGAATAAGACAAGAAAAGGGTTAAATACAGATAAATGCAGTCCATTTAGCATTTACATAAAGCACGATGCAACCCTGGGTGTTCCCAAAAAAGACACAAATTCAGTCTAACATGGACATGCAGAAACCCAACATACAAAATGAGACAAACATGAAATGGAAACAAAACACAGGATTCAAACAATGAAACAGAATATAACTTATTTTCCTAGTGTTCCTTACTCGATGATAAAAACAAAGCCTCTGCTACACTACACGCTCGAGTGAAAGTAGAACATAGAAAACAACACTAAGCACTTTCAACTATCTCTTCTCTTTCCAATTCATTATATTGAGCTTTAACACCTTTTTAAAAATAAAAAATAAAGTAATCTCTTCTCAGGGTGTGCTCCCCACACATCCTTTTGTCAAGTAGTAGCAGAATATTTATAGGTCTTTGAGCATGATTAAACTATATAAATAGTCTGCTGTGGGGCGATTGTACATAAGTTGCTGCCAAATACTGAACCCTATTTACCATGTTTTTTCATTCAGTAATTTAAAATGCCTTCTACTTAAAGGGACCCTAGGGAGGTAGTATCCTTTTAAACAACTTAACAAAAGTTATGATTACATTCAGTGTTACTCACCGGAACCCAAAGTGTTTATTATACAAATGTGTCAATTGCAAAAACCTTTTTGAAGTATTTTAACTTTGTCAATCAGAGGAATAGAGTGACACAATTAGCAAGACTGTGTTCTGTGTCAATCACATGCATGCATTCATTTATTAGCTTCCTGATGTACTTTCAAGCAAGTAACCAAAATGACTTCACACACGCTTATTTTTTGTTTCTAATCAGACTACCTCTCCACCACTCCCTACAGCTGGACTCTTGTTCACTTATGTTAACCCTCTGCTGGTTCCTGTCTGCAGAACCAGACCCAGCAGCACCAGCAGACTACAGGCCAGAATCAGACCCAGAACCAGCAGCAGACCACAGCCCAGCAGGCACCCTCCCAGCAGAGCTCTGCCCAAACAAACGGCACTGCCGGAGCCACAGGGGCCACTGCCGGTGGGGGATTACAACATGGCCAGGACCAGGGGCCGCCCAACAAGAAACCTCGGATCGGGCCCTCTGGGGCCTCCTCAGGCACAGGGGTGCTACAGTCAGAGTACCAGGTCTGTGGGATTTCTACACTGGCAGGTTGAAGCAGGATGAAGTTGTTGGCTTGTGACACGCTATGTTTTTCTTAGTGTCATCGAATCCCATGTTGATCCAAAGCCAGATTTATCTTATACACATATATTTTTTGTACAACAGAGCTCCTTTCTCAGCCTCTACACTGTCACTGGAGCAACTAATGTGAATTAATCCACCTTTTCAAATAATCCCCAAATCAATTTCTTGCTGTTTGAGGAGTGTTTGCTAAAAATGACAGTGACAATGTTTTGAGAAATTGCTAAAACTTTTTTTTGGCTCAGCTGTAACTTTAATATTTACAAGCCATTTTCAAGGTTTACATTTTCAGTAGAAATGGGTTCAGTCAGGGTAGGGAAGTGAAAAAGTACTAGGAGAGGGGCTAACCAATAGTTCGCTGTATAGAATGTAAATACCAAGGTAGCGATGATGGTATGTAACATTGTAGGTAATATTGCATATGACTCAGCAACGCACATTTTTAAAACAGAACCTTATATACAGGATCATTCAATCAATTTGATGAAGTGCTTTTAATTTGCATTAATTAAATTCACTGGATCGACCAAAGACCAGACATTCCCAATTATGATTTTATCTATATTATTTGTCTGTTTTCTCTACTGTCTCTAATGTTCAGATGCCCCTGAGAAAACTCATGTTGTGAGAAGAAGTAAATAGAAACCCTGCAGCAAACTAACACTAAACATGAGCCTTTGTTCAAATATCAATGTGCTACTGCTTAAAAATTGGGAAAAAAGATACATTCATTTTGTATATGTTTGGGCAGTGTGAGAGCAAAGGACTATATTTTTTGGCATTGCTAAAGTGCTCACTGAGTGTATAATGAATCTCGAAAAAATTATACATATATCAGAAAATATACCAGTTATCATTTAGTTTCGATACATGACATGACATTACATTGATTTAGCTGACACAAACTGCTTTCAGTCATATCAGAAGTAGACAAGTAGCATTATGGGCCTTGCCTATAGGGCCCACACTGGATTTTAGCCAGACCGGGAATCAAACCCCCTGAGGCTTCCATGCCAAAGTCAGTAGTATAAAACACTGAGCTATGCCAGCTTTCAAGATACATTTTTACTTCCCTGTAATAGTGTCCTGACTCCATTAAAGCTTTTTCTAAAAGTTTCTCCTCAACAAATGGAAGTGGAGGCAAAGGCTGAGGATCATTTGGCAAATTGTTCCTTGTTCAAGTACTTTTCGTACTTCAAAAAATCTTAGGAAACTAAACGTTTTAACAATTTTATGTTTATTTGTAACTCTATTAATACAAAACACCAACCCTTTATCCTAAAGGGGCATAAAAATTTAGCATAAAAAACTGATAAAACACTGAAGTGCCAGAGTTGGTGTCATCTACACATCTGTAAAGAGTCAGCAGACTAGTGTCAGGACATGGGACCTGTGGCCAATCAGATTTCAGCTGGGGCCAGTGCCCCTCTGCCTGTGATTGGAGGAAGTACAGATGATGGACATTTCTTTAGATGTTGACAAATGTTAAGGAATGTCAGCAGTGTGTGTGTGTGTGTGTGTGTGTGTGTGTGTGTGTGTGTGTTTTTGTGTGCGTGCGTGTGTGTGTTGTGTGTGTGTGTGTGTGTGTGTGTGTGTGTGTGTGTGTGTGTGTGTGTGTGTGTGTGTGTGTGTGTGTGTGTGTGTGTGTTGTGTGTGTGTGTGTGTGTGTGTGGCCTGCTGGCTGCTGGCTGCTGCTGACTGATAAGAACTGTACATTCCACATTGTCCTCCTGACAGTTTTATCTTCAGCTCGAGTTTTATCATGTGGTTAAAGAGGAGGGACTTTTGTGAGAGGGGGAGAGTGTGATGAAATGAGGGCACTGACAGGGAAAGCATGTGCCAGTGAGCACTGCACAGAGCAGTGCAGCGTGATAGAGGTGACTGGTTTGACCCCTGGCCACAGGCAGTAACCGTAACATGGAAGTTATGTTATAACATGGAAGTTATATTATAACATGGAAGTTATGTTAAGTTATATGGCAGGTTACGGAGAACACCTATCCCTATCTTAAAAGACTCTTGTAGAGTCTTTTCAGATAGTCTCATGTGTTGAAACTGGTGCTGATTAAACTTTACAGTCATTGTAACTGCAGTAGTTTTAGCTATGTGTCCCTAATAAACTGCAGATTGAGTGTATATAGCAGGGGCTGGGGCTGCATATGAGACAGCTGGGGCTGTCAGGCTTCAGCAGATGTATAAATAAACCAGTGGAATGGCCTGACATACCAGGATGGTGGCTAGCTGTCTGACTGTGCGTCACTGTCAGCGTCCTACTTTTACCCTCATTGATCGCACATCCCACCCCTCTACAGGCTATCCCACCCTGCACTACTCTCTAACCAATCTCTTGAATACATATAATGTTGCACATGTGGCCTGGACTGTGGGTAGACCTGACATGCCCATTCCTCACACTCATGGGTCAAGCTCCAAACCTACAATTACCATGATACAATTAGATTTTCCTAACCCAAACCCTGTTTTTGGCCCTTAGCTGGGATGTAAACACCCACGTCTACTCCAGCAGAGTCACACAAGATTTTGTATTAATTCATAAAAAATGATTTAATTAAAGCACTAAAAGACAATTGAATGACGCTGCTGATGTAGCTGTTCGGGGAAGAACTAGTTTGGAATAATTTATGTACTGTCACTTTGTTGATTCTGCGACTTTAATATTCAAATGCAGTAGGGTATTTTTCTCTTAAGTGGGGTAGGTTAGTGACATGAAATGGACCTGGACACAAAAAAGTACAGTACTTGTGTAAAAAAAAAATATTTCCTCCATTAAGTAACACTTTGACATTTTGAGAATCTTTGTCATGATTAAGATGTAAAGCTTGATACCACTATTTATTTTTAAACTAAACCCGGAGCTTATGCCAGGATGTTATTATCTTAGCTTAAAGACTAAATGGACTGTATTTATATAGCGCTTTTCTAGTCATATAGACCACTCCAAGCGCTTTGCAGGAAAGTCACATTTCACCCATTCACACACATTCATACAGCACTACTATTTACCGCGCATTTTTCTGTCACAAACATACACTTTCGGAAGAGCCGTCAGAGGCAATTTAGGGTTAAGTGTCTTGCCCAAGGACACAAGGGCATGTGGACGAATGACTATACCTCCTGAGCCACAGCTGCCCCTAGAAACAGAGGGAAACATGTAGCCTGACTCTGTCCCAAGAATCTGTTTCTCCCAACTCATTGTCTCGTGACCCCCTGAGGGCCCCGACCCCAAGTTTGGGAACCACTGCATTAGGTGGCATTGCTCTGTGTTAGCCTCCTCAAAACCTATATGAACTGCTCACACACAATCAGAGTGATATGTTTGGTTTGAAGATGTCAGTTGCATTGAGCTGCTCACTTCTGTGTTTCTCTCCACGCTTCCCTCTGCCTCTCCTTCAGCACTCCGGCTCCCGCCTTGGTTACCAAAGCAATGTCCAAGGTTCCACACAGCCCCAGAGCACCATGGGATACTCTTCGTCATCCCAGCAGAGCTCCCAGTACACCCACCAGACACACGGTTACTGAGGCTCCCGGACACTCCTGAACCAGCAGAGGAGTCTGCTCCTCCTCCTTCAGACAACCCTCAACAACCTCAGCAGACGTCAGGGGATGCCCTCGGCTCCCCCTTCCTGGTCGGACCTCACTCTGTGCATTACATCATTCCAAGTCAGCCATTCTCCTTTTTGACCCTCCCTCAGCTCTGACCTCTTTAATTGCCTTTGTCGGCACTGATACATGAAGGCAAACAAACATAGGAACCAAAAAATGGAGCAAGAAGTTCTGCCTCGTCAGACTGCTGAACCATGTGTAGTAGAACTGAAAGCAATGTAACATAGATGTGAAGGCATCACACACAGACTCAGAACCATGGCATTTATAAACTCAATGCTCCTCACCAGGAAGTACCGCAGCTGTGTTCAAACGTATATGTACATTATATGGCACCTTTTTTTAATATTTGAATTGTTTTCTCGCTTTTTTGCTAGAGTTTTCAAGTTTGTCTTGTTAGTTGATGTCATTTTAAATATTGTTACATATGGAAGCTGTGCAGGTATGAGAATGCCTTTACTGTCATCTTCAGTGTACTATTACCTTGGATAATCAAAAGAAAGGTTTGAGCTAACACTGTCCTCTTTAGAAGGAGAAAAGATACAGATTCAATGTTTCATCACAGAGAAAAATCAGCTCATTTACTGATGCTATTGCAGGGAAATATTAAATGCGCAATTTATCTTAATATTCTTATTATAGGGTTTCTGTATTCAGACCTCTCTTTATCTAGATTTGGATTTTTTTACTGCTCACAGTCCTGTATATTCACTCCACTTCATGTAGGGATCAGAATCATCAGACAGCCGGGCTTCTCTTTCTCTGACCGCCACAGTGTGTGTGTTCTGGAGGTTGGACACCTTTTGTTTGTGGTCAGCATCTCCACAGTGTTTTCTTACTCAACAATGTTAATGTAATTTTTTCTGTGACATGCATATTATTGTAGAACTGAAATACTATCAAGGTTTGTGAACACGAACGTGCACATAAATGTACAGGGCAGCTAACAGTACCCCCCCCCCCCCCCATATGCTTCTTGAGACTGTTACTGCCTGGTTTCAGATTGTTTTTTAAGGTTTTATTGGTATCATTGTTGCCCTGTGTGAGCGTGTGTGCATGTGTGTGTGTGATCTGAATTTTTTTTAATATTGTTTATCGTTTTACCTACTAGAACTGCACTGACCCCCCAAAAAAGAGCTGGAGAATATGTGGACTGAGTTTTGTCACCTCTTCCACCCTGACACTCTGGCAAAGCACTGAGCAGATGTTTCTTAGAGACTCGGGCAAATTCAAAAACAGTGGGTGCGTGTTTTTAATACATGCCAGAAGTCATGTAACTGCACTGCTCCTACAGCAAGTATGCTATTCTAGTTTTATAAACATCTATATGAATGTAAATTGAATTAATCTTTTAGAGACCCTTTAAAATAGTCAGTGGTGGAATGTAACTAAGTACATTTGCGTACTTACAGGAGAAAATTAAGATTTTGGGAAAAGTTAGACTAGAACATTGATGGCTCTCCTTGTCTGTATCCTAAATGTGACGCAGCTGCAGCCAGCTTAGTTTAGCATAATGACTGATAACAGGGGGGGAAAGCTTGCCTGGCTTTGTCTCGAGGTGTCAAGAGCTGACAAGATGTTGTTTTTAGTCTGTACAATAACCTGTAAAAACAGGCCAGCAGCAGGGGATTCCAGGAAGTCACTGCTTCCTGCCAAGAAATAGTCTGGAACGTAATTTGGACCATGGCTAATTTGGCAAATATCCCAAAATAAATTTGAGGAGTTTCTATTACTTGAGTAGTTCCTTTTCATGTTACTATATACTTCTACTCCACTACATTTCGAGTTGCCTACTTTTAATACCACTACATTTAGATAAGAACTTTGGCTGCTTGTCTACCAGCTAATTATCATTTGTAATACAGGAGCATCATTATGTTAAAATGCAAATTTAAAGCTTCTTACCAAGTCATTTTACTGTTTCATTGAACCCTTTCCTCTTATTTTTTCTGAAAATGTTAAAACAATCATTGGTACTATAATAATATTCCAGCCTGTTTCATATGCAAAATTTATTTGTTTCAAGTATTTTCTAAAATCAATTCTTTTTTCAGAAGTTCTAAAACGAGGAAAAGAGAAATAAGAAGATAAAGTTTTTAGGACTCAGCTACAGTCAGAGTTGTATTTTTGGCAACTGTAGCTCCACCACAGCTACAGTCAAATGCTACTGAGATCATGATACACCATAAGTAATACTCCTGTAGTAAACGGGCCACTGTACAGTACTTTTACTTCTAATACTCAATTTTGCTGAAAATAAATATTTACTCTTACTTTTACTCAAGTAAAGGATTTTGATAGGGAAGATGTTTATTTAGCTCAAGTCCACAAAATGAGGTTTGACTCCTACTTCTCTTCCCTTCCACTCCCCGCAGCTTGCTCTATCCTCGCTGATCCGGCCGGATCACGTGTCACAGTGCAGGTTGTATTAAAGAACGCACCCAGTGACTCGACTGTAACTGTAAGCGCCTATGCTCCAGTAAGACGCAGCAGGAGTTGGGGGAAGGGGAGGCTGTGTTTGTCAGATGTGTGGCCAGCACTGGTAAACACTGACATCTTGTGGCTGAAAAGAACTGGACCTTTGTCATTAGTTTAACTCCGATTGCCCAACTAGACATGTTGATGCAAGAGTCAAAGCAGAAAATACAGGACATGCTGTGTTACTATCAAACTGTTGTTGTGACCAGATTTCCATTCTTTTTCACAGATGCTTAAAGCTGTCATCTGCTTTGCTGTTAAAAAGACAATTATTTTCATTATTTGCATCTCGTCACAGAAGTATCATCATAAGGCTTTTGGGGTCATTCAGTGATACTAAGATGAGTGTGATGCCTCAGATTCAGCTGTGCAATATCTTTTCAGTGACTCCTCCTCCGATCTTCTACACTGTGTCTTTCTCTGCAGCGGCCAGGTGGATTTATTACAGTCGATGTTAAGGGTCAGTCACTTTCATCCAAACCGTGTCAGTTCTGCACAACAACACACTTGATGATTTTCGACTTCGCTTTTTAAGGCAAAAACTTTTGAAGCTTGGTGTTTGCAGGAGTCACATCAAATCCCTTCATGAAAATTTGATGTTTCATTCCAAAACAACACATTTGAAAAAAAGTAGATAATTTAAAATAATATTGGAATGCACAAACTGAAAATGATGTATGATGAGCTATAGTACATAATTTGGTCTTTGCTAAGATAAATGACATGCATGTGTATTTGCATAGAGAGTGGAGAAGTGAGATATGATTACGTGGTCAGTCGAGACCCGTTCTGATGCCATCTGTGACCTGACACACACTGTCCACTTGTGATCAAATCACCAGAGATAGATGTCAAGACCAGGTCAGAACTAGCCTGGAACACGTACAAATTCTGTATGTCAGCCTAGGTCAGAACAGGGCCATACGCTGCATTTGGCTTACGTATTAGCAATCATTTCCTATCTAGCCACCTAGTTTGGTCTCCTCTGCCGCTTTTGTTGCCAAGTATTTTTTTACCACGTTAACTGGCTCGTCTGGCTCGGCTAGCTTACAGTAACCAAAAGGAGGATAAAATGAGTGCAAAGTCAGGTGATCATTCAAATTACACATATGATCCATTGTCAGTGTAAAAATATGTATTAGTGCAGCTTTAAAGGTTCGTTGTTTCCACTCTTGTGTAGCTTCAGTCTGGCAGACGCACCCAGGTGGACGCAGACCGTCCAGTCCCATTCAGTGGGGATTGAAACCAGCAGCTACTCAAAGGTTCTCTCCTCCCTCTTGTTTGTGTGCATGAGGTCAAACTGAGCAACAGTGAGGATACAGTCAGACACTTTGTTGTACATGTCCACAAATATTATTGAGCTTGAAGCTCTGCTGGACAAATTACTGTCAAATAACTACTATGCAAAAAACTAAAACAAATCCCAGTCTACAGCTTTCACCTGTGCTTAGGCTTTGGCAATTGACAGGTTTTATTATATTGTGAAGGTGTATTCATTACTTGTGTAATACTGAGTACAGTAGTCCAAGACAGCACTCTCTTGTGTCCTTTTTTCACAGAATTTTAAAATGTACTCAAAATGAACTATTTAAAACAAAAAAAAAAACGTATATATGGATGGTATACAATCATATTTATTATTTCAATACATACATGTAAAATACCTTCTTTTTTAAAAACTTTCCTTTGCCTTAACTATAGTGGCTATAGAGAGAGGCCTCTGTCAGACAAACCAGATGATATTTCTCATTATTTTTGAGTTATTTCATGTCTGTATGCTCACATGAAAGCATGTCTACTTACTGAATGTGTAAATGCCTCCTCAATGTACAGTAGGATGAAGGTGACACTGTTGTTTGCAATCACTTGTCGGCTTCTCATGCTTTGTTTCATGCAGATATTCCACAGAGACACTGTTTCTACAGGAATTATAATGATCCGCGTTTTTCATTTGTGTGGATTGTACCTTTTTCACTTGTTTGTCTTTAAAGATGTCATGGGAAATGTTTTTTGTATGTGTATTTTTTGTATTTTCACGCCTCCTCTGTTCTCTCTTAGGGTCTTTACTATGTAGCATATTGTTATTTACACAATGTGGATGCTAGGAGCTAAACATGTATTTTCCTTCTTCACATCATTGTGTCAAACCTCTGATGACTGCAAACAATATTAGCGGAGGATTATCTCTTTTCTCTTTTGATAGATATTGCCCTCACTCATTACTTAAGCGCAGTTACTTGTATGTTTTGAAATGCTGTACATAAAAACACATTTTAAGAATTTTTCATTGAGATATTGATACAAGAATTGTCTTTTAATGCACTGTTGTTGCTCAAATATTTAGTGGTAAAATTTAAAAAAATAATTTAATGTTTTTTAATGTCTTTTTTTAAAACTAAAGTTTGGCAGTGCTTTGAGAGATAAGGCAGGTAATGCTCCTCTGTATGTGTAGACATGGACGGATATGCATTAGTACACCCATGAAAGAAATGTAGTGTACCTAGGCTAGGTCACTTTCTCCTCTCTCTCGCATTTCCTCCCTTTTGATAGTAATGCATGTGCCTGTCTTTTTCCTTTAGAGAGCAAAAGCACTTATTGCCCCTTCTCTACATTTCGTACAGACAGACTGACACTCCATCTGCAAAGCTCAGTTTTTGCGATGCTTTCAAAGCCCTTCATATTGTTTGGCTGCAAAATGTTGCAAAACACAAAACGTGGTAGTAATGACTATCCCATCAGATCATCTTTTAATAAGCAGTTGTGTCTGACATTTTAATTAAGTGTTCCCAGAAATAAAACAAAACAACAACTGTTATTGGCTGTACGGTGGTGTAGTGGTTAGCACTGTCACCTCACAGCAAGAAGATTCTGGGTTTGAGTCCCGGTTCAAACCAACCAGGGCCTTTCTCTGTAGAGTTTGCATGTTCTCCCCGTGTATGTGTGGGTTCTCTCTGGGTTCTCCGGCTTCCTCCCACAGTCCAAAGACATGCAGAATGGGGTTAGGTTCATTGAAGTCTCTAACTTGACCATAGGTGTGAATGTGAGAGTGAATGGTTGTTTGTCTCTGTATGTGGCCCTGTGATAGGCTGGGACCTGTCCAGGGTGAACCCCCCCTCTCGCCCAATGTTAGCTGGGATTGGCTCCAGCCGCGACCCTTATTTTCCCAAAGCTCCGAGTGATCTGCATCAGCAGATTACCTTGCAGGTTGGGGTGTCTGTCAACTGCTTTTAGCAAACTTTTCCAAATTTCACTGTACAAATGACTGTTAAATGAGAAATAAAAGTCATGTTTATTTATTTTATATCCTCTATATAATAAAAATCTCATGTCTCAATCACATTCATTTATACAGTACCCATTGGGAGTCATGTCGCTCTTGTCCTCTGATATACAGGCGCTCAGTGTGGCTGTTCGTGTTTCACCACTTGATGTCACCCAAGGGTGACAGTTTACTGTGAAGGAGGCAGTGTGGTACTGAGTCCTCAGAAAAAACATGCAAAGTTAAAAATGGACATTTGAATGTTTTATAATTCAAATACTGCAGCTTACATTTCTGCTGAAAGTGTCATGAATGTTAAAAACTCTTTTGAAAGACTTTTTGGGTTTGTTCGACATTATTTTTTTATGCATGGATTTGCCTTCCTTGTATTTGTTTTGTCAAGTTTCCTTTGTTATCCCTTGTGTTTGTTTCATCCTGAATTTGTTATTTCCTGTTTTATTCTGATGTCCATTTCCTTGTGTCTCTGCACTTCCTGTTCTCCTCTTGTAGTTGGTGTCTTGTTTTTCCTGTGTCTCCTGCCCCTGTGATTGTCTGCACCTGTTCCTAATGTGTCTCACCTGTGTTCAATTGGCCCCGCCCACCCTATGTCTATTTAGTCTCTGTCCCTTTGTCTTTGTCAGTTTGTCTGTTGATTTTCTCCCAACCTGGGATCCCTGCCTGATTTGTTACACCTATGTTTATGGTTCCTCTTCTGTCCGGTTCAGTAATGCCAGTGGTTGTTCCTGTTTCTGCACCCGTGGACACTTAGTTGGATTTTGTTTATGTTTTACTTTAGTCACTGTAGTCTGTTTTTTCTTGTTTAATCAAATTTCATTACCTCTCCTGCATTTGGGTCCTGCCTCTCTGGCACAACCTAACAGAAAGTTTTCAAAACAACACCGTACATATTAAAGCTTATATTTGCAAATCAATTGCGACTATATGGATACATTTTTCATAGATTTCACTGCAGCAGTTGTAATGTTTAAATTTATGATCTTTGTTTTAACATCATAGATCAAAATTTTCTTAAGGTACATCTGTTCAGGATACATTGTATATAAAATCATACACACATACAATATAGATTATGTAAACAATATACTGTTTCGCAGTGTGGCATAAGAAGATTGATCCATTCTTTGATTGGAATAAAATGGCATTCTAGTCCAGTCATTACATATCTGCATTTGAACATAATGAAAAAGATAACTTACAAGAAGGGTCACCCATCAGTTCACCCAAACTGGAAAAAAAAATTAATAAAATTGAGCATGGAGGTTAATTTTTGCCCTCAGGAAATTGAATCTCAACTCAAGGTCCACTTGTTTGCTAAATGTGGAAGAGATTATAACCTCTGTCTTTCTTCAAAGATGGTCTCTCGATGTAAATATCCTTCTTGACTTGTCTTCAGCCATCGACAACTGAGGTGAATTTCATTCATAATAATGGAATCTTTTGAAAAAACCCAAATCAGTTTTGAGAAACACTGTTACTTTGAAATTTCCACAGACAATGTGGCTGACACTTTTGTCTAAAGTTACTTATGATAAGTGCATTCAACCCAAAAATTCTAACATCTTTCCCATTATAAAAACAGCACATGTTTTGCTTGTTAGCTAGAATTACATGGATGCTGTTCATAGAAAACCATGTTGTTGTTTACTTGTTAGTTTTTTAATAAAGTCAGTAAACCTCTGACATATGTTATGTGGGCAAAACAAACTCATTGCAGGGATCATTCATCCATTCATGAATGGACATCTATTGACATGGTGTTGTCTTTTTTGTTTAAGCACTAATGGATACTACTGTTTGTAAGATGCACTGTTAAAGTCATGAAACCTGAAAAACATTTTTTAGTCTGATTTGCAGAATTAACGTTCTGACCCTGTTCTGTTATAGGATCACACACACTTGTTATTGAATATCTGGATGATTGGAGCACTTATATTCACTATCAACACATTCCACAAGATGCGTCAGGTAAACGCTACAAGCAGCTTTACATTCTTTATGGGCTGGTGGTGTGACAAGTGAAACCAGTGCAGACAAGCTGAGACTTGGCATCAGCCTGGAGAGTTCTGGCAGAAGCTGCCACCACCTGAAGGAAACGTATGACTCAGAGAGAGAGCAGTGGAATGTATTAATGCAAATGATCCCATCTCCTTCTCTGACTCTAAATGCTGTTGGTCAGGTCAGCTACTGAGGAACAGGCTTGTAACATATGTCACCAACATAAGTCACTTATGCGCCTCTGGAATCTCTGTGTCTGAATATGTAAACTGCAACTGTCGATGAGCACAGGCGAAGCTCCACAATCCTGACCTGAAGAAATGCTCTGTTCTGATTAGAATCTGATTGATTTTATCTATAATACTGTACAGTTCCATCAGTGCCTACATGCAGCTACATGTGACCATGATGAACATGATGTGACACAGCATGAGAGGGCCCGGGTGTATTCATAGCATGATGTTCCCACAACATTCCCTGACAGGACAGAAGCATGATGAATACACGACTGACACACTATAGTATGACATTAAACAAAATAATAGAGCTAAACATAAAGTTCAGTCGACCCATATAATAATAAATGAAGAGTAAGATCCCGACAACATGACAGGATGAGGTGGGCAATATTCTTATGGTCAACAAATCCCATAAAAAGACAACAACATGTCAGCTCATCTCTACTTTTACTATGTTCCAAGAATCCTCTTGGCTTGGAGTGCCACAGACAGGCTGAGTTGGAAACATTTGCCATAAATAGTGCATATGTGGATTAAAACACATTTGATTCTCTTGTGGATACTTATGGCAGTATGTGTGTATGTCTGAGTCAAATTACACTGCAGTGTGTCTGTTCATGGTGAGGAAGAAACATGTTTCATCTGTTGCAACAGTTGCAACACTGCTCGTTTAAGTAGATTTTAGAATATAATAGAATAGAATAGATCTTTATGTCGTTGAAAGTCTGTTGGCAGCTCTTCAGTGTGCAGCTGTAAAACTGAAGAGCTGCCAACTCTATGGCAGAGATGAATAAGACCTATATGTCCAATCTAAGTACAAAGTCCACTAATTTCTGTGAAGTTTAAGATACAATTTAAACTCTGACATAAAGGAACAACTACTGTCTGTCCTCACTTTGTCAAAATCCCTAACTGAAGCAAGTCCATTCACTTAGTGTACATACACAGGTGTAGTTGTACTTTGAAGGTTCACTCCAAAAACTTCTCGGCTAAGGAACAAACCAACCCTAGCCCCAATGTTGGCCGGGGGATCTATGGGGCAGAACAATCACTGGGTTAAATGTAACATATAATATATGACAGGTTCTTTTTGTTTGAGTTCAGATGTCTCTCCGAGAGATTTGTGCCTCAACCTCAGTACAATGAACTTTCACACCATTAGACAAAAATCATCTCCTCAGAAAATCAATGTCTCCAATATATAGAACAATCTATAGACCTCACCTTACATTTTCCTTGGAACTACTTTCTTTTGAAATAAATGTTCCTATGAAAACTGTTCACAATGCTGTGAACAGTTTTGTGTTGCTGTCACTTTTTGGCTGCTCCTGTAAGGGGTCGCCACAGCAGATCATCATCCACATATTTGTTATCTATCGTTTTTTGATGTTGTTGTTTTTTTTACAAAAGATGTCCTTCATTAATCAGTTTGAGTTCTGGGGAACTGCAGGTCGAACCGTCAACTCAAAGACCAACACCCAACCTCCACCACCTGAGCCACAGCCTCCCTGATACAGTGACCACAGAAAATATTTCTGGAAATACATGTTGCTGCTGAATATTGAATGTTGTAAGACCCAGAAACTAAATTAATTTTACCTCCACTGTATTTTAGTGTAGGTAGCAAAGGAGGTCTCACAACTTGACTGTATGAAACCACTGGAGGTATGTGAGAAGATATGTTGAAAAAGCTTAACCTTCTTCCTCCAGCTAATCCAAAAATATAAGTAAGAGGAGCAGCCATATAACCGTCCATGGTGTAACATAACCAGCTTTGCAAATGCATTGATCATGGAGGCAGTTTGTGCATTTCATTGGTGAATTATGTTGAAAAGGAGGAACTTGACTATGGATGATTTCCTTGCTCAGGTGCAGAAGCGTGAAGAGTGTTTGTGCTTTCACCAGCCCAGCTGAGATGGGACACTACGGCATCAGACCGAATATAATATTTAAAGCTGCGATGTTAAACAATCAATCACCTCATGATACAAGTCATTGTTTACTGCTATGTGTAACACCCTGAAATTATTGGAGTTGGAATTAAAGGGTTTGCCTTTTTTAAGAGAAATAAGTAATTGATAGAAAAAAAATATTCTCCTTAGTTCCACTATAACGCGGATTTTATTGGTTGCTTGCTCCATCATTATTTAAAGGACTCTATGTACATGTCCTATGTTGTGTCCTTAATAACTATGGACTGACTCAGCATGTGACGGAGCCCACGCACAACAAAGGTCACACTGGACCTAATCATGTCCAAGGGTGTGAATATGTCTGAGGTTGTGGTGATTGATGTTGCCCTCTCTGACCATTCCTGTGTTTTCTTTATAGTGCTTTCTCTGTGCAGACGAAAAGTAATCACAAAACAGTATATCACCAAAAATACCAGTGAAATATTTATTCAGGCTCTCTCCTCCACACCCATCCTCACTGGGGACTCAGTAAATGAGCTTGTTGATAACTTCAATGTTAAAATTACAAATGTTATTGATGCCATTACATCCGTTAAGGTGAAAGTGGTCTCTGGTAAAAAAATCTCCATGGAGAAATGCCACGTTGGTACGAACAGAAAAAAGAGAGTGTCGAAAAGCTGAATGCAGGTGGCCAAAAACAAATCTCCATGTCCACTATGACATCTATCAAGAAAGGGCCTGCAATGAATTTGCCTCTTTCTTCACTGGCAAAATTCAGAAAAATAAGGCAGGCAGTCAGTGCCTCCACATCAGGTGCAGGACATGTGTTGTCCGTGTGTCCACTTAAAATCAATTTAATTACGATGACAAAATTTTTTCCGATCAACCATAAAAACTTGGAGGACATTACACAACATCTAAAATCATCCTCCTGTTGACTTAATATTCTGCTAACAATTCAAACTGCATGGCCTAGGATCTTCCACAGATCTCTTCTCTCAGGTGTCTTCCCACGGGCCCTGAAAACTGCTGTTATCAAGTCACTCTTGAAAAATAACAATTTGGACACTTCTCTAATGAACAAGTAAAGGCCTATATCAAAACTCCCATTTCTGAGCAAAGTCATTGAAAAAGCTGTTTTTAAGCAGCTGAACAACTTCATGACAATAAACAACTGTTTCGATGTCTTACAGTCTGGGTTTAGACCACACCATAGCACTGAGATGGCGCTTGTTAAGGTCTTCAATGACATCCACTTAAACATAGACAATGGCAAAATTTCAGTCTTGATTTTACTGGATCTCAGTGCTGCATTTGATACACAGTCGATCACAACATATTACTAGACCGACTGGAAAACTGGGTGGGACTCTCTGGCACAGTATTAAACTGGTTTGCATCCTTTTTGAAAGACAGGGACTACTTTGCGACTATAGGTAACAACACTTCTGAGTGGGCAAAAATTACATGTGGAGTTCCCCAAGGCTCCATTCATGGGCCTCTTCTGTTCAACATTTACCTGCTCCCACTGGCTCAGATCAAGGAAAACAACAATATATTACCATAATTATGCACACGACACACACATTTATATAACAATATCACCTGGGGACTATGGACCAATACAAGCACTGAGTAAATGCATTGAGGAATTTAATGACTGGATGCATCAGAATTTTCTCCAAATAAACAAAGGAAAAACTACAATAATTGTTTTTGGAGCCAAGGAAGAACGATTTCAAGTTAGCACCCAGCTTTAAACGGTAATGTTAAAAAGCATAAACCAAGATAGAAATCTGGGTCTAGTCATGGACTGAACTTCAACAGCCATATTAAAACAATTACGAAGTCAGCCTACTATCACCTAATGAATCTATCAAGGCTTAAAGCACTTATGTCTCAGCAGGATTTGGAAAAAACCTGTCCATGCATTCATCTTCAGCAGACTCGACTACTGTAACAGTGTCCTTACAGGTCTCCATAAAAAGTCAATCAGACAGCTGCAGTTAATTCAGAACGCCGCTGCTTGATTCCTCACCAAGACCAAAAAAAGTATCATATCATATCATATCATATTTCTCCAGTCCTCAGATCTTTACACTGGTTTTCCTGTTGGTCAAAGGATTGACTTCAAAATACTACTGTTGGTTTACACTGCAGCACTGAATGGTTTAGGGCCAAAATACATTACTGATCTTCTGCTTGGCTATGAACCATCCAGACCTCTCAGATCTTCTGGGACAGGTCTGCTTTCTGTCCCCAGAGTCAGAACTAAACATGGAGAGGCAGCATTCAGTTTCTATGCTCCACATATCTGGAACAAACTCCCCAAAAACTGCAGGTCTGCAGCAACTCTGTTCTTTCAAATCAAATCTGAAGACTTTTCTGTTTGCTGCTGCCTTTCAGTAAATAGTATCTATGCGTTTCTCATGATCTTCTGTAGGGGGACGTGCCAGAACAAATTTGAGAACCACTTAATTAGGCAAAGCAGTGCTTCAAGTCCGATGTCAACCTCAGTAATACTAACACAAACATGCAGGAAATACAGCTTTGACTAAAACATACAATGTGAACCTCATGAGTGCCGGATAAAAAGTCAGTGGCCTTCCTCCTTTGGGGACAAATCATTTCTGTACCAAACTGTGTTAATCTGCAGTGCATTTAGACAGTATTCCAACTCCTTCACATTTGGTTATGTTGCAGCTTTATGCGTAAATTTAAAAAAACTAAGTAACAGAAGTGACCAAGAACCTGATGGTCACTGGCTGATATCCAAAGATATTGTGTGGAGATGGGAGAAACTTCCAGAATTCTCATACACCTTCTTCAGTGATTTTTCCTCAGTGATCAGCCTAATAGCAGCCATTTCAGCTGTGTTACAACACTGTGTCCTTTCTTTTTACTTTAGTTCTAGTGAGAAAGTGCTGGGCCCATCTATACAGTGTCAGTTTGACCTTAAGGGTAGGAGAACTGCGCCTGGAGCTCCGCCATCACACCACTCACTCCCAGTCCGCTCTCAGAGCAGCCTCCAACCACAACTTGATGCTCACACTCCACATACCTTGACATTTTCGATTACCTATCAGTTATAAACTCTCCACTCTGCTCAAAACAGGCCCAGACCAGTCGTCATTGGTTATATCCCATTGAGTTCAATATAGTTCAACTCCTACAATATTTATGTATATATTCAAATGTACAATAGTTTATTTTGTTAAATGATAAGTTGATCTAATATCTTGATATCATTTTATTCACTGCTTTCTTTATTCTGCAAGTTTTCATGAAACTATGCAGCTCCTCCTCCCTGTAGCTAACTCGTCATTTAGTCAGATGAAAACTTAAAGTTTTCAATTTGCCTTTCTTTTTCCAGGATGGGTAAGGTATTTTACAATTGTGCTACAGTCCTAAGCAATGCTTAGTTAAGGAAATTAATAATAAGGAATGAATAATAATAATAATAATAATAATAATAATAATAATAATACATCACATTTATATAACGCTTTTCCTAATGCACAAAGACGCTTTACAACAAATCAAAACAAAACAAAACAAAACAAAACAAAAGATTTAGGTTTAGAGGTTAAAAGCAGGAATGAAGAAGTGTGTTTTGAGGGCTGTCTTGAAGGACGGAAGAGTGTTGGCATTGTGGATATGGCTGGAAAGGGCATTCCAGAGGAAGGGGGCGGCTGCAGCAAAGGCTCTGTCGCCCCAGGGGCCTGTACTACGAAGCAAGGTTACTGGCTTACCATGGTAAGTTCAGAGGTGCGGTCGAATTGTCCTTCATTTCAACTATTCCTTGACCTCAGTGGAAAGCGTCATGAGGTCAAGGAAGGTGTAAAAGAGAACTCATTTGACTTAGGAAAATCTGACAGCGGTGCTCAGAGAATCCGACTCAACTTTCACTCTACTACGTCATTATGCAATGGCGGATGTTATCGATATGCGTCTCCCCCATGGTGAAACTACAAATTTCCAAAGATGGACTACAAAAAACCATCCAGTATGTTTCAGCGTGTTTTACCACCGTATAATCTGTAGAATATCTACTAGATTAGACTGTACTTTTGTCTTTCTGAGGTTTTGAATAAGATGCCTTCTTTCTTGCTCATATTTTTGACAGTGCATAACATGCCTAATGATGAACATGAGTCTGTTCTTCGTGGTTAACTCTGTGTTTACCTGTATAAGCCCCATCCATGCTCACCAAAACCCAATCGGTGTTGGCGTAATGAATGAGAGGGGATCACTCCGCAGGGGAGGGAGTTTAGAGAACGTCAGAATCCACGGGGACCCCGATGATGCTCTTTATGAAAGATATATTTATTATCTTTGACAACTTTCAGGTCTCTGACTCCCTCACTCTGTCCCGCAGGGGACACATTTATGTTTTCCATCGGTGATACTCATCATGTTATCAATAATACTGTATGATGTGCAGTTCGCAGGCTGGATGCGTTAGTCACTTTTCCTGGCCATTTCAATGTTCTCAGGGCCACATGCAGAACATATATTTTCTAAAGGATTCCCATAATGATTTGTACTGTTGACTATTATTCTGCTTGTGCTCTGACTCTGACTATTGCACACATACTGTATCCCCTGAAGCCCCTATAGGAGAACATAAGGAGTATTATGAATCTGAAATGATTTCATAGCTTCAATGTTCAAGTATCATATCCTATTTAAACTGACATGATTACTTTGTTATATTCTATGTATTTTTAATATTCAGGACACATACACATTAGGTGGTGGATTTAGTTTTTTTTAAATGGAAACTCAATAGTTTTCCCCTGAACTATAAGACATGTGATTTTAATTAAACCAGGTCATCAAAACAATTGATATGATATTACCATTTTACCACCAGGATCAAAACTGATTGTCCCTCACCTCATCCATCATGAGCCTTCATTTATTATTTGCTCTGACCAACTGATCTGCCTGTGGAAATGTTGCAGGAGGTTTTCTCTTCTTCTTTCTCTTCTTTTAACAAATCACAAGGTTTTTGTAAATGTAGACATATCACATCTATACTCCGAACTAATGATGAGCACTATTATAGATTTTCTTGGTTGCTTAAACATTTTTGTCGACATCACATTTTTAACATTAACACAAGCTGAGACAGAAGCAAACTGTCCAATATGACTCACAAAACATTAAACACCACGTTCAACAAAAACATGTCCCTCAAACACCACAACTTGAGGTCAAAGGTGATCGGGGGGTGAGTGAGGGGAGACAGGCCATGGCTAGGGTGGAGGGGATGGGGTTCAAGATACAGGTTGAAGTTTTCGTGCCAGTGAGTCTGGAGGATAGGTCCGATGCAGTGATTTCAGTGAAGGAGGAGAGTTGGTGAATGGGAGGTGGTGATGGAGGTGTTGGTCAGTTGGCTGTGTATAATGTCAATTTTTGTTTGTGTCATGATTCTGCCCCCGTGAAGGAACTCTGAACTCATTTTTTTGTGATTTATTTATTTGATTTCCATTCCTTGTGTATCTGTTAAGATTGTATCTTCCTAGTGTGTCCTTGCTCAAGTTAATTTACTTTTGTTAATCCTTTTTTCTTGTTTCTAGAGTTGTTGTGGCCTTTTCCTGTTTTACTTTGTAGCCTCTTTCCTTGGGTTACTTCACTTCCTTTTCCTGTGTCTTGGTTCTGTTCACTTTACTTTTTCTGCCTCCTGCCCCTGTGATTGTCTGCACCTTCGTAATGTTTCCACCGGTTTGCCCCGCCCACCTTGTTTCTATTCAGTCTCTGCGCTTCCCTTTGTCAGTTTGTCAGTTTGTCTGTTGATTCTCCCTGTTACCTGTTTGTTACCTGTCCAGTTTCTACCTGTTTCCAGAAAGTTTGTTTCAGTCTGTGTATATGTTACATCTGTTTCTAAACCCGTGGACACCCTTAGTTTGTTTTGCCTATAAAATGTGGCTTTTCCATCAGTAATATAAATATATATAGATATATAATAAATATTAAGGTGATACTGAAGTGGAATCAACAGTTCTCTTTATTATCTCAGTGTTCTGTCTTCTAGTGGATCTGATGTTGATTACATTCATAGTCATTTATTGCAGTCTAGTAGCCTCGGTAGTACTCTGAGCCTATTAATCATTTTTTTGGTCATTTTCGTAGGTGTGACCATGTCCTGTTGAAAAGCAGAGGGGGGGCAGCAAATAGCTATAGCTAAGTATATATAAGTGGGCCTGTCAGGCTGACCTTCAACTTCCGTCAGTGGAGTGGAGCACAGTCATTGAATGCTGTTTGCTCTAGAATTGTTTGTGTTTCTCATTTTAATTTTTGTTTTCAGTTTTTTCACTAACTGCTTTTAGACATGCACTGAACTCTGGACATGGACCTGAAATTTTTGCGAAGTGGCTGTATGTGAGAACGTAAATGGGTGCAAGTGTTGTTCCGGAGATTTGTTGAACTTTTCTTTCCAGCCCCTCAATTTCTGGAAAATATCAGAGTGAACCCATGTGTGAACATGTGTGAGATTAATCTCCTGGAAATTTAAACCAAGCGTGTGGGCATTTTGATGACTGCAATTAAAAACACTGCTCTCAGGAAATGTTCCTGCTTTTCTGAAAGCATTGATTCGGACAATTTTCTGTTAGGGCCATCATATGTCAAAGGCAAACTGTCATATGTGAAAGGAAAATATTCAGACTCAATTTTCCAGACATACGAAGTTCATGTCTAAAAACAGCTACTGACTTCACTGTCTGGTTGGGTTGAGGCTTCGCAACTTCTTGAACAGGATTTGACAAAACGTCTTGTGTAGTTTAGTTTAAAAACAACCAAATACACAAATAAAAACATAAATGGAACGAGGTGTGGTGGGATAATGGGTCAAACACAGAACTTTCATTTAGGAAACACGATTTAGACTTTTCTAACCTCTCACTTTTAATTTTTTTTATGATTTTTACAATTATGTTTGTATATTTCCACTCATTCTTTGCTTAGGTTTAGTTGCCTGAAGCCTACTGGATCCATCCTGCGATTGTAAGAAATTTGTTGTCTGCCCGTTGCTGGTAGTTTATTTGTGGTTTTTTTTGGTAAATTATTGGTACTTAACTTACAGTTACAATAGATATATGGAAGATCATCCTCACACCAACTTGTGTGTGTCCTCTGTATTTTGTACCCCTGGTCGGCAATCAGTGAGTTAGGAGTTATTTCCCGCCTCAGCCGACAGACACATCCCACCAGGGTCCAGTGGATTTAACTAGTATATGTCATGGCTCTCACCATGACTTTGTTAGTGTAGCATTTGCTTTTCTTTTCTTTTCCGTGTGTTGGTGTGTGTGGCTGTGGGAGCGGCTGTGGCCATGGTTGTGGGCGTGGCTTCCTCTCCGGACACCTGCTGGGCCGCATCAACTAATCTGCGCTGTTTCAAAAGCTCTGGCCCCCCGCGTCCTCGTCGGCAGATTGTTTTACCTGTTCTGCGTTGTGAGACGGCTGAATATCTCCTCGAATGATTTACCTTGAGTTTTCTCTGTAGTGTTCTACTTCTCGTGCTCACGCTTCTCTCTCGTTCCTAGAAATACCATCCTGTTGCGCGGCTTCTCTACAAGCAGCCGGATTCCAGCCCAGCCTTCCCCCGATACCAAAGTGGGCAAGCATAGAAGTGTGTTTAAGAGGGGCATAATGACTGGAGACCCTCTGCAGACATAAATCTAAACTGCTGACCCATGACAAGCTGTCCTTAGACTGTGAAAAAACAGGCCTCTTTCCATGCCAAGAATGTGGGTGGCCGGCCTTGTTACTCCAAAAAGTCTGAGGACTGTGGGTGATTACAGCAGCAGAGTGCAACAGCAGGTTTTTCATGTCTGATTTCTCAGGCTGCTGTTGTCGTGTACACATTATACTTGTATCAAAAAAAAGTATCACACTGCCATTTTTTTAATCTGTGTATAAGTACATGTGGAAAGGGAAAAGGAGTGTGTAGAGTGTATGTGAGGGTGGGTTTGGTTGTGGAGAGGGTGCTGTAATTCCAAGCAACCCACAGTCCACTTCCACCCCTTAGGTAGCCTGTGAAATGAGACCAGAAGTGGAGAACTATAAAGCAGCCACATTCACAAGGTTGAGTCATTGGAAATTCCTGAGAATTTTGATTCTGCTGCTGTGTTTTGCTGACATGCTTTGCTTGACACATGAATCCCCCCACAGACCCCCCCTGCCACTGGCACAGCACAAGTGTATAAGGCATTGTCTGAAGTAATGAATACTCTGTGAGAGGACTGGTCAGAGAGGATAAGGGGCTGCCCTGTGCAGTCAGTCTGTTGCTCGCACTGAAGGGGATTTCAGCTCCCAGGGCTTACAACTCAGAGTCAGGGGGTCACAGTCTGTGTGATATGGCAGTTTGTGTGTGAGTGACTGTGTGTGTGTGTGTGTGTGTGTGTGTGTGTGTGTGTGTGTGTGAGTGAGTCACTGCATTATGCCGACACACGAGATGCCATATGTTTCCACCCAGTTTACTGAAGAACAAATGCGGCGTCCTTTTTCATGAGAGTTCCCACTCGTGTCTGTTTTCTCACTCGCACCCATGTGTGGGTCAATGCAGACGCAAGCAGTGGGCAGTAGAAGTGGTCCACATCAATTATGTCGTAAAAGAAAAATTAACTGGGCCACCTGTTTATGAATGTTCAAATTATCTTTAGAATCTATCCAACAGAATCAAGATTCACAACACCCCTGGCTGCATACAGAACTTTATGACTTTGTTTACCCAGTAAATTAAAAAGCAGAAATCATATCAGTGACTCTGACGGCTTGGTGGAAATGCACCCAAATCACTGGACACCCCACGTCTTAATGCCCTGAGACTCCAAAGTGTAACTCACTCCATACGAAATACAGAAAGAAACAACATTTTAATGTCATCTCTGCACAAAGAGAAAAGGCATTACAAAAGAACAATCAAATGAGTTCATTGCAAACATGCTGGACCCTGTTTATCCATATCATTTGTCTACCCATGTATCACAAACTTGTGCACTTGTACACATACCTGGACACATCCACACCTGAATAATACACCATTTTCATTACTATTATTATAACTAATAATTACAGATAATAATTACTAATATTACAGCAATACTATTATAATGTAATATTATTGTTATCATTATTATTTTGTAATTATAACTAACTATTCCTCATCCTTTTATACATACACAATCATGAACTATAAGAAATCTCCCCTACAACACTGATTTCATTCTCAGTAACAGCATGGCATTCCCACCATTAATATAGTTATTGTTTGTGTCATTTTATATGAGTAATATATATGTTTCAGTACATTATCCAGTTCCTGTTAAAATCATTGTAATTTTAAAAATCACTACTGTTTTGTTTTTGGATCATTAAAGGGGAAACAAGGAAAGAAAATCAGCATTTTGATCAGATGACAATAAAAACTCTCACTTGAAAACAATACCAATGAAAATCACAAAATGCATCGAGGACTTAAATTGTTTGGCCTCAGTAACCAACCCATGGAAGGAAGAACATAATCAGAGCATCATATTTTTTAGGGGATAACAATATTTATAAGTTTCTCCTTTTCAAAATATCCACAGTTGCATGACATCTTTTATTGTTGTATAGCTATGATACCATCGTTGGGGCTTTCACGCAGAGTGATCTAATTCACATTAAATGTGCATCATAAATACCTGAAACTCCAACGTGCATTTTAATATGTAATTCAAACGGAAAACTAAGGGTAAATGAATGTAAAAAAATAAACGTTTAGACCATAGAAACTTCATAAAATGACAAGAAAACTTGACAACATTCAGCTGCATCTCATGGATCTTCACAGCTGTTTGCTCAGTTTAAGTCAAGGAATAAAGAATGTGAAGTACCACCAAAAACAGAAAAAAAGGACAAGATTGTTGATAAAATGCACTCCTGACTGGTACCTGGGACTTCCTCTGCCTGAGTGGTTGAGCAAAGTGCAAACCTCTAATGACAGCACACAAGATTGCAATATTCTCCCACTTAGCTTTTACACCAGAGAGACAAAGCGATCTGAATATGGAGTTCTCTCTGGACAAGGCAATCATTTGCTGTTGTGATTTTGACAGTTTACACATTTAAGTATGAAATATGTTGTTTTCTAACAGCAAATCAACAGGCTTTCAATAAGTGAAAAGAGAAGCTGCTCTCTGCCCGGCCCTACTTTGTGAAGACCTGCACCACACCGGCTGGTCTGTGATGGTGTGAATCAAACAGACCTGAGAGGAGAAAGAGACCAAAAATTCACCTGTGCATATGTCTTTCAATGGACAGAACAGTTGCTTGCAGGTATAGGGATTGCAATGTGAATATATGTCATCTTGCGTTTGTCTAGTCAGCTGTCAGAATGGACTGCGGGGATGATTTATTGATTCAGGTGGTTGGATTCTCTCGTACTACTGGATCAGTCCTTCAGCTGCAGGTTCACTTTTCTGCCTCTGTGTCTTTGAACAATGCAACGGTTGTAGTGTATCTGACCTGTGACCCCCAGCCTCTCCCTTTGAATAAAGGTAATATATGAAGGGATTGTTCACATTGCTGTCAGTGACTACGAGTTTGACCAACACCTTAACTTTGAGTCGTCCTAATTCTCTTGCGTAGCTTTCATTCCAGGGACCTTGAACATCGACCAAGTCCGTTTTTCCTCACTTGCATCTTGACAGCTGCAAGAATGCACCTCAGAACCGTTGGCACTGCACAACTTTCTCCTCCCTCCCTCCCTCCCTCGGCACAACTTTAGGAAGGCTCCACTCTCGCGAGAGTAGCGTTCTTATGCAGCCGCCATATTCTGTGACAGTATTTTGATTCGTATCTGCTGGAAGTGAGGAAAAAGAGCAAAGTGACGGGCCGTCGAGGGGAGGGGGGGCTGAAGAAGAGGAGCTGTCAAAAAGGTATTCCCGAGACACTGTCAAACGGCGGAGGGCTGAGGCTCCGCATCCCTCCCCTGACGCGCGTCCCAGGACGCGCAAGGCCCGGGGCCTCGCTGCAGTTGTCCCCTCGTCTGCCTGGTCGTAGCTGGAGCTCCCTCGGCTTCCCCCCTCTCAGCTCCGCGGCCCTCTGGAGGTCCGGCGGCGGTCTCGGGTGCTGAAGGCGGCCCGGGGAGCGGCGGCGGCAGGAAGGTACGTTGGAGTCAGCGGGGCTCGTCTCGCGGGTTAGCAGCGGCTCTCGGTGCGTCAGTGCGAAAGGCCAGTGCGGCTCGGTGTCGCGCACGGCCCGGCACCGTTGGACCGAAGGACGGTTTCAGACGTGGAAAAAGTTTTTGTCTCCAGCGGGGGCTAGCTGCGCGAGCTAACTCGGAGCTTCGCGGAGTTCCGAACACACCCGGGTCTCCCGTGGTGTTCATGTGTCTGAATAGACGTGGTTTGCTCTCGTCCCCGCAGTGGGTTAAGCACGACGCCGACCCACGCTACATGTTCTGCAGCCCATGTCGGGCGACTTTTTTCCACTGAGCTCTGCGCCGAAGCGTCGCAGGACTCGTACTGGATGGAAACGTTCAATCACAGAAGCGGAGCTTCGCTGAGCCTCCTGCACACGGCGTGTTGTTTCCCCTCGGTCGGACCTCTGTGTCTTTGCTAAACCGCCGAAGACATGTTGTCCAACTTTCTCATGAGCGGCGTCCTATAACGTCCTATAACGTCCTATAACAGCCAGTGTGCGGCAGTCCGGTCCTTGTCATAGTAAGATCGTGCAACCCTAACCCTACCCATTGACTTGGATTGTAATGTTGCAGAACTGCAGCCCAGTTGATCTGAAAGGGAAACGAGATGTGTGTGTTTGGTAACTTCGTCCCCCGTGGATCAGATGTTCCCTGTCTGGACCAGTTGGGATTGGGACTGTTAGTAGATACGTCCCATGTTTATTCCCAGATCAACCTACCGGTTTTATTTGTTTCTGTGAAGCCACTGTAGATACGCCAGGATGAGCAGCAGGCAGCAGCGTTCCTCATATTTGCTGTGAACTTACGGGAGCCATGGAAGTGGTTTCAAAGCTTTGACAGAAGCTGATTGAGTATTATTAATAATACTAATTAAAAAAACCAACCCAGCTCAGTGTTGCCTTCCTTGCGGTACATGTTACATGTTTTTTTTCATGCCTCTCCCCTTTCATATTTAATCAAGGTGAATGCACAGCGGTCTACTTGGGCCCTGTGTGTGTTGACAGTGTGTTTCTCTATGTGGTATCACTTAGGCTGGTCTTCATATTAACACCAGCCTCCAGTCAGAGGGTTGTGGCTGGAGAGTCTGCCAGACATTTCAGCAGGTAATTGGACTGTGGCCAATTAATGTTTCATTAAATTCTGAAAACGGCAGCTAAGAAATGGAATTGTCCTTTGAAATCCTAAATCTGACTAGTTTTCCCCTGGTGTAGGTAGAAATTACACACTCATAGCACAGCCCTCCTGACTGTGGGTTTGATAATCCAGGCCTCTTGATTTACTCTGTACCCTCACAATCTCTTCTCTGTCGGCCTCTAAACACCTCCAATCCAAACTTTGTTGTCATAGCTAGACTGTTGGAGTGTATATCATTCATTAGCAGCTTGTGCCTTTCTTGACTTGCAGTCAACACTTCACTTCCTGACCAATAAGCTGCCATGGCCAGCTGTTTATAGGTGCAGACCCCTAACTGAAACCATGTGTGCCTGTAGCTGGGCAAATATGTAGCTAGGGAGCCTGGCTGATTTGCCACTCTTATGAGACTCGGCACCGAATGCTCAGAGCGTGTATGATACTATGATATATGCTAAATCAAGATTTTGGAGACGATCATATGCCTGCTCTGAACAAGCTGCTAATTGTTTTGTTGAGATGTTATTAGCCATATGCTACCAGGCTAAATCAACATGACTTATGCACAGATCACAGAGCTTAACTGTGATCTGATTTCACTTACCCGCTCTGTATGTAAATCAACATGTACATAATTTCCGTTTGCAAAAGACCAAATGTGTTGTTGTTTTTAACCGGCGGGAGGCGGCAGTGCACCTCCCGTGCCTAGTCTGCCGGAAATAAGAGTAGAAGAAGAAGAAATCAAAACAATACAGACTATTCCTTGTCGTGTTCCAGGCAAACCACATCACCGAAGATGTTAGATGGTAAGATGTTACCTCACCAGCTCTGTCACTGTAGGGAAGAGACCTCTGGTAGCTAGCTAACTTTATTTTGACACTTCGTCAGACATACACAGCCTTATCAGGGGGTCTCTCACTGCTCACAGTGGCCATAAACTGTCGGTATACATGGATGGATGTGCGGAGCCCATTCTCACTGTGGCTACAGCTACGTACACACAACAACAGTGCAGTGCCAACCTTCTTCTCTCATATACACAGACACACACACACACACACACACACACACACACACACACACACACACACACACACACACACACACACACACACACACACACACACACACACACACACACTTCAATACCCATAAAGCCACCTTCTGAAAGGGCCAAGCTTGGCTCTTAACAACGCACTCCTAAATTATTTCTATAGATCTTTCAATGGCTAGCTAATCTTAATGCCATGTCGCACATTTGATTTCATATGTCTGCGACCGCTGTTACACAAAAAAGTACACACTTGCGTGCGGCCATACCACTGGAAAAGAGGATAGCGGTGACCAATTGGTACCTCACAGTGGGTACAGACTATAGAACACTGTCTGAGTTGTTTGGTATTGGAAAAACAACAGTGTCAAATTCTGTTTACTTCTGCTCACCCAGAGGGCGTCAGTTGAGTAGGCAGACATTAATGTGGCTAAAAGTCACATACTCGTTCTCACTGCTATTAGAATGTGGACACATGCGTCTTAAATCACCTCCGACACACTTGTGTTTGAGAGCTTTTACATAGAGCTGAGTTTGTGGCATGTTGTCGTTAGTTCTGTGCCAACACTTAAATTGTCTTTCCTGAAAAACCTGTTTCCTGTTTTTGAAATCTTTCTTTTATTTGCAGTGTTTTGCACAACTTGTCATCACAGAGCGAAGGGTGGGTGGTGTGTTGTTTGCTCCCTACTCACAAGGGGAAGGATAATTACTGCATTTGAGTGTTTCTGGATGGAGCACAAATGCTTGTTGTTTGGATCAACAGTTTAAAGCCAGTTTAACCCAGGAATCGATTGGATTACCTTTCTCCTTTTCTGTGTTGGAACATTTTTCTTTTAAGAGACTGCAAACACTGTATGTGTGTGGATATAACCTGATACTTGTTCTTTCAGTCAGCTCGGTGCTCAGTGACCCATCCATAGGTTATTATTCAGTGTTTGTTTGCGTCAAACTAAAAGTGTCAGGTCAATATCTATAATGCTAAATGGGAGGTGCAAAGGAAGGCTCCATCACATTATGCCCATAGCTGTACGCTCAGGAAGAAGGCTTGGTGTTTTTAACCCTCCCCCACTACAGTGTTGGGCTGTCAGGAAGAGAGACTTCTACTGGAGCCCCCTCCCCCTGTTGAGCTCTGCTGACTTCTCCGCTTTAAATGGAGTCCTCCATTACACACGCTGCTCATGGTCCTCTCCAGTTCAAGGGTTAAACAGTCCACTACACCTCTAGCTGTCGTCTGCTTCAGTGCTTGGTCAGTTTGCAGTAGGGCTGAACCATTGGGGGAAAAGATCGAATTGAGATTTTTCTAACAGTTATTGCGATTGCGATTTGATTTGCGATTATAATTAGCGCACACGCGCGCACTGACAGAGCGAGATGTGTTGAAGAGGAGAAGGGGAGAGAGCTCTCTGTTAGTAGTCTGTCTCTTTAACGAGGGAATAGTCGTGGTGTTCGTCACCTCACGGTGCCACGTGAGACATTGCGGAGTAACAGTCTCAAACAACTCTCGTGTGGGTCTGTGTTCGTCAAAACTGTCACTGACTTGTTGGCCGTACACTCGTCATGTAGCCGCTGTGACGCTGTGTGAAGTGCTGATGCAGGTTGGTGGTGTTGCCCCGTGAAGTAGCAATGGTAGCACGGCATGTTCTGCCCAACACCTGACGCTGCGCAGCATCGTCCTTTTTAAAACCGATGTGCTGTTCCTCTAAAGTCTCCGCTGTATCAGTTTCCGACTGTTCTGTTGAGCTTGAGGCCATTGCACAGCAGGTTATAGTGTTATATATCGCGATATTATCGCAAATGCAATTAATCGTTCAGCCCTAGTTTGCAGAGTGAATTTTGTAGGGTCACATTTGCAGTGGCTTACATATTAACCACAGTTATGATAATGCTTGCATAAGATCATTTGACTTTTGCGTAACTGTTGGTCGAAATTAGGTGTTAGTTTGATACAAAAAAGTTGTAAAAAGGTTTTTTTTTCTGGCTAAGATGGAGGCAGATGAACTTCATGAGCTGAGAAGCTGGCATCTTGGCCACATTAGCATTTAATGATTAACCGTTAACACATTGATGATACACCGCATTGGCATTCATTTGTAATTATTTTCTGGCCACTTGATAAATGCAAGTCAACTCCTGAGAGCAATATCTGGGTCTTAAGTTGCTGCATGCCTGACTTCCATGACAGGCTTGTCTAAAAGACACTTTTTACACCACAATTAGTGCATGTATGCCGGTTTTTAAACACAGGTAGACCTGCTAAAAGAAGGCGATTTACTTTTCCATCAGCAGACCATTTTGCTTTATTTTGTGGTGTGTCATGTAAGACATTACGAACATGCTGCAAACAGGGTTGGTAGTAGAGGTGCTTGTGCTGGCTGAGCATTGTGAGCAGGCTGACTCACACTCAGAGACATTGCTCCACATCAATGTCCTGCGGCCTTAAATGTTTGTCATTCGAGGTGCAACTAGACTTTGTGCTAATCAGTGACCTGCATTTACTGCTCTTTGCCTTGTCGTCGCTTTCTCTGTTGAAGTACAGCCAGACTTTTGACTGTTTACCACGGCCCATGTTTCCCTCCACGGACCATGTTTGGAACCGATAAGCAGAACCGAAATTCTCACAGGCACCCATAACCCTGTGTCTCCATGCCTCGCCTCAGGGCGTGTCTCAAAGATTTTAGAACAGTCCTTCGTTGTGTCTTGTCTTGTCAAAATAAAAGCACTCGCAGTCATCTAATTGTGACTTCATTACATTACATTACATTCATTTAGCTGACGCTTTTGTCCAAAGCGACTTACAATAAGTGCATTCAACCATTAGGATATTACCCCAAAAGTGCAAGAATCAGGAGCATAAATAACAATTTGTCAATAAGGCAAAAACTGCTTCACATTGCTTTTTTTTTCTGTCCTGATGTCAATGGGAAGCTCGTTCCACCATAAAGGAACCAGTACAGAGAACAGGCGGGATTTAATTGAGCGGTGGCTGCCAATCCCTCAGTGAGGGCATAGTAAGCCGTTTGGCAGTAGCTGAGCAGAGTTGACAGGCTTGGGTGTAGCTTTGACCATGTTCTGGATGTAGGAAGGGCCTGAGCCATTCGCAGCACGGAGGGAGAGAACCAAGTGCCTTGAATTGGTTTTGGACAAATAGCACAGATGAGACAGTTTCTGTCATGTCTTGGCTCAAATGGACCATTAAATCCAATTCTGCATGGGATAGTATTTATAAAAATAAAATAAAAAGCATTATGTTTATTTTGTACTTTTTAAAACACCTGTGTAAGTGGAGACATATAGGCCTAAAATATTAAATATTTACATATATTATATTACATAAATAATATTTCATGACATTACATTTCTGAAGCAGCAGCAGCAATCATCTTGCATAGGGTGGGGGAAGATCTGAAATAGTCCAAATTCTTTTCAGTTTAAATTTTTTATTTTTTATTTTGGGACCAGTATGGTATCATTTCTCTGTGTAGCTGTAACTAATCCTCAGTATTGTGGCTGAGATGGCAAAGAATTTACTGACAAGAGGTGACAATTCTTCAATGTGTGGTGTCATGTTTCCTTCACTGCTAATCAGTGGTGATAATTTTGACTTAAGAGGAACCCGGAATTGATATTGGTACTGATCTGCCAATTCAATTTTGATTTGATAAATACCAATTTTGTGTAAAGCGCTTCTTAGATTTTATTTTGGGAACTTATATGCACATATGCACATTGAAGGCTAGCACAATACCCAGTTACAAAACTGTGGGACAGTGATTTATTTTACTTGCTAATGCAATGTGACTAAAACAAGAGAAATCTCTTTTTTTTAGGCCCACATGTCATGCACCTTTTAAAATTTTTTTTTATAAAAAACTTAAAAAATGCATGTTTAAAAATAATAAATTCTATCCCTTTCCTGCAGAATCAGATAGAAACTGAAAATCTACTCACTAATTCATCTGCACTGTTGACAAGACATCAGCCTGATATGTGCAGACAGCTGTCAGCTAGTATTAGCTCCCCGGCGGGGCCACACTGAATAAAGCAGAATACACACAATGCTCAGTCGACTTCCACAGTGTCATATCTTGTAGCAGAGATAATATTTCTTCAGCAAACACAAACAGAGTATTTTTTGCAGTATCTCCCTCTCATTGATGCGATATCTCTCTTTTGCATATAATTCGTTGATTTACTTGTGGCTGGTCCATCATAATATCAGCATCCACTACCACTGCCAGATTAGACTTAATCTGCCCCCCTCTCACACAATAAATGGGTTGGTAAATCGATACTTTTAAAACTGGGGATGCACTGAAATTAAAATTGTTGGCCGAAACTGTAAATAATGAAACACGTGATCGAATACCGAACAGGTTCTTTAGTTCATTCATTTCATTTATTTTGCCAATTTTTCACAATTGCATAAATTAAATAGCCTAAATGTGCTTTTTACTTTTTGGCTTTAATTTCCAAAGAAAAAAATTCAATTACAAAGGTAAAATTTAATTTTTTTAATATCATTTATAACATTTATAACACTGAACTTTTTTATTTTACATTCCAGCAGACATTATTCCATGAAAGCCCAATATAACTTAAAATAAATAAATAAGAATAAAATAAAATGAAATACTTTCATTTGGAGGTTTCTCGATTAACACCCACTGGAATGTGGTGAATGTCGCGGACAGATCAGAAGCTATTTTTGTGTAATTCTCTGACATTTCCAATGCTTTCATAATGCCGAAAGTTTTTTTTGTTTTGTTTTGTTGCTATTTTCGGCTGAACAATTTCAGGGGCCGAACATTCAGTGCATCCCTATTTAAAACCATACTGGTGCCCTAGCGGTGCTAGAACGGATCCCTTTTTTCCCCGTTAAAAAACTAAATCAAAAAATGACAGTTGGCAAATTGGAATTTGCCATTAACTGTTAACAGTTTAAAGTGTAATTAACTTAAATATGAATATATAAATACAAATCTCTTAACAAATTTAAAACCTAACCCAACTACAATAATTTAATACTAAATACATTTTGTAATAGATACAGCAAAATACTCCAGCTCCAATTTCCAGTTTCAAACTCACGCCGTGTTTGGCCTGTTTCCAGTGGGGTCACGCAAGCAGTCAAACACAGTGCATCCCTGTGTGTATCAGCCCACTCTCCTGCCTCCAAAGTCTCACAATTCAACTTGACAAGCTCTATTGAGCAGTTGCCCGTTGGGCGAGTTCGCGCTTGTCTCAGCCTTGTGCACGAGGAGCAGAAATGCTTGCTTGCGAGTGTGCCTTTCAGCCACTCTCAGATACTGTTCTGTGTATTATACTCTGCCTGAGTATTAAATAAACACAATACATCCTTGTGTCAGAATCCTTTAGCGTGAAATACAACCACACTTTGGATCGTGTAGTTTTAGGCATTTTGTTGTCTTGTTGACTTGTGTTGGAGTAGCTGCAAGCTATATGTAGGCTAATGATGCTTGCTGCCAGAGCCATATAGTGTTCCCACCAGAGTAAAGTGTAATGTTAACGATCCACGTGTGGTGATGTTTGTTATATTTACTGTAAGCAGGGCAATTATTTAAGTACATTGCTCAGGGACAGAAACAGAGCTCCTAAATCTGTAATGTGATTTGGTCCGGTAGGTACCGGCCACGTAGGAAGTACGAACCAATGCCTGATTTGCACTGTATTTTCTGTACCCAACTCTACCTATAGGGATCACTGGGAAAAATCCTGCTGTACCTTTGAGCTGGCAGACGGCCAAAAAAACGAAAACGTTTGTCCATTCTTTGTGCTTGAGTGAGGACTGGCTCGAGGCACCTCATATAGCCAGCTATCTTCCACAAAGCAGACACGCCACACATCATGAAGCCTTAAATACATCCTTTAGCGTACAATTGAATGTATATATATATTTTTTTAGGTAACGTTTTAAAATGTGGCGAAGTTCAGTGATTTTGAAGTGGGGTTGTATGAGTTACTTATGCATAGTTAATGTTACCTTATGGAGATGGTGATCAGCGATGTCATTTAACGGAGTTTGGAGGAGAAGTGGAAGTAGCGTAAGTCACAGTCCCATTGTTTCAGAGGGGACCACCGAAAAACATATTTTTCGCCACATTTTAAAACGTTACCTAAAAAATATATATATATCCATTCAATTGTATGCTAAAGGATGTATGTTTTTCACTGCTTCAGTGCCAGTTCAATGTCAGTTTCGTTGTGGTGAAAAAGACGTTTTGTCAGTGGTCCCCTCTGCAACAGTGCGACTCAGACTTAACCTACTTCCATTTCCCCTTCAAACTCCGTTAAATGACATCGCTGATCACCATCTCCATAAGGTAACATACTAACTATGCATAAGTAACTAATACAACAAAATCACTGAACTATCCCTTTAACTGAACCACTTGAAGTAAACTCAGCATGCACATATCATTTAGAGCAGCTGTGCATGTTTACTGAGAAAGAGCACAGCTGCAAAGATTGATAATGGTGTTTTAAGTATTAATATTGGACCACTAAAATTAAAAATGTATTTTCTTTTTCTTTTGAATCCAGACAGCATATCAGTCAACAAGATAAAATAATATAAGAGGGCCTTCGCTAGCCTCCTGCTGGTCGGCGCTCGAACCCTAATAAAAAAAATAGGTCAAGCATCAGTGTTTCATGTTGTTAAATAGTTATTCAGATTAATCAGGTATAGAATGAGAAGTCATGAGTGTAACTAATGATTCCATGCTCATTTTTCATTACCATACAATTTTGAATCCCTCTACTATGGACACAATATTATACACCCATTCACAAGTCAGACATTTGTTTAGCCGATGTGATGACATGCCAAGTTTTATGTCAAACTGACTAACTGCATAGTGGTTGCAGCAATGCACAGGTTAGGTAATACAGATAAGGTAATGAAGACATATGAAGATTAGGTAATGACTGATAAAAATGTTAGATGCTTTAGATCATAAAGATATGGATTGTTGTAAAAGACAGAGGTGAGGTTCCAGCTGCACAAAGCCACCTCAACACATGTTTACTGTCTTCCATTTACTTGAACTGGAAAACAAAGAGAATCACTGACGGTTTCCTTTTTACTTTCTTGGCTCATCTTCTGAGCTCTTATAGTGCCTTTGTATGTTGTTATATATGGAACTAGTAACCATGTTTTAGCCCGTTCTATCTGTGCCTGTCAGTGTGCGGTGGCGGGAACCCTGGACAGAAAGATTTCTGAATTTATTCATAAAATTTCTTAAATACATGGATATTTGTGAATTTACTGTAAATCATCAACTTGATGTAAGCTTTTTGTTTGCAAGATGAATGAAAGAAGGATGAAGGATTACAAAGTAAAATCGCTAATGTCATTATTCATTAGCTTAAGTTTGGAGACAAGCCTACTATATTACCACAGTTTACAGACTAGTGAATGTGTGTAACGGCACTTGTAAATCACGCTCAATTGTGGTGGGATAATTAAAGAGGAGCTTTTCACGCTAATTAAGTGTTTTTCAAGTTCCCTTTACAGAAACTGGAATATGAAATAGGATAGTCGGACCACCATCAAATAAAGTAATATAGTGAGGCTCCTCCGCCGACTCTCTTTGGATGTACCATTTAAACTAATTGGAACCAGAGCTGCTGGTGTGTTAAACAGGCATGTTGGGAAAGACAGCAGTGCAGCCCTTGAGACCCTGACTTTGTTAGTGGGATCAGTCAATGTTTATTTTTTTTATGATTTATTGGTCAATAGAAGCAGGATATCATTAGATTAGCTTGCTCTTTATTCTGAATGAGAAGAAATGTCCTCACAAAACTTGTTTACTTCCTTCTCTTGAATTATGTTTTAAGTGAGATTTACTCTCACAAACCAGTTGTAGGAACCACCAGGTTGTTGGATTAAACTTGACTTGAAAAACTGTGGCAGTTAAAAAATGAAATCTTATTCCGAATCAGATTGATGAAATTTGTTTTACAATTAGCATTTTGTAAATCAATCATTTTTATTCTGTAATAGGCATTAAAGGTCCACTCAAAACGTTTTGGAAAGTGTGTCCCGTTTCCAAACAGTGCATATCTGATTCACAAAAGATTATTAAAACTTATGTTATCTCTTAATTTTATCTTCAGCAACATTATTATGCATGCTTGCCTTTTTGAAGTAAAATAAGAAGCTATTTGCAATACAAATTGCGAAAAAATTGTTGGACCAACTTGAAAAAGACTTTTGGTGTCATCTTCACTCCATCAACCAATATCTTTACAAATGCCCATAGTTGAGGACTGAGGAGAGACCTACTTCATGTGCTTACTGGTTTATCACTGCTTTCTGCCTAGCTGCTGCTGCCTCACTGGTGGCACAGTTGTATTTGGCCCCATGTAATGATTCTGTGTGGATTGACAATTCATTTGCATTTACACGTGTTTAGTGTGGCCGCCCTGACCACCCCTGGAGGGGGTTTAGCCGATCTGTCCCCAGTGTGTCTAGTGTCTATTTACACCAGTGTTTTCCCTACCATTGAATTGGGGGGAATTGAAAAGTCTAATTTTTTTTTTATTTTTTTTGTATTTTACATATAATGCCAAGCAAAAGGCATTTAAGGTCACTTTCATTATACTCCTTTTTGCTCATTCTTGTATTAAAGATTTTGAATGAAACTTAACGTGATTTGTGAAACCCTAACGAGCAGTTCAATCAAACATGACCCTTCCTGATGCTGCTTCACAATAAAGCTTTACATAAACTAACCACATTAAAGATTGTTTTTGTTTAGTTTAGTTTCAACTGCCTAATCAACCTTAGCAAATGTGGAAACAGGTTTACTGAAAGTTATGGTAAAAGAAGCGGCAGTCACTGTGAGCTGATTAGATTTAAGGGGCAGTAAGCGATTTTGGAGAAATCTTGTCCTTCTCTCTGTTGTTGTTGTGATTGAAACAGATTCCAAATAAAATGTAATGTAACATTAATAAAATAGCTAACACTGCATTGCTGTTTGCTAAGTGTCCTTTTTAGGACAGTTAAAATAATAAAATAAAAAAGGGAGTTCATATATATCTGACTGCTTTGATTCACTGATGAAAAAATGATGTGCAGTAATATTGAAAATGGAGGATGCATCGTGATATCGAATCGAATCATTGACAGGATAATCGTAATCAAATCATGAGACCAGTGAAGATTCACACCCCTACTGCACACGCAGTGTTGTGTGGTGCCGTCCCATTTTTTTGTTTTCGATTTGGAGAGCCAGGGCCGAGCTGAAAACCTAGATCTTTTTTTGGTGCACACAGAAACGACAGGTAGAGGGCCGTGAGGAAATATTTGCTGATTTTTTCTAAACATGTATTGCTTTAGAACTGCTTACCGCCCTTTAAGCCTAACTGCAGTGACTTTGATGTGTTTAATGACGGTGGAGTTTTATTTAACTGACATAAGCTATTTCAGACTATGGCTACATGGACAGTTCTATGATAAATCTATTCATCTGTGTAGAAGATGATGATCACTGTTGATGCAGCGTCAGTAAGCAGCAGATACTGAGTTCCAGTGACTTCCAGCTGCTTGTTTTCTGCAGGATGGATATAGCAGACTGACAGTCTTATCACTCCCTTGCTTATCCTGTGGGCAGGTTCTGGTCCCAGATCCCCTCCGACTCCCAGCTTCTCCTCTCAGCCGCAGCACAGAAAGCTGGTCTTATTCCTGCTGATTGTAAATGCCATACAGGGGCTGCTCTGTCCTTCATCATTTCTCACACAGTCTGTTGATGGTCTTTCATCTCTCTCAGGTTGTTTTGTACTCACTAAGGATGGGAAAGGGCTTTGATGTAGTGTCCTATCAGTAACAGTGTGGGCCTAAGGCTCTTGTACTCCCTTGCTCCCTTGCAGCCTCACTCTGAAAACATATTGTCAGGGTGTGGTGGACAACGGAGTCCACCCAGCTGAAAAGCCTTTGTTTGTTGTGGTTCAGTGTAGCTTTGCCAAGGGCAACTGCCTCCTGTGTGGAAAATTCTTGCACTAGTAGTGGTCTATTAAATTAGACCCTATGTTTGCCGATGTTTTGCAACGTTTTGCATCTCAGACTCAACTACCTGAACAGGGGAAAAACAAACCTTACTTCCCATAACACTTTTGAGGCGATCTTATTTTCCCCCTCCACTGCATTTGGCACAATAGCTCTTCAAACAAACACACTGCAAAAAGTTTGTGGAAGCCTCACACTCGGATCTGCAGTGTGGAATGGCATCAGATTTTTTGGAATGCAGAGGTAATTTTATAGATAATCCAGCACAAAAGGGGAGTGTGTTGAGTAAAATCGGCTCCCCTTTTGTTTGACGTATTTCTGAAAGTTTCCCTGTTATCATTCAATCATGATGGAAACCCCTCTTTGGTGTAAACCAGGGCAGTGGACAGCTCAGTGGAGGTATGTCCCTGGTTAGCTGAGTCCATCCTCCTTTTCTTCCATGGACTTTGACCCTCAAACCCCTGGTCTGCCTCTAGTCCTGGTTAGAGGTGTCATAACAGAGCCGTTCTGCTGTGGTATTCCATAGAGGAATGTGCTGCCTTGGATTTTGGTGTGTGTGTGTGTGTGTGTGTGTGTGTGTGTGTGTGTGTGTGTGTGTGTGTGTGTGTGTGTGGGTGTGGTTGGGTGGTTGGGTGTGTGTGTGTGTGTGGGGGGGGGGGGGTTAGACACTTTTTATGCAGAGTATCATGCTAGGCCATCGCTGGGAGCCTCCAATGCACACCTGCTGGTGCCATTCTATGCAGTATCACTACTGCGTTGTCCCCCTCGTCATTTGAAGGCACCAGCCTGCACACATTTCACATGGGCCGTCTTTGAGTGTTTTGGGGAAAAAAGAGCCATGCTCATTAACCCTGCCTATCCTGTATTATAGAGCTCAACAGTAACCGCCCACTTTTTCCCCCAGTAATTTCAAATTCTGAGGGGTAATAGAGCAACAACCCGACTTCCAAGTTCCAAGGTATAATGGAAGGCAGCATCACTAGCCGACATGAAGTTCACGTTTGTGGTAAACATATCCAAGTTAACAGCAAGCTCCACCATCAGAGATGTAGATGCTTACACCATTGGATTGTAGGTAGTGTAGTACTTTTCAATGACATCGCGAATAAAACCTCTTTTTCTTAAAACAAGGTTGATCATTTGGATCATTTTTTGTATTTACAACAAAGATTGAACGTTTGTCCTGAGAAAGTTTCTCCTGCTTTGCTGAACAGACTCTGCAGCAGCATGAAAAGCGGCAGCAGACGTTCACAGTGCAGGAAACAGTGAAAAACAGTTTCTCTGTCTTGACAGAACGGACATGTCGCTGTGGTCTCTGGGTTTGTTATCGACATGAAGGCGTTGACTGCAACTGCTCCTTGAAGCAGCCTCCACTGGAGGTTAGCCACCTTCTTGGTAAACAGAGGCTTGTATAAGAGAGAGAGAGAGAGAGATGCTCATGATGGTAGTTGCCCAGCAGTCTAGGCAGGGTCCAAAATTAGCACTCGCCAGTAGCCAAATGCGGGGGTAAATTTTGTCTTTGGCGAGTACATTATGGAGACCACACGCCACTCTGGCGGATAGAAAAAAGTCCTACAAGGGAGAGAAAGCTGCTGGTAGCTGTCACTTCAATTTGCTGGATACGACGCACTCCAAGTGACGTGCATAGAAAGTAATTGCTTCAGTTATTAAATCGCGCAAATTTGGGATACAGTAAAGTACTGTAGATTAAAATTTTTTCATCTACCAGCCGCCTTGGCTGGTAAGCTTTTGGACCCGGGCTGCAGCCCTATCACAATATCATACTTTTTTATCATGTAAAAATTTATACCAGTATTATCGTGGACGGTATTACCATTGTTAAGGTTTTACTGAATTATCCTTACTAATATATTTATCCATCTGAAAGGATCTGAGGGATACTCAAATATGTTTCAGATGGGTTTCAGATCACAGCACAATCTGAAACCCCCATTGTTGACCTGCTGATGCCCGGCAGTAGCAGGAGAGGAGTTGTAATGAGCAGTGTCAAATGTCATAGAAGTGAAAACATCGATTTTGCATTTAAATTTCAATCGTTGTGTTGCTCATTTGTGAAGTCAAAATGTATCTCACAGTGTATTAACAAATTAGGTCCTTTTTAAAGATACAATGAAATGTGTAATAGCTGAGTTGCTTTGTAATCAACCAAAACACGTGGAAAATATTATTTAATGGTGCCCTCACTGATGTCACAGTGACAGGTGAGCTGCAGGTTCTCACGTGAGCTCGTGATATTGAAAGATCTTGCCAAAAGTTCTGGAGCTCAATGAAAAGTAATACAAATTTTATATATATATATATACACACACATATTTATACATATATATTTGAAACATCGGTTGGAGCATTGTGGTGGCTCTGTCATGAAAGTCTGTAGTTGTATCGCCCAAGTAAACAAAAGGGAATGAGAATAGAGCTATAGAATCTGAGGCGAGATTTAAAAATTTCTTATTGATTTCTCTAACTCGAAAAAATTGTAAAAATCTGTTTAAAACCAGAGAGTCAATGAGTGTTTGCCATGGGGTTTTTGATGTCCATGGACCCACTGACCCAATGGGATTTCTCCCAGTGCTGCAAATGGCCAGTCCAACTATGACAGATGGGTCCATGTGTGTGTGCGTAGGTTTGTGTGTGTGTGTGTGTGGGAATTGTGCAAAGAGCGCTGCATACAGCTCTATAAAACAAAATTCCAAGTTGGAGAAGTTTTATGTTGTTATGAGAAGTGTAAAAAAAAGAAGTAATTATGACACAGACCAGAAAAATGAAACTATCGCAGGCCACCACAATCAACATTGCACAAGGAATGAAGAGAGAAATAAGTTCTGATCCATTTAATATAAGCCCAATTATCCATTGATCACCAATATTTTATTCATATAATATGTATATTTCTATCGACGATGCAACCGGTGCCATGAACTGGGGCCCAGAGGCTTACCAGGGGTCCATGAAGGGAGGACATTTTTATTTTCTATTATTTATGAATTTTTTGATAAAACAGTAACACGTGTACCTCGATGCCTTCCCTCGGCACAAAGCACATGCATTATCTTATGCCGGCAGTTTAACAAAATTATACGTGACAATTAGAGCTGCAACAGTTAAACGATTAATCAATTAGTAATCAACTAGGAAATTAATCGCCAACTATTTTGATAACCGATTAATCGGTTCAAGTACTTATGAAAATAAAAGTCAAAATGATCTGATTTCAGCTTCTTAAATGTAAATATTTTCTGGTTTCTTTGCTTCTGCACAAAAAAATCATCTTAATCATCCACATTTTTCACCATTTTATGGATCAAACAACTTATCAGTTAATCGAGAAAATAATCAACAGATTAATCGATAATGAAAATAATTGTTAGATGCAGCCCTAGCGACAATTTGTGGTCACGGTATTCGCGGCATCATCATTTAATATATCTCACGAACAACAGTCAAGATACCGCCCACCCCTACCTGTAAGCTAACTTTGTGTTGATTTGTTTATGAAGGCTGGCTTCAGCCATTTTGGATGTTTGATGGTGATAGAGCAATTGTCTGCTTTGGGATTGTCTGTAGTGACTGTGTATGTCTGTGCATGTTTATGTGCACAAGTGTATACTCATTTTTGGGGCGAAGGGGGGCTCAAGAAAAAATAATTGCCTATTTTAATTATGTTACCCTGATACGGCCAATCCCAATTATGTTACGCTGCTGAGCAGAAGGCTTAGACAACTTGGTTTTTGACAGCTGTGATGATATAGGACAGGTTTATATTACAAGTCAGTTACACTGATACAGGTGACAAGGGCCTGCTCACTTAGGGCAACAAGAATGACGTGAATGTTTAGACAGAGCTGGAATAAGACTGAATGGTATCTCAGCAGTGGAGCAGTCACATGACTTGGCTGCTTTTGTCTTTTGGTTGGCCTCAAGGTGGGGAATGATACTCCTAACAGCTGCGGGAAGCATTTCCGGCCAAGGCTTTCCTCCGCAGTCAAGCACACGGAGGTCCAGCAATACACTGAAGCAGGGATGTATCAGTAACCACTTCTCCACTACCAATACACACTATTTGCACAAAACTTTGTGCAGATTACAACTAGCCCACTTCAACAGAATCATGTCAGGGCCCACAAAGAGGAATAGTTGATATTTTTCCATCCACTGGAGACGAGAAAAATATCAGTTAAATCTCTTCACCTTTTATATGTAACATTATAGATTTTTCCTTGTTTAAGCAGCTTCCACTGCCCTGTTTTAGCCTCAGCCAAATCCTGACACAGTGTACAGTGTGGTTAAAAGGCTTCAGAGAGGCCCCTTTTGTTGTGTTAAAGGACCCAATAACACCACAAGCAGTGGAGGGAACTGATGGAAAGAGCTGACCAAAGACAGAAGTGCTGCTAATGTCCCTCAGTCTGTGTGCTTCAAAGGGCATGATGACATACAGTAAGTGCATTTCGTAAGGCAATAAAGGGTGAAGATTTGGCTGGTGCATACTTGGCATGTCATCCTTAAGCGCCTGAGTGCAAGCAGCCTCATTGTGTTCAATTGCCTCGCAGTGAGTGTTAAGAGATGGCGCTGCCACCCAGGTTTGAGCTGCAGTCGGCCTCAAGGTCACCAGTTTGAATCCTTGGCCAGCTGAGCTTGAAAGGGGAATTGGCTGAGATGTGCTTTCCCATATCTCAGTCACTGAAGGAGAAGGCCTTTGAGCAGAGAACTGAACAATGGCAAGCTGTAAAATTACCAGAAAAGGGAGTACTGCTTGATTGGAGGTTTATTGGGCATGTCCAACTGCGAGGAGGGTACAGTATGCCCGGTAAACCTCCAATTAAGGGGTAGCCCCAGAACTCGCTGGCAAGACTACATATGCCATCTGGCCTGGGATACACCTCAGGATCCCCCAAAAGTAGCTGAAAGGCATGGCTGGGGAGAGGAATGTCTGGAATACCCTGCATAGATGGCTGCATCTGTGACCCAATTTCTGATAAGCGAAAGAAAATGGATGGATGGATGGATTGAAGAAAGTATGCAATAACAAATGCACTGCATTTATTGTAAGTGAAGACTACCTTCTAAACTATGGCATAAGTGATGGAGAATGCCCCTTTGCAATACCCTTGAGCTCAAGGTGACTTCATCAAGTCTTATTTGTCTGACCAACAGTCTCACTTGTGAAAAATGACTTGCACCATATCAAATGATTAGGATAGTTGAGTCATTTTATGTCAGTTTGAATTTACTCAATTTACTGACCAATTGTTGCAGCTTTAATAATTATTTCTGATTCTATTTGCCAAGTGAAAATGCAATATAAGTCTATGATTACAGCTTTGTTGTAATCTTTGACTCGTATATCATTCCAAATTAGATGCATATGTTTTTTTGACAGTTGACAAGTGCCTTTTAAAAGACAAAAATAAGATAAGGGTAAATCATTTTTCAATTAATGTAAGAGATAATTGACATTAAGTACAGTGTTAGTTCAGACAGGACCCAAAGTCAAGCTCAGCCAAGATCCAGAACATCTGCTGACAGTAGAGATCTCCATGCCAGTCCTCTTCTATGCATTCATTTGGCAAAGCTTGTAATGCACTCTTTTTAGCTGATTTAGCATGCCTACTCTTCTTGCTCTCACTGCAAGCAACCCCAGTCTCCTTTTCATAGTGTATCTGACCTAATCAATGTGATTCATTATGATCATTGATACCTGTTCTTTGTTGGGCTCTTAAACTGCTGCTCTTCCTGCCTCATATTCTGTAAAGGCTCATGGAATGGTAGCGAGGTGTGCTTTCTCTACCTCAGGCTAGGGGTGGGCTATCTGACGATCCTATATTACGTAATCGAACCGTAAAGATCGTGAGGAAGCAACGTCGAGAGAACGCGGATACTGGAATGACTCTTATGGTGCGTTCAAACCAGACACGACGCAATTCTTTTGCGCGGCTAGATTACACACAAAGTCAATGCAATGACCCGACTAGACACAAATTTCACGGCACTGACTCGGTCGCCGCAAATGGTGCCATATGCGCGATGCAAATCAGTCGAAATTTGCGGGGTGTCCATCGCTTGAGTTGAAATACTTGAACTCGGGCGATATATTCACGACGCGATAGCCCATGAGCGTTGAGATCCTCCCTTCGTCACCTGTTGTCAGATGTCCTGTCATTGTATCATGAATGGAGGATCACTACTGTCGCTGTGTGTGCGCCGCCAGACTAGGGTTGATATTTGCATCATGACCGGGTGAAGGAGAAGTCTGGTTGTACTTCACCAAAATCAAGTGTAACAAATGTTTTGCAAGTAAAGGCAGTAACATGAGCGATCTGTCGAAACATTTAGTGAAAGTCTACTTCTGCTTATCAAAGTCAAAGACCAGATCTGTTATTTTTTAAATACAATTTTTTTTCTGTGACATCACTTGACGCTCACTTGTTTTTTTGGGATAGCCTAGATGGTGTGAAAAATCGGGATTCAGATCATATGATGTTTTGGCCAGATCAACCAAAACAGGCTTTCCATGGTTGCACGTTCAGGGAGGTCCCTTACAGAGTTATAATGCCAAATATAACTATTGAAATGAATTAATTATCACTTTAATTTTGACTTTATATAATTAAAATTATAGGTGCAATTACTGATCAGATACCAATGTGTGAAATGAAACAGCTTGGACCGATCGACAATGTCGTTGAAAAAGAGAAGGAAATGATGGTTTTCTACAGGTGTGTACTAGTAAAAAATTAATAAATGAAATTATATATATACATATATATATTCTTTGGATGTATATGCACTGGATGTATATATATTTATATATATACATCCAGTGCAGTGTTTTATTTTGAAAACAATATTAGGAACATTATCTTTGAGGGAGATGGCTCGCACTGTTTGTGTGTTTGCATTGTTGCAGCAATGTAAATGGGGGGGGGGGGGCTGACTTGAAGGTGGGGCTAATGTCGGTTTACCAGTTCATACCGAATACCAGTGTTTATTTTCCGTATAATGTGAATTGCTAATTGTTGGAACGTGGCGAAGAGAGCTCTGGCTGAGGGGGGACCCTTTTCACTGGTGCCCAGCTAAAAGGCTTGTTAAAGCTCTTGAGCCCATGATGGACAGGTCAGAAAAATACGTTTTTGGAAAGTTTTAAAGACCATGAAGATGAAGAAATTATTAAGAGTGGAGTGGTTTTTCTGTAGTTTGGAGGATTTTCAGTTTTAAAAATGAAAACTTGGGCCAAATAACAATTTACTGCAATTGTGTCGAGCTAAGGTTGTTGCTGGAGGAGGCAACAATTTTTTTTACCATTGACCAATTTGTATTTTATTTTTAAATAACATACAGAACATTTGGCACATTAGTAAATGTTGTATGTTAACATATAGAACATAATTGAATTACTTTCTTGAAAAAAAACCCAATTCTACTGACCCTACTTACACTGCTCCCTCTCTGCATTGACTGTGGAGGTCGTTCAACCACCAGCTCTCTCTCTCTCTCGTTCTCTCGATGCAGGAGTAGGAAGCGGCATCTCGCTCCGGGACCAACCCCCTTACTTTCCTCAACACGAGTCTTCTCTTTTAACTTGAAGCGCTGTGACATTTATTATGTTATGACGGACTGTAATCGGCAACGCACATTCACAAGTCCGTTTCTCTCTGGACCTCACCATGCTCAAATTTGCCCGACATCTCCCCCATTTGGTCTGCCACAAACACGCATGCACACACCCTACAAACGGCTCCATTCCCCACAAAACGTCTTTCTATACTGTATACTCCTTCTGACAGTAGAATAAGCCATTATAAACCAATCTCCCTGAGTAATTCATCACTATCCCTATGCCAAGTCATGCAAAAAAAAAAATACAGTGAAAACGGTATAATTTTGAAAAATACCGTAATAAAAGTTTTTGGTGATACCACCCAGCACTATGATGTACCTTTTTACAATACTAAAGCTTTCTGTGGCATAAAAGCACTGGCAGGACGCTGTGGAGCACTTATTCCCACCATGTCTTCAAAACAATTGCTGCATGTGGGTTTGGTTTCTATGACAAAATCCTGACAACATATCACCACACCATTGTTTGAAAAATGACCTTCACCCCTTATTTTTTATTGCCATTTGGGTTTCATTTACCATCAGCACAATCCAGAGGAGGCTCCTCCATATGGCTCAATCCAACGGCCGTACAGCAAGGAGTTGTGTTGTCTTACAACAAGCTTTCCATATGTACAGTGATAAAAAATTCAACACCCAGCAGCAACATTCGGTTGCCCAGCTTATCTGCTCACACAAATTTCTGTCATTTCTGTCTTTGTTGTTTCTGTCGGACATCATACAGATTTGGGATATATGGAGAGCATCTTCCCCATTTTCCTGGTTACCTATTCCCACTTTGTCAGATTGGTTGCTGGAAAAGGAGCTCCAGCGAAGACATCAGCGCCTTCCAGACATTTTCAGCTACAGGAACTCGAAAAAGGCAGTGCTCTGAGAAAAGAAGCTGGGTGCAGTGCGTTTAGTATTGGCGGATGCATATGCTCTGTCTACATTGGGGAATAAAATAAAGAACACAATGTTGAAGCCTACCCTTAATTAGGCAACCAGCAGCAGAGCTAGTATGAGACACTGTATTTTAAAGTGATGTGTAATTGTGAATCAGGCGGTGGAAGAATCTGCTGCAGTCAGCCGGCTCTGTCGAGCAGCCTCTCAAACTCTTGGCAGAAAAATCTATCACAAACCACCACAGTCTGTCTTCCCAACCCTCACTGGTATCGGATACATTTTCACATAACTTGGTTTTCCTTCAATTCATTGCCGTCTGTGTGTGAGATGACAAAAAAGAGCAGATATATTCTCTCAGTTCAGAAAACATTAAGAGACTTTAAATGTCTGGTACCTGGTAAATGTAATTCTGATTGTACAACCCACTTCCACATAACAGCTGAGCTGTTATTCAGTTGTGTTTTAGTAGCAGTCAGCAGGTTCACTCTGCCACATGTCCATGAGTCATTCTGTGACTTGTTGTGGATGGACTTCAGTGCTCCTCCAATCAGTCCAGTTTTGCAGTGATCAGAAACAGGAGAGCTCCTCTGTGCAAATCAGTGAGTATCTCTATTGGTCCAGTGGCCTCACCGCCTGCTGCAACTTCGTTTTCTGCAGCTTTTGTTTTGGCCGTGTCACAACCTTTTTAAGCCACAAAATATCCTGCCTTGTTGCTGTTGGGAACACTGGAAATTAGGTTTATAGCTCAGAAATTTCACAAATTATTTTCCTTCAAGTTATAAATAAATAAAGTGAACTACTTAAATAATGCACTGTGAATGATTATAATGCTTTATTGACTGAAAACAGACAGAATAACCATATTTCCTGACGGAAGATTCTTAATAAGTTTCCTTATTTCCATTTTAGAGCTTCTGTATTCTCCTGACATCCTCTGTGCCTGTGACTCAGGGGATTATCCTTCCAGTGATGGATGGCTACCTGCCAAAACCTCTGGCAAAGTCAACAAACACACCTGCCACAACCTAAATTTACCAACTTTAACTTTATGTTGTCTAAGGTTTTGTTCCATTGAGACATGGGTCAGACTTTATTTAGTCAAAAAAGCTTTTTTTAAACAAATACAAAAAAGTAGTCCCTCCTGGCTGCCTGCACAGTGCACGGCGGTTGCTATGCAACTCACCAGAAAGTAGGCTATGACACGGTAGCTAGGTTCACTGGCAATTTATGTTGGAACAGTTCATAGGCTACTGTGGGCCAAAGCCCATGCCAAAACTACAACCATTCAACCTCACAGTGTGCTTTGAGCTCCCATAAGTTTCCTCAACTTCACTCCGCCGATCACTATCTCTGCCAATCACCAACTTACACCTTATTACTGTGAACTGAGCTATTGCTTTTATAAAACAGTAACATTTATGGCAAGATGACATCCACACTAGATCATTTCTGTTTGCTACTGTTAGCTGCCTGCACGGCAGACAAACTACCGACAACTGTTACCTTGTAACCGTTACTTCCATAGTCGTGGAGTGATACGGACCTGTACAAACTGATTCGACGTCATAGCTGTTACTGTATATATGCTCATTATGTCATGGCTATGAAGCAATCAAATCGCTTGATGTGAGCTACCCATTTTATAAGCTTAGTTAAAATTACACTAAACTCTCTCTCTACATTGCTCTGGTAGCACGTAGCATTAGCTATAGATAGCTAGTAGTTACTCCAACATGAGTTAACAAGACAACAAAATGCCTGAAGCTAAACAGTCCTTGCTGCGTCTGTGTTTCATGTGACAGGATTCCGACACGGATGTATGTCGTTTATTTAATACTCGCGAGAGAGCGTTTGTACTTTGCAAGCGGCAGAACAGTAACCGCGACAGGTTGAAAGGAACGTGAACGAGCAGGACAGGTAACATCCTGTATAACCAATGCAGCTTGGCAGTATTTTGATCTAAAAATGAAGTGATCATGTTGGTTGTGTCAGAATGAACTGACACGACCAGAACAATGTGTAACCTCATTCAGCACACTTGTGTGCTTGCTAACCAGTAAGGAAAGAAAGCAGCTGGTGCTAGCACTGCTAAGGTTAGCCACACCAAATGTTCACACACACACACACGCACACGCACACGCACACGCACACACACACACAAACAGTGTGTGCATACATATCTGTGTTAGTGTTTTGTGTCTGTTTGGTGCAGTTGTTGGTGAAAGACTGGGTTTGGATTGAAGGAAAAGAAGAGTAGGGGCTTTTTGTGACTCTTAGCTGATCTGTATCTGTCATCCTTCTCAGTAGACAAAAGAAATTCCTCTGTCTGTATTACAACTCCTTCCTAATACTCTCCAACAAAATCTGTGTCATTTGCCCCCTGTATTCACAGTTTTCCAGCATTTGATGCGACACACCTTGTTGTTTCAGCATGTTGTTTTGGGAAGACCATCTGAAGACTTTCATGGGCAGAAATGAAAGCTTAAATGTCTTAGTGGCTGTCCAAATACAAGAAGATCCACCAAGATGTGCAGTGATGGGAATAATAAATAACAGTATCTGGAGCAGAAAGCCAACAGCTATTCAGTGTTTGGTCAGGCCAAAGCCCTGCTGCTATATTTTACTGACTCTGTGCTATCCTGTGAAATAAATCAGACATCATCCAACTGCTTCATATAACAATTTTAAAGGTTTGCATTGCAGCTTTTTTTTAAATATTTGGATTTATTTGCATTTATATTTTTTCAAATTTGGATTGGTTGGCTAAAACCTCCACCCTCCTCTTGGCCTGTGGCAGTATTTGGAAGAATACTGCACTGCTTGCAGTGAATGCCAATACTTTGTAAATGTTTTTGGCTCCTTTCAAGCACACTATCCCAATAAGGTGTGAAAGTAATGTACATGGTCGCATGACTTGGACTTGCTGTTTTGCTGAGTGTTTTATGGCTGGAAAAACAGCCTCTATCATGTAACCTATCTTTCCTGAAAGTTGGTTTGGAAAGTTTAGCTTATGGATTGTACTGTACCTGCTCAATGAGAGTCTGTGTTGGGGCTTGTCAGCTGGCAATTAATGTTTCCACAATGTAGGGAGAAAAACACTGCACCGTGCCCTTCTGAGCCGGCCATTGCTACACACTTGTTTTTCTTCACTTAATACTTTCTACTCTGTAGATTTCTCACATCCTTTATTTAATCAAAATATTCCTAGGAAAAAAACCCAAATAAAAGTATTGTAGGTTTGGAATGCGGCTTTTCATTTTGTTTCTATTTAAAGCTCAGGCTGTGGTCATGACATCTAATACCTAAGGGATGTCAAATAGGTTGGAGGGTCTTCAGAAGCAACTTTTGTTCTGCAGAGGTGGAAGATGCATGTACAATACTGGTTAGAGATTTGCAACCAGCTTACAGTGTCTCATCACTCACCATTTGTATTCTCATCAACAGTCATCTTTGAAATATGGGATTGTATTCTTATTATACTGTGATATAGTTTGGAGAGTATATGTCCTCTGGGTCCAATCTGACACAGAATGCTGAAAACCCTTTGTGAAATAGGTAGAAATACATATATTCCTGATCTACTAATCAGAATACCCTGCAGCAGATCTGGGCTGAACAGATTTTGCTGCAGCGTCTGTTGACTTTTTGCTGTGTCACTCGGCTTTGTGTCTTTGAGACATTTTGAAACATCAATATAAAACTGTTATCTGTCTGTCATAATGCTAGACTATAATAGAATAGGGTCTTAAATTGGTCTGTATGATATGTAAATGTCTAATGTGTATGAGACAGGCTCTGTATAATTACTTGCTGAGTTTTGTGCCATAGTAAACCTAGTAAAACCTGAAAATCAGAATGCCAATTTATTGCCAAAATTCTGCAATAATTGTTCATGGCTGAAATATTGATCAAAGTAATAGACTGGATCATTATATCTCACTATTATGTGCACTGAGCAGAGTTTTCTCAGCCGGACAGAGATACAGGGAATCACTTTCACGGTGTCAGTGACTGAACTGTTGCACACCTAAACGTCACTGACTGCATCTCATTCATACCATAAAGATGAGCTTGTTTATGTAGGTCTGGATAGTTGACCTTTTAGTTATCTGTTTCCACAAGTGGTTATAAAGTTGGAAGATGGTTCACAGTAGTATGTCATGAATCCATAATAAGAGTCTGGCTAGACTAGCCTAAATTTTCTTTTAAAACATTTATTATCTGGAAATTAGCTTACGCCCTCTCCAGTGTTACAAAGTCAGCAAGATTATCTATCTATCTCCAGTGGCTGTGATATTCAAACCAAAAAAAAGTTGTAAGGCAGAGTACAGCTTTTGAAAATATGTATTTACTTTTCTGTCGTTTGCAAACCACTTCAGTTATTTGAAAGTCAAATAGAGACTTTGGTTGCAACATGAATCAAAAAGAATGATAGAGAAAATTGTGTTAAAAAGGTGGTTACTATGCAGCAATGTTTAGCAAAAACTCAAACTAATTAAAAACGCATTTTGCTGATGTGATATGAAGTAGAAAATATATTCAGTCTTTGAAGACTGAAAGAGTCACAGCATGTTTTGTGAGAAATATTGCATATAAAGCACATGTATTTGACTAATGTGAGAATTCCACTGGTATATTTTTAACTTTTGAGTTTGTAATGACCTTCATTGCCATGTGAAGGTGTTAGACGAACAAAAATAAGAAATGCAGACCACAAAGAAAATAATTTGTTGTGTTAAGGGCAAGTGTCAAATGAATTTACAAAATACAAATGAAAACAGGTGGAATTGAAACATTTTCGACAACATTAGGAATAGGTTCAGCTAGGGGTGTGCAATATGACGATATTATATCTTGAATGTTTAAAATGTCTCTACGATCTGCTTATTGAGAGAGATCGCACGTATCGTGTTGCACTAGCCTAGCGCTTATCATTTCTTCCCTTTCTACATACAACGTAGCTTGACACTCACGTTGCATATCTGGCAACGTAGTGGCACTGAGCGGCAGCGGCACAGACGACAGGATGGAGGAGTTAGTGCCCAAAAACAATTCCACATTCTGTAATATGGAACTGGTTCGGTTTTGACATTGCCGACACGGCTCAAACAAGAGTACTTTGCAAAGTTCGCAAGGAGAGCATTCGCACGTCCGATGGCAACACAAGAAAACTTTTTAACCACCTCAAAAGAAAACACCCGAAAGAGTATGCCGACAGCCAAGCGGGTAGGGGATCCCATGCTAGTGCTTCAGCTACTGCTACAACAACAACTAGGACGCAGTCCGCAAGCCCAAAACAAACGACGTTGGCACAGGCATTTGAGAAAGGCACTGCATATGAACGAAAAAGTAAGCGCTGGATAGAGGTGACAGATGCAGTGACAATTTACCCGGCCAAGGATATGGTGCGAATAAAAAACATGGAAAATCAGGGTTTCAAAAGACTGCTCAAAATACTTGATCTTGTACGAGATACCCAGCCGCAAATATTTTTCGAACACGGCCATTCCACAGCTGTACTCCGCATGCCAATAGACCATTGAAAAGAGAATACAGTGATTTATGGTCTAGTCGCACTTCAGAGCCCTATTTGTGCCTGACCATTCACTTTATTGAAGACTGGAAGCTGTGCAGTGCGTGTCTGCAAACGACATACTTCCCACAAGACCACACAGGAGACCTCATAGCACAAGGCCTGAGGGATTTGCTTGAATATTGGGGACTGAAAGAGGAGAACATGACCTGCATGACCACAGACAGTGGAACTAACATGGTGAGGTCCTTAGAGTTGAACAGCTGGACACTTCCCTGCTTTGGGCACAGACTTCACCTGGCCATTGGTGGGTGAAACTTAAATCAAATCTTGCTACTGGCATTCAGACAAGAACATGGTTCATCATAAAAATACAATTAAATGGATTGCAGTACAAATAGAACACAGATTAATGTACAAAAAATTGTACATGAAAACAAAGTATAGTAGAATAATCACAACAGAACAATAATTTACAACAGAACAATTAAGTATTTTTCTTCTTTTTATTAGACAAAAGCGCCAAAGACCCTTGTGTTGATTGCACAACATCTATGTGCAAGAAGGTGGTCATTACATTCTCTTTCAGCTAGAAAAAAAAGAGGGATTTGAGTCAGGCTCAAACGGAGCCGAATCTACCTCAACAGAAACTGATCACAGTCACCAACACAATGGGGTTCCAGGCTCAACATAATTGAGAGTGTTCGACCAGGAAAAGGCCATTTCTCAGGTTCTGAATGCTGACGAGAAGACAAGGCATTTGGTACCATCATGGCAAGATGTCGATGTAATGGACTCATTGAAGAAGGCCCTGAGGCCACTAAAGAACTTCATAGATGCACTTTCTGGGGAAGAATACGTGAGTGTCTCATGTAAAGCCAGTGCTTCACCTGTTGAAAGTCAACATCTTGAATCTGAATGACGACGATACCAAAGTAACAAAAACAATGAAGACAACCATTCTTGATTACCTCACTGCCAAATATCAAGATCCCACCACCGATGACCTGCTGGATATGGCTTCACATGTTGATCCCAGATTCAAAAGTCAGTACATTGACAACGACAAGAAAGACAGAATACAAGCCAGAGCTTTGTCTGAGATAGATAGAGACAGTACAAGCACAGGAACCAGCAACATCAGCTCAGCATACATCTGCCTCCACATCACAGAGCTCTGGGGCAGAACAAACACCACCAAAGAAAGCAAAGGGATGAGGGAAACTTTCCAAGAGTGAGCCAACCTGCTAGAAAGTATTTGTGCATTCCAGCAACAAGTGCTCCCTCAGAAAGAGCATTCAGTACTGGCGGCAATATTGTGACTTGCCACTGGGCAACTCTTAAGCCAGATAAAGTTGATAAGCTGGTCTTCTTGGCAAAAAATCTGTAACTGTGATCTGTCTTGCTTTGTCTTCTTTAAGAAGGACATTTACTGTAAATTGTAAGATGTGAAACACATGTTCTAAAGCTGCTTGATTCAGGATTCAGACCTAATTGCACCGTTTTCTGACAATTTTTGCACCTATTACTTATTGTTTTTGTTCGGAATCCCACTGCACTTTAAAAACACTTTAAGAGTTTGTTTACAATTTTTATTTAACCCTTATTTCAGCTATTTATAGTGTTTTTACTTTTTGAAACCAATGTTTATTTTTGGGGGATGCAAAAGTCTGATTGTACTTGAAGTGTAAATGTTAAAATTATAGTTGAATGTTAATACTCTGCAGAAATGCAGTTGATTAAAACAGTTTACATTTTTATTTAACCTATTTGAAAATAAGCTATTTATATTTTTTTGAAACTGGCATTTCCTCATTGATGTCTTTGTGTGTGGTTCTGTTTATTTAATTCTACTTTTCATGTTTATTAGAAGGTTTCATAGTTCTACTTTCTACCTCATGTTTATTATAATGGTACATACATAGTTTTGAAAACTGAACTGAATAGATGGGTCTGCTCTAAGCAATGTCAATGTTCTTGTAACATGTTAATTATTGGAATAATTGCACACTTTAAATATAAAATCTGTTCAAATGTAATGTCTAACTGGTCTGTTATTGTTTTTTCTTTAGTTTTTGTTACCTTGGACTACATATTTTGCAAAATAGGGAAATTAGTTAGCTTGTACTCTTCAATAACTTGCAACATAGTGTTAAGAACAAAAATGAAAAAGAATCATGACAAGATCGTGAATCGTGATCCTGCCTGAAAAAAATCGTGATATGACATTTTTGCCATATCGCCCACCCCTAGTTTCAGCCATTATTTTTTAGCAGCAAATAGTAATTATTTATAGTTTATTTTTAGTTATAGTTTATTATTAGTATAATTTTTGTTGTTGTTGTTTTCACCCCATTCCATTAGTTGGTTAGTTGTTCGGTTTGTCAGAGGAAAGGAAAAAACTACAGATAATGCGCCTGTTGCGCTGGTTGCAAACCGCCATTAAAAATGACGAAGAAGAGTGTACAATCAATTACGTTGCGACCTCTTAGCTGGTTGTGGCCCAAGAACAAGGCCTCAACCATAGCTCAAAATTACAATTATATTTGAGGAGGGAGGGGGAGGAGGAGGAGGACGGGAGGCCAAAAAAGAGGTGGTAGGTCGGGCTAGTATCTGAACACAAGCAGAGAAGTACATAGTCACAGACAGAGAAGGAACCTGCAGCAAGCACAGCTTCACCTCCTTACCTCTTCTAAATAGCCTTTTCCTGTTCTTCCTTCTGTACAGGGCCAAGACACACACAATTGACTAGTTAGCTTTTTAGCTATTATGTATGTTTACACAGGAAAACAAAAAGTTGTCAAAAGTTGGACTGTGTGTGTGCAGTGTATTGTCTTCACAGAGAGCCAGAGGCACTCCTTAATGTTTCTAAGACCTCCCATTCCCACAGTGCCCTGGGAGTGGTTGATCGACCTGGGGAGTTGGTGCCTTTGCCTGCTTCCAATCAACCACCAGCTGCAGGCTGTGGTATTGAAGGATTTTTTGATTTCTCACACACACACACACACACACACACACACACACACACACACACACACACACACACACACACACACACACACACGGAGGGCAACTAAAAGCAGAGCAGCATGTCTTGCAGAGTTGCTCCCAGCTCACTGTGCAGTGGGCTCTACACACAAAGTGTGGTTTGTTTGTGTTCTGCAGGCATTGCCTTGAACAAAAGAATTCCCTCATACTGTATGCAGCTCATCTGCAGGCTTAACATACTTACAGAAAGAGTGTTGTCTACTAACGTTGTGCATGATGAATTTAAATTGGTAAAGGAACATATTATTCTCTGAAACTTTTATGTTATGGGATTAAGAATTCATATACTTAGAACAAGTTTCAAGATTTATATTCTCATGTTAGCCTGATCTTTCAACATGATGTTTCAGGATGTTTTAAGACAAACCAGTTAATGATGCACAACTGTTTCAAGTTTCCATAGATGATTTAATTGCAGTTTATCTTAGTCGGACATGTAACATTAACATGGTGGGAAGTCACTTTGATTCAGTGGGTCACAGCTTTTGTGATGACTTAGAAAGCTCTTTTGTTAGGACCATCCTCCTTAGGGAAGTTCCCATGCCTGTGCGTCCTTGTGCACTGTGGGAGGCAAAGGGTAAGGCCTGTGGTTCTTTAGAGTCATTTTATCAGCGTGAAATGAAAGAAAAGTATGAACCAAGTTTGGCATTAATTTGGAACGACGAGTATAAATAAGTTGTTGAAAGAAAAATGAAGGAAGAAACGCATTACAAAAATTGTAGCTGCTTTAAGCATGTTTCCTTCAGGGGTGCAATCTGAGGTGCAAGTTGCACAACTGAAACTGATCTGCATCACTATTCCAACATTATGTTGCACAACAGGTTTAATCTGTAAACATTAAATCTTTGTCTTGTTTTCTTTACATGTACATTTCTTGCATTCCACAACATTACTTACCATCAAACATTTAGAATTGACAAATGTGGTGAGGGGTAAATGGTCTTTCTAGTCTAAACAAAGAGCTTTACATATTCACTCATTCAAACACATTGATACAGCGCTTCTATAAATAGCACTTCTCATTCTCTGACATTCACGCTAAAACCACAGCCATCAGGGGCAATTAAGTGTTCAGGATTTGAACTACTGACCTTGGCGACGACATGCTCCATCTCCTGTGATACCTGTGTTAATCAGGTCCAACATTATATAGCGCAACAGTGACCACCCACTTTTAGAACAGCTCCGGTTCCGGAAGTGAATTTCCCATTAATTTACTCCATTGAAATTTCATAAAATCGTTATATAAAGAATTTTAATCCTAAAACCAAGACAATAATCTACGAGATGAATCGTTACCGTAGAACAATGTATTTGGCGCAAAAGAAATTGGTAAATGGGAAAAAAAGGCAAAGGTACAAGACTTTGTACATAATTATTTTAAGAGCAAAGCAACCACGTGTCCCATAAACCATTTTGAATGCCTTTACACCTACTTCCAACCGACAGTTTAGCTTCTTCTTGAATTTAACCTTCATCATCATCACGATAATGTTTATTTTGTTGATAAGAGTCTTGTAATGTATTGCAGCTTGTGTTTTGTGTGCGTATAAAGTGTATAACGATCGTAGAGTTCACTTGTAGCAGCGGGGAACCAGTAACTCAAGCTGCATTCCATTTTCTCGGAACTCGAAGCTTGGAAGTTGGGTTGGTGGTACTCATGGGCCTGTAAGAGATTTTGATGGTATGACAACCTTGAGAAAAAATACCGTGGTATCACGGTTAGGTATCCTGCACCTCTAAAATGTGCTATTGTAAAATTTCTGGGGACAAAAAATATTGCACACATTTTTTGAAAATGTATTTTTTTTTTAAATAACATATAGAATATTTGGAACAATAGGAAATGTTGTATGTTAACATATAGAACATAATTGAATTATTTTCTTGAGAAAAACAACACTTTTTTTTACCTAGCAGTGCTAGGTGGGCAGATTAGCACAGCTGCGGTGAGTCGGCTAACCAACTATAATGCTCTCCGGAGCAGCCGGTGTTGGTCTTTTCCTGCGTGGCGTCCAGACCGCACTGTAGTCTGGAAGCATCGCCTGGATCCAACGCGCCAAGACATCTTCTTTGAATTTAAGGCACTGCGGCATTTATTAGATTGAGACAGACTGCAACCGGCACTGCACATTAGCACATTAGCCAAACTCACGTCAGACTGACTCCCCGCTCTCTCACTCATTAAACTCAGGGCAGCGCAGCGCACAGGAGTATGGAGGGAAATATTATTGGTTTCAGAACCTTGGCTTTTTGATACCATGGTTTACCTTGAAACAGGAAACCGGCCCATGCCTAGTCGGTTGGGTTCCCCCGACCCTAGGGGTCGGAATTCTGAGATCAGTTGCAACCTCCGACTTGGATGTCGGTAATTTCGAGTTCTGGGGTATAAAGGAACGACAACCCCAACGCCCGAGTTCCGAGGTATAATGGAACGCAGCATCACTAGCCGACATGAATTTCGCGGGTGTGATATGCGTTTTCATGTTAACGGCGAGCGCCACCAATCAGAGACATCGATTTTACACTTTAGGATTGTAGGTAGTGTAGTATTTCTCAATGACATCGTGAAATAAAACATGTTTTTCTTAAAGCAAGGTTGATTTCATACCTATTCCTTCGTTTCACAACCGCGTAGCTCATGGTAAGTCTACATTGGATGGTTCCAATATTATGGCTAATAATAAAAATGTTAATGGAGAATATGAATGGGGTTTTCACTTCATTCTCTCCTAAGTAGTGAAATTAGCATTGTTCCCTGTTGAATGAATCAAGATTTTGACTCATGCTGTAATTGGACATTGGTCCTTTTGAGCACTTTTCCCTGTATAATTTTATTTTTGCCGAAAACACATTGTCGGAACTTGCATGATGGCATTGCATGACATTATATTGTGTTTTTTGTTTCCAGTAATGTGTATCCTCTTTGTTTGCATTAACCAGTGTTGTGTGAGCTGTAACACCAGCCACAGCATCAGGAGTTTCCTGTTGATTATTTATCCACATTGTACTTGGGCTTTAATTGATTTGGATGTTTTTAGGTGCATTCACCCTAGCAGAGGGAAATAGCCCATTGATGGAGCATGGCAGGCCTGCTACCACCTGAAAGGAGTGTGGGGATTTAGGTCAGAGTCTTGGCATTGTGAATAACAGCCTCAGCAATAGAAGCTTTGTATCTATCTCTGCTGGCAGCATAGTGCTGCCCCAGGCCCTGTTCCACTAGTGCCTCAGGGACAGCAACAACTAATCTGCCTCCCTCAGAGCCTCCCCCACACATGGGCCGGCTGCAGGACTGTAATTATGTACAGTTAAGAGGTGTGGACCTTTTTTGTGTTTGAAGCCGCTTAACAATCTGTTGACCTCTAACTGTGTCAGCCGCCAAGTTGTGAATTTCCTTTTCCTCAACAGTTGAGCTGCACAGCATCCTGAGTGGAGTCTGAATGGCTTCTGCTCTCTCATTGAATTCTCCTCATGACTTTTAAATCAAAGAGCCAGATGTAAACTACTATGTGTGTATTGGGCTCCAAAAGTGGTGTTTGAATGTTTTCAAAGGTTACATTTTCTGTAGACTTAAAGGATTTTGGAGAAAGCTTGTCCCTCTCTTTGTTGTTGTTGATGATTTTACTGCACAGGCCGGGCCGCGAACCCGCAGCATCTGGTATGGGAGACGTACACGCTAACCACAAGGCCAAAACCCCAAAACCAATTCTTTTTTTTCCGCCACACACAGAACAGAGAGCTAGTGGACCGTGAGGAAATATTTGCAGATTTTTACAAAACTTGTATTGGTTTAAAATTGCTTACTGACCCTTTAATGAGGCTGTATTTCTGAATCTTCCTTGTACAAACATGCTATTACATTTTACATTCCAACAAAAGCAGCTTCTCATATAAACAGGCCAGCAATCACAGAAACTGATGAAAGCTGAACCATTTTCACCTTGTTAATATCAGATAGATTATGTTCTAAATTTGTCAGCATGATAAATAAACATTTTGTGTATACACAAAAAAGGAAATCACTAGCATGTGAAAAGGCTGCTGCACAAATAAGCCTGTGATTTTAAAATTTTGTAGGCTACTTTTAAAGTATGGTTTAAAATGTATCCAAAAGAGATAATCATTACATGACATATTTCTAAAATATTCATTACACCATGTCTTCTTAGAGATTTACTTGTGTGGTAAGGCCTATCAATTTCACTTTTCCACTTTCCATGCCCATTATCTGTGTGTGTGTGTGTGTGTGTGTGTGTGTGTGTGTGTGTGTGTGTGTGTGTGTGTGTGTGTGTGTGTGTGTGTGTGTGTGTGTGTGTGTGTGTGTGTGTGTGTGTGTGTGTGTGTGTGTGTGTGTGTGTGTGTGTGTGTGTGTGTGTGTGTGTGTGTGTGTGTGTGTGTGCGCGCTCTCTCTGCTAAGGCTCCCCCTTCCATTTGGCACCCTACTATTGACAGTAGCAAAATGGCTCCTCCTGTTATCAGCTACTCACAGATGTTTTGCAAAGCTGATTTATGACTTTTCAGTTGTGACATTACACATCTTTATAACCAGATAAGACAGACGCAGCTGCTTAGATAAAAACTGTGTTCTTGGCACAAATCAGTTATGAAATATGATTTGAAGCACACTCTTGGCTTTTCGTCATTATTAAACAAGTGTATTCAAGAGTCCCTAAATTTAGATCTGCATTGTTTCAGATTCACTCTTTCTGAAGTAATAAAGGGGCAGTAAAAGCGTTCCTAAAGCAATACACGTTTTGTAAAAATCAGCGAATATTTCCTCAGCTGTTGGTTTTGTGTGTGCACCCCAAAAAAAATCATTTTTTTCGGTTCTGTACACAAAAACAACAATTGGTGAAGAACGCACCTCAAAACACAGCGAGTGCAGTTTTACTAGCGGGTGGCACTGGCCTGGTGCTAACGCATCAGTCTCCCATACCCAAGGTCACGGGTTTGCGGCCGGCCAGAGCAGTAAAATCACAACAACAACAAAGAGAGAGATAAGCTTTCTCAAAATCGCATATTGCCCCTTTAAGATTGCTTACCCTGCCTCACAATGTATTGTGTATATCAGCATAGAGCAGAACATGGTTAGGTCCCAGCCTTTAGAATATCTGAAACTCCTACAGGAAGAGGTTTAAAGAGTGTGGTCAGAAGAAAAGTGTGGAGTAAAGCAAGACATGGCAAGTTCTCTTGTCTGTTCTGTTCCATGTCACTCAGTTCAGTTTTTCTAGTCCACAAAAAACAGTAGGTTGTTGGTTGGAGATGGGAGCGTACCTGTTTTTCAGATCAATTCCCTGGACTCTCTGTTTAAAATTTTGTTCCAAGGAGTGTATGAGATTAAATTGAAGTTTCTTGAGCAAAGCCTTGGCTGCTCCAGTGGAGTTGCACTGGGGCGAGGAGTAAAAGAGTGTGGTTGCCTTGGCCAGCAGCCAGGAATGAGTATAGCCCATGCACAGAAGGAAATGAGCTGTCGGTGAACACCCCACCAACAACACACTTTTCTCAACAGCCAATATTTAAAACGTAAACTCAAACACTGTACAAGTTTGTTAGGTAAAAATAACCATAATGAAGCAGTGCTGCAATAAATTCTACTTTCATAAAGGTTATTAGGTTCAGTCTTTGTTAAGATTGTTGTAGAAAAGATTTTGTTTCAAATGACTGTCTGTTTTGGGGGCTGTGCATTGTGGTGCTGTTAAATTCCATTGTTAGGTGTACTGAGATGTGTTTCTAAAATATTGTCCATCCAATCAGTCACAATGATGGTCAATTGAACGTTAGAAACAACATAGGATTTTCAGTCAACAATCTTTCTTTCCCCTGAAGCAGTGTAATAATTGTCAGTCCTGCATCAAATATTATATAAACAGTGTTAGACTAGAATGGTGTTCCTCCAACGAGGTTATGTAACTACATTTAAAGTCCCCCTCCACTCAAAAAAGTGTTTTTCTTCTGTTCTTGTCCTCTAAAATGTCTGACATTGACTATAGGGACTTGTATCTGAGCACGTGGCCACTAAAGAGGTGTTTTCAAATTCATCTCCTATAGTTGGATATTTCTGTGTACTTCTGCTGTTGAAATTTGGTATGTCACAAATACAGAAAACCAATCGTTGAATCGGCAAATATTCAAATGTAGGCAAAGAAACCCGAAACTTCCATTACACGCAGAGGCAGCGCATCCATGAGAGGACAGTCAGAGTTAGTATTAGCAGTTCGTGAAAGTTTTATGGCTGAATCTCTCCAATGTTGCCGCTAGCCATCTTGTTGCACACATTTTTCTACCAATCAACCTAGCGCAAGCAACTGTGCTGGGCGGGGCTAAATATTTGGCATAGCAGATTATTTTTCTATACTTTAAAAAGTGACTGGACGGGTTCTTTAAATCTGCGAGATCCATATTTTTATTTGGATCTAACGCTGCAGATAATGATTCTTTTTTTTATCGATTAATCTATCAATTATTTTTCGATTAGTCAATTAATATAACCATCATTTTTTCAATTAAAGTAATGATTATTTTATGTTTAGTCGATTAATCAATTGGTTAATTTACGAATGAATAATAACCATAACTTCCATTAATACAACAAATTCATGTAATAATGCAGATGAAGCAAAAAAACTTTCATAGACAATCCATAGGACAACATTTGAACATAATCTGTGCCAAATTTTATGGTGATAAGGTGAAGCAGAGAAAAGTTACAGGCATTAGCAGGGAAATGGTCAGCTGTCATATTCACCCATGAACACAGACATTCATACAAGCGCTTTCTCTCATATATCCTTCGCTCTAGGAGCCAGGGAATCGAACCACCAAACTACTGGTTAGTGGACAAACCTGCTCTGCCTCTTTTTTCAATCATATTTTTTGGCATTTTCTGCCTTTATTGATGTAGAGACAGGAAGGCAGAAGTACAGACTGGCAATACTTATCCATGTGAACTAGTGGTGTCCCTGTAAATGGTGTTCTGTCAACAAGTGCTAGTCTATTCTAGCAACATGGAGCTCAAGAGCACAAATGAAAATACTGCACACAAGTCCACACAGCTTCACCTTGTTTCAACATGAATGATTGAGTTCCACTGTGTGTGCAGGAAGTGTGTACTTGGGAAAGCATTTTTTTGGTTAACTAAGGGTTAAGGGATGAATAAAGATTAATATGTGAGTCAGTCAGCAAAACAGTACATTGCCCTGCAGCTCTCTGTCTCTGTGCTCCAGTATAAGAAATAAAACAGTGATTCTCGGTAAGAGAGTGTTCTGCAGAGCTGTGTTACCCCCCCCCCCCCCACCCCACCTGAATGAATGTCGATGTTACCATCAGTTGGAAAGACTGGTCTCCTCATTTGTCAGTCAGACAACTCCCTCTGCTTCTGTTATTCTTCTAAAATGAATGCCATCTAAAGTTTTGTTTTAAAAGCTACCTGTTATACGGAAAAGACAACCTCAGGATTGGAATTGCAATACACTGCATTGTCTCCTTCCCTACCACGTGGACATGCTTACATTTCCATTAACTATGCAAAGCTTCCCCTCTATGGACTAGAGAAAGGTTGGAGTCAGCTGGAATCTTTGTCTTTACAGAAGTTTGGTGTTCTTATCAGTTTTACTTTCTTTGTTTGTATCCATTTAGAAAATGTTCAAGATGAAGGCGACTTGCTGCCACGATTAACGCCCCAGTGCGCTGAACAGAACAAAAAGTCCTGACCCGGTAACACACGAATGGCCCAGGGAAGCCACCAGATTGACATTCAGGTTTTGCATGACCTGCGCCAAAAGTTCCCTGAAGTCCCAGAGGGTATTGTCTCCCAGTGTGTTCTGCAGGTAAGCACGTTTAAATCCTCTGACCCCAGCAAAACTGAGGCTGCATTCACAAAGTAAAAATTCTGTACCCTGTAAGGCAGTTGTATCAGGTCAGTTGGTAACTCTGGCTTGCAGTGGCACTTTTCAGACCTGGTATTTACATTCGTCCTCCGACATTCGATCACAAGTGGACGGCTCTCAGGTCATCATTTCACACATGGCATTAGAATGGGTCACCACATGGGTCTCCAGTGACCACTTGTGTTTGGAACTCACTTCCCCGCTCTAGATGCAAAAAACGCACAAATGTTGGCAAAGACCAGAGGTGTCGTTAGGATCTTGAAACATTAGGGGCTGAGCCCAGGGAAGGAATCATTAGATATCAATCTGATATGTCTGAGTAAAAGTAATATAAGAGTACAAACGCTTCTCATTTTAACTGTGACAAACTGCATTCACTCCATCTGTTCTGTCGGTCTGGCTGATGCTCTCCTTTTCTTCACCTCCCTAGTCTCTCTGTTGGTTTCATCTGTCTGTCACACTCCTCCTCTCCTTTGTTCTCTCCTCCTGTTTTCTTCTCTGTCCTGTCCTGCTCATAAAAAGGACGAAAAGGACGTGTGCAGTCATAAGAGACTGTAGCCAGAAGGGGCTGAGCAAATCATGGCGCTGCACACAGCTCAACCTAGGAATAAGCTTTTACCCAGTAGATTGTCCAAGGCACAATTCTGCAGATAACTCCAGAGGATCCAAATCCAACACTACTCAACTATTATTATTATCAACAACAACGTCATTACATCTTTAGTTGTCAGTATTATTATTTTAATCTTAAGAATCAGTCTGACAGAGCTTAAATACAACGGTTACACAACTGTTCCTGGTATTTCTCTCCTCTTACCCCAACCGGTCGTGGCAAATGTTCCGCCCACAACTGAGTCTGGTTCTGCTAGAGTTAAGGGGAGTTGTTTTTTTTCCACAGTCACCAAGTGCTCATTGTGGGAGCTGTTGGGTTTCTCTGTAATATCATGAGGTCTAGTTAAGCTAGTTAAGAATGTTGTGATTTGATGTATGGTGTAAACAAAGAACAGCTATGAATCTTTGTCTCTTCATATTATAGGATTCTCATGTGAAACATTGATATTTCATTATTTTATTTCCTCTATCTCTCTCTCTCTCTTTTCTTCAGAACAACAACAACTTAGATGCCTGCTGTGAATACTTGTCCCAAGTCAGTCCGGGCTACCTGTACAGTGAAGAAGGAAACCTGAGCTTTTCTGACGACCCCAGCTTCACCAGGCTCCATAATCACATGACCCAGCTGAACCTGGGCCTACAGTCTCAGAATGTGCATGTGGCCCCAGTTCGGGACAGCCTGAGAATGAACGGCAGCCGGACTCTGTCTCACAGCCCGAGTGACGGGCCCCTCCAGACAGGCCAGGCCCCCAATAGTGACTTCTTTCAGCAGGAGCCCCAGTCAGCCCCAGTGCAGGTGCCCTCCAGCCTCAATGTATTTGGTGTGATGGAACCCACACGCAAACCTCAGCCTCCACAACACCTTGGACTTTACCCTCTGGGTGTCAAAGGGTCGTCTATTGGTGCCCAGCACACACCACGCTACAACCCCTTTACAGTGACGCTAGCCCCCAATATCCAGACCGGCCGCAACACCCCTACTTCTTTGCACATACACGGTGGGCCACAGTCGGGCTTAAGCAGTCCACAGGGTAACTCTATCTATATCAGGCCCTATGTCAGCCAGTCCAGTACAACTCGGCAAAACCAGCAGCAGGGAAGCAGGGCCCAGTACAGCCCCACTTCCCAGCCCCAGCAGCAGATCTATCAGATCTCACACCCCTCCTCCCTGTCCGGCTCCTGGTCCGGCCCTCAGCACGCCTCCTCTTCACATACCTCACAGCACCAGACCCAGGGCCACCAGACCTCTCATGTCTACATGCCCATCAGCTCCCCCACAAATCCCCAGGCGCCCTCAATTATTCCCACTGGAAGCCAGGCCTCCTCCTCTGGTGTCTCCTCATGCTCCTCTTCCTCCTCCTCTGTCATGCCCACCTCCTCCACCATCAGCCAGTACAACATCCAGAACATCTCCACTGGCCCACGGAAGAATCAGATAGAGATCAAACTAGAATCTCCTCAGAGGAGCAACTCTACAACCACAACAGCTGTGCTGCGGACAAGCAGTGGGCCCCGTTCATCCTCCACCTCCTCCTCCTGTCCCTCCTCGTCAACCTCCTCGACCGGGGTGCCCACTGTTCCCACCACCCCTCTGTCAATTGGATGCCCAGGTCTGAGCCGAAGCCAGCCAACTGTTTACATCTCTGCCAGCCCACCTACTGCTGCTACCACTCCCTCTGAGGAGGCTGTTGTGGCCTCAGGCGGCTCCCGCTCCCAACCCAAGTTTTACATTTCAGCCAATGCCTCCAGCGACTACGGTGGGGGTCGGAACCCCCCCACAGTCTACATCTCAGCCAACCCTCCCTTGCAGGGGCCCTCAGGGGCCAGGAACTTGGGAGGTCAAGTGAGCATGGGCCCTGCCTACATCCACCACCATCCTCCCAAGTCTCGTGCCTCTGTGGGAGGGGGAGGCACTGCTTCTTCCCCTCGCGTGGTGGTGACACAGCCTAACACCAAATACACTTTTAAAATCACCGTGTCCCCTAATAAGCCCCCAGCTGTGTCACCAGGAGTAGTGTCACCTACTTTTGAGCCCAACAACCTCCTCAGCCTACCCTCGGACCACCACTTTGTGGAGCCAGACCCCCTCCACCTCTCAGATCCGCTCTCGCTACACAGGGACAGGCCGAGTGAGCCTCGCAGACTCAGCATGAGCTCTGATGATGCAGCGTATACACAAGGTGAGCAATGCTGTACATCATCACTGTGATAACAAACCCACTCTTTATTCACCCATGAAAATAAATGCACAAGGTTAGTTTAGTCTTGCTTAAATTAATGAGGGCCCTAAAAAAGTCTCATGGAATAATCTGATTAAAATAAGTAATTACAAACTCTTTAAAAAACATTTAAACAATGTTAATTAATGCTTTGGATTATGTTTCCAATGCTTGACATTATAGCTAGCATTGCAAAGTGGTGTTAGCCAATGTCTTCCGTTTCTCAATGTTTCACAACTTAAAGTCTTGTGAATTCATACTGTAGATAAGCAGTCAACGGCCACAGCTTGGAACAAAAAATGATTTCCATCAAGTAGGTTTCTGATGTCTTGTTAGAACTGTTTATTGGTTGTTTAGCAAATGTCAAGTGGTTGGAAGAGTGCACTTCCTCTGTAGCTCTATCACGCATGTTGAGGAGCCAGTTTTCAGAACTCTTTTAAAAATAAATGATACTATATGGGGTTTTTTTTGCTACCAGCTGTAGCCCTAAATGCTTTTTCCACTTCATCCTGCCAAGAAAGACATTTTACTATAAAAGTAAACTATGTGGTTTTAAAAGACGCTTTCCATAACATGGACTGTGATATTTTTTTTTGAGCCAAGCTTTGTATACTTGATGGCGCTAATGTTCAGTGCAGTGCAGAAATATTCCTTTGCATGTCCATCTCCATGAGGTTGATAAAAGTGACTCGCTGAGTGAGGGCCGCTTTGGTGACTAGTGTGAGTCCTCCACACTAAATGCTGTGTTTGCTCCATCAGACTGGTGGATTCTGTAGCATGAGTCAAACGTGTCAGAGTGCGCTGTTGTTTCCTTTTTTGGGCTTTTGACTGTATAAGTCAGCGACTGTCGCTCCGGCACTGCAGTGAGTACACCCAAGAGGGACTTCACACTAGACATGCTGCCTCTGGTGCTGACCCTCATCAGCCCAGTTTCCTTTTATCCTATCTGCTTTGGCTTTGGAAAAAGAAATATCTGAAAACTCTGATGGTGTCAGTGTTTTGCAGACATTGATTTATTTCTAGACCCTGACTCATTGGGATTTTTTGGGGCCAATACTGATATTGAAAAGTAAAAATGTTTTAATGCAGACAAATCGGTGTGCATATGTAAATCCCAATTTTTTTTAATCCATTCGTAAATCAGAAAAGGATATTGCAATACGTCCTGGTATAACGACATGATCTGGGGTGACAACCAACCAAATATCCCCGTCGTAATTACACACTTTAGACAACAGTGGGCGCATTTGGCATTGTATACAACGGAGCCTACACCGGACATTCGGGACAGAAGAGACCAACAACAGCAGAAAGACTGCTACAACAGTCGTTTGCAATGAGAAGCAGCTGCTGTATCACTGACTGTGCCGATCGTGTGCATGATTAAGACTAGCATGTCACCCCATGTGGGGGATTCCCCCTTCGTAGCGAGTTTGAAGCGTGCCATACTGAAAGACATGGGTCAGTATTCTGGCGAGCTGTATACAGGCGTGAGTCTGGTTAGCTTTCTTATGCTCGCCGCCAAAGCTATATACCTTTTGATCTCTGCAACATCTGTGCCTAGCGAGCACATCTTTTCAAACGCAGATGAAATTGTTACCTCCCAAAGGTCTCTGCTGTCTCCATAAATATGAGGAGTATTGGATTTTTCTCGACAAAATATGCGGGATCCTGGGGCGTAGGTTAGCTGACCCCTGACCTTTGCTCTGTCTTCATTTTTTGAGGCAAATATAAACCCAGATTCCTATTGTATGAGAAAGGCTCATATCGGCTCTGTCAATATATTGATCAGGCCCAATTTTTTGTGTGTGCCAGTGTCACAGTATAAACATTGAGCACCGCATATTGATTTTTATATTTAAAATAGTTAAAATTTCACTGACCTGACCAGACGTAGGGAGGGATGTTATTTCTTTGACACAACATTAAGCAGTGGAGCTGTTCATATGGTTCCGTTATTTATTTGTCACAAAGAACAATTGAAATATTTGCAGTGGACCTTCAACCTCAAATGGAAACTAATTCTGTGGTTGTCACATTCAGAGCTGAACCTGATACAGACACACCTGTCACCAAATAACCATTATTGAAATATGAATATAATAACCATCACTAGTCACCTCTTTCTGTCATATAGGGGAATATTATTGTTATTATTATTAATTTTTTTATGTCAACTTTTATTATTATTGTTGTTGTTGAATACCTTGACAAGTGAAGGTTGTTGTTGAGATTTTACTGCTTGGGTATGGAAGACCGACTCGCTAACCACAAGGCCAAAAACCCTGAATTTGCAGCGCCAACCGCTACCATGTCTCTCAAGGTGTCGACGAGGGATGTTTAAAAACTGTTGTGTGGTGCGGTCCGCGCCATTTTTTTGTTTTCGATTTACAGTGCCAGGGCTGCGCTGAAAACCCGGATCACAAACAGAACCGACAGCTAGCGGACAGTGTGGAAATATTCGCAGATTTTGACAAAACTCGCTTACTGCCCCTTTAAAACTTAATGGAGCATTACCACGTGAGATACCAACAAAATATTGACTACTCCTTATTCTAATGCAAGGATGATAAATTGTAGATATGAATAGCTTCCAAAATGTATTTATAATTTTTTTTAAATTGTCAAAAATAAAGAACAATCAAAAATAGAACAATTATCACAAAAACTGTGAATGTCTTAAAAAAATTTTAAATAATAATAATAATTTTTAAAAATTATAATCCAAATTAGAAAACAATAGGACATTTCTGTAAATAATCTCTGACATTGAAATACAAAGGATATTTAACTTAACAATATTTACTAATATCCAGCATTTAGCTTATAAATTGACAAAACATAAAGATAGAATAATTATCAAAAAAGTGATCACCAAATGTAAACCGCCGCTTTAATCTCTGCCAGACTGATACTTATAATTACAAAAAAATACAATTATGTTGTTGTTATTATTAGTGATGATGATAATAATAATAATAACAATATTAACAATTATAATGACGGGTTTGGGTCCTGCAGTTCTGGGGTCAGAGATACAAAAATGTAATGTAAACATATCGGGGGATAAAGGGGTTGTATAACAGTTGCTTTAATCTCTACCAGACTGATACTTATAATTACAGAAAAACTGACTTATAAATGCAATGATGTTATTAATAATAATAATAGTAATAATAATAATGACGGTTTTGGATCCTGCAGCTCTGGGGTCAGACATACACTACGAGAGAGAGAAAACAGAGTAAGTGACATGTAATGTAAATACATTGGGGCAGAGAGAGAGAAAGAGGGAGAAGGAGAGAGCAAGAGAGGGAGAGATGCTCATGATATAAGTTCCCCCAGCAGCCTAGGCCTATAGCAGCATAATAAAGAAATGGTTTATTAAACACCTCAGCAGCTCTAACTATAAGCTTTATCAAAGAGGAAGGTTTTAAGTTTAACTTTAAATGAAGAGAGGGTATCTGCATCCCTGACACAAACTGGGAGCTGGTTCCAGAGGAGAGGAGCCTGGTGGCTGAAGGCTCTGCCTCCCATTCTACTTTTACAGACTCTGGGAACCACAAGTAGTCCTGCATTTACAGAGCGAAGTGATCTTTTGGGATAATATGAAACTATGAGCTCTGCAAGATATGATGGATCTTGAAAGGGCTTTGTAGGTTAGGAGCAGGCTTTTGAATTCTATTCTGAATTTTACAGGAAGCCAATGCAGAGATGCTAACACTGGAGAAATATGATCTCATTTTCTAGTTCCTGTCACAACTCGGACTGCGGCATTTTGGATTTACTTGAGGCTTTTCACAGACTTATTGGGGCATCCTAGCAGTAATGAATTACAGTAGTCCAGTCTAGAAGTAACAAAAGCATGGACTAGTTTTTCAGCATCCTTTTGAGATAGGATGTTTCTAATGTTCTTGATATTGCGAAGGTGAAAGAAGGGTGTCCTAGAGACTTGTTTTATGTGTGAGTCAAAGGACATGTCCTGGTCAAAGGTAACTCCAAGGTTTCTCACAGTAGAGCTGGAGGCCAAGGTTATACCATCCACGGTAAGTATATGTTCAGATAATGTTTCTCTGTGGTGTTTAGGACCGAGTAAAATGACCTCAGTTTTTTCTGAATTTAGAAGTAAAAAATTATACGTCATCCAGGCCTTTATGTCTTTAAGACAGTCCTGAAGTTTGTCTACCTGATTAGTTTCATCTGGCTTTAAAGATAAATACAGCTGGGTATCAGCAGCATAGCAATGGTAATTGATGTGGTGTTTTCTTATAATATTGCCTAAAGGAAGCATATATCAAGTGAAAAGTATCGGTCCCAACACAGAACTTTGTGGTACTCCATGTCTCCATTTTGTATGAATGGAAGATTTGTTGTTATCGTTAACAGACTGAAATCTATCAGATAAGTAGGACTTAAACCATTCTAGTGCTGTTCCTTTAATCCCAATGTGTTATAGTCTCTGTAACAGAATTTTGTGATCGATGGTATCAAATGCAACACTAAGATCTAAAAGGACAAGAATAGAAACATGTCCACTGTCTGAGGCCATGAGAAGGTCGTTGGTAACCTTCAGTAGTGCTGGTTCTGTACTATGATGTTTTCTAAACCCTGACTGAAAGTCTTCAAGCAGACTATTTCTGTGTAAATAGTCACATAACTGGTTAGCAACAGTTTTTTCAAGGATTTTAGAGATAAAGGATATGGGTCTATAGTTAGCCAAGATATCTGGGTCTAGAGTCGGTTTTTTGAGCAGAGGTTTAACTACTGCCACCTTAAAGGCCTTTGGTACATTGCCTGTTAAATATAGATAAATTGATTTGATCTACTATGGAACTATTAATTAAAGGTAATACATCCTTAAATAGTCAGTTCAGCCAGATCTATAGGGGAGAAGCATTCTAAATATAAATTAGGCGATACTGTTGGTTCAGAGGCTACTGTACTGGACAGTGTGTCTGTGCTGTTAGTGGGAAGAAGCTGGTAAATTTGGTTGCATGAGAAAATATCTATATATTGCACTTTCAAATGTAACACTTATTTGCTGATAACCAGCATTTAACTTTTGAAGAAAATAAATTCCATTAGGGCTGCCACACAAATCCACTCCACTCTTAAAATTACTCCAAACAACAGAAACCTTTCATAATACTTACCCCCTTGACAGTTAATTCTTCTCAAAACTCATAGTCAACAATGCATTTCAAAGTTCTTTTAAACAACAATAATATGGCACACGAGGAGGACAGGACTCTCTGCAAGCTTGTTCCCCCTAGGGACAAAAACACGTCTTACCTAATACTTCACACACACTCGCCCAGAAGAGCATGGGCGTGTGTCCTTCATTTGGCTTTTTTGTGTTCAGTTTAAACATTAACAATCACATTTTTGACATTTAGCTCATGCACTCTCTCTAGTCTTTGTGACTTGTACTGAGGAAGCTGACAGATGTTTAGCTTGAAGACATCCTGACTGGAGATTGAGTGGATACATTCACAGGAAAGACAGAGTATAGGCCATGTTGTCATAAATCTGCTTTGTGAAGCTGTGTGTGTGTAGCAGGTGAGAGAGTTGTTACCATTGAACGTCTGTGTAAGAGGTGTCACAAGCTGTCAACAAATGCACGGACTAGAATTAATTAAGAGAGGGGTGCTGATCATGTGCATGGTTCTGGCTGTGTGTTGTGCAGCAGTCTTCTAACCGGGAGAAGTGAGATCTCCTCAAGTTACCACAGTAGGTGATGAAACATATTGATAGACAGAGTGAGGAATCCACGTAGTTCCCCTCTCTCTCTTTACACCGGGTTGTTGTGAGTCTGTGAATGATTCTCCAAACCGGTTTGGCCGGTGTTTGCAGAGATCAGTGTGCTGTGTAACTGAACATGTGTCAGTTGATGTATCCTGATATTTCTGGAAGGGATTGTCATCAGCAGTTTTCTTTTGTTCCCTGCTTTGATCTGGATCTTTTAGATATCAGTACAGTGATAATGTTAATAACCTTAATAATGGTTAATATTAATTTATTATCTCCACCAAGGTTAAGTCTTTGCCCCTGTCTGGTTGTTGGCTGTTGGTTTGTCTGTCAGCAGGATTTCACAAAAACTTCTGAACGGATTTTACGGGGGGAAAAAATATCACTTTTTAATCATACTCGTTGCAAGATTTTCACAGATTTCCCTGGGAATAATGCATGGATATTGATTAAGACAGAAAATCAAGCTGATTCAAATGTGGTTTCATAAGGGGACTTTTTTTTTATGTGCGCTTGATTCTTCCAGCGCTGTTGGTCCACCAGAAGGCGCGGATGGAGAGCCTGTGGCACGAGCTGGAGCTGAAGAAGAAGAAGCTGGAGAAGCTAAAAGAGGAGGTGAACGAGATGGAGAATGACCTGACCAGGAGACGGATGGAGAGATCCAACTCGGCCTCCCAAATTCCTTCTGTAAGCTCAATTCTACTGATTTTGTCAGACAGAAATCAGATGTTTGATTTTACTAAATGGATTGTTGTACGTCTCAGCTAACAATTGAATTACATTTTATGTGTATAGCTCAAGATTACAACATGCTTTCAGGCCACTTGACACAAGCCAGAATGTAATAGAATTGGGATTTCTTGGGGGGGGTCAGGGGCCTCTGACCAACATTGATCACTTGCACATATCTTGTTAATTTTGAGTTTGTTTTCAGTAACTCAGTAAAAGTCTGTGAGTCATCAGACATGCTCCTCATAAGTTTTCACAGAGATGAATTGAATGTGGGTCACATCACTAATCTCCTTGCACGTTGATGCTGAGTACAGGGTCTGTTTATGATTTGGCTGAAATCTCTCTACATTTTCAGACTGACAGAGCACACAGTGTATATCAGATTCAATTCAAAGTTCACAAAGTTGCAACCTCTGTAGCTACTTTAGAGAACATGTAAACACCAGCACTGGGGAGAGTTCACAAGTGAACGTGTCTTTACTAATTAATGTCTGCTCCATTCCATGTTTGTCTCAGATTTGCAGCTGTGAGTTTGTTGAAACCTCTCAGGTTCAGAGTAAGTGCTCCTGAGTCAGCTGTTTTTGCTCTGTAGCTCCTTGGTTAAGTGTTGTTTACTGAGGCAAGCCAGCGCTCGAGAAGAACTGTGACGAGGAGAGCCGCACCACTGACAGAGAATATTGATGTCTCAATGCCATGTCTGAAGACTAACTGCACCTTCCTGTTTCCTTTGTTGTCAGATCGAGGAAATGAAGCAGTTGCGATGCAAAAACAGGTTACTGCAGATCGACATCGACTGCCTCACCAAAGAAATCGATCTCCTTCAAACAAGAGGTGGGAGTCTGTCTGTCTTTTTCTGGTTGCCACTTAACATCCATTAATCATTCAGCTGACGTACACGTCTCCGTGGTATAATAATAAAGTTAGCAGTAAGTTATTAGTGTGATTCAGGACTTTTAGCTGTAGCACATGGCTGCTCACATCCTCATGGCACACGCAGTCGCGGTGCTGCCATTGTAATGTTAACCAGCAGTCTTTCCTGAATTGCATCCTGTTGCTGGTTGGTAACAAGAGATTTATTGGTCCACTGGCAACACTCTGCTGTTGAGAGAGATGAAGCCATGAGGTGAATGGGATTTATACAAACTCTCATACTGCGTCAAGTCACATTCATCTTGCATATTTTAGATTATAAAAATTTTGATTTATCATTATTTGTATTGATTAGTGAATGTGTTGAAGAGAATTTATCCAAGGCCAGAGGAGGCACACCAAGCTACACAACTCAGTTTTATATTCACCGTTAAAAAAAAACAAAAAAACTTTTAACTGCTCTATTTAGTTTTTGTTAGTAGATAAATCAAACCATCATAATCTAAGTGAGCAGTATGTGGTTACAGACCATTCATGAAGTGAATGTATGACACTCATGTTGTTCTGTACATATTTGTAAATGCATGTTCTAATTATTGTTTTATAGTCTAATTCAAAACACACTGTAGTACAGCTGTAGAAAGCAGGACATGGATAATATTCAGAATTATATATCTGTTTTCTGTCACTTCATCACTTTGATGCTTGTGATATATCAATAAAATATATACAATATGAATTCACTATATAATACTCTGCTTCCCTCCAACTTCAGGACCACACTTTAATCCCAGTGCAATCCATAATTTCTATGACAACATTGGATTCCTCGGTCCTGTCCCACCCAAACCCAAAGGTACTCCATCTATCGGTAAGCTTAAGTATGGTCATCACCACACATTCCTCGCTCCATCATCAACATTCCTTTCATTAATTATTTTTGATTTATGAACAATCCTCCTCTTGATAGGTTTTAATTAACTACATAATATAATTAGTCAGAATTCCTTCTGGCCCTGTTATTAATGCCATGTATACAGTAGGCGGGGGTCTTTCTGAAAGAGCGAATTTATTCTATTTTTTTTGCTCATATCACATCCACTTTTATCTTATTGATTGATTGATAGATTTTTATTTGTATTTATTTTTTGCTTTGTCAATGCTGTTTCATGTGTAGATAATCTAGTTGACACAACTAACTCACTCATGTCTCTAATTAGGGCTCTGATAATATGCTTATGTGGGCTGTTGATGGTTCATACCAAAGAAAAGGTGACGTTTTGATCAACAATTCTTAGGGCATCTGGAGACAGTGAAAAAAAACACTCATTCAACACTGAGCCTGCAGCTGTTCAATGTGACCCAAATCAATTATATTTGTATAGCGCCAAATCACAACATACATTATCTCAGTGCACTTTACATAGTGAGGTGGATACCTCACAATATACCATAAACATATTGAGTGGTATAGAAAGGCTCTGACTGCAGTTTACATATATTGATATACTCTGACCCTTTGACTACAGATTTCTTCATTTCTATACCTTTCTTGTTTCCCCTGCACTGTTATCTTTGTCCATCCATCCATCTCTATCATACCTGGGAGCAGACAGGAGAGGGAGTAGATAGAATAAAACCTCTGAGCTCCTGATGGAGCCCCCCTCTGGTCCCTCCCCTCCTCTCCCACTTAGTTTGTACCTCTGTCTATCTCTTTTTTTTTTCCTGTGTTCTTCCATGTTGTCTTTAAAAGCTTCCATAAAAGGTATTCATGGGTTCTGTTTTAGTTTATTTGATATGAATTAAATCTTTAAATACTGCCTTGTTACAGTGCAGCTACTTGCTTCTCAGTCTTCAATGGTGTTCAGCCCTTTTCATGCTTGACTGCTTTTTTCACTCTAGGGATTGATTAGATAAACATAGTTTTACTAAACTGAAACAAACAGATTGCTAGGCTGCGTTTTAGAAACAAAATAGTTGGATAGTTTTGACATATAGATTTTTTTTTTATTATAAACTTAAAACACTATTCAATTCAAACAAACTGTGGTGTTGTAAGTTTACACAAGATTTTCCGGGATAAAAATAATGGAAGTGCCGTCCAGACGCACTCATGACACATGAAATGAAACACTGTCTACAGACCTACTCTATGGCTGTATGTAGCCCCTAATCACAGATTTGCATACAGTCAGAGAAAATGGAAAATAAAGATTTGTGGAGAACATAAATCCATCAGCCAGTGTTAAAGCCACTGACATGTGAATAGCATTGTCTGTCTTTGTTATCGTGGCACAGGTCAAACAGTCAGAGCCTTTCCAAACAGCAGGTTTGAATGGTGTTTCTGGTATGCAGTGGTTTTGACCTAACAAAAGTGTCCAAGGAAGAAGATCCCACAGAAGAGCTACTCTAACAAAAAAACTGCTGAATTACGACAGACAAATGTCAGAACACAAACCACCACCACGCTCACCTACAATGAGCATGTGAGGGTCAGAACTGGACCATGTGGACGAAGGAGCCCAGGACGGAGGGGTCAGTGTGCCTCGTTTACCTGGGTAAGAGATGGCAGCAGGATGGACTATCAGAAGAGGGCAGGCAGGCGGAGGCAGTGTTCCACTTGCAAAACTTGGATCCAGGCATTCACATGGATTTTAACTTGACATGTACACACTGACACAGACCATGTACTTACATGTCTTTATGTCAGATGCCTCTTTCAGGCGGACTCAATTTAAGCAACATGACGAAAAATTCAAGGTGTTGACTCGGCCACTAAATTCTCCAGATCTCAATCTCATCCAGCATCTGTAGGATGTGCTGTAAAACCCAGCTCGCATCTTACAGGACTTAAAGGATGTGCTACTTCCGTCTTGGTGCCAGGTGTACACAGGACACCTTCAGGGCTTTCGTATTGTCCACGCCTCGGCAAGTCAGAGCTGTTTTGGCGACACAAGGGCGCCCTACAGAATATTAGCAGGTGGTTTGAATGTTGTGGTTGATCGTTGTCATGTTGTTGATGCTTCATGTTCTTCCTGTGACCTACAGTCTGGGGAACACTGGCCTCACAAGATCTTTGAGATTGCAGTAAAATGGTTTGCTTTAACAACACTCTTCCTGAATTCTGGTTTCAGGCTCTGTTAACTTTTAAAAATAATACATTTGAGCAGCTGTGTAGCCATGTTAATCCTCTGATCTAACAAAGGCCTCCAGGATGTGTTTACATTAGATGCAGATGACTGCAGCACATAGATGCAACACTGAGCACACGCAGCGTTCACTTCTTGCGACAGGTGTAAACTAATTTGACCTTCATAGTTTCATCACTTCATGGATAAACGTGCACCTTTTCTATGTTGTCATATCCTGCTCTGATCCTCTTCTTCATCTTCCTCTTCTTGTCCCAGACTCGGGCAGTAAGATTGTGAAGCCCGTTGCAGACCAGGAGGAGGACGAGGGGACGCAGTGGAACTGCACAGCCTGCACCTTCCTCAACCACCCCGCCCTCAATCGCTGTGAACAGTGCGAGTTCCCGCGGCACTTCTGAGCCAACAAGGCTGCGCCGCACCGCTCCCTCCTCTGCCCTCCTGTCGTCTACCAGACTAGAATAGAAAAGGGCTCCCTCTCCTTTTTTTTTTTTTTTCTTCTTCCCGACGTGTATGAAAACTGGGACGGGGCATAGTCATTGTGCATTGTGCGGCCTGTTCTTTCTTGTTTTGTTTTTTCTCTTTTGTTTTCTGTTTCCTTTCTAAAGTTTTTGTCGAATGCTGTCCACTGAAGGCTTGACTGGATAGTGTTTACAACTTGTTTTTCTTCCTAAAGTCTGCCAGAGTTGGATGATACCTCACCTCAGAGACTCGGATTGCGTGGGGTCACTTCCCCCTTTTTTCTGCTCGACGGGTGACACTTAAGCCCTGGGGATACCTTGCTGCTCCCACTTACAGTATTACGAGTGTGGCCTTGCAGTGTGACGGCACACACACACACACACACACACAGCACAGGTGCCAATGTGCCTTTTGCTGAATGAATACATTAGCTTTTCTTCCTTTGTGGTGGCATGACCGGGGGATTGGGAACTTTGTTCAGCCACTGCTCTCCGTCTGAAGGGAAAACTAACAGACAACTCGAGGACTTTAAAGTTTGTTTGCTGTTTGTAGAGGATGTCCAAGACAGCCTCTTGCCAACCCCCCCCCCCCCTCATTTTTCTTCTTCTGTCTGAAAAAAAGAAATTAAGTTGCATGCTTTGTGTACAGAGGCAGAAAATCCCCATGAGCTTTTTACTGTACATATTTTAGAATGTGCCTTAAAAGCCTTCTTCCTCACACTATGAATCACTTGTATTTCCTGTAAGTATAGCTTTATAGACTTTATTAACTTGTTTTGTCTTGTTTTGTTTCCCTCTTTCAAACCAATAAGCACCGTTGCTCCTTTTTAAGCTTTTTACTTGAGATCTGTGAGAGTTGAAGCCTTGCAGAAGGAGAGGAACAGAGCAGTCATCATGAAGCTACATCTGTCAGGTCCGTTCATAGCTCATGTAGATGCTGAGTTTCCTTTGTACGATCTGCAGATACAGCAAAGCAAAAGGTGATGGAGGAGTCTTTTTATTTTTTTTTGCTTTGTTTTTGTTAGTTTTTTTCTCCAGGACAAAAAATATGTTCAGGACTGTTGGGGGAGGGCAATGGGTCAAAATGCCAAATTACAAACTGCCATCTTATCTGACAACTGGAATGTAGGTTTCATGTTTGGGGACGACCACCTCAGTGCAAAGAGACACTTATTTTCCAGTACAATTAGGTTGTCACTGCACAGTGATGTCTTAGTGCTCCTGGAACAGCTGACGGGATGAAAAGTTTTCTTGTTGCTGTCTATCTGAATTGGGTTTCTGTGAGGTCCAAACATCAAAATGAATGTGTTTCTGTAAAGTGTTCCTGTAATACAGAAATAATCATTAAAGTACAACAGGTCACCATGGTCACAGCATCTTGGAAGCAGACAAGGCAAAAAGAAAACCAACCAAAAAATGTTTTTAGCAAAGCACAACATGACTGTCCACTTAGTATACTCTTCCTTTTATTTGGATCAATTCATCCTCCGAAGCTTGTATTGACAAAGGGGATTTCTAAAGTTTACTTATTGTCATTAACTTACCTTAATTGTGGAGTAGTTACTTTTTTCCACATTTGTGAAATGTTGCCTTCAGCTAGTGCCTTTAGAACTATTGAATTTGTATTGATAATCTATTTTGTCACATCCAAGTGCCATTTTTAAAAGCAAAACCTTACTATTGTATGAACCCATTGAAAGGTAGAAGATGAATTATTGTCTCTTAAGCACTTACACCATATTTCTTCCTTTTTCCAACTCAAATAAACCAGTTTTCAGCCTTATCTGCACCTTGGTGTGAAGAGGCAGTTTATTCATGTTTTTTTTTTAATGGAAAAAAATAATTTGGATATATAAAGTGTTTTTTGTTTCTTTTCTTGTTTCTTTTTTTTAATTTTAGCTGGGAAAACTGTCTTTGTAACAGATAAGTTATTTGTAAAAATAATAAAAAAAAATCTATTCTGAATATTGATGCGTCTTTGTGCTGCTACACTAAGAATCTTTTTTCCACTAGATGGCAGAAATCAACAGAAAAATCAGTCATGGCATGGAGATATAATCCATATTACAGCTCCTAAAAGCAAAATCATCTTGATCACCCCGTAGTGGCAGGCTAAGGTAATTAACCCCACCCCCTCCATGTTAGCAAATGGGACATGGACCAAACTTAAAAGTCAAAACACATCAAATAATTATTTTCCAAAGATGGTTTCTGCCATTTTAGGGTGTTGTTATCACACTGATGTATGTTCAAAAGTTAATGTTCCTGATAAGTTTGGTTTTAATAGTTCGGGCTGATGTCATGATTGACAGGGTGGCTGTGGCCCAGGCACTGAAGGGTTGTCCACTTAGCATGATATCATCTGGGGATGCTGCAGCTGTCATTTTAATTCTAGAAAATAACTCAAATGAGTGTTATCAAATCCTGTTTCAGTATCATAGATAAACTAACCTAATTGAAAAGATATTTGTTTTTATTTAGTAAATTGTAGCTTTGTTAATCTACACTCCATACCTGTTGTTGGGGGTAATGCACCAATTTGTTGTTTGCAAAAAAACTGAAAATTTAGAAATAATCTAATAATGTTCCATCATAATCAGTAACAAAGTTATAATTTATTACATTAAAGGGGCAGTAAGCAATTCTCAAACGATAGATCTGTAGAAATCAGTGAATATTTCCTCACGGTCCATTAGCTGTTGGTTCTGTGTGCGGCAGAAAAAAATCTGTGTTTTCGGCTCAGCCCAGGCAGCGTAAATCAAACACAAAAAAATGGTGCAGACCGCACCTCAAAACACGGCGAGTGCAATTTGTAAACTTCATTTGTTGTCACCTTAAGAGACGTGCTGGCGTGTGACGCTGCAACTCCGGGGTTTTGGCTGAGTGGTCAGTGCATCGGTCTCGCATCGGCTAGAGCACTAAAATCACAACAACAAAGAGGGGGCGAAAAGCTTTCTCCAAAATCGCTTACTGACCCTTTAATTGGTTTGACATAAAGGACAAAAAAATTATTTAACTGATCTGATTTAATAGAAGAGAACGTTGTAAAGCTCCCTATTTCTTTTAAAATCTGTAGTCGTAGTATAGTGTCTGTAGTATTTTTTGCCTTTGTCTCATTCAGTACATAGTCTTTGCATCACTATTTATTCATTTCAGGACTCAATACTTCACAAACTGGGTGTGTAGGATTGTGCTGCATTCAGGATTTCTTGTTTATTCATTTGTGTCTAGCAAGTTCCCAAGTAATGATAATGTGTAAATGGACTGAAAACTGCAACTCCATTGGCTAAAGGCCAATGATGATAGTTTTAACCACCAGGGAGCAGTGCAGCAGCATGATTCAGTTCCATTACATGCATCATATGTCCAGAAGTATGTGGACATGCTGTATGTGAAAGACAAACATCTCAGTCCACACATCCAGATTGAATTGAGTTCTTTATATTTCACAGGCACACAGGTGAATGACATTCTTTACAGAAGTACACAATCTAGGGTTCCTCACTTTGAGGCAAAATGCATAACATGCAAAACTTTTGTCGGTGCTACAATGAGTAGCATGTACGGAGCGTAGTGCATTGCACTGGTACACTGGGATAAAGAAATAGCGTTCAGGCTGCTACATTTTCAAGACATCATCAGACTGAGTAAGCTCTTAATGCTAAGAATTCTTCATAAAAATGTTTTTCAAGAAGAAGGATTAGATTTCGGACAATTGATAATAATATAAATTCACGGTCACTTTAAAAAGATTTTAAACCTTTTTAGAAGTTGTTGTATTTTCATCTGTTTTCACTTTGCTTCTGTTTGGAGAAAATACAATGTGGGCTCAGTTTCAGTAAAAAATAGTCTCTCTAGTTTAGAGTAGGATGTGGCTGGTCCTGTAGCTCTGGATGAGAGGAATCAGTTCAGACATGTCGGAGATGTCAGGGTAAGCATTCATCACCTGCTCCACTGTGTTCTGAGGGAAGAGGGTGCTCAGCTGGCTCCTCAGCTCTCTCCTCAGCTCGCTGGATGGGCGCTCGTCCCGGCCGTTGAGCCGGGCAACAGAGAGGCTGCCCTGCACCCATGGGTCCCTGGGCAATGTGTGGGTCTGTCTGTTGGAGGGCTGACTGAAGTACTGCTTCTCTGAAACATGGCTGGGATATTTCCCTTCATGTGGAGGCAGAGCTGAGCAGGAGGCCCATGCTGGATGCTGGTGGTGGTGATGGGGAGACTTCCTGGTCTGTTGGTAACTACACATGCACAGGCTATAAGCGGAGTGCTTGCAGGACAGTGAGCAGCTGTGAGGATGGCAACCTTCTCCTCTCAGACAGGGCCTGTTGGTGTTCCCGCTGAATGACTCTGAGAGGGAGAAGTCATCATTGCCCAGACTGCAGCTGGCCACTCCACTGCTGTAGCTGTGGGTAGGGCGCTCCACGCTATAGGGCATGTCTTGGCTGTAAAGGCGGGACATGGAGCTCTCCATGGAGCCAAAGGCCTCGTCCACGTATATGCTTGGACAGTGGTGGACGCTTCCCGGGCTAGTGGAGTCTCTCTGATGGAAGAACTGCTCACTGGGTGAAGCCCTATGTGACTGCTCCTCTGTGCTCAGGGCTGGAGGGGTGGAGGAGCTATACCCGAGCTCGGGCTGGTACAAAGCAGGGCAGAATTGTGTGTCCTGCAGGCTCGGTTTGGGTGAAGAGTTCTTGGCTCTGTCTCTCAGTGCCCTCAGCTCATCAGCCACAGACAGCTGTGATTGGTTGGCCCGCTCTGGGTGGTAGAACTTGCACTTCACTCCATAGGTACACTTCTTTCCTGAAAGAAAACAAGAACAGGTTCCTTACAGCGCACGCACAAACTCTTTTTCCAACTTAAAACACCTTGTTGGCTTCCAACAAATTAGCTGTGACTCTACAGTAATTCTCATCATATACAAGTGAACTCCAGCATGATCCTGCTCCCACAGTGTGTATGTTTCAGATCCAGTAACTGAGTGACACTCCTCAGCTGTTCGCCCTGGACAGATAGATGTCCCTCCACAACTTCCATGGTCACTATGGAATAAGGAAGGACAAGAAAAACGCTCCCTGCTGGCTCCATTCTTCCCTGATCCAGTCTCTATTTGTCTACCATCAAATAAATATTGTGTTTTTAAAAAAAATTGACAATCTCTAATCAGCAAAGAGATTATGTTGCTTTGAAGTCCTTGTTTCAGTGAAGACAGACCTCACTTTAAAAGGTGTCTATAAAGACGTAGCACAGGGGCAGAGATATTTTTTTCTCACAGTTTGGAACGCAGCTTCTAAGTACGCTTGTCTCTTGAAAATGTCAAAACTCCAGTTTGGGCGATGTTCATGGACTTCCTCTATGTGCTGAGAATCTTTTAGTCTTGTGAAATGTTTTCTAAACCAGTTGAATGCTCTCAGAAACACACTGTGGTCAGCTGCTGCCTGTCCTGCATGTCTCACACTGGATTTTTTGTTCCAACAGCGAGACATTAGTGAACATTTCTGTGCAGCACTGTCCAGATGGATAGTAACTCATCATGTTAACAAAGCACAAAGAAGTACAAATACATATTTGTATGTTTGCTATCTGTCAATTTAAAGCATGGTTTTGTTGCATTTATTTATCACACGTGCGAGGCATGAGCCTAAAGATGACACATCTTTCACCAACTGTCTGCCAAGACAGTGAACGCCTCACAAATTCAATGACTGACAGTCATGTAGCATTCTGCAGACTCATCACAACACATACAAATTGAACGTAGTATACACTGCACAATGTCCTGTTAGGCACTTTATGACCTTTGTTTTCACTGGCTCCTGAGCTGCTCCTTATTGTACAGGTTTCTGTTTTGACCACCCAAAACAGAACAAGGAAGTGTAACCTGGGCAATGGTGTCTGTTGCACGCTGGAACAAAATGTGAACCAACCGTATGGACAGTGCTGCAGCTTGTTGTCCGGGGTCCAGGGCTTCCTCCTCATGAAGTCATCGATGGTGGGACCGTTTCTGCCCAGAGGATCATATGGAGGCATGAACCTGCATCAGCACAGAGACACAGTTAGGATCAAGTCACATTGATAGTGGGGCCAAAACCTGTTTTCATTTCCCTCCAGAACCTGTGCACACAATCCCATGCTGCCCAGCCAGTGTACCCTGACCTCCAACCACCATCACTCTTACTTGTCGTTGGCAAAGGTGTACATCAGCAGCCTCTCTTCTATGAACTTTTTCCACTGGGGATTCTCGGTCTGAAGGTCACGGTAGTTGTCGTTGGACACAATGATTCCATCTGAGTCGAAGGCCAGCTTGACGATGTAGCGGTCATCGTAGCACACCACCCTCTTACCATTCACGCAGCGAGATGGTGTGTACACTAGGATCTTCCTGCTCTCAAGCTCATGGAGGATGTGCTGACCTACGAGACACATGACAACTGCGCTGTTTGTCATTGTTCACTTTCAAGCCTGTGTCCTGAAAATTATTGAAAGATGAAACAAGGGTGTGTTTGTGTTTCTGTTAACATTATGTGAATATTTTGTTAAGTTACCACTAGAATATCTGATGCTGCAGCACAGTTTCCACTTGTAGTGACTCAAACTGAATCAACATGTTTCATGGTTCAGGTCAGTGACAAATCCTGGTCTGGTTTAATACAGAAAAACTTCTCTGGACCTGAACCTGGTCTGTGCGACAGTCGTAAGCTTCATACGTCCACCATCCTCCACCATCACCTCTTCATTACTCCACTGCTCTTACAGTAATGTAGCTTCATTCATTAAGACATAAGTGGCCTCTGAACATGATCCAGCAGTGTGTGTGTGTGTGTGTGTGTGTGTGTGTGTGTGTGTGTGTGTGTGTGTGTGCGTGCGTTTCAGTTACTGCTGTCAAGATACCGTCTATGCTGGCATGGCTCTCCTGTTCTCTGATAGGCTATACATTATAAGTTATAAGAGGAAACAACCTTTTTTAAATCGAGATAACGAGTTAATGTCTCATTATAACGAGATAAAAAATGCAAGCATGGCAGTTCTCAGCTTCCGTATTAGAGCCCTACAAAGACAAGGCAGATTAAATTCAAATATTTTGCATTGTTTTTCTTATGGGTAGGATAATTGAAATATCAATATACTGTATGAGCACACCACAAGACCATGTTACATAACCATAAAATAACATGGTCTGCATGAATAACGGATGAAGGTTCCCTTGTTTCAGTTGTGTTGGGCAATCTCTCGTTGGTGCTAAATTTGAAATGCTCTGTGAAGATGTCATTGCAGGTGAACAGATGTGTTCAGAGACAAGTGAGCTGCACGTTGCTGTCCATATGAGCTCTTCTCTTCATTATAGTTTTGATAGTGAGCTTTACAGCACACTCATAAAAGTTGTGAAACTGTACTTGGCACTGTACTTGGTGGTTTCTTGTGAACTGCTCATTGCCGCTTTCAGGCAATAATCTATTTTTGGCTGCTGTCAATCTAAACTGGCAACAGCTGCCAAGCAGAGTGAAGATAAGAGATAATGGAAACTTACCAGCCGCAGGTACACGTATAAAGAATTTAATATGTCAGCACAGTTATGAAGAATATGTTTGTTTCTTATTTAATTAATTGTTGGAGACTTTTGTTCATATTTCTAGCTAATGTAGATACTGTCTCAACAAGCTCCACGAAGGACACTCTTCTGGCTTCTACTTCTTTTTTCTTTTTTTTCTTTTTCAAATGAAACGAAGTGTAAAACCCCTTGTTTCCTGTGTGACTTGTTCCTACGGTACATGCACCTGCTTGTAAACGTTTCAAATTGTGGGGAAGCTTCACATTAGAGGTTGCATAAATAATGTTAACTTGATATTACCTGATAAACAGAGGCACATCTGATATTTCCTTACAAAAGTCTCTGTTTGAAAAGTGCTTTTCTTAAAATGCCCCATAGTGAATTTCATTATGTTTGATGGTGACAACATCCCCACGCTGCTCAAGATAATCAACAACTGACAATTATACAACCAGATGATGGAGTTTCATGTCCAAAGAGTGTGTTTGTAAATTCATGTTTTCAAATTGTTAAAATATGAACAGCTACATGTAATGTGAAAATGTAGAGAGACAAACCCACAGATTATGATCATGCTTCAGCTTTACAGTGGTCTAGCCTATATTAGCTCATTGCTTTGTTTTTTTCCGCTCAACAGCCACTGTCCTCATCAGCAGGCCGCTGATTCCAGCTTCAGACAGATGAAACAGAGAACTAGTGAACATGGAGCGAGAGAGACCAAAGCAGAGCTAAAAGGAGAGTAAATATCAGGCTTGAATATGACAGATGGACTCCACAGGATGCTACTGTTGCATCTGTAGTGTCAAAAATTAATTTTAAATTAACTTTCAAGTGGAAGTCACACCGATGACATGCTGGGTGAACCTTTTGGGCAGGTTACTGTTGAGATATTGTGTGTTAAGAGATTCTGAAATTCTTATATTGACAGATGAATTATGAGCATGTCTGTGCTGAAGCTAGAGGCTACATGACCAAATCTAATAACGCCTTTGTTGACTCACAGGATTTAGACAGAATGGGACAGAGAAAGTGCGGTAAACAGCAGCGCTGTGTGAATGGGTAAATTTGACTTGTACTGTAAAGCGTTTTGAGTGGTCAGTAAAACGAGTAAAGCACATATAGATACAGTTAATTTACCTTTAAGAAAATAAACCTCACTTAAAGCTTGTGGCATTATCCTCTAACCGCCCACACAGTGCTTTGGCTCAATCATGTGACCTCACCTGTGATGGGCGTTTCTGGTCGTGGCTGTTCCTTCCTCCACAGGGGAACGAACACGGTGATGTCGCGCAGCCCTTTGTCCCAGAACCAGCTCACTGCCAGCTGAAGACCCTGGCATGAAAACACCTTCTTGTCGCCATGACTACAAAAACAGAAACCAGAGTTAAAATTAAAAAACAGAACCAACTTCTTCTTTTGTGCTTCTGTGCACATTGTGCACACACACTTCTCCATTTTTGAGGAAGTGGACGTGTCACAAGGCATGTGAAATGACAGACAGACTTCTGTAAAACACAGAGATGAGTAATTCGGCACAGGACTGAGGCTGTTCACGTGCATGTTGCCAGAAGCAGAGATCCTTATTAACTGAAGAAAATGCAAATCATTGCTCTTTAAATGTCACTGGAAAGGTTAAGATTGGTATTTTATACAATAGCAGTTTTACAAGTTTTTCTTAATGTGACAAGATCATGACAAAAAGAAGGCCTCCCTACTCATTTTAATTCTTGAACTGAGACACTTATCTACTCTAGACCTTGAAAAGGTTACTGAAAAGTATAGGAATGGGTAAGTGAGGAGAGTAACTTGTATTATGAGCACAGCTAAGGCTCATCTGCTTTCAGTTCAGTCTGTTCAAGCTCACCTCACAAACACATGTTCTTTTTCATAAACGTACTGTAACACTCACATTACCAGGATGTTCTCAACAAGGAAACTGCATCGTTTAGCCTGCAGGTTTCTGTCAGAGAAGCCTTTGAGGACACATTTCAGACTAATTGGGGAAAGTTTGTCCAAATGCTTTCCAGTCCGACACACACACACACACTCACACACACACACGAACACACACTAATGCATGCACGCGCACACACACACACACACACACACACACACACGCACACCTCTTCCTTTCTCCTTCAGGCAAAACAATCCAGTTTACTCTTCTTTTGTCCATCCTGATAAAAGAAGTGTTTACAAGTGTTCCAGTGCAGGTGTGCCTGCATGTGGGGGTTCTCCTTGTTTTCGACAGCAGGAAGAGGTGAGACACTTGTGAGATAGCTCTGTCTTGCATATTTGCTGGAAATATATGACTTGGGAGGTTATCTCCAATTTATCAATTTTAAAGCTGATCAGCTGATCATTTTATAGAGACAGTCTAAAGTGTACATTGATCAGACAATTATTTCCCATCATATGATGTCATATGATCATCAAGAAGTCACAAGAAACTGAAAATAACATAATTCGTATGTATTCTAATGTATTTGTCCCTGCATCCTATTGGAATAAAGACATGACCTAAAGCTTATATAGATGGAAAAATCATTGATGATGATATGGTCAGATAGTAACATCTTACTGCCCTTTCATATATGTGACTTTGCACTATTCTGAATCAGCACCTGAGTGAAATGTTGCTGTGTGTGTGTCGTCTGTTTAGTGCTGTGCGGTTGGTGCACAGTGAGTATGTCAGAGGTGTTTGATGCTGCTGGAAATGTGGATGAGAGCAGATCAGCCAAAAGAGGCTAAAACACAGTAACGCTGAGTGGGACAACACAGTGAGGTGCTTATGCTCTGTGCATCATCTTTACAAACATTCCTTTCATTCATTGTCAACATGTAACATGATGTACTTGTAACATGGAGTGCTACCCATCATGTGAAAACTGTTATATGATTAAGTTTTAAAAAATAAAAAGTTTCCTTGGGCTAAGAAGTTACAGATTTATCAAAGGAAACCAGTGCTGCATCCTGCAGACAGCAAGGTTAAAGACAGGGTCGAGAAAAAGCTGGTAGTGTGGTGCATAATGGGAAATGTAGGATTCAGGGATTTTGGATCTCAAGCTATCCCAGGGAATGAAAGTCTTGAAATCTGCTGCTTCACATTTGACAATTCTTTTTAAAATCTCACAAGTGCAATATTAAAGTAGCTGACGTGCTCCTGTATCAAGCTAATAAAGTGAACAGGGTTGGACGTGAGGATAATTCAGGTGAGCTTTAGCAGATGAGTATAACTGTGAAACAAGGCAGACGGAAGGGAAGAGACAGGGAGAAGCATGATGAGAGTCTCTCGCGCTGCAGGCTGGATTACAGATACTGCTCTACCTGGGGATGGATGTAGGACCGTAAATACTTACACCCTCTTCCAATTGAATTATCTCCTTACAGGAAGATGTGTTGTGAAACCTCTCTTTTTTTTCCCATTTCAAACTAATATCACGCGCTTCATCTACTAAGTTATTTGTTTGAGCAAATTTTGACTCCGAACTTCCTTGTTACCGGATTTAGACTCAGGTAACGGTGGCAACTGTGAGATCCTATGATGTCGAAATTTCCAATGATTGAACATGTCAGTTTGTCCTTTAGGCACCAAACAATCTTGAGCTGAGTGGACAAAAAAAGAAGAATATTGCCGCCACACACATGTGTTTTCACTTCCCACATCTGATGGAAATGTGTTGTGATCACATCAAGATTTGACACAACTGAAGATGCTTTAGTACCAAAAACAATGATTTAAAAACTGAAATAGTGTGCTGGTAATGTTCTTTCTCTTCTTTTTTTCTTTCAACATTAATAAACATTTCAGTTCTGCTCAAACCTCAAGAAAGTATTTTCCAAGCAGTAAAATGTATTTTTCTATCGATCATGTACATGGTCGTGGTGTATGGCTTGGTCTAAGAAATAAAGGCCAGTTGGACAGAGATTGAAAGTAACTGAGTACATTTACCACTATATTTGTCTGAGAGCTGAGTTACTTTTCAGATTAAGATTTCACACACACACACACACACACACACACACACACACACACACACACAGTCATGTTGATTGACTTTTAAAAATGTTATGCAATATTGAGATTGCATATCCAATTATCCAATGAAAAATAAAGTAGTTAAAATCAGCAGCACATTAACTAGAGTTATTATTGAGGCAGCTGTTATAACCATAATAATAATATAAAAATAATGATATAAAATGAAGAGTAGACTCACCTCATGGCCACATTACTTCCATCTATGACTACTGGTCTGAAACCAACCACCAGCTCTCTGTCTGCTCCAGGTCTGGGCTGACTGGGACTGGGGCTGCAGCCTCTTGGCACCAGCTTGGGACTGTTTGGGAAACTTTTCTCGTTGTAGGTACTGGTCTGGCAGGTCTTTATCAGCTCCTCCAGGATGTCATTGGTCTGGGCATCCTGGCGGAGGCTTTCCAGGACCCTCAGGATGTCAGCGTGAGAGTATCCTAACTTGAGAAATCGTTCCACTTTGGCGTGCTGCTGCTGGTGGTCCATCGTGAACACTGAGTCAGAGTGTGTCTTTCTCCTCCTCGGTCCTGTCAGGACTGTAGGTCAGGGCAATCCTTTTCGCCACCTTATTCTGGCTCATCTGCGTCTCCACAGTGACGGGCTGTGTTTTGGAACAGTTGACAGGTGTCAAAAGGGGACCTGTGTCACTGAAAACACAAGAAGTAACGCTGTGGTTTAACAGGGGTTTTTTCAGACAAATCAATTGTGGTTGGACTCCTGCTGACAGAATCTGCTCAGCCTACCACAACCTCATGACTGTTAACGCAAGCGCAAACACTGGCTGACGTCATGTTGGTTAAGAAACCCCCTGTCACACACAGCAGAAGAGGAAGCTGAGGGTCCACGTTGATCTCTGGTCTTATTTTACCACCACTGCCACTGAGGTCAGTTGCCAAAACAGTTTATCGAATGGAACTGGTGTGAATGAAAGTGTGGGCATTAATGTCATGGGCCTCATCCCATCTCAAACATGTTATACTGCACTTTCTGGAAACCACCTGAACTTCATGGCCAAAGAAATTATACTGATGTATCTGTAGGTGAGAACTGATGAATGACTCAACCCAGTCCTTCCACTTTTACTCCAACGAGCAGAGCTATTCTGAGCGCAAAAGTCAAACAAGCGTCTCACATGGTGTTAAACCTGAAACAATGAAAACACAAAAGTACTCTGAGCATACTGAGAGGGCATGTCGAAAAATAAAAGTAACCAATATCCTGAACTGAACTTCTTCTCTTTGGTCCCTGACAAAACATGTCCAAGCATTTTTCTTTGTAAAGTAATTCTGATCCTTGACATGCAATGTGTATAGATTAACTTTGACTGCTTTTGATGTGTCAACTTGACATTTGAAGAATGAGGAATAAAAGCAATAACAATTGTACATCCTATTCAAAAACACATACCGTAGAATGGACTTGACTTCACAGACAAAGATGTTTTTTTCTGACACATCCTCCCTCTGCTTGGCTTTGCACAGGCTTTGCTTTAACCTGCAACTAACCACATCCTCTGAAGAGCTTCTTTTTTTTCCCTCCTGAAAATGAAGACTTTGATAATCTGTGCTTGTTTGCCTCACATTTCCCAACTCCACCACCTTTGCTCTTTCCAGTACCGTACAAAAGTCAGTACACAAACTCATCCTGACACCTACTCCTTTCTTGCAATCTGAGACATGACACGTCTTAACAAGACAAAACCACAGGCTATTGCTGACAATTCATGTTTAACAGGAAAAGCAGAGCTACACCATCACATGACTGAAATTGTCTCTCTTATTTTGTACTTACACATTCAGCTAGCCGTGGATCGGAGCAGGTCCCTCTGACAGTCTCTCTGTGTGTGAGCTGCACACAGTCAGTCATTTAATCACTCAGTTAGTCAGTAAGTCAGTTGCTGTGAGAGGCAGACTGGTCTGTGTGAAGTTGCTCTTATTACTCAGAGGAGGAAGTGAGTGCTCAATGCTGAGAAAACAAAAGTATCTGTGACCAGCAAGGAAGCGAGCACACTGTAAATTTATGATCACTACTTCCTCGTCAGAAGTCAGTGTTGATCTGGGAGACTGAAGGATTTACTTCCCCCTTGTCCCCTGTTTCTCGGAGCTCCATGGTGTGGTGAAATAAATGCTATCGTAGAGCACAGGAAGCCTGCCAAGGTTACATGGGCGTCAGACTGTTGAGGTGTTGTTAGTCATTCAGACATTTTACTAGGGCTTTTTTTATAGGCAAATGTATGAGCAAATTTAACAACATCCAATGGGTGTATAAGGTGCCTGAAAGAGCTTCTATTCATCATATTATTTGTGTGAAATGATATAGTACAGTTTAAAGCAAAAGTTCAGTATTTGGGGAGTAATGAAGCTACAGCAGGCAGCTGGTTAGCTCAAGTGCTGAAAACTGGGGGAAACAGCTGGACCATACTCTGTGTATGGAGAGTGAATGGACTAAATGGTATTGTAGCGCTTTTCTAGTCAAGTAAGTGAAGTCACATTCACTGTTGCCTTATTTTTTGCTGGACTGACCACGGTCCATTACATCATGAATTTGTGATCACCACTTCACACTTTGCCATGCAACTGACTGAAATTGCACAACATTTTGCAAAGAGGGCTGTTTACAACTTGGCCACTACAGACTATTCACAACCCCTTTGTTTAAAGATTAATTTATTACATTTTTTTCATAAAAGCACAGAGACAGTTTTTGGACAAACCTTGATTCCAGTTGGGTCAGAAAGATGGAGGCAGAGAGGCAGCTTGCCACCCAGACAGAGGCTGTGCGCTGTGTGACAAAGTGGAGACAGATATTCTGTCGCTTCCAACTTTTTTCTCTGGGTGACCAAGTAAATCAGTAACCCCATTTACAGCACAGCTGTTGTCTTTATCTCACAGCTTTACTTTGTAAGAACGAACCGATTACAACACCAGGATTTTAGCAGAGCAGAAGCTTGGAAGGGGCTTGAAAGGGACTGCTGGTTTACATGTAGTCTTAATGCGTTTTAGTCACTATTTCATACTGTTCGGTAGTCTGACAACAGAAACAGAAATATAAATGAGAAGAGCTTTACTGGCTGTATTAAAATACGGTAAATGTGACCACAGAGAGGAGGAGTGAAGAGAACAGATGAAGGGATAAAACTGGTTGAGACTAGACTTCCTCAATTTTGCACATGGACCGTCCAGCCATAGTTTTCGACCCAGTTTGCTAATTAACAGATATGAGAGTTGTACAATCGTTTCATCGTCAGAAACAAAAAATGTCATTTCCCAAAATGTCGAAATGTGTTCCATGATGGACTATTTACTGGTTTCCACCATGATAAAAACACTCACTCAAATTTTCAGTCAATCATATCCATATCAAATATAAAATATATCCAGTTTCAGATTGTAAACATATTTTCACACCATATACCATCATATATTATGTATTATTATCATAAGTAGAATATAATGTACAATCATGGTCTTTTTGCTGTTTTACAAGCTTTTCAACCATGACTGAATTACAGAAATATAAAAATGTTTGGCATAAACTTGATCAAATATTTTCAGCTGTTGAACATCATTCAAAAATGCTAGCATTCTCCAGCTTAAGATACCAAACACAAAACATGTGTCTTGTCATGTCATTGACTTAATGACATATTATTTAATGTGTCAAAATGTGTCTTTCCACTGAAGAAAATAGCCTAAAACAAAGCTTTCAGCATAAAACTAATCATCATTTTCAGATATTCTTTATAAATATAAAATATTGGATACAAGTCACATAAAACAATATAACCTAACGTAATAGAACATAAAATATCAGTTGACATTGATGTTCTCAAAACCCCAATGTGAGGTCTAATCCAAACGACATTTTAATATTCACAGCAATAGACTGTAACAAGTGTGAAATTAAACAGAGATTAAGATGTTCTTTAGGAAACCTCTGATCCTCCAGCAAAGACAGTTATATTCCTTTTACAATCAAAGATACAAAATAATTATCTTTCTTTTGAATGTTTTGTGATTATTTTTGACATTTTTGTCAGTATTAGTAAGGGTAAGTTGACACCACATCCAAATGTATTTGCAAACATTTTACCTGAACTGCCTCTGATTCTGAGAAATGATGATGAACATGAAAAGACACATGGGATCTACATACACACCCATACTTTAGTTTTCACAAGCGACAGCTTCTCTCATGTACTGTATTCATATCTTTATTTTTTACAAAGAAAGAAAAGGTTAGAGAAAGCTTGATGACAGCTCAGAAAACTGTTAAGAATAGGAATAACACTACAACAAGGAGGAAAAGTAACACTTACTCGTGATGAGAAAGCATTCTCATCATTGTCATTTATCTAAACAGGATGTTGGACAATGGGCTGTGTGTGTGTGTGTTGCGTGCGTGTGTTCGTGCATGCGAGAGAGAAAGAGAGAAGAGGCAACCTCTTATGGGACAATAGGCTGTGATGAAAATCCATCCATCATCTTTGCCGCTTTATACTTTAATGGTCCCGGGGTGGGGCTGGAGCCTATCTCAACTAGCATTGGACGAGAGGCGGGGTACACACTGGACAGGTCGCCAACGAATCGCAGGGTAATATACGGAGACAAACAACCATTCAAACTCATGGTCAATGAGTCGCCGATCCACCTAACCCCAATTTTGCATTTGTTTGGAGTTTGGAGGAAGTACAGGAAGCCGGAATACCCAGAGATAACCCAAGCAGACATGGTAAGAACATACAAACTTCACACAGAAAAGCCCTGGATTGTCTAAACCTGCATTCAAACCAAGAACCTTCTTGCTGTGAGGCGACAGTGCTAACCACCACACCACTGTGCTCCCCTTTGATGAAAATGTGTTAGGGATTTTTTTTTCTATTTCTGTACACATGTAGAGGAACATTTTTTGTCCTAAGGGTGAGTTTTCTATGCTCCACATATCTGGAACAAACTCCCAGAAAACTGCAGGTCTGCTTCAACTCTCAGTTCTTTTAACGTTTGCCGCTGCCTGTCAGTAAATAAACCATCTATACATTTATTTTACTCCACTGTAACTTTTATCACCTGTCTTATTCTACTTCAGAATGTTTTTATTTTATTTTATTTTTAATGATTGTATTTTGTGTAATTTTATGTGTTTCTTCCCAATGCTTTGACCTTGTGGCAGACCTTGGTGCATTCCATAAACTGCATTACGACACCAAAATGAACTGTATCAACTGTATTAGATGTCACAAAGACATAAACCTTTTTTCGGACGTTGGTCTGGACTTTGAAGGTGTGAAAAAACTGTCCGCTTGTTGACCTGATCAACCACACTTACCTATAAAACACTTGGTAGCTCTCCCACTGTACTGAAGCTTTAGTGCACTAGTTCTGTTGTCCCCTAGTTGTACATTGCTTTGGATAAAAGTGTCTGACAAATGAGTAAATGTAAATGGAAGCATATGACATGTTAATAATTTTTCATTGAATGATCACATATGATTCCCTCAATATGTTATCACATGATCAGATTTTAACAATTTATGCATTGATAATTTGAAAATTTTTAATGCTTTCAGTAGGCTAATTAAACACCAACTTCAAATACACCCTAAAGGGTTTGTTGCTTATGTTGCTTACAACCGTTATTTTGACAGTTTATAGTACTCAGTGGCCATTCTACTGCCTACAGAGCTTACTGAAGTTTTTTATACTTTCATGGTTTACACTTTAATGTATCCGTAAAAACCTTTCAGTGCTTAAAGTTAAACTTGAATACTTGCATTTTTTAAAGTGTTGTCTTTTAAATTTGCTTTTCTATTTGGTGAAGTCAAACAGTTATTGAATCAAATGTAATGTAAAATCTGTAGCCTGCTCAAAGTGAGTGAATGCGAGGTATTAGGTTTTTTTGCTTTCCATAAAAAACTCAATGGGTGAAAATAGAATAGCATAGAAGTCTTTATTGTCATTGTACATGAGAAAAATGCAACAAAATTTGGAGAGCTCTTCTGTTTAGTGCAAGACAGTAAACATTTGTGTAAATGAATGCTTTTACCAGAGTAATAAGACATATGCTGTAAAAGGTATACTTACATATTCTCTCCGCCCTTCCCATTACAATTGCTCATTTAAAAGTAGTGCAAGAACTATGCATACAGTAAATGTACAGCACCTGTTTGCATCAGTGAATGTATAAGCGTATAAATGACCCTGATCAATGTGAGCAATTTGGACCAACAGGAGTGTGTGACTGCTCTTGCATTATTTACATAAACATGCCGATGAAATGTGTGAGAGCAAAACAGAGAACAATGCAACCACAGACATGCTCTTGTGAGGAGGGACCGGTTGTTTTTAGTTTAGAAGCAGCCACATTTAATCTTGGTGTGTTGCTTTATGCTCTATGATTTCCTAGAGGGTTCAGAGGAGAACATGTCACGTAGTAGGCTGGGGAAGTCTTCATCAGAGCCTCCACCTACTGTGGGGGAGTGAAGATGTACAACCCTTTTGTTCCACTCTGAACAGTGCTGTCACCTTTCACTTCACTTTTTACACACATACCCCCTCGAGTTAATTCTGCTTCACTCTGGAACACTTTTTTCCATTCACCTCCCCCTCAACCCACAAAGCAACTATGTATTTTGGGGAAATTCACAACATTGTGTGTTGACTCTTTCCTAAGAATGACATATTCAATAAACACACTGTGATTTTTGGGCTTGTGGTTGAAGGTGCTGATATAACAGAGAATATTTTAATTATTGCATCTGCAGCTTATAATGCTTTTCAAGATTAACATCTGTTACCACTGGTACTAATCACTCAGGCAATGACTATTATCATCTAACCGTGTCCACTTATCTGTAGTATAATGAGATCATTAGTAGCTTAACATGATATCTATAACCAGTCTCACAAAGTAACTTTAATAAGTAAGATGTTTTTCCTGCATGAACTCAATTTATTTTGGTCTGGACAACACACACATTATACAAGTTAAAATGTTACTGTGTTGTGTTTCCAGTTTGAAATCACATATAATAATTCTCTCATAATTTCTAGTACTCCAACTCATAGTACTCCAACTCATACGACCAAGTCTCCACTCTTGGGATGTTTGTTAAGGTTATTCATAGCTTTTCTAATTCTCCTGTGGTCACAGCTGGAGTTCTTGTTCTCTTCTAAGATTTTTACATTTTTGACGTCAGGGAAATCTTCAAACATTGATCAAGTCTAGGATCTATTTTACACTTAAAATTTTATCTTGAATGTTTCCAAAACTCACTTCGTTAGATGCTTTCAACCAGTTACATGTCAATAGACATGGTGATTTCTATTCTTCTCATGACAGTTCAACTGCTTTTAAACTGCTCTCACTGTACAATATATGGACTATATTCTACTAAATTATTCTTCTGCTTGTCCACGGCCACATACTGCTCTAGATGTCTAGAGGTTAATGTTATTCACATCTCTGTGAATTTAGACGTTTATCTCCCATCAACAGGGTTTGCAGTTCAGATCAGAGTTCCTTTGTATTACATTTTATCTCACACACCTAAAACACTCATGTATTTGCCTTGAACTTGCAGCCAGAGACTTGTTAGCTCAGTTTGATTAATGAAACATCGAGAGACTGCATCACTCCAGCTCTATGGGGTGGGTGGAGGGGAGACACCAGTGATTTCCCTCAGCACTGTAGAGACACTCCACCAAGCAATTTTCCACACCCACACTATGAATAATAAGAAAAACACCTGTTAGAAACTAAAGTCAAAGGTGAGACATTAATCATCAACAATCTTTTTTGTAAACTGTACAGTGATAGAAAAATAAAGTCGGTAACATTTCAAGGGCTAGGTCTGTCTTAGTATTCAAATAAAATAAAGACATGATAGCAGTCCTAAATATATTGAAGTTTTTTTAATATACACATAAAAAACACTTCTCAAAACATTTTTGATTTTCAAGACAATGTGACAATGAAGTGAGAATTATTATCTTTTTCTTAATGTCAAGGTCAATTGGTTTTAAATTAAGTCAGTCGTTTAGGCCTGGAAACATTAAGATGCCATATTATTCATGCTGAATACGGTTCAGGAGCTGTGCCTTCACTCTCTTCTGTCAAAATATTCAGTGAGATTAAGGTGAACCTCCGTTCTTCTTTACCATCCCTCATCTGTATCTACTCCTCTCTTTATCCTTGGACTTCTTCGGGGAACGGCTGCGGCTCCTGTCCTTGTAGCTGTGGCTTTTGCTACTCCCTTCTTTCCCATGTTTTACCCGGGACTTGCTGTGTTTGTGGTCCCTGTCTCGGGAGTGGGAACGCTGGCGGCCCGTTTTTCTGTCTCGCTGGCTCTCTTCACTGTCCTGGATGTGAGAAAAGACAGGAGCGTGTGACATAGAGACTCTCCTTTACCTCCTTTATTAAGGGTAAGTAAACACTGTCTACTTCTTTACATTTCTGCTCTTATCATTAAGTTTTTTCTGATAGTTTGTAGATAGAGTGGAACAGGAAAGGCAGAAGAGAGAGGGTGGTGTGGTCAGGACTTAGCCTTGACATGTACGTGCTATGCTAGGTGAGCTAATGTACTGGGCTGACTCGGGTTAACATTATAGACACTATAAATAACATGGACTGACAGGAAACCAATTCAGCCATATCTTTTAACATCTACTTTATATGTCTAATATAGTCTTATATATGTAAAAAAAAAAAGAAAAAAAAAAAGATAAACCATTTCTTAAATTATAACTAAAATGTCAAACCTTTAATAAAGTATATTATATTTTCCAAAGACTATATATAAAGATGGATGACCTGGCAGCTCATAAACATGAAGCCAATTCATCATGATCCATGTTAGCAGATGGGGTATGCACCAAAATTTGAAGTTAAAGTACAGATTAAATAAATATATATATATTTTTAAAGTTGGTTTCTGTCATTTAAAGTCGTTTTTTAATCACACTGATACATGTTCATGTGTTCGTGTTTCTGATAGGTTAATGCTAAGAACCTTTGATATAATTAGATGACATCATAATTAAAATACCATCATAACATTGAGATACATATTCATACTACAAAAAAGTTTCTCATAACTCAAACCTACTACAGTGTATTAGGTCCATTGTACAAAAAAAATATGGAGCCTGGGGAGGGGGGTAATATTTTGAGAAAAAAACAGAATTTCTGACATTACAGTAGTAAATTTGCGAGAATTTTTTTTTTGGATATTCTCTGAAATTAAAGTGGCAAATTTACGAGAAACAAAGTTGGAAAAATATTGTTTTGTTTTCCAGGGAACTGTAGTTTCAGGATCTCCTTAGACACTGCTGCATGTCATGTACTATGTCTGCAGTGGATGACCTAATCAATTTATACTTTGTAGAAAATAAATATTTCAATCTGAGCTTTCTGAAAATGTGTCCCCCTGAACAATATAGTTGAAAAGCCCTGCTAGCCTTGTGCAGTCTGGTTACCACCGCCATGAAGTTAGTTTTAAGTTGGATATTCAATGGCGGCTGGGACCGGAATGAATATCCATTGAATATCCAACTTAAAACTAACTTCACCGCGGTCCGTTTACCTGCGGGCTAAGCTGTGAATAGTCAGTGAAAAGAGCTATTAACCCTCCCACCACCACCACAAAACAATAGGACATACATTTTATAGATTGCACATTAGTTGTATAAAACAATGAAGCCGATTAAAGCGTCTGTGCTTGATAAACGGAAACCAATGAAGTAGGGCAGAGTATCATCTCTACAGTATTTGCTTCTGCCCCAAACACATCTGGAGCAGAGTGAATGTTCTCTCATGATTTGTATTAATACAAACTAGATGCGAACTCACTTGGATCTTTCTCAGTGTAAAAAGAAACCGAATCAAAGTGAAAACACTACCAGCAACTTATTTGGACCAGAGCAAACAAGAATCATGAAAATGCCCTGAGAGTCCGCACTGCACCTAATGCCTTGCAAAAATTTGGGTTACATCCACACTACTATGTTTTTGTCTTAAAATGCATCACTGGTGCTATATTTACCGTCTACTCCGTCCACACAAATGTGGAGTTTTCAATGTTTAAGTGTGGATGTAGCCTTTTTCTGTAGCTTGAAGCAAATGATTGCATCAGCCATGTCCTGTATGACAATATAACATATGTTGTGGTTGTCTTTGCACAATAATCAAATATGCTAGTTAAGCATTCATTCAATGAATTCAGTGAATGGACAGTCGGATACATTTCTGACAGATTTAAAATTTTCGTTGACCCTCTTCAGGCTCTCGCACAAATGAACCAGAGCCATGAGTTCATTGACCAAAGTCAGTGACATTTTTTCTCAATGCAGCTGTGGAAATTTGCAAAACACAACGAAAGTGAAACCAAGACATAGCATGACATCCATAGCATGGACAAAATAGCCTGGTGGCCTTTTCCACGAGGACACTTTTGTTTTGTTACTTTTCATGGGGTGATATACAGGTGCATTTTTCGTGTTATTATAACATTGGTGTCTCAGGAATGTGTCCATTGATATAAACCAAAACATCAGTGTAAGTTTGTTTTAAGTTATTATACTTATTTGACGTCCAAGGATATCAGAACATCTCATGCTAAAGACCTGACAAAACTTGGAGAACACCATGATTTTACAAAAATCACAATAAAATTCAAAATTAATTTCTAAATTTGTATTTTAGATGCACACCATACATTGTGATCATCATGTCTATGGTTTGATTCCAGGCAGGGCCCTTTGTTATTTGTCATAACGTTTTCTCTCATTTCCTGTCTTCATCTCTACTGTGTTCGTAATTATAAAATGTGAAAGTGCAAAATGAAGGGTTTCAATTAAATTTTACACCTATAAATGTTCAGTTAATTTTTTGCCATTCCATCAACTACTCTGTCTGAACTTTGGAGACAGCAAGGTCTTTGTGTTCTCATGTGTACTGTGTGCATGCAGGGACCTGTTCACAGAATCCGGGTATGTAGAACAGCTCTTTGTTTCAAGTCTGAAAGTGCTGCAATCATCCAGATACATCAGTAAACCAGCTGCTTGGAAGAAGCATGTCTGTGTGTCTCTGTATGAGTCAATAACTTTGTTTCTGTCACAATATCCATCAATTGTAACCATTTACTATAAAAGCTCTTATGTCAAGTCATTTTATAGAAAAACAAAACTCAAAATCATTTATTCATGAGTAAGTGTTTTCTTTATTATATTTATATTTTATTTATTTCCTGATTCCATTGCTCGGTTATTGAGTAAACGATTTCATCACAGAATGGGAAAGCCCTAAAAATGGAAAAAAGGCCCCTACCTAGGCGTTGCCTTTGATATGTAACTAACAGGTTCATGACTCGGCTAGTTCAGAGTGAAGAGACTGAAGACCTTGGTGTAAGATTTCAGCGAGCAATCAACAGAAATGTATGTGTTTTACCACTCTACATGCCGACTCCCTTACTAAATCATTAGCTGCAAATACAGCTTTCAGTATCTGCTGCTAAAGGTAAAAGAGAGGAAACACTTTGTGGCGTAGGGCTTTCAGGTGCATCACAGCATCAAATTAATGATAAATGCATGGCAAGTCTTGTCCCAAGAATACCCAATGACAAAATTAATTATAATTAACCTTTTATTTGCTGTTCCGATGCTCTGTTCTGGAGCTGAAAGCTCAACACTGCGCTTTATGTTCCGGGTCTGCGCGTAGTTGAGGGTGAAGCGACCAGTAAATCTTATGATAATCTGGAACCAACTGAGACAGGATAGTTTCGGTAGTAACTGAAATAAATAAACACTGACCAGAAATGATTCTGACCTGTCCAGTTTTACGCCACAATGTATCTTGTTGATACAGTTTAACTGTGATTTCATAAAGTTCACTGTGTTCGGATCCCAACATCAGTTTCGGGTTAATATAGTAAAGGAGAGCTCTCACTCCTCTTTTACAGAGGCAGCTGACTGATGGACAAATGAGCAGAGTTTGCTCTACATTTATTTTTCATGTTCATTAATAAGGTCAAAACCAGACGTGCTATTTTTAACCTTAGTATTTTCTGATAATTTAAAACATGTTAAATTCAACAGCAGGAGGCCTGCCCCCGCTGAGAAAAAATTCCTAGAGGTACAAAGTTTACCCCATTCATATTGATAAGGGTAGAGTAAATAATAGACACCTGCATAGTTCAAACAGCTGCACAAATTGTATCCTTTAATCCAACCCATGATTATCAACACCTTTCTGAATCCATTTCAATAAAAACTGATTATCTTTATTTTCACATAATAATCATATATTATAGCCTTCATTAATGCATGCAGATAATGAACTGCTTTAGGTGTACCTAATAAACTGACAACTAAGTGAGTATTCACATTTACATGGAGCCAATTGTTCCAATAATCAGTGTAAAAGCTCAACAGAAAAAACAGAAAAAACAGAGCCAAAAGTGATTTGAATTTTAACCTGGTTGCAGAGCTGTAGTTTAAAAATATGTATACATTTATCAAAAGAAAAACTGTACCATTTAAACGATTTAACCTAATAACATTCTGGAACTAATGATTACCCACTTCCAAAAGCGGCAGGTTCCAAGCTGAACTGCTTCTGTGTGCAGAGTATTAAATACAAACTATGGACACTATTTGACACCTAGATGGTAGGAAAATAAGACTTTAAGATAACCATCGAGGAAGTGAATGCATTAATCACTTTTGTGCATGTCACTGCTGGTCCCATTAAATGTGTTGGCGCATTTTGAAGACCAGACTGAATTAATTCCCATCCCATCTAAACAGCTGGCGAGGAGAGAGGGAGGAGTGTGGTAAGATTTTATAACGGAGCTATGACCAGGACAGAAACTTTTCTTACTGACAAATCACAGAAAATGAACTAGGATACTGAAACATCTCAAATATAATATAAATACAGTCCATTACAGAAGCTTAGTGTGGGGAGGACTGTCACCAAAAAGCCCAACCACCACCCTCGTCAAGATCGTAACGGTCCCTCCTGCAAAAGCAGAAATAAAAATGCACAGCCATTTACTCTATCCTTGGGGTATTGCCAAAATCCAAACATAACAATATGGTTGCGTTGACTCGAAGGATTTAGAGAGGAAATGTGTGAAAGGGGTGAAGCTCAGTGAAGATACCTTGTGCTTTTTGGACTTCCTTTCCTCGTCACCAGAATGATGATGGTGCCTCTTTTCCTTGTGCTTCTTCTCCGAGTGCCAATGGCTCGAAACATCCTGGTCCTCCTCTATTAGCAGGTCATACTTGGAACTTTGGGAAAAAATTATGGAAAACTCAAAGGTTTAAAGTTAGTGTGTAATATTTAGAAGAACTTATTCATAGAAATTGAATATATTGTCTATAACTATCTGTTCATATATGTATAATCACCTGCAACAAAGAACCAATTTTTTTTCGTCAACTTACAATGAGTTAAATATTGTTACATGAGGTGGACCCAACCTTTGTGTAAATCGCCATGTTTGCTACGTCGTGTTGAATACGGTTGCACAAAACGGTCCAGAATAAGACAAATTCGCGTTGATTTTTTTTCGCTGCCAGAAACTGGAAATGCAATCAGAGGTGAGTCACCATAAAGTGACCCTGGCGGATGCAGTTGGTTGCGGTTTGCAACTTTACCACCATGGGACCAGAAAATTACACACAGGCTTTGAGCTACAGTGTGTAATAGACGGTATCGGCTGGTGAAGTTGCAAACCGCAACCAACTGACCGGTGCCTCTTTGAGTGACTTTCTCCACCACTGTAGCTGGCTGGCTGTTTGATCAAGGGCAAGACATTAGCAAACCACAAATTTACAGAACAAGCACGCTGCTTTAAGGTGTATCCAGACAGCAGAGCAACAGTTAATCTCTAAAATAAAAAAAACAAAAAAAACAACAAAAACAGGCTAATGTAGATCAACAGGCTGTTATAAGTCAATTTAAAAGGCTCAATGTTTTTTGAGGCTCCAGACAGATATTTCAGATGATAAAGTGTGCGCCCATGACCATATCAAACAGTAGAGAAAGGTCCATGTTCACCACAACATAGTCTGTACAGTTAAACACTTCAGAGTGATAAGTTATAACTGGAAAATTAAATTGCAGACTTTAAGACACAAGGATACTCTTGTTTGGGCTTTACTTGATCCTTGAGAGCCAGTTTGGATTGGTTCTCCACATCCTTCTCATAGGCTTTGAAGTCCTCTTTAGTATATTTGCCACCTGGGAAATCGAGAAGGTCAAGACTGTAAAATCCCTCCTAATGCATCATCGTGTCAGAGATGGCACATGGTGAGGACAGTAAGACTGAATACAGAAACTAGGTGTACATTGCCTTAACATGCACTAAAGTTGGGTTTAAAAATGTATTTACTAATTCAAATTGATTTTCATTTTCAAGATTATTTGCCTTTTACATGGAAACTTTAACCCCCTTAGTCTCACGTGACACAGTATTCTCATTTATTAAGATCTGGTCATGTAAGAGACACCAAAGACTAAAGATCTTTGTTAGACAGTCACACCTAAGTGCAGTGTTTCCCCTAACATTGAATTGGGAGGGCGCCCTGCCCCCCCGATATGTCAAAATTATTTTAATAAAAAATAAATAATAATATATACATATATTTTTTAGTATTTTACATATAATGTCAAGCAGAAGTAATTTCAGGTCACTTTCCTTATACACCTTATTCCTCATTCCTGTATGACAAATTGTGGATGAAACTGATCCCTAACAAGCCCTAACCCCCACCCCCCCCAAACCAGTAAACCTAGGGGACACACTGAAGTGCATGTGTTCCTGAGGTATTAGTGCAGTTTACAATAGCTACGTATACACTGGCTCCCTGATAATCCCATTAAAAAATGTCAAGTCATTATTTTTAATACATTGAAGATACTGAATGTATACATGGTTAATTTAATGGATGTACTTAAAGTAAATTAATGGTGCTCAGGTGCTCTGTCCATTCTTTAGTAATTCAATTTGATTATTATAGCCTTATAAAAAGTTTGAGGGTTACTTAAACAATCCATAGCACTAGTTTTCGGAGAATTTCTTTAATGTCCAAGCAAAATTGGTCGTCTCACTGAAACATCCCTTACTGAATCTATTTGAAATGGGACCTCGAGAATGGGAAACAAATCTATTTGGGAAATCAGTTGCGATGTTCTAATATTCCCTTCAGAACAAAAAGAGAAATATGCAAAACAAGCAAAATACAAAGGCTTCAGAGCGAGTACCTTTCCCTTTCCATTTGATCTTTGCAACTGACTGGCTGAAGTCCACATGGATGCGTCGATCATCAATGAGCACATTGTCCATTTTAAAATAGGCCTTTTCACAATCCTCTTGCTGTGGAAACAAAAAGCATAAAGGTGGGTAACTAGTCATTTAATAATGGATCTACAAATATTTTTTTTAATTATGCAGAATTGTTTTAATTATCAATCTAGATTTTCAGGAATCCAAGATTATGTAATATCTTAATCTGTGTGGTCAACAGTCTAAAAACCAGAGAGATTCACAAACAAGCAAAATATGCTCACATTGAAAAATGCTGAACAAGGAAATCTCTGGAGGACCGCAAGTGTAACAAAAATGGTACTCGGTGGCATTTAAAATGTACAGGTACTTTCTGTTAAATACTTTTGACAAAAACACATGCTTTTGATTTAGGGTTTGAGTAGTGATTATTGCTCAAATTATTGTTCCAGCAACTCCCATTTTTTCTGAGACTGGTTATATCCGTATTTATCGCTCATTTTCTGGTATGTTCACCTGTCCACTTCTATTGTTATTCTGTTCTTTGTTTACATTTATGGTGGGAATTGAAATATCAAAATTCATTGGTAGATGAAAATGTATCTGTGCCTTTTGGGTGGCAGAGAGTATAACAAAGTATTTCATTAATACATGAAAAATTGTATGATAAAAATGTACATTCATTAACAATTATTAATGTATAAATAAATACAATAAATTATTTGAAAAAAAACCCCAATATCTTATATCTTGATGGTTAATTCAAAATCATACAATAGCATTTAAAAATCTATTTATAAATGCAGTTAGTTTAAATTTATACTGGATACATCCACTGGATGGAATTTGTGGCTGAGATGGCAAAGAGTTGCCGAAGTTACCGACGGAGGAGACAAGCCTTCCTTGCCTCCGTCATCGCGCAAAATTAGCGCATTCACCCAAGTGTGACAGTAATTTGACCCGGGACTGAATGCCGATTAAAAGTTTTCTAACTGCAGAAAATGCCGGGTGTTTAAACAGGTTTTTTGGCCAGTGTGAAAGGGGCTTAAGTGTCATGGAAAGGCTAAATGAAGACGCTAAAAGGAGAAGCTAAATGAAGATTAATCAATTAATTAATGTTTTATTTTTCTATTCGTGACACTTGTGGTCCTCCATAGGAACTTTAAGTTCTGCTTGTGCTTAAGTAAACAAAAGGATTAATTATTAAAAGGGTTGTCTGTGGATCAGCTATCAATGAAACTGACGAATCACTGCAGCTCTAATTTCTACAAAAAAAGGTGCATAAAATGCAGTCAATTAATCAAACATTAAACTTTGACCTACAAAAAAAAAAAATAAAAAATCTAAACTACAATTAATTTTTATTTGTTTTTAGACTTTCTCTTTAAATTTTCCCCAAACCTAAAATTCACAAACTGGAAAATAAGGAAATTGTAAGTGAAAGTTTCTTCTACATGTTTCTTACAAATCATTGACTGGGGGATAAACATCAATGATAAGGTTTATCACATTTCAGGATCTGCCTCCATCTATTGATGTAGTTCATGAAGGACTACAGAGGACTGATGGGTAAAGGGTAACCTAGTCCACAGAGGACTCATTACAGCCTGTTCAAACCACTGACAAAACTGATGCTGCCAGTCTGCCCACCCATTCCCGCTCCCGTGACCCCATAACCCCTGTCCTCCAGAAACTCCACTGGCTCCCTGTCCCACAACGAATACACTTCAAAGTCTTCTGCTCACTAACAAAGCCCTCCACAACCAGGCCCCCTCCTACCTCACCGACCTGCTCCACCACCACACTCCTTCCCGCAGTCTTCGTTCATCTGTTACCAAACCTATCTTTACCACTCAGGACCAAGCACTGAATCAGAGCCTTCTCCATTGCTGCCCCCACCCTCTTGAACTCTCTCCCCAAACATGTCTGTGACTGCACCAACCTATCACTATCAATCCTTAATCAAAACTCACCTCTTCAAAACTGCTTTTAATATGTGATTTTATTATATGATTATTACTATGCGATTTTGTTTTTAGTGTGTTGTTTTTTTATGTAAAGTGTCTGAGTATTATGAAACGCGCGATATAAAGAAAATGTATTATGATTATTATTAATGGTGAACATGGAGTTCCTCATTGTTAAAAGGACAGTAAGCGATTTTGGAGAAAGCCTATCTCTCACTTAGTTGTTGATCTTGGTATGGGAATACGACGCACTAACCACTTGTTGTATCAACACACCTGGTGCTTTTTTCCTTTTTCAAGAAAATAAAAGAACTATGTGTCGATGTGCTGTTTTATTCAGTTTAGAATTTAATTTAATGAATGAGGAAAAGGTTTAATGTTTTTTTTCAACTGCCATTGTTCAGTGAGACAAAAGCAGGGATTATTGAAGAATCCGATAGATTTTTTTCTTTTTCTGGTGTTTTCCAAATCTAGACACTTTTTCGTCATGCTCTCGCTTCTCATAGGTTTTCATGTAAAACTGTGGATAGTGTGTACACACACCTTTGACCCTCAATGCCTTCTAAATAAGTGAAATTATTATATTTAAGCACCACCCCACACATTGCTGCTGTTCTGTAACGCCTCCGCGAGCGCACCGACATCCGGCCCGTCAAGCCCTCGATACAGGCTGGTGAGGTGCTACACTAGGAGTGGAGGTGAGGAGAGGGGCGACATCAGGACGTCAGGGTCTGGACGGAGCCGTGGTGAAAGGAATAAAAGAGTGCGCCGTTCTGGTTAAACCGCAGCAGGACCAGCCGGGAGGCCAACCACGGGTGCAAGAGAACACGGGAGGGGAGTCAGGAGACCCGTGCGTGCGCGTAATCCGGGGAACAATCTTCTGTGATTAATCGCATTTTTTTCCTTAACAATGAAGTTTGTAATAATGGATATTTAAATGTAAAATTATGGATTTAATGTAGAATCAGCACAAACAAAGTATTTAAATTCAAATATTATGTTTAATAGCATCGTTTTAACTTTGAGCACAGATTCTCTCCTGTGAACTATTTGGGTCCAACAACATATTAACGCTTCCAGTTATTTCTCCCCCTCCGCATAACACAGAGTGTCTGCTCAGACTACTTCCTGTTTCTTTCAACATAAGAGTATTTTGCAATATATTGATCGCTTTTTTTTTTTTTACATCCATCGTGAAAGTGACAAACAATTCCTGTTTCGCGGGTGTATCGCATATTTCCTCATATCACTTTTCGCATGTTTTCGTGACAAAAAATAATTTAAACTCCTTCCTTGTCCGTATACATCTTTAGCCGGGATGGCTAAGGGCTAATGGTTATGCGGCACATGTCGTCAGCCGCAACAGGAAGTAAAAAAAAAGGGTCAATGCCGTTAATTTTTTTAACGCTTTAAATAGTTCACAATTAACGCAAAGATTAATTAATTCAACATTAGTTAATTTTGATAGCACAAAATTTTATTTTACAAAATGACCACTAGTCCAGGGTGTCAATTGTCCCAGTGTTGGCTTCTCTCCACACACTGGGATTATGGAGTCCATTTATGACCCAAAGTCTTGCTTTTTAAAGTGATACTCCAGACTTAAATGTGTTTTTTCATCTGCAAAATAAATCAGATGACTGTGCTCTGATAAAACACATTGACTAACAAAATCTATAAAAATTCAGCATTTCATGGCTCATTACGCCACCCAGTGTCAAATAGTCTTGGAACCTACAGGGCCAATAAATTATAGTCAATCATTTGGGTCCTCGCTAAATCATGAAATTTATCAAAGTTGATCAATTGTGGCCAAGTTAATTATTGAATGGGTAAATGGGGTTTAAAGACAAACTGCGGTCTAGCGTAGCGTTACCTTTGGCACCTCCCTATTACACATGTTCCTTAAAGACCCCTCCAGTCAAAAAAGTGTTTTCCTTCTGTTTCTGACCTCTAAAATGTCTGACTTTGACTATAGGGACTTGTATCAGAGCAAATCTTGTCACTATAGAGGTGTTTTCACATTCCTCTCCTGGAGCAGGAGATTTCTGTGCACTTCTCTGAATTTTCAAATCCAAAAGAATCCTGGGCAAGCTAGATTTGGTACGTCACTAATACGACAACCAATCGGTCGAATATGCAAAAGTAGTTAACAGGGCTCCATACTGCGAGACTATTTTTTTTTTTCTTACAAGGGAGCGAGTCTGCCAGTGTACGCCAATGTGTGTGAGAGGGGCGTCAAGTCATAGTTCTCAGTCGCTACGATTTCCAGTCCCCACCACCTCCTCTGCCGCGCGTGCGGGTCTCGTCTCCCGACTGGTTGTTCTTGTGTTTGTTTTCTGTGGAACTATTTGTAACTTATGTTTTGAAAAAGAGCTTTAAAAATGTATCTATTTTTTTTACTAACATGCAAGCACACATTCTTAGAGAATAACTTGGTAACATGAATTATGAATTTCTACTACAGAGTTGTAAATACCAGTATTATTTGTGTTTTTTTGTGAAAAGTCTTCTAATTCATTTGCCTGATTAGCCAATGTATTATTGTATTAGTCTGGGACCTCTCAGTTCATTTTCAATTTTCAAGTGGCTTTATCAATGGACGCAGAGCAAAATGCCTCCCTACGCAATTGGAAAGACCTACATACAGTGACAGCAATGAATCATGTGACGTCTGTTGCGCGGCACGAAAATGTCAACACACTAGTGCAGAAAGGAGATGCCTGTGATGCCACTTTTGAGGGAGAAATGTGAAAGACAAATGCTTGTTCATCAGCGGCAGCCTTGGTTGATTACAAAGGTCGCTTCTCTCACGTCACGGTATAAACCCCGCCCATTATCAGATAATTGGTTGTGATTGGACCGGCAAAATTCCTGCCGGTGGAAATCACTTCCCAGTGGACGGGATCCAGACAGAGTCTAGGAGAGCAAATGACATGAGCTCTCAGAATTCGCCTGGGTCCCAGGCTACTAATTCATGGATCTGTAACTCAAACTGAATTTTTGGATTGTGTGACAGATGTCATTTGCACCTTAAGCAACACGCCCCTTGCAGTGTTTTAACACAAGCCTGATTTCAGTCTGAACTCTGACTGACACTTTTTATGCCAAGGCTAACAATGATCTGAATACAGCCCTGTCAGCAGAGACATAAGGTTCATTTAGATTTTCCTTAACTCCCTCTCAGAGAGAATACAGGTTAGCAAATTTCCCAAAAAGCTGATTTATTCCTTTAAACCATATCCCTGCCATATCCCTGCATACTTTGGATAAACAAGTGCAGCACATACACTTACAGTACATTCAGAAAGTATCAAGATGGTGAAACATCTCCAAGATGATCCGAGAAAAATGAGAGGCACTGAACTAAATTTCAGGTGTCAGAGCAAAGTGTCTGAAAACTTCAGTTTTCCATTTTTAATAAATTTGTAATTCTGTTTTCACTTTGGCATTATGGCATATTTAGCATATCGTTGCAACATAACGAAATGTAAAACCAATCAAGGTGTATGGAGACTGTCTGAATGCACTATACACATTTTACTCAGATGTTGTGTCATACAGATGCTCACCTTGTCAAACTCAATAAAAGCGTAACAGAGAGAATCTCCAGATTTCCAGTCTCTGATTATCTCACAGCTAAAGAGAACAGAGTCATGAGAAATTAACTAGCAGTTATGTTCAGAATATAACATAGCACTAAAGCCATATAGCACATATAACATTTACACATAAATTCATTGTTTAAAAACAAACCAGCATTATAAGAAGACAAACTAGCATTATGTAGGACTTGGATGTTAGCGTCACCTTTTAATGGTCCCAAAGCGGGAGAAGATGATTTCCAGGTCCTCGTCTGTGGTCACTGGGTTCAGTTTGCACACAAACAGCACGTTCTCTGGAGGTTTTACATTTGCATCAGGGAGATCACCCACCTGGAGGAAATGTGGGACAGAGTGGTCTGGAAAAGGCTCATGGTATTTTCAGCAGGAAAACTAAGAGCAGATTTCTTCCTCTCACCATCTCCAGAAGGATGGCCTGAGTCTTGGCCTCTTTCTCCTTGAGCCTTTCCTCCACCTCCTCGGCCTCTTTTCCATCCACATCGTCAATCACTTCGTCTGCTCCAATCCGGCCACTCTGCACAGAGTATATACAATATTTACATTTACCATATACATTTTTTCTTTATTCATTGATTCAATGTTTTTAGAGCATGCATCATCTTGGTTTGGTCTGAACATCTGTTTTGAGTAACACGAGGTAACTGTTTACTATCTTTATATTGACATGCAGGAATCTTAAGATCTTTTCCTAAAAATACACATTTCTGAAATTTGTGCCGATTACCTACTGACTGCAGAGTGATAGACTGAGGTGTGTAATGCTAGCAGCAGCTAATGTAACCCAAGCTGTCGCAGCTTTTTTTCCCCTATACTTTTAGTATTCATCCCAAACCAACGCTGACTCAAGTATCACTTGAGAACATTTCACATGGCTCCTGGATGCAGCAGTTCTCCCCAACACCATAATACATATTTTGATGTTGGGCCGTGCAATATGAAATTAATAATCTAATATTATTCTCTATATTTGTGCCACAAATCATTTTGCATGTCATATTTTTCCTCCTCGAGAAAGACTCCGACCAGCTGAGACAAAATGAGGAGCTTCTACCTAAAAAGGAGCTACTTCTGTCACATGGACCAAGCCTGACATGTGTTGGAGAAAAATCTGAACTGCACTTTGGAAATCATGCTACAGACCGGTCAGACTCAAAACAACACTATGCTCTTTATGCACCTACACAAAAATCATGTCAACACAGTACAGAGAGGGTCTACAGATGAGAGAAAATAAAGTACAGTCGAGAGCTCAAAACAGATGAAAAAGAGCCATGACGATGGGAGGAGAAAACACTTGCCGTTACAATTAACATCTGCGAGACATGGACACAATGTTCCCAGAGGCAATTTAGGGTGAAGTGTCTTGCCTAAGGACACAACGGCATGTGACCTGGCGGAAGCTGGGAATCGAACCGCCAGGGTTGGTGAGTTGGTGGACGAACGACTCTATCTGCTGAGCCACAGCCGCAGTGTAGTGTGTGACCGCCTCCGTCGCAGATGAGTCACATATTGTGAACAGCACAACGACTAAGAGCCTGCGATTACAGGACAGCAAGTTGTGAAGTATGAACGGTACATAGATCTGACGACTTTGAAAATTGTGTAGTGTGTCCAAGGCATTAGTTGAAAATTCTGGTTACTGTTTTTTTCAACTCAGAGGTGGCTTGGGGGAGAATCAAATAATTTATCTATAGTGCAAGGCTAAGGGTAGCTAGCTCCTCAAATGTTAGTTTAAAACATACTGCATAGCCATCTGTTAATTGTTTTATTGTATAGTATTGTCCAATGTTTCACAATTGAACTTATTCTTCAAAACCACACGCTTATGATCATCACCAGAAAACTGAGCTTCAGTTAAAGTGGATGCTGAGGATGCCAGATGCTCCATATGTTAAAGAACCAATAGTGACCGTGCTTTTGCTTTCTATCGTGATGTGCGCATCTCTGCACAGTGCACGCCTTCGCTATTTACAGTAGCCTACTGTGTTTCAGTACATTATCACTTTTTAGGTGAGGGTTGCTCGTTACAAACTCAGAGTTGACAGCTTGCTTCTGTTCTTTGCAGTACTTATACATGATATCGCCCTCATAGATGAGCCATTGTAATCTATTCTGCCACAGCGGCATGAATAGTATTTTTACCGGCGGCGTGTGCGGCGTCAGTGGAAGTAGGACTAATAGCCTTATCACCGTTAGCACCTTCCGTTAACCTCGCTTCCTCGTCATCATCTTTTTACGTTGAAATCGCCATTTGTATTTCAGTCGGTCTTTTGCAAGTTGCTAATAGACGTCATAATAAAAAGTTGCTTGCTAACTTCGGTGTGTGTGTGTGTGTGTGTGTGTGTGTGTGTGTGTGCGCGCGCGCTCACCCAGCCAATCAGGTGAGTGCATATTAAGTCAGTTAGTGTGCACGCTCCTGGTTGGTGGAGTTCGGAGTGTTTTGAGAGAGACGCTGGTATTCCCGGGGTTCAGTGAATGCTTCCCTGCATAATTACATTTTGTTATACCGCTGCTGTTTTTTAAGTATTCTTTTGTTCTCTTTTGTGTGAACACACATAACAGGAGGATTTTGTTGGAAAATAAGTGTTTATTTATTTGTGGATAAGAGCAGCTTTCAATGTTTTTCAAGTGTTTTTATTTTGCGGCGACTGGCACATTTGTTGTTGTTGTTTTTGCTGGGAAATATATTGGCATTTATAACCGTCCAGTGAACATATCTTTTCCATTGATTACTATTAATAAAATATAACCGTAACAAATGTATATGTTTATTTTTCATTATTGATGAAAAAACAATATGATAAATGATTGAAGAAAAATCCTGTATAGAATTATTTCTGATGCATCGATGATCGTTTTATAATCGTATTGTAGCCCTCTGAATCGTAATCGAATCGAATCGTGAGGTGCCTTAAGATTCCCACCCCTAGTACCGTAATTTCCGGACTATAAGCCGGCTAATATATGGATTTTTCCCGCTTTCACAAGCTTCATGCTGCCAAAAAATGGAGCAAAAAACACTTTGACGGTGCTCAGTTTTTTTGCGGCATGAAGCTTTCATTAGATCAATGAAATTGCCGAACGGGTTAAGGTGAAACAATGTAACTGTTTAGTTTACTGTTTAGATTAAATCGAGCGTGCTCAAACTTCCCATCATTCTGATTACGGTAGTCATTTTGTCACCCTCATCATGGCAAAGACACGGAGAAATGGATATGATGCAGCTTTCAAGTAATGAGTCGAAGATAAGACGTTGGAAACAGCAGCGTGAGGAACTAACAAAAAGACAACAAAAGCTATCAGAGGGAAGAAAAGCAGATGGCCCGAACTAGAAAATGAGCTCGAAGACTGGGGCAACACACAGAGAGCAGACGGCCGAGGTGTTTCAACTGTGCAGATCCGACTGAAAGCCAAAGCAATCGCCACCGCAATGAAGTTTGAGGATTTTAGAGGTGGACCATCGTGCTGTCTCAGATTTATGAGACATAAAGGCCTGTCCATCAGGGTACGGACGAGTCTGTCAGCAGCTCCCTCCCGACTACGAGGAAAAAGTTTCAAACCTCGGCAAATTCACTGATGCAAAGATAGCGGAACATTCCATCGGCCCGCACGACATCATAAATATGGATGAGGTTCCTCTGACGTTTGACCTGCCTCTCAATCGGACTGTCAACAGGAAAGGCGAATCATCCGTCACGCTGAAAACAACTGGGCATGAAAAAACGCACTTCACCTGTGTCCTGAGCTGCACGGCATCGGTAGAAAAGCTTCCACCGATGGTGATTTTTAAACGCAAGACAATGCCAAAAGAAAAATTCCCGAGAGAAATTGTTGTGAAAGTCAACAAGAAATGATGGATGACGGAAAGCCTAATGCATGAATGGCATACGGAGTGTTACGGCAAGCGACCGGGAGGATTCTTTCACAGGAACAAGGCATTGCTCGTTTTGGACAGCATGAGGGCCCACATAACAGATTCTGTGAAAGAAGCCATCAAGAGGACAAACTCAATTCCAGCTGTGATTCCTGGGGGCACAACAAAGTATTTGCAGCCACTCGACATCAGTGTAAATCGTGCATTTAAGGTAGCGCTCCGTGTTCAGCGGGAGGCTTGGATGACAAGTGGGGAGGAATCCTTCACTAAAATGGGCCGCATTCGAAGAGCAACTTATGTCAAGTCTGCCAGTGGGTCCTGACAGCGTAGAGCATTGTCAAACAATCCACTATCATCAACGGGTTTCGAAAGGCTGGACTGCTGCATGTTGAAGAGGGCAGCATGAGCTCAGCGGGGAATTTGCCTCCGGATGAAAGTGACGAGAGCGACAATGAAAACGATCCAACATCGGATGAAGCAATTCTGAGGCTATTCAACTCCGACACCGAAGGAGATGACTTCAGTGGTTTCAGTGCGCAGGAGGAGGAAGATAGTGACCAATGACTTTTTGGTAGGCTACTTTTTACCGCTAATTTTTTATTTTTGTTACAAGCCTTGTTTTCGTTAAAGCCTTTGTAAAGTTAATTTGTTTCAATGTACCGGTAGGCACCTGCGGCTTACAGACATGTGCAGATTATTTATGTTCAAAATGATAATTTTTTTAAAATTTCAGTGGGTGCGGCTTATATTCAGGTGCGATTAATAGTCAGGAAATTACGGTACTTACATCTAGCTGGTCTTTGGTGGGCTCAGGTGATCGATCAGGGACTGGCAGGTCAGGAGGGTCATCGAATGGGTCTTCCAGGATAACAGTGTGGTTTATCCTGAAGAAAAACTGCATTATTTCCTCATCATTGTAAAACTTGCTCTGAATTTATCTGAGAAACTACAACAAATGCAAAATTGAATAAAAACAATATATTTAGGTGATACTTTAAGTGCATTTCTGTTTATTTCTGTTGGTTAAGTGGGAATAACACCTTCCTAGCAACACAAGTGCCATTCTACATACACAATTCATCCACCTCACCTGATATCCTGAAATGGGACAAAGTCTTTGTCAACAAAAGTCTCATTAATTTTGGCCAAGACATCCATGCCTTCCGTAACTTCCCCAAACACAGTATGGACTCCATCCAGGTAGTCCAGGTTCTCCCCAGTAGTAATAAGGAACTAAGGACAAGAACAGATTAAGTACATAATGTAAGGGGAAATTTTGATCTGTAAATCAGATATAGTTTAAGATCCCACAACAGGGAAGCAACAACGCGAATAGCAGAAAAAAATATCTATATTTAAAAAAAAATAAAAATGCTTAGATATATATCCTATATTGATGAATGAAATATTGCACAGTTGTAATTTCACATAAATGAAATTAAATGAGTATTGCACTTAAGTGTCAGAGAATTATTACAGTAGTTATTGAGTCATGGGTTAGGGTGTTGTGTTAAAAAAATAAGTAAAGACCACTTGCCATAACATCTATCACACAAAAGACCAGAAGACCTTAGGTTTAAAATACAAACCTAATAAGTCCAAGATTTGATATAACCTTAATATAATAATAAAACATTACATGGGTAAAAACATTTTTGTATTGGACATAGCCAGGATCTAAGCTTTTGGCATATGTAGGGAAAACAAAATGTTAGTCACCTGAGAACCATGCTGATCGTTTCCATTGTTCACCATGGACACTGTCCCCCTTATTTTGTGTTTGATGCGTGGCGCTTTCTCTACATCAAAAAAGGTTGCCTGGTCCCCATACAGTTTGCTAATCATAAACAGAAGAGAAAATCTGTTTAACAAAGGGTGTAAAAAAAAAAAAAAAAAGCGATGCTGATGCTGATGACTGACCTGTAGACAGACTCTCCACCACGGCCGGTACCAGTGGGATCCCCGGTCTGCACAATGAAGTCTCTCTGAAGAGAAGACAAACACATTGTTACGTATTTATGACATTTCTACCGTTTCAAAGCTGGATGGATAAATCAGGAAAGCACAGTATCTTCAATCGAGCTTTTAACAGGACAGTGAAGTTCTTAAAAATAAAAATTAAAAATTAAAAAAATTTAGTTACAAAACTGTCTGCTGCTATATTTTGCTCGAACATGACGACCATGAACCATTTGATTCAATTTAGGATTTTCGTTACAACGATGAACAAAGCAATGCATGGAATTGAAATATCCACCAGCTGACTTCAAAGGCAATGCAGACACTGTCACAACATATTCACACAAACATGTATAAAACAACACCCAGGTGGAATAGGACACTTACTTACTGAAGGCCCATCTAATCCACACACAGGTCAACTGTTATAATTTTTGCATATATGGATGTTTGTTTGATCTGTATTGTATATATATATTCCATATATAATGGAATATTTCAAATTCTATTATAATATCAGTGGCAGTAGTGTTCTTTGATGATATGGGATATGGCACTGCTGCATGAACTTGCAACAACATTGTAAGGCCACAACATCTGTACTCAGCCTCAGCTTTCAGTACTATCCCATCTGTTTACAGTACTCTCTCTACTGTAAGTGTTGCAAATTTATCTACAGGTGTGAAGCTGTGACTTTACACAGCTCAGGTGCCCAGAGCATGAAATGGACAAATTCAAACTTCGGTTTGATTTAAATAAGTTATCTTTAAACTCAAACAAAACTAAATTCATGTTATTTGGAAGTCGCACAATAAAAACAGATGTTAAAGTAGTAATTGATAATGAAATAATTGAAAGAGTATTTGAAAACAAGTTTCTGGGTGTTGCAAATTGACCAATGTGCAGGAAGCTCCACACTAAATATCTGTGCACCACGATGGCAAGGACCATTGGAATATCGAGTAAAACTAGATACATCCTGAACAAGAAAACACTACATACTCTGTACTGCACACTTGTTTTACCATATATGTTCTATTGTATGGAAGTTTGGGTAAACACCTACAAGAGCGCCTTACAAAAGATTTGCACATTGCAAAAAAGGGCAATCGGGATGATAAATCATGGGGGTATCATGAACACACTAATCATCTATTTTTGAATTCACAATTGATGAAATTCATGGACATTGTCAAAATTAAACATGCACATTTATATTAAGTTAAACAAAATGATTTACCAGACAACATACGAAAAATGTTTAACGTTAAAGAGGGGGAATACCAACCAAGAGGTACATTTATGTTAAAACAACCAAAGAAGTACTCTCAAGAGCAAATATATTTCAATTTGTGGGGTGACCTTGTGGAATGGATTAAACAATGAAATCAAACAAAGCCATAATATTATACAGTTCAAAAAATGATACTAGAAAACAATATTTGACCAATGGAGAAAGTAGGAAACCTGAACATATTCTTTGGCAATTTAGTTAGTGTATTGATGTATAGTATTTTGTTGTATGACCTGCAGTTCTGTATTGTATTGTTGTACAGTATTTTGTTGTATGACCTGCATTTTTGTATGCAGTATATATACATATAATTGTTTTTGTTTTTCTGTAATAATATGATATTGTAAAGTTGGGGCAGGACTTTATAAGCACTATACTTCTGCCTGCTCCTATTCAAATGCATCCTTGTTTTGTTCTTTGATGGAATCTGAGTGATTTATCTGTTTTGTTCTTTAATGGAATCTGAGTGATTTATCTGTTTTTTGTTTTTGTTGTTGATGTTTCGAGATAAATAAAAATCAAGTCTGCACACCATGTCTGAATTGACCTTACCAAAGACCGATTCATATCTCTGGTACAAAACTTAGCGAGGGACTATTTAGTCTTACCTGCACATTGTGGATGAGGCAGTAGTTGTAGTATTTTATCTTGCATAATTTCAGAAAGTTCAGGCAAGCTGCAAAAGAGAAGAGCACAGAGACTGGGGATAAACCGACAGTGATCACAACTGACCAAATAATAACATCCCCCTTTCTAATAAGCGTTACGAAACTAAGCAAAGTGATGGTTTGTGATTGTTCAATCCAGCGTTGTTGCTGTTGGTGATTTAACTGTTGGCTAATGCTAAATGCACAAATGAGAAGGAGCAAACAAGCTAACCTAAGCCTAAGCTAACATTCTGTTGTTCTGTAGTCAATTTTGCTAGCTTAGTAGACTAACAAGTATTGCACGAAGTTATCAGCCGTTATGCATAAATGGATTGCATTTCTTACTTTTAGGCCTTTCTTCTGTAAACAAATCAATAACAATATCGCCCAGCGTCGTTTCAAGGAGCACCGCCATGCTGACGTCCCTAGTCGTCGTCGTCTTCTTCTTCTTCTTCTTCTTCTTCTTCTTCCTTTCCTGTTATATGGCGGTTGGCAAACAACTTTTAAGTGTGCATTACTGCCACCTTCTGAAATGGAGTGTGGATCAAATGGTCTATTCTACTGTATGAGAAAACAACAACAACAACAAAACGAAACAAAAACAGAAACAGAAACAAAAATAACAAAACCAAATTAAATAAAAAATAAATTAAAATACATAACAACTCTATATTATTCTAATAATTCCAGTCTTTTCTAAGAAAAATAAATACTGCTCTATATCCCACCTAGTTTTTTTTGTAAAATTTGCCTTTCCTGTGGATATTTTGGACAATAAATAATGACATGCTCTACTGTTTCTTGACTATTAGAGTGCTCACACATACCAGTTTCATGTTTTCCAATTAAATTAAGCATACTATTTAATCCAGTATGCTCATTCTGCAAATGATGTCCTCTTCTTTTTAATTCTACTTATTTCTCTCATTTTTAAAAAGTTTTTAATCCATTTATTCATGCTCCCTTTGACCACATTTTATAATTTGATCATCAATCCTTGTTTCGATGCATGTCATATGCCTTTTCAACACCAAAAAATATTGATATTATACTTTCTTTATTAATTTGAGCTTTTCTAATTTCATTTTCTAAACATAATGCTAGATCTACTGTACTTCTTCCCTTTCTAAATTTTGTCTCGAAATAGTACCTAAATCTTTCATTTATAATTTTTTCCATAATTTTTCCTACATGGGAAGTCAATGTAATCGGTCTGCTAAACTCGGATCCTTACCTGGCTTACATATGGGGACAAAAACTGATTATTTCCATTGTTTTGGCAAACACCCCTCTTTCCATATCCTACTATACAACTTTAAAAATATTTTTTTACTACTCTCAATTAAATTATTTAACATGCAATAACTTATTTGATCATTCCCTGGCGTTGTTTTCGCAGATTTCCTTATAGCATTATTTAGTTATTTTATTGTTAACATTATATTTATAGTTCCTTCATCTTCCTTATCATACTGCATTGCTTCTATATTTTTCCTTACTGTTCTCTCCCCTGTCTCTTTTCCTCATCATTAAAATTGTCAGTACTATGTACCTTAACAAATGTATTCACTAATAACTCAGCTTTATCCTTATCTTCTATTATTATCTTTTCTCCATCTTTCATTATAGGATAACCATACTCTTTCCTCCTGCCAGACATCCTCTTAATCGTCCCCCATACTCGTTTTAATGGTGTTGTTCTTCCTAAGGAGTCACAATACTTCCTCCAAAAAATATTTTTAACTCTCTTTATTGTTGTTCCAACTACTACCTGCTTTCTTTTGTATTCAAATACATTTTTAAAATTATGTTGTTTTTTTCAAGATTTTAAATGCCTAATTTGGACTTTTTTTCATTCTTGGGTCCACAATGAAATTATCTTATATCTTTTATTACCACTTCTTTTTTGGTATTGATTCTTTTGCTGCTCCTAGGATAATACTGCGCATATTTCTTCATTAAGCTCTTTAATTTCAATTTTCAATTTCCCTTAATATTCTAAAGTTGTTCCAATTTGATTCTTTAAATTTCCATCTTCCTTATCTCTCATCCCTCTTCATCTCCTTTTCTACTCTTATACCTATGGATATTGGATAGTAATCACTCCCTATAGTGCTTCCCTTAAATACTTCTCAACTACTTTTCCCAACCAGAGACTGTGATACCAAAGTGAGATCTAATGCTGACTCTGTACCCTTTCCATAATTAACCCTCGTGCTTGACCCATCATTTAAACACACCAATTCCTTTTCATCTATTACATCCTCAAAAATGTCCCCATTTAAACCATCTTTTTCACCCCATAATGTGCTATGGGCATTGAAATCCCCACACCAGATAATATTACCTCTCCACAGTTTCAATACTGATTCTAGTTTTCCTTTCTCTAACTTCTTAGATGGATTATAAAAGTTAATTATATTCATACTTTCTTTCTTGTTCCATATTTCAATAACTATTAGTTCTAATTCTTGTACTGTATCTAACCTTCTATAGTTCATACCTTGTTTTACAAATATTGCACACCCTCTGCCAATTTCCATTGTTTCTATCTTTGCGTATTGTGTTATATCCTTTAATAATGAAAAAAACAATGTTGGTTTGAGCCATCTGTTTTTTGTTCTTAATTTGTCAATGTATCCTTTAAACTCCTGTCCATATGCTATTAGACTTCTGGCGTTCCATTGAAGGATCAACATTAGGGTGTGTTTTGAGAAACCCCCTCTGAGTTCCCTTCTCCTTGACTATGGTCAGCATGTATCATTTCCCATTAGAAATCTTTCATATCTAGGAATTTAGTTGCTGCCTTAACTATGATTTTCATTTTCTCCCATATTGTTTTTTTTCCTGCTCTGAACATTTTATGACGTATGCTAAAAATAGCACTAGTCTATCCATTGATATTCCTGTGTTTTCCTTATTTGCCTGTTCATGACCTAGATGTGTCTGACCTGAACCCAAGCTTGTCTCACACTTTTTTCTGGTTGATTCCTTCTTCTCTTCTTTCACTGTTTCATATCTTCACAGCCTCTGCATTTGTTACTTTCCGTTCTGTTTTTATTTGCTGATTTGAACTGCCTGTTTCCTGACTATGCATCCACTATAAGCTGCTGTGTGGTTCCCTCCACAGTTACAGCATTTAACTGTATCATTGCTACCACATTCTCCATATTCATGCTCTCCTCCACATTTTCGGCATCTCTGTTTCCCCTTGCATACATTAGCAGTATGTCCATATTTCTGACATTTATAGCATCTTAGCAGAGGTGGAACATATTCTCTTACGTTGAAACTCATGATTCCTATTATCACTTTTTCAGGAAGCACCTCTTCCTTAAATTGTAGCAGCACCGATTCACTATCCTTTTTTTGGCCGTTCCTGAAAGCATGCATCCGTCTAATTCCTGTCACTATTCCTCCTCTCAGCAATTTCTTTAGATCTTCTAAATTTTCTCCATTGGGGACTCCCCTAATTCTTATCAATTACTCTTTTTTCCAGTATTTCTTTTTAACACACATAATTCAATTTCATTACTTTATTTCTCTGCTCAGCATTTTATCAACAAACTTCCATCACGCAGTACTTTCGCCATTTCTTTTCCAGGATCGCCTTTTCAATCCCGTCGTCAGAGTGATTGGACTGACTGATGTTATCGCATTACCTACTTAAAATTTGAGATTTATCTTAAACACTTCCATCATAATCTTTTTCCTGTCATATCTCCCTTCATTCTGCTCTTCTAATGCTTGTTTTCTGTTATCCTTTTTCCCTCCTCATTTTCTACTTGTACTCTTTTCCCATTCCGACTCCATATCTTCATCCTCCGACACTCCACTCATACTCTCCATTCTAATCCAGTCACACATTATGCCACAAACCACCAAATCAAACCTTCACTCTCTCACTCGCTCTTTCCAGTGCTGTTTCCACTTCCGCCTCCGATCTTCTTCCCCGGACCCTGTCAGGGCACATTGCTGCCTCTCACAGGTCAGTTGAGGTAATATTTCCAGGTGTCGTCATTTTCAGAGGGTTTATCTTGTTGACGAGATAAAAATCCATGACTGCTTCCACTATCTCAATTTGATGCTCAGGGGGATTTAGTAGGTCTCTCAATGACATGTTCTGTATTCCTATGTGACACATTGTAACTGTTCTCTTTGATATTTATATTGCTGATAAACCAAAAGTACATGTTGAACAGCCTTGTCATTATTACAGTTTCTTTTTTTTCTCTGCCTAAGTAGCAGGCTGAATCTGAACATACGACAGCCCTCCTTGGCCGGATTTCCTCCACCCACTGTAGTGCCCATATTATAGCTCTTAGCTCTGTTGTATAAACCGATACCCCCTCAAAAAGTCATTTGAGCTTTACAATATCAAATTGTGGAATATAAAAAGCAAAACCTGACTTCCTAGTTTGTGGATCTTGAGATCCATCTGTGTAAATCTGAAGATACTGTATGTCTCCCAGTGATTTTCCAGCTTTTGCTTCACCATACCCAGATATAGACTACTTTCATGATGTTTTCTGTTTTCCAATATACTGAGGTCTATTTCTGGGGTGGGCAGTATCCATGGAGGTATCACTGACTAGTACACTTGCGGGGGCACCCCTACCTCTCCTAGTCCCAGCTTCTCCCCCTTTTTAATGATGTTAAACAAGAAACACTTGTTTAACATCATTCCCTGACCCCAACTCCCAAGCATTATTTAAAACTGCTTTTGCCGGGTGCTCTTCTATATATACCCACACTTTGACAACATATTGAATAGCCAGTCTCTCTTGTCGAATTAACAATGGCAACTCCCCCATCTCAACAAGCCGGGACTGGAGTCGTACGAAGGGCCCCACAACATAATCTCAGAGCCTTAGCCTGTATGACATCCAGTTTTTTAAAAATGTGATTCAGATGCTGTTCCATAACATATACAACCGTAATCTAGTCAGCACCCTATGTACTACCTGAGAGGGAACACATTTCATTTATCACTTTCTCACACTTATTTACAACATTATTTATCTGTTTCCCCCATGTTAGACTCTCATCAAAGTGCACTCCCAAGATTTTGAAATCTTTTACGTTCTTAATTGATTTTCCATATCTAAATAAACCATCACATTCACTTTTCTTGTTTCCAAATATTACATATTTTGATTTTTCCACTGAGATTTAAATCCCCACTTTTCACCCCAGCTAGTTCATTTGTTTATGGCTACCTGCATTTGCTCAGTTGTTTGTTTCAAATTTCTTCCTCTTTTCCATATGGTCCTGTCATCTGCAAACAGGGAAAGTCTGAAACCAGTCCCAATATCCTGAAAAATATAATTTATCATAACGTTGAATAGTACTGGACTAATCACACTTCCCGGTGTTCCATCATCAACCCTTGTACCCTGAGAAAAAAACATTTGCAACCCTAACTTGAATGATCCTGTTCATCAAAAAATCTTCATCCAATCCAATTAAGCATCCACCCTCTGACTCCAGCAAACAAGCCCCTCTTTCCATAGCATATCATAAGCCTTTTCAATATCAAGAAATGCCTCCACTAGGGCTTCTTTATTTACTATGGCTTTCTTAATATCGCTGTCAAGGGAAAGCACGTCATCCATGGAACTTCTTTCCTGTATGGAAGCCACTTTGTACTGGTGTAAACCATCCCTTCTTCTTTAATTTAAACATCAATCTGTCTGTGACCATTCTTTCCATCATTTTACATAGCACTACTTTTAGTGCAATTGACCTATAAGATCCTGCCATTGAAGCATCTTTACCTGGTTTTAATATTGGGACCACCACTATTTGCTTCCAGGAGCTAGGAAGAGTTCGCTCTTGTCATATGTAATTTACTTAAGACATACAGTAATTTCCTCCAACACTAGATCACTTAAATTCTTAACAATCTCATAGCAAATACCTGGAGCTGTTGACCTCCCTTTCCCTATTACTCTGTGCAATTCTTCCAATGAGAAAAATACATTACAAACATCAGAATTATCTTAATTTACCTCAAGTTTATACCTGTTTAGCGCTAATGTCTCATTAATTTTGCTTATACCTTCCTCACCAATTTTAGCTTCTGTACTAATAATTCTGTACTATGCGCCATACTGGAAGATGTTCTGGCGTCATCTTCAATTCCTGATGTATATTGAGGTCTACAAGTGGTAAAGGGAATAACCAGGGAGGAATGGAGGAGATTGAAACAGTAGGGCTATACTGTAGTTGATCTAATCTAATGCTTGCTGCTTCAGCATCACCAATCCATCCAAAACTCTCCTCGCACCCGTCCCTAATCTCGCGGGAAGAATGTTTGGAAATTCCACACGCATGCGCAGTTTATGTGCCCTGATCTGTGTTATTGTTATTGGCAAGCCCCGGGTGTTTCGCCCAGCCTTGAAGCAAAAAAGACATGCTGGCCACTCGTGGTACTGCGGCGAAAAATCCAACGCAGCCGAGGTTCAAGTTCCAATGCGGAACGAGGATTCTGGCTCGGTTACGGTAAACGTAGTAAGAGTATGTGGAAATCCGCCTGGCACTAAAGACTTGATGTCAGGCTGAAGGGAATTACAATACATCTTCTTCGGATGGTTGTGAGCCGCTCGTCAGCTCGTGGCTGCGTCGGCGCGATGAGATGTTTAAAAGACTGAAGCAGAAGATGAACGAGGAGCAGGTTGTGGTTGTTGACGTTTTGCTCTGAGCTAACAGGCTAAGCTAACAAAAGGCTGAGCTGCTCAGGCAGCTCGGGTATGTGGTCATTCATTCGCAGATAGTTTGACAGTCCTTCTTTATTATTGCGCGATGGAGTTCATTTCACCACCTTGACAAACGACATCTTAAAAAAAAGTGACACACCCAGTCAGGGACGGTGAAGCTTCGGTCCGACCTGATAGTGTTATTAAACTGTTCTTGTTTTATTTTAAATGTTCTCGTCCATATCATTCATCTAAATGTTCAGTAACATGCTTTATTATTTTAATATTATTTTAATAAATAAAAGTTCTTGAACTTCTTTCACTTGTTTTTTCTTTTTCCATATCAAATATGTGGGGCATGAATGTTTTTCATTAAAATACGGGGCTCTGCAGTGTTGTGGAAATATTCTTAACGTGAAACTGTTTCATAACAGAGTCACCATGCAGTCTTCAATTAATTTACATATGAAAGTCTGATGATTTTGTGATATCAAATTAACTATGAACATCCAAAATACCAACTATTCATCACCATTAATAAGTTGAATTTAACTAACAAAACGCAAATGAATCTCACGTCATAAAAGATTGAATTAACTTTTAATCCATTATAAACACATTTGCTGTACTTCAGTCCACATACAGTAAACATACATGTGACATGCTCATCAGCTCGTCTATTGGGGAAACTACATGTGGCTCTTCACGTTTGTTTAAATTTTTTGATAGGACCCCCTTGAAAATGAAATGATACATCTCAAAGGGCAATACTTAATAAATTCAATTAAATATAATATTTATAAATATAAGTGAAATCAAAAAGCTGAGGTGGATCAAGTGGTGAGGCTATATCAATGGTTTAAATCCACACATTGCATCTGATATGCTGCAACATGTGTAAATATATATATATATATATATATATATATATATATATATATATATATATATATATATATATATATATATATATATAAACTACAAAGTAAGTAAATGGTTAATGAAGTCCTGACAAGTCAGGTGACTGTTGGAGGAGATGGCTTAAGAGAACTCTCGGTGATCATCCATGGAGTAAGATCTTATGATACATCATGAGCTGAGTTCATGGCTCAGCTGTTTCACGGTTTCACGTCCGAGGCTAGTCCCGTAGAAGTCTGATTAAACATCCGTGAAGTCCACTAGCATAGTATGTAGCGTAGCATTCATGAACGCGCAGAGCGATATCCAGAACGCGGTTCGCACGTCCTCATAACCCAGAGGCACGATGGGAGAAACGCTACAAGTTTGTTTGTTTTCTTTGGTTAGTGTATATAGTAAATAATAGCGGTGCTGAGGCACACTCCATACCAGTTGGTGGCGGTAATGCACCAATTTGTTGTTTGCCAACCGCCAAAGAAAACCCAGAAGAAGAGAAACGCTACTGCGCAGAATCAGGTAGCCCACATCCGGGAAGTAACACGGAAGTCACAAAACTTTTTCTGTCTGGGCAACATCCGGTATCTAGGTCTTAATTAGTAAATCTATGATCCAACTGCTGCTGCTGAGTTACAGTGAGTGGACACATCATGGAAACGACAGGAGTAGCACTTTGCGTCATATTTCATTTTTTTGCCTCAGTGACGTCAACAGAGTCGTTGCCTCAACTCAATACGGTAAGTAACAAGGCGGCTAATAAGAGCTAATATGAAGATGTTGATGTTAGCATCGCGTTACAGTTCACTATACTGACTGGCAGATATTCTGGATTTAACCCTCACCTGTCCCTGTGGTTTCTTTTCCTTTTCATTTGTAACGGTTACGGTTAGGAAACCGTCCTGATTAACGTGACAGCAGGGACACTGGCGGACACACAGTTGCAGGATTCCAACAACTTGCAGGTGCACAGTATAAACAAACTTCTTGAGGAAAGGTCTAGTGTGAAGTTCTATGAATAATGAAATGCGACAAATCTGCAATCAACAAAACGCTGTTGCTTTTTCTACTTCCAGATAAATTTAAACATATCAGTGGGTGAAGAGTTGGTGTTGGTCAATGATGTCCCAATAGAACTGTCAGGTGTCACCAGGTTCAACTGTCAAGCTCTTCTTTGTGAGTTTTTACATTTAAAGGAAACTATAATGGAACTCAGTAGATAGCATACCTCCCAAAGACCCAACAGTCCCTCCTTAGTGGAGTTAATGACTATTTTATTTGTCCATATCAGTCTGTCAGTGCTAATAAATTTGTGTATTTTTTTTTAAACAGAACAATCAAAGATGAATATAACTCTTTTCTGTTGACACTTAATTGGTTAATGAATGTTTCATTCCTAATCATTTTTATTGATAAGTTACTGTTGTTTAACTGAGTGGCATCTTAAACATTTTGAATTCCTAATGGAAATCATCAGAGAAATGTCACAATCTTCATAATACACTGATTTGTGTTTTCTCCAGTGGACAGCTTCAATGGCAGCAGTGAGTTTGAATCTGGGGAGCTGGTGTCCACTGTCACCCGGGTCATGGTGAGCCAGAACCGGCTGTACAGCAGCTCTGAGGAGGTGTTGGCTCTGCAGGTGTTCAGTGAAGTGATAGAGGTGGAGGGCAAAGAGGTAGACACCTTCCTTGAATCTAAGTTTCCGTCTTGGGTCTAAATATGACACCTGACCATGATAACTGGAAACAAACACCCACAGAAACTTATTTCTGTTGGACGAAAACCTCAAAACTCGCAACCTTATCAATATTGTGAAAATATTGTCTGAGAATTAAAAAGTGTGTGTTCCAGTCAAAAAATATTTGTGTCATTTTGTTACCCCTTAGTTGTAAGTGGCTTTGGGTAAAATTTTGACAAATGAGTAAATTAACTGTAAATAAGAAAAAAAAGAAAAACCCAAATACCTTCTGCAAAGTTATAGGTTCCATTGTAGTTAAAAGACTTCCAGTTGCTGAGAGGGTGTGTTAAAAATATAATCTGTCAACATGTTTTTTAAATGTGTTCCTGGTGAGTTCGTTAGCATCACTTAAGCATTCTGTATTTGTATATGAAGGTCCAGCAGCCTGACATGTGTGAGGTGAAGATACTGATGAGCCCAGATTTCCAGAAACTAGCCCAGTTTACCAACATCTACCCTATTGGCAACAGTGAGATCTTCAGGGTTCCCAGGGAGAATGACGTGGTCGTCACCGATCCACCAAATCCTAGAAAGAGTATGAAGACATGGGTCTTTTTCTGATCTTAATTACTATCATGCAGATAAACTGGAGCTTATAATTTTTTTAAATTTCTTCTACACTTTTTAAATCAGATGAAGATCAGCTGATCTCTCAGACAACCAGCCAGTACCCCCTGAAGCACACAGAGACCACCATGGAAGAGACTGCAGCTCCTGGAAAGCTCCCAGAGACTCCTCTACGTACGGACCCTGACCTGCTGTATGACGGCAAATACGATGATGAATTAATTGACCGAGAAAAAAGCCAGCCGGATCAGATTCAGATGGAAACTCCCCCCAAAGAGCTGATATCATCTTACTCAGTAAGCAAAGTCTGATATGGTTGATGATATACACAGTGCATTGACAGCGTGTAGCTGTTACAGGAGGAAAGATGTCAGTGGCACATCTTTTGTTCATGAAAAGAAGAAAATTTCATTTTATGGATGCCAAACGGGCTGGTGGGAGTCAGTTGGAAGATGCATAGAGGGAAAAGCCATTTTATCTGTAGGGATGCACTGAAGTGAATGTTATACCACTTTAACTCCCAAATTACAGTGTAGACCAAGGTTTTTTATACGCGGGTCGACCTGCTTAAAATCGGCTATTGGCCACTTTCACACACCAGGGTCTGATGATCGCCAGAAGACGCGGTGCGTCATGTTTTGACGTCATGATGTTGGTGAACGCGCCGGAAAACAGTGTAGTGATAGGTGGTGTTCAAATAACAACAGTGTCGTAAACAACAGAAAGCAGCCAGCAAGGAAACCAGTGAGACGGTGGCTAACGTTACCTTATATCTTGTACTTTTGTCACTTTTTCAAAGTATACAAACTCAGCGCAGTTACCAACGGAGACAAGCCTTTATTGCCTCCGTCATGGCGCAAATTAGCGCGTTCACCTGGGTGTGACATTCACATCAATGCTGATTGGAGGTGAAGCCGATTATTACACGGGTCTATTGCAGAGTCATTTGACCCGGGGCTGAATGCCGATTAAACGTTTTCAAACTGCAGAAAATGCCGTGTGTTAGCGGTTTTAAACTGTTTTTTGGCCAGTGTGAAAGGGGCTCCTCCATCACTCATGTGTTTTGGTGTTATACTCTCTGTAGATTACTGTTTTTAAACATGATCTTATTAAAGGCAACCAGTCTTTGTTTTTTCATAGCTCACCATAGTGCCACTGCTGATGTTTTGAAACTGGGATGTGGCAGCCCTAATGTCAACATCAAGGAGTCAAACGGAAGTTGGCCAAGTTTGACTGAAAAATAATATTGCACTTACACATCATAGAAGCCCCCAACCTCCAACAAATAATGTTAGTATTAAAAAATAATCTTGTCTGTATGAAAGCCCTAATGCTTTCTATCAAAAAATAGCAGAGACCAGATACTATTCACAACAAAATTAGCATTTTAGATATTTTAAAGTTGACTAAACCCCTCCATCAAAGAGCAGCGTGTAATAGCTTTCATTGGTTTAGTCTTATTATAAGTTCATTATATTTACTCTTTTGATAAAAATAAATGAAATCATAGTAAATGCGCAGGGAACATTTTAGTGATATTGACCAGGAGTTTACTGTATTGTGTATATCCGATGTCTTATATTAGCATAAAACCTCATATTTTAGAGATGACCATAATGCAAACAGCCTTCCCTCAAAAGAAACTGTCAGTACAGGGTTTTATTAAGTATTAAGTATTATTTATCAGCCACACAGTATCATAAAGTAATATCTGAAGCCATTAGTTTGCACCTCAGCTGTCAGCAAGTCATACTCAAATTTTAATGTACATCAATGTGATCAAAGCATTGTTTATAAACACAGTAACCTGTTTCCTGTTCACCACCTCATTCAAATCTAGACCTCTGATCATCACTTTTGTGACCTTTTGTTAAGGTCCAGAATAAACATGGTGGGTGTGAGAGTGCCCTTAAACATTCTGGTTTGTTTCCTACCCTTTATTTATATAGACTAACTTTAACTAGGAGCGCTGTAGCCCCTTAATGTCATTTTTTAGGGGGACACCTTATTTCGGCGCGCTACGCAATTATCCAAATTTCGCCAATTTTACTGTGCTCTGGTAATGAATAGACAACTTACAGAAATTACAATGTGCTGTTTTATTTTAATTTCACAATTGAATTGAATGAAGAAAAGGGGTCAATGGTTAGTTTTGCCATTGTTGAGTGAGACGTTAGCAGGGATTAAAGAAAAGACTTCATTTTCCCCATCTACCCTTTTAAAGGACACTTTTTTCCCGCAATAAGGTCGCCTCCCATAGGTTTTCATGTAAAAAGTTGGATAGTGTGTACACACCTTTGACCCTCAATGCCTTCTAAATAAGTGAAATAATGATATTTAGGCACCACCTCACACATTGCTGCTGTTCTGTAATACCTCGGCGAGCGCACCGACATCAGGTCCATCAAGCCCTCGGAACAGGCCGGCGAGGTGCGACGCTAAGAGGGGAGGGGAGGAGCGACACGGAGACATCCGGTCCTAATGGGGCCGCAGACTAGATGAAAGGGATAAAAGAGCGCGCTGCTCTGGTTAAACCGCACCAGGGCCCGCCCACGGGTGCAAGAGAACACGGAAGGAGAGTCAGGCCCGAGCACGCGCAATATGGGCACTGCACCATTGGCAGAGGAGGTGATGGAGATCTACACTGATCTCATGCGTGACCTCTCTGGAATCTAATTGACGGAAATCGTAGCGACTGAGAACTAGTTGACATGACCCCTGCACTTGACTAATCACTCCCGGACTCTTCCCCCTCTCAGAGACATTGACTTACACTGGCATACTTGCTCCTATGTTTAAAAAAAAAAAAAAAAAAGTCTGCACATTAGCAGGTTGCACGCGTGCGAGTAGTTGTAAAAATTTTTAAATGGTCGCAGCCTGGAGCCCTGTATAGTCATGTTTCAACATTGCTAGTAAACACTGCATATGTAGTATGTTGGGCTATTTAGAGATTTGTGGCGGAATTAAAAACCTCATTTTGTGGTGTCCACCCTGTCCTCAGGCCATGTGTCAGTGGATGGAGCAAGTGAGGGAGCATCTGAGGCGCTTCTGCGCCGAGTCCCTGCCTCTCTTCTTCCTGGTGATGTGGGTTGTGGTGATCGGCGTTTTTGGATCAGCGGTCATAGTCAAGATCCTGGACATGTTCTTCCCAACGTGTGAACACAAGTGAGTTTGTTTCATTAGGTTTACAAGTGAATTAATGCTGATTGCTTATCCACAAGGTGTAATTAACTGTGATCACTTTATATCTCTTTTTAAAGGCACATTTTTCACTCAAATCCTATGACATTAATGCCGGAGGAGGAGAAGCACACACTGTTGGAGAGCATAGAAACAGAAGTAGAGGGAGAAGAGAAGAATCCTTGAATAAGGATCGACTTGGCCCATCCATTTATTTTCAGTTTGTTCTTGTTTATTGTTCAACCATGATTATTGTCTTACATTTTCAGCATGGTCTGGTTTTGTCCTTTGCTCATATTCAGATTTGTAAACCACCACCTTTTTTACTTCACTTTACCCTCTGAGCACATAAGCCATGGAACAGGGGGTGGTCAAATTGACTTAACTCAGTTTGCTGGTTTAATGTTCGTCCACATGATGCCCTCAGTTACAGTCACATGCTCAAAGTGGAAAAGAGTGTGAGTGGTTTATACTGCTGGATCTCGAGTTCATACGATGTGATGTCAGCCGAGAGCTGCTGAGAGGTTGGAGTGTGGTGGAACTTGAAGTGTGTTCACCAACATCTGTTCATTCAGTGATAATTTGCAAAGAAAATCAAACTCTTTGCTGCTGTGATTGATCAGACAGACAATTTTTATTAAATCACAAATGACTGCAATGACAAAAAGTACTTTTGTACTTTTACAACTTCCAAAACATGCCCAAGCAAAGTGGCTTCCGCATTTGTCGTCATTGTTGTTTTAGATTAGAATTTCCCTCTCACATCAAGGTCCATTTAGTACCTGATCTTCTTGAAGATCATGTGATATGATCAAAAGCTTTGAGTTTCGAAGCTTTTGATCTTTTTAAAGGAATGGTTAGACATTTTGCGAAATACGCTTATTCACTTTGTGAGTTAGCCTAGTATAAAGAAAAAAAGGGAGAAACAGCTAGCCATGTGCATATAATATATTTTTTAAAAATATGCACAAAAATGGAAATAAAAACATTACAACTTTTGTGAGTGGTTATCCGCCAGATAATGATGACACAGTGACTTCTCAGATTGGTTGTAGTTGTAGAGCAGGGGTGGGGAATGCTCGGCCTCTGGGTTGTACAGTTTATGCACCATGGGACTGTTTGATCCAGCCGGCGTGGCAAGTTGTTTTGGCTCAAAAGCAGCAACTACCATCCAACAACATACACATAGGCAAAGAGAAGCAGTTCCAGTCATCACATTAGAGACTCTAGTGTGATATACATGTTCAGCAATCTACTATGGCACTCAAAGGACATTATAAAAATTGAAATGGTCCTTAATTGGAAAAAGAAAAGAAAACAAAAGAAAACAAACAGGCTTATCTTTTTTTGTAAACTACAGTGTAGAATCCCAAATGTTGCTTCTTCCTTTGAGATTGTGATTATCCCATCAACTTGACTTAGTGTCCTCTATTTTTATTTATAAGCTCTGTTTACAGGTTGGTCATGTAACAGTTCAAGCTGGTAGTGAATTTTAAGATTTCCCTCTGCTGGACTAAGGGACAAACTACTTCAAATGGTCTTTTGTGCCTATTGACTGAAAATTCAAAGTCATTACAGTAAATAATTCAAACTGACTCCAGGAAGTCAGTGCTTCTACCTGTCGGTCGTATTTTAAGTGAAGACAAGATTAATACTTAAAACAAAGATATTTGAATTTATTGTCACAGATAGTTCTGAAGAAGTAAGGTAATGTCTCATCTTTAAAAAAAAATGCAGATCATCATCTGTTGAAACTGCCCGTTGTGTTGCACACTAAGTAATTGTGTCCCTCTCACACCACTTTGGATCACTACTCTCACTACTGAGTGGAACACCTCCCTTTGAGGTTCATATGTTGATTGTCATTCTTCACAGTGCCTCAGTGACAGTTTTGGGGATTCTGTCACTAAAGGGACGGGCTTCATTTTACCAATACATGGAAAATGCTGAGTAATTAGGACAATTGACAATGAGCTTTGTGATGTTAAGCAGCCTCAGTTACAATTGATCCAATGCATATGGTATCTTTCATTTTCTCTTCATTTCAGAAGTGAATAACTTGAGTATTGGTGTGTGCCTTCAGGACACTGGAGTTAAATCAGGATTGCTCTAAGACAAATTGAGTTATCATTTTCACGCTAAGCCCCTCCCATACCAACATATAGACACTTACTATTCACAACTGTTTTTCACATTTTATAGTTCAGCTAGAACTCCACGATGGTGGCCTTTATTGTCTAGGAGGCTTTTTGGAAGGGTATATTGAGTTATTGAAGTGAGTCAGTAGGATTCGTGTTGGGGGTGTGGAAAATATTGACTTTTTTAAACTTAATTATAGCACCACCATCCAGCCAATTGGGTTCATATTTTTGTTAAGCACTTGAACATCATTTCTAGTTACTGTGCCACTGTTCATGTCTGTAGCTTGGTTCAGCTCACAGGAAATTTAGGCTTAAATGGCAGATAGGCTATTGATGAATAGGTCACACCACAATGTTTATATTTGTGGTGCCCCGTGTGGGTGGGGTATAATTTATGACTATCAGGCAAATTCTGAAGGAATTAGGGGCAATTTCCTGCTAAGCCCGATCCTTTTTTTTGATTTATGGCGGCTTTGTTTTTGGACCAGTCTTGCCCATTTATAACAGAATTGCATAGTCTTGCAAGGCTCTGTCCAAAATTTGGTGTTTATGGAGTTGAATTCCCAAAAAAAGTATATTCACCAAAAATCCATCATGGCGAACTCTCATGGTCAGAGAGATTCTTTTGAAGAGCACACTGAGCTGGACTTGTGTGTCAAATTCTAAGTAAATCTGACTTTCAAAGTGAGTGGTGTTGGTTTGGGGCCTTAATTACAGTGCCACCATTTGGCCGAGAAGCATGTGCAAATCATTTACAGTTATTGGGCCGAGTTTAATGTTTTCTGGCTAATTCTTGGCTTGTCTACCTCTTAGGAATCCGAACCCTAATTATTGTAGGGAAATAAAATACATTTAGTTTTAAATTTGGGTTTGAAAACTGGAGTAGAACCGCCACAAAGGTTCCTTTTCTTTCTTTTGTGGTTAATCCCATGATTTATAGATCAGAATTACTGAGATGACTAACCTCCTGCTTATGAGACCAGACTTGGCTCAAGGCAGGTTAATTTGGGTTTTATCATTTCAAATTTCATTGTCAACATGTTTTTTGTGTGATTTCAGAAACTTTGTCACGCTTAAAAAACAGCTGCACCCATAAAAAATCAGCTTGTGTACCTCACAACAACAGGAACCGTGTCTCTCCCCAGGGCTCAGTTTAGCTGCAGGATGCATGATGTGCTGCATGTATAGTGTAGTAAATGCTGTCTGCTGTTCTGTCAGTAGGCTATCCATTAAAACTAAGAAACTGCATGACTCAGAACAACCAAACCTGTTACAAGTGTATGCCTGGAAATCCAAAATAATACACAAATCAATACAACTGATGTGCTGTAGATGAAACAAATTTAGGCTGAGGCGAAAAATGAGCCAGGCATGGATTCAGATGTGTTGCTGAAGAATAAAATAACTAATCTGTCTTCATTTGAGACATTTGTGTGTATAGATTGTATGAATTACAGCTGGACTATGTATTTGGATCTATAATTTAAGCTGAATCTGTGCCATGACATTTATTTATTGTTTGATTCATGTCAGTTGTGCAGGCTGACGGAGCACATTGTGAACACTTGCAACATTGTTTTTAATAAGATTATTGTTGTTATGCCCTATCTAGGGGTGTCCAAGACATAACTTGAATGTGCACCAATCTTTCCCAAGTCCCAAGCAGCCACAAGGACAAAATAAGTTCATGTTGAAATAAAGTTGTTTTATTTACAATTTCTTTTTATAGTAAATCAGAATTGGGAGTTCAACGTAGCTCAGGGTGAACAAAGGCCAATATAACAAACGAAACAATATGTCTAGGAAGTCATTAATACAACCACAAAAGAAAACAAACTAAATAACAATAACTTACCTTATTATAACTATAATAATCAAGAGAAAACTTTTTAACAAAACCTGGCTGTTCAACCCGACCAAGTGCTAGAATACAACAGAACTGTCATTAGCGATCTCAACTTATGTGACCAATGGGAGGGACGCCATCTTGGATTTTATGTAGGGGAGTTGCCACCAGATAAGCCAAGCTAGCTGGAAACTAGTCCACCAATCACCTCTGTGTTCCGGCGCATTACTTTGAGCATAAATAGTCACACCTGGTACATGCAGCACTCTTCAGGGGTCTCATTTATAAACGTATGGACAAAATGGGGCTGGAAACGTGCGTACTTCCCATGCCACTTCCCACGCAAACGTTGTGATTGATAAAAACAAACTTGACCCATGCGTACGGCGCAGATGGTGAGGTAGTGAACTGAAGTCAGATTGTCGAAAGTAAATGTGAGAAGAACGATTATAAGTATTGATGCCTTACACAGTGCATGAACGCCATTTTTGGCTTCTGGGGGCACGTAAACTGTTAGTAAGGATCTTACGCGCAGTTTTATAAAGGAGACCCCAGATCTGAAAATCCAAGAGCAAAACAAAAACCAACACAAAAGTAATATAACATTACTACCAATTTAGAGGGATTTGTTAGGGCCTTCTTACACTTGGAGTTATTGGGCTGAACATTTTTCTTAAAATTCTGTCAGGCAGATGAATGTATGAGATATACTAATAAATTGACCAGTATTTGTTTATCACTCATTGAACTGTATCCATTGCATTTGACCTAATAAGTAGCTGGATTAGAATGGAAATATCAAGTATTGTAAGTTAAAAAGTCTGTCCTTCACACAGCAATGACTTTGTCCTTTTTTAACTGGTTAGTACAGACCCTGTTGACAATTCAATTATCAGGTGTTCGGAACTCACAATGATCAACATCAGTATGATAAACCCCAAAATGTAGTTTTCACGAGGCTCTACATTGTTTGTTTCTATAGATCCATCTATCCATTTTCTTCTGCCTATCTAACCCTAACCCTAACCCTTCCTATTTACTCTCACTACTTGTTTGAGTTTACCAGGTCTGTATGGCAGCCTTTCCCACCATCTGATCCAGCTCACCACGAGGTGATGATCAGTTGACAGCTCTGCTTCTCTATTCATCCAAGGGTCCACTTATGAAGCACCTTATGCTCGACATGGTATTTCTTATTGCCAATCCATGACTAGCACATTAGTCCAATAACAAAACACTACAATACAATCAGGTTCCTCCAAGTTTCTCCATTATCGCCCATGTGAGCGTTAAAAGCCCCCAGCAGAACTATAGATTCCCCAAGCATAACCCTTTCCAGGACACCACCCAGAGACTCAAAGAAGGCTGGGTACTTTGAGCTGCTGTTTGGTGCATAAGCACTCACAACAGCCAGAACCTTACCCCCAGCAACTTAGAAACGGAAAGAGGCGAGCTGCTTGTTCATCGGGGGAAACTTTGAAAAACTGATGGATTCATGTGGGATAGTATTGCACCACCCATCTGTTGACTTTAGTTTAAAAGCTGATAATGATCACACACTGCCATATCAGCCATAACATTCTGACCACTGACAGATGAAGGGGAATGAGTTATTATCTAGTTACACGGCCGTGGCTCAGGAGCTAGAGACAGTCATCCACCAACCAGAGGTTTGATCCCTGTTTCCCCTCGTCGGCATGCAGGTGTCCTTGGGCAAGACACTTAACCCTAAACCCCCAAAATTGCCCCTGTCAGCAGTGTATGAATGTGACAGAAATAGCAGGTGAATATCAGAGCTGTATGAATGAGTTTGTGTTATGGTGCTTTGAGTGGTTGATAAGACTAGAAAAGCACTTTATACATATAGTCCATTTACGATTCCCACAATATTAGGCTGATGGTCATAAATTTATGGCTGATCTGTCTATATCCAACCAGTGAATAAACTGAAATGTTAGACTAAGTTTAGATCCATAAACATGGTTAACTTTATTTATAGAAATATCTTGTTAGTGTTGTGTTTATAAAAAAATCTCTGGGGGAAAATAAGTGAGAACAAGACAGGTCCACAATTTCAAATGAAGTGCATTAAAAAAATGAAAAGAAAATCAAAACAGGGATAACAATTGATAAGGCAGTACTAATCTTTGTCAGATACAATGGTACAAAGGAAACCTAATGACAATTAGAAAGGCAATGTAACAGCACATATGTGGAAATGTGTGCTGCAGGAATTGTGTCAGTGACTTTTAGTCAGTTTTGTAACAACTAAATTACATTTTTCTTAAACTGAATATAGAGCATGTTTGATGAATTCAAGATCATGAAAACATTTTGCAATGTGAGTCCAAAACATTTATTATTAAATAAGAAAAATCTGATGAAAGCTTACTTTCAGTCATCAGTTGCTCAGGATAACTGTGTAGCCTAAAGAAATACACCTTCCATATCACCCAGCTGACTCAGCCTTGCTAAAACAGTTTTACCCAAATTACACAGCCTCAAACTATTAACACATTCAGACACACGCAACTTGGATGTCTTTGTTCTTTTTCAGCAGGACCCAAACTCCTCAATCCACTTTTCATACTTCTCCAGGTCAACTGCAGACACAGATTTAGACACTTTCCTCAGAGCCGACTCAAAGTCCTCCATTGTGGTGGGCATGTGCATCTCGTCCCGGGAAATGTTGCGGATTTCTTCTGGTGTGAGGCCCTCAATTCTTCGCCTCATGGCCATCAGAGAGGCATCCCTGCAGCATCAGACAACACTTTAATTCAAACACTTTTGAGTTTAGAGACTTTAAATCACATGCATTTCTCAGATTTAATCAGTAATCCTTTCAGCCTTTGCTTTTATGGTGCTGAACTGAAATCTTGAGGGACCCTTTTTTGCAAAATAAAGTTTAACTTTGCAAAATTCATTGGTTACTGTCGATCCCACGCTCCTTCAACGGCCGCTGTGACTCCGGACACGCCGCCAGTCACATCAATGAATTTAGCATAGTCGGGAGCAGGGAGTTAGTTTCTCCAGGGCAGAAGCTTCCTCACTCCTGGACAGCATGGTCAGAGCATGGTGAACAGACGCACAGTAAACAGGGAAGGTGGTTGGCCTGGCCGTGCGTCTCTCAGAAAACAGTTGGCCAATCAGAAGGCAGAGAGGCTCATAACATTAATTAGACAGGCCAAAGTTGACCTGTTTCTTTGCAGAGCTCCTGCAAGGTGTACAATGGGACCTTTAAGATGAGCCTGGGACCCAGACTAATTATGGAAGCTCATTTAAATTTGCTCTGCCAAAATGCAGTCTGGATCCCCTCCATTGGGAAATGATTTCCCCTGGCAGGAAACTTGCTGGTCCAATAACAACCAATTAGCTGATAATGGGCGGGGTTAATACCACGACGGAAGCGACTTTTGGAAGCAACCAATTACCAAAGCACCTGATATCTTCAAATTTCTCCCAAAAAAACGGCAACATTGCTACACAGACCTTTCGGAATCAACATCAGACAGCTCTCTGCTCTAGTGTGGACATTTCGTTTGGCTTAACAGACCGATGATTCGTCTACGTCCGTTGGTAAAGCGTCTTGGAAATCAAAAATGAACCGAGAAGCTCATTATTAATCTGACTACACCAGGCTTATTTAAGATATGTTGTCCAACCATTTTCACTTCAACCATGAGTACAAGATTAGGAACTCTAAATTGAACTCTCTTACTGAAAAACACTTTACATTTTTCTATTCTACTTTTCTATCCCATGTACAGTCAGTAGTGTTGAACAGTAGAAAAAAAATAAGATATAGTGCCTTTCTGTATATACTGTCACTGCTGTTGCTATGACATAGTTAATCTTCTGTTCATACATTTGTTGTTTTTTCTCGGTACCATTTACAAAAGAAGCTACTGTGAAAATAGTCAACTTTGATTTAAAGACTGGCTTGACCTGCACACATTGGTGATATCGGCTCCCGAGTAACCTTCCATCTGCTCTGCGATCTTGTCCAAATCCACATCACTGGCTAGCTCCAGTTCCTTCAGGTTGATCCTGAGCAGTTCCACTCGCCCCATTGCTGAAAACATACGAATGGCAACAGTGAGTGGAGCAACCGGAAAGCTAATTTTTATGGCCACAGACTGTAGAAGTTGCCACATATACGGTCTATTCAAATAAAGAAAATCTGTCTCCAATGATGGCCCAGGGATGTGGTCAACAAAAGAAACAGGCTGGCATAATGTGTACATCAATTTAACATAATAAACATTTCTACTTCTCTTTAACTTAATAAATTAAATAATGTAATTATGCTTTTTTTCAACACTTAGTACCACTATACTATTCTGGAAATTAGGATTAGCAATTCTGGAGAAGCAATATTTGAACTAAACAGCAAAACAAAGCTGTCTCCAATGCTCCCTCAGAAGCCCTGACCCCAAAATGAATGCAACCACAACCAAATGAATCCAAATAATCAAACTTGATAAAAAGTGTACTGGATTAGAATCACAAACTCTACCTTTGAAGGGATATTTCAGTCATTTTGAAGTGGGGTTGTATGAGGTACTTATTCATAGTTAATGTTACCTTATGGAGATGGTGATCAGCACTGTCATTTTACAGAGTTTGGAGGAGAAGTGGATGTAGCGAAAGTCAGAGTCCTACTGTTGAAGAGGGGACCGCTGAGAAACGTCTTTTCAGCACATTTTAAATGCTTACCTAAAAAAAAATCTGTTCAAGTATACGCTAAATAATGAAATTTTTTCACTACTTTAGTTTGCACTTTTTCAAGAGACTTTGGCCATGTAATACTACGCCAACTCGCGCCGGTGCAGAGCAGCAGCGTATCACTCTGCAAATCATCTGTTCGGCAAGAGACACAAGAAAACAAAAATGGGTGATTATGAAAGCGCAAAGAAATGTCATTCACTGTGGACGTAGGAGGATACCTTTATGAACCAGAGTATACAGAAGAAGAACTGCGAAGTGATACCCAGCTGCTCTGCATCGGCGCGAGTCAAGTAAAGCTTGAAAATAAAAAATAAAAAATAAACAGCTGCATGGCAGCAAACTAAAGCAGTGAAAAAATACATTATTTAGCATACAATTGAACGGATATCTTTTTTTAAGGTACGCATTTAAAAATTTAGGAAAAAATAAATTTTCGTCGGTCCCCTCTGCAACAGTATGACTTTCGCTACATCCACTTCTCCAAACTTCGTAAAATGAGAGTGCTGATCACCATCTCCATAAGGTAATTAACTATGCATAAGTCAATCATACAACCCCACATCAAAATCACTGTCATTTGGTTTGTGATAATAACAATAATTGAGAAATTGTTTTGAGGATATGCAGCACTGAAGCATGATCCCACATTATGCAGTTATTAACATTATTATTATATTTGTATGTTTGAACCTTAATCTTTTGCAACATGTTTTCTAGAAGTTGAATAATAAAAAAATAATAACTGCCAGATTAGAGTCTGCAGTAACTTTCATTTCAGCACATCCATCTGATCTGATGAATTGACTGTACTTGAAGGCAGAGGGATGTAGATCCTCTTCTCAAGCCGTCTCCTCAGAGCTTCATCGATGTCCCAAGGGAAGTTGGTGGCAGCCAGGACCATCACCATCTTTGAAGGGTCGTCATTTTCTGATGCTCCGCCGACACCTTCCAGCAACAATGGAAAAACAAAAAAACAAATGCTTCCATATATAATGCAAAACTTGGTACATCAATCTGGGATGTGTTCAGTCTGTATATAAGAAAGTATCACTGGTGTTATACCATCCATCTGCACCAGTAGCTCTGCCTTGACTCTCCGGCTGGCCTCGTGTTCCTCTGAAGTCCCTCTGCGGCTGCACATTGAGTCAATCTCATCGATGAAGATTGTAGTGGGAGCGTAGAAACGTGCCTTTACGGAAACAAACACAATGACCGAGTCAAAGAGAAATCTTAAAGGGGACATCTACTCTACATCACTTTACTAGACACTGAGGTTGCAAACTTCAGCCAACTGAATATCCCTCCTTTCACCCTCCCCTTCAAAGCATGTAGGAGAAGCTTTTGGTTTGTCCATTCTGGCCTACTTAAAGGGCCCATGTTATGCCCCCTTTTACACAAGTTACATTGGTTTTCATGTGTGTGCACTACATGTCTTTGCCATTCCATGTCAAAACACCTCAAGGATTAAGCCACACAGCACCCTCCTCTTTCTGTATAAACAGGCCTGTGAGACTATGGTCGATTCCAGCGCTTTCCTGCTCACATTTTGCCCCCCTCCCTTCGTGTACCGCAAAGCCCCGCCTCGCTTCGCCTCGCTCCTCCCCAGGTCTGATGCGCAACTATGGCGTTGCGCTGCCATGACAACAGTCGCACGTGACAAGGCACATACACGACGTAGAGACCCGGGAGGCACAGCGAACACGTTCTCCATAATTACACACAGAGCACATTAGGGCTGGGCGATAGAACGCTAACGATATGTATCGCGATAGACACATTATCAATAGAAAATGTTTCGATAATTTTTTTGTCCTCGTTGGAAGAAACCGGAGCAAAGAGTCTAGCTACGCCGGCCGGCCGCGAGTCTAGCTTCGCCGGCCGGAACACTTATATCGTGATACAGTTTTCAGCCATATCGCCCAGCCCTAGAGCACATACGATCTTGAAAACGTACATTTGCCTCCTCCGGGGCTTCGCCTCAGACAGTTGGAAAGGCTCAGTCTGTCAAAAAGAGATGGGTTGCCAGTCCGGCGTTATGTTGGTCTGTACATCCAACAACAGAGCAAGCATTATTATATTTTTTGGCCATGCCCGCGGTCGTCTTTCGCTTGCGGCGGAGAAAATTATGCCGTAGACGCGATCTGTTTTTCCGCACTTCAAGGGGGGAGGTGCTGCTCAGGTTGGGGGCGTCGTCGCCCCAGTAGCAGGAGTCAACTTACGTCACTTGACGCCAGGGCTGTGAATGGCTCGTTTGACAATCAATGACTCATTGTTTTCTTTTCATTCTCCGTGGGCTGGCAGACACCCCAGATATCCAAATATACGTGGAGGCAGGCTGAAAAGGTGCCTGGAGCATAATATGGGCCCTTTAAGAAACATGGCGGTGCAAAGTGGTACCATAGAAGAGGACGCACTCCATATGTAGATATAAAGGGCTCAGTCTAATGTGAAGACACCCCCCAATTTTGTTTCAGCTGATAAAACAGTAATGACATCATTATGCCTCATATTCAATTTCAACTGATAGATCAATAAAAAATCCTACACATTAGATCGTTAAAAAGTGACAGGTGCCATGGCATTTTAGTAGAAACCCCACCAGAAGTACCGCAACTACCAGCTGATGCCACTATTTGAAGCTACTGTCAATCCAAAACAATGGGCCTCGTGCAAGAAAATCTTCGAATTATTATCCTCTTACGTTTGTTCATACTGTGAGTTTGTACGAACAGGCCATATTGGATTTATTTTTTATTTTTTACAAATATCGCCACAGTAAGGCAATCAGTGACTGCAAGGAGGTCGAGGGGAAGTTTCCATCACTGATATGGATGAAACAATACGTGCCATAACAGGCGATGTTGCACAGACATGTTTTCTGCTGGTGCTGGATCAGTGCACCTTCACTCATTGCAATTTTTACAATATGCAGCATATAGTGTCTTGTGAAGCAACTCACCACCAGCTGTGTTAAGGCTCATTTACGTTCCTTCATAACAACTGAGCACTTTACATCGGCACCGGCGTTTGACGCTTGTTGTATGATGCATCTGTCTCGTCTGTGGGTTGACTAGAGATGTCATTAGCGTATTTGAGTGAATTTTAGGTAAATGTTCTGAAAATAGCTTACATGGCGACAATCAACAACTGACATATCAACCCAGCAACTCTGTGCGCCCCTGCACAACATACATGCCAACTACCAAAGATATGCGCTCCCCTGGCCATTGCGCAACATTTACATGAATACATGTAGAATTATATTATAATTAAAATTGAAGAAGTAAACAGAATAATGTCAAGGTAATGAGTTGAAATTCATAATTTTTTACGTACAATTTTAATCAATTAATGTATAATTGCTTCAAAGTGATGAAAAAATTCTCCATACGTGGAAAAACGTGGCATGAATCCTCAAAACCTGATCACACAATGCATGTGAGCTTACCATTTCAAAAAGCAGGCGAACAAGCTTCTCAGACTCGCCTCTGTACTTCGATGTGAGAGTAGATGAGGAAACGTTGAAAAACGTGGTTCTGCATTCGGTGGCTACTGCTTTGGCCAAAAGTGTTTTCCCTGTGCCTGGAGGCCCGACCATAAGCACTCCCTAAAATCAGAAATAAGTTCCATGTAATACAGGTAATACACATAATATCAGAAACCAGAACAAAGTCTCATGAATCAGGACCTTCCATGGTCTTCGTATGCCTTTGAAAAATGCTGGCATCCACATCGGCAATACAACCGCTTCTTTTAGGAGCTTTTTTGCATCTTCCAAGTCGGCAATGTCGTCCCTACAGAAACAGGTTAGAAAGAGATTGGGCAGTTCAGTGGAAATCTGGTCTGTCTTACAATAACCATACTAAAAAATGACATTTAAGTCAAAGTGACTCCACTTTTGGAGTCTTTAAGTTTTGTCTATTTTTTTATTATTTTATTAATTCAATCTACAGACTCCCTAAAGAATTCTTCGCAAAAGAGTTACATTTTTGCATCATTCGACCTTTTTCAGAATCTATCTAGCTATCTATCTATCTATATATAGATATATATATATATCTATATATACACACACACACAAACACACATACAGTATATATATATATATATATATATACATACATATATACATGCATATATATACACACGCATATATATATACACATACATATATATACACATACATATATATACACACACATATATATACACACACATATATACACATATATATTTATTTTTTTAAATCTCTTCTTGTAGGGAGACTGTTTTGAGACATGTTTGTATATGACGTGACATAAATATACAAGGATCACATGAAAATCTAGCCAAAAAACACTGAATTGTAAAAACATACCATTTAACGTTTGGATTCTGAGATATTATATCTCTCTCCAAAGCTTCCACCAGGTCTTTGTCGTATCCTGTCCCATCAAACTTTTTTGATTCTTTCTCCTGGACTTCTGCTTTGTTCTGGAATGAAGAAAAACAAACAAAACACACATTAATTCTCCCTGCTCCCAGAAAGTGGTCAGTTTTGTCCCATGCAGAAAACTGGAATGACAGGCTAGGCATGGTTGTAGGGAAAACAGCAGCGTGTGGATTCTGTTTGATCAACAAAGCAAATAGTTGTCTGAATACAGTATCAGGGCTCCAGACAAAAAAATGATCTAGGAGCCAAATGAAATTTTCAGGACCCAAAATATATTGACATCAGAGTACAATATTTAATGTCTGCCTTATCTTTTCTTTCCCCTCTGTACTGTCTGCCTTTGTTTTCTACAATATGCTACAATCTTGTTACCATAAATACATAAATATCCAATCTATTTCCCAATTTTATTTATTGGACTATGTAAAATTAGTTGTTTCCTGATTATTCAGGCTCTGAGTCTGTATCTCCCACCACCACCATATCAGTGTCATTACAATCCAGCCAGTGAAATAATAATAATAATAATAATACATTCCATTTATAGAGCACTTTTCATTGCTAAAAGCAATCTCAAAGTGCTACATGTGTAGAAAGGTCTGCACTGCCTTTTGCTTGCAGACAACCAGCACTTCCCATTCGGCTCTGGGTCAAACTGCTCAAGTCCTCCAGTGTTGCAACACTTTTGACTTGATTCTGTTCTGAGCAGAGAATCCTAATCACATTAAGCTGCAGATATGTGAAACTCCATCATTAATTTAAATTTTGGAGAATATTCTTAAAATCTGTGCAGAATGGCTCCTTCCCTTGCATCACTTTCCATAACTCTGTATGTTTACGGTCACAGTGCTTCTTCACCATTTCCTTTTTAAAAATGACTTGAACCGGTAGTGAAAGACTGCACACTTAATCGGACTGGGATAACTCAAATGTCACTTGAGAACTTTCACTAGGAGAATTTTAGTCAACATCATCTGATGTTGTTATAAATTCAAACTCCTTTGAAATGAACTTCATTGAAATAAATTAAACACTGTTCATATGATAATGCTTAAAAGTTGTATAACGAAACTGATTTTAAACTGTCACCAATTACTTCTGTTTGCTGACGTTTCAATAACTAGGACAGGAGGGCCGGCGTGTAACGTTACACACAGACCGCAATGTATGTAAAACCGAAACCATAAAGCCATTTGTGTGATAGGGCAGGTTGACGCAGGCGCGCAGAGATGACAGTTAAGTGGGCAACACATACAATACCCGTGGCCATTTCTAGTTTAACTATTGGTTTGTATGTGTTGTATATTTGCGTCTGGATGGTCGCCACTGGTGACTCGCAGAAAAAAACAGGTTGCAAAATAAAATGTTAGTCACATTGGCGCCAATTTTAATCGCCATCTGGAGCCCTGAGTATGTTAAACATTATAAAACGGATAGCTCAAATCAAGCAATTTGATTGATTCATAGCTGTGGTATAATGAGCATATACCACGTCGAATCAGTTTGCACGTCCGTATCACCTTGCCACTGAGGAAGTAACGATGTAAGTAGACGTGAGTAGCAACGGAGTGAAGTTGAGGAAACTTATGAGAGATCAAAGCACACGGTGAGCTTAAATGGCGTTATAAAAAAGAATCTAATTTCAGTGTGTCTATTACTTTCATCTCGCAATCCTTGAAACCGTTTTATAAAAGCAATAGCTCACTTCAGATCATGATATATACTCATCTTACCACAGTTAAGGGGGTCACCAAACAATGGCCCTTAACTGTGGTATAATGAGCATATACCACGGCCTGTGGTGAGCTATTGCTTAAATATAAAAGAGGAAAAAGTGGCGTATTTTTCATCTACATCTTGTTCACCTTATCCTCCTTTGTTTTACCAGTGGCCTCCTTTGCCTCCTTCTTATCTTTGCCTTTGGAGGGTTTGCTTCTGTCCCCATTGGCCCCACGGGGTGAGTGCCTCTGCTGCGCCCTCACAGCCACGCTCAGGCGGTTGTTAGGAGGTTTGCTCTCTCTGTAAGGGTTTGCAGGCCTCCTGACAGGACAAGGAGAATGTCTGTGATGGGAAAAAAGAGGAAGATGGGTGATCAATACATTTTAAGTCATGCATTTTTCTCATTCCAAAGATCATTTTAATAAAAATAAATATTAATACCAATAATTGATTCAATTACATCTCAGTGTGTGTACATATCCTGTGTCTATCAAGTATATCACTTCCCTGGAGGCAACAACCAACCAAAAAAAACAAAGAGGCAGTGTGAGGTTTACAGGCAGAGCAGGAACAAACCACGCTCACATCACGGACTCATGTTTGCTAATCTCAATCATATGACTATGTCAGGTTCCCCCTCGGTTTTCAAAGGTTTTAGACGCTATCTGGATCTGGGTGGAAGTTTGAAATAATTTTCTAGGGTTATGAATCCTTAAGTACCTTACATTCGATTCAGAGGGCTATGGTGTGATTACTAAGCGATTATTAATGAATCTTGATGCATCCACTTATTACATTATTTCTTCTTCTAATAGAACTAAATAATGTTTTTACAGCAGTAACAATATCTTACTGGATGTAAATCTAGAAAAGTCAGTGACGTGAGGAGCTGAGCCCCGCCCCAAGTCAAACAAGAGGACAGAGAAGCTAAAAAGTTTTTCCTTCCTAAAGCTCTTTGGAAAAAAACACTTAAGTGCTGTAATGGAGTAGCACTGAGACCCCCACATACACAACCTGTAAATCTGTGAAGAGTGAAGAGTGAACTAGGTCTACTAGTTTAGAAATAATGAAAACTGGTTTTGAACAGTGAACACTGATTTAAGGAGGATGAAAGAACCGGAAAATGATATTGGTATGTATGTAAATTACTCCCATACCTCTGCTCCACATGTACAGGCCTGATTTCACAATCATCATGGTTACGGGGTTTAGCAGGGGTAGTGTCCAGCTGAAAGTTCTCCAGAGTCGACATTATATCCTGAACTTGTTGGTTCTCTTCACATATTTCTTGCCACAACTGAGGAACGAACACAAACATCAGAAGACCCCACTTTCTTTGTTGACATATGAGAAATTATTAAAGCCACATTTACCTGCTGCCATCTCTGTTGAAAACTGCTGTCTCGCACTGTGTACACACATTTTTTGATCTGTTCCAGCAGCCCATGATATAGGACACTGGCCGAGTTATAGTTTCCCAGCAAAGCATACTCGCGGGCCAGCTTCACGTTTTCACTGATTTCTCGTAGACTCATGCTGCCGTTGGAAAAGAGACATCATATAACATATAAATGGCCTCTGTGGTGCCACCATCAGCTTAAGTGAATACATCTCTCAATTAACTATAACTGTGATCACAATTACTGTAGTGCTGTGTTATATGAAGGATGATACATCATGTGACAATAGAAAAGCATCTTTCGTTTTAAATTCCCTACGGTCTCTTTTGTTGTGCAGATCAAATCAGATTTTTTACTAAGGATGCATCGAAATGAAAATTGTTGGCCGAAACCGAACATAGTGAAACACTTGGCCGAAGGCCGAATAACCGAACAATGTTTTTTTTACAGTTTTACATTTATTTTCTCGATTAACACCCACTGGTATGCGGGAAATGTCACAGGCAGATCATCAGCTATTTTTGCGTCATTCTCTGACATTTTCAATGCTTCCACACTGCCAACATGTTGTTGTCGTCCAGCATTCCACACTGGCAGTTTTTTTTGTTGCATCACAAAACATTGTTCAGTTAAAATTATTCAGCCTTTTCACTTGTTCAGCTGGTATAGTCTGGTACTAGCAACAACCTAGATAGCTATCGGAAGTATGACAAAAAAACCCACAAGTTGCAACTTTTATGTGTAGCTGAGGAGATAGGACAAGGTTTATCATTCATTAATTTCATATTGCTCAGCTCTGACACTGTGAAACAGATGTATGTGCTATTTGATTCTGCCTATTTACATGTGTCCACTAAAAACATGCAAGCTGTGGAGGGAATTGTCGCCGGATATTGATTAAAAGTTACAGGAGCCAACAGCAATGGATGTGCATCACGCAGCAGATTTGACAGAAGCTAGTAACTCAACATACAAGGACAAAACTCACAGGGTTGAGTCAGCGATAAATTGCTGTTGGAGTGAGGCCACATATGATTGACCTGAGATGCAACGCAGTGTCTTTTCACCCCAGAGAGCAGGATAAGTTATCAAACATTTGAAAGTATTTTAAAAGAAGAGATAAGACTGAAATTTAGATGATCCTATACTATACCATGATGTTGTTTTGACGTATTGGCAAATAACAAAAGATAAATGGACAGTTATCAGTGTCACAAGATTGAAACTGAGATTATGTATTTTTCGGTTCATGGGCCCTTTAAGGTGGGCACTCAATTGCACACTTCAATTCAATTCAATTCAATTTTATTTGTATAGCGCCAAATCACAAATTACATTGTCTCAAGGCACTTACATAGTGAGGTCAATATTACAATATTACAGGGAAAACCCAACAAATCCCACAATGATCAAGCACTTGGCGACTGTGGAAGAGAACAAACTCCCTTTTAACAGGAAGAAATCTCTGCCAGAACCAGACTCAGTTGTGGGCAGTCACCTGTCTCGACCGGTTGGGGTGAGGAGAGAAATGGGGGAGAGAGGAGAGGTGGGCAGAAAGAGGGAGAGATGTTGTGTTGCTTGTTACTGACTCAGACAAAACTTTGCCAAACCCTGTCTTACATTGGTAAAGTAGCAACAGTGGTTGTGGTTTGAATAATTTTATGGTAAATGGACTGAACAGCACCTCACAGTACAAGTTATGTTCACCCATTCACACAGCGCCTTTGTATACAGCGCTTTTTTATCACACATCATTCATTCACTGCCAGCACAGTCATCAGGGGCAACTTAGGGTTCAGTGACCTGCCCAAGGATACATCGGCACACAGACTGGAGGAGCGGGGGGGCGAAACATTGACTTTTTGGTTAGTGGACAACTCTATCTCCTGAGCCTCAACTGCCCCCATTATATGTTCACTGAATAGGAAATTATAAATTGAGACTTTTTTTCTTTTGACATCAAATTAAGTTAACAAGGGATAATTTTAACACTGTCAGGGTTAAGTATTTTTCCAGACGTTTCTACTTTTGGGTTAATTTTTTGGGGATAAATCAAGTTTAATATGCTTTAAAGCTGCACTGATCCAATACACTGGATGAATGTTGGCATAGTGACCTCATGAAGCGGTTTGGTGTTGGCCAAATGTGATGGATCAAACTCATTTGGTGATCACAATGTACCAGGTATAATATTGTTGAGCAGAGCATTTAGGTATGAAGCAAGTGGCAACCCACTATCCACGCTCCAGTGCTTTATCATCTATTTGACTCTGAATGAGACCATAATTTTATAAAATGAACATCATGCTGTATTGAATAAGACTTGAAACTAAAGATTGAGACCATAAACTCCTCAGGAACATGTTTACTGACATTACAAATCATGTGAGAAGTAGAGTCATTCTCTCAAAGACTTCTATAGAAACATACTTCTATTTGCAACCAGGCAGTCGCCCTCTGCTGGTGATTCCAGAGAATACAGGCTTCAGGCACTTGTGCCTTTATTGTCCAGGACCGGTGACTACATCCATTTTTACATATGGTAATAGGTGACAAAGTCAGATCTTTGTTTTTCCAATGTTCTTTCACGTTCATGGCAAGAAATTAAAGTGACTTACCCTGAATGACAAAACAAACTTAGCTAAATGGTGAAGTTTTATCTACAAAGATTGTGGACCAGATACTGAGAAATGTGTCTTAAGGTTGGTTAAAAGAATCTTTCTTGTAAAAATGTAAGAATGAATCGTTTCAAATTCAGCAATATTAATGTCTTAGCAGGTAAAGAGAAGCCTTTCATTTCCTTCTTGCTCCGTCATTGCGATCTTTTCATTGTGAGCTTTGCTATTGACGGAAAATCAAACAACTAGGGTAAAACAACGTCTTATGGCCTTGGTTCAATATTAGATATATATGTAGAGATTTAAGGCATTTGTCCTCAATCAGGGACACGCAGACTAACATGGTGGTTTTTGTTGCTCGGTTCTGTGGATTAGCCGCTGTCTCGCCAAAATTAATCACAAACAGGGCACAAGCAAACTAAGTGGCTGTTCAGGGGGTCCCCCATGCCCAATGAAACTATAGGCATGACATAGCCATAGTCAATCAGACAATTGATCGAAAAGGCATTAGTGTATTAAGTTAAAGATAAAGGCAAAAAAAAGGACATGCATGACTAATTTCAATGTTTTACCATAATCCTTCACCGGTTAGATAGCCATCAAACAAGCCTTTGGTTAAGTCGAGGTATTTTCAGCTAACGTTTTGACAGCTATATTCCACTCAGTACCGTATCACTTTGAATATCAAAGTGCAAATTAACACTGGACCACTATTGTGAGTTAGATGCATAAAGGCTGACATTGGTATAATGTAAACAACATAACTGCAGCTCATTAAAATGATAATGGGTGTGTTACATTTGTACAAGGTGTTGCAAACGATCAAGCATTGACAATAGTACTAGTGGCGGGGGGCGTCAAATTCAGCTTAGGGCCCCATATAGGATAAGGCCGTCTCTGGTCAAAAAAGTTTGTGTCAAAATGCGACACATAAGTGTGTGCATACACAAGATATGCGCATTCCAGATGTACTAACACTGGTCGAGACGTCACGCCGTGTAGATACACGGTGAAGTGTTGACGTTCCTACCAACAGCCTCCACTTCGGATGTCGAGCCAGGCGGTTGGTGTCCTCCGTGTGGTACAATACATACAAACTGTAAAAGCTGTACCTTCACTAAACTCGACGAACACAACTGTTCGCTACGTGGATTAGTATCTCAGAACATCACAAACCCAGTGCTGTAGGTTCATACTCAACTTTTCAGTCGAACGCACGCAGTCCTCACGACATCGGTTATGACGAGTTCCGTTCTCGCAGTTCAAACGAGTGACGGCATGAGGACAACCGACAGACACCAAACCAAAGTGGAACCACAGACGGTGGTGTGTTCAAAGGAACGACGTGCGGATGGACGGTAGCTATTTAGTCCATACGACTGAAGTCAGCGACAGGGCACGCTCGCTATGCAAATCGCTCCGGTGAGGTAGAGGAAAAGTTTTGACTTCCGCTCACGACCTTTCAAAATAAGGCCGGCTAACTTTCAATTTTTCAAAGTATGAAAAGGAAGGTGGTGTTTGGAATGAACGCCTTACCTGGGCAGGTCACTAGAGCTGCAACAGTTATTCGATTAATCGATTAGTAATGTAGAGTACTAAATTAATCGCCAACTTTTTGATTCGAAATTCTCTGATTTCAGCTTCTTAATTGTGAATATTTTCTGGTTTCTTTGCTCCTCTGTCACAGTAAATTAAATACCTTTGGCGTGTGGACAAAACAAACAGGGTTTGAGAAACACAATCAACATTTTATGACATTTATGAACCAAACAACTAAGCAATTAGTCAAGAAAATAATTAACAGTTTAATCAATAATGAAACTTGCAGCCTAGAGGTTACATCCTTACCCTGCCTCTGATTGGCTTACCCTGATATTCTTACACAGACCTAACCAATCATCTTCATGCCTGAACCTATACCCAGAGCCCTCAAAAATATTCAATTATTCATTGTATGGATGAAATTTATCATATATGTATGCATATCCATGGTGAAAACTGAATAAGGGCTCAGTATTTTAGAAACTACTCTGATCTGATCTCTGTTGATAAATTGCAGCAGGTAATAAAAAAAGGCTGACCATCGGTCTCTCTAAAGTTTGTTAAATAAATAAAAGAAAATTCTTCCTGTCTTTTACTAATGTTTCAGAATATAACAAAACACAATGGGGCCGCCACCCATAACTCCTGCCGTAAAATCAGACAATATACATAACTAGGTGTGGTGCAAGATTTTAAAAATAAACTAATATAAAGCCCAGGTTTCTTAAAACACAAAACAAAGTGTCTCATACAAGTTTTAAATTCAACATTTTCAGAGAGACACAGAGGTGGACTGCTCAGTTTAAATCACACCCGCCAGTTGAGCTTGTGATTGGCTACTGAGGGAGAAAGACTGGGCAATGATGGCCGCTGCATCGTGGTGGGAGGTCCATAGTTGGAGACCAGGGAGGAGTCCCCGGTGGAAGTGCGGCAGGGTTAGGGCAGATACATTTTACATGTTCACCAACAAACGCATGTAGAGCAGAATTAGGTATATATCCACTAAAAATTAACATTCAAAAGATTACACTCAACTTTTTTAACCCCCTGAAATCCAGCCCCCGAGACACCCACCACTCTAAAGCCCTGCAAACTCAAGAGCTGAGCCCAGAAAAGAGTACCCTATGTCAGTTGGTCCTGAGGCTAACTGCCTCCTCTCAGATACAGTCTGACCAGCCTCACAACAACACTGCTCTCAAAACACCAATCAGAGTCAATCAAATCATAACACAATGTAAAGAAACCTATCTGGAACATTGGAAAAAAGAAACTTAAAGCCAAAGTAGATTAGAATTTTATCCAGCCCTAAAAAGAGATCATAAATTAGCAGAATATCTCTCTGCTGTCAGAGATATAAAGCAGAGACCGATCCTAACTAAGTACAGGCAGTGACCACAAACTGGCCACCGAAACAGGAAGACACAAAAAATCATGGCAACCAAAAAAAACAGGACATGTGGTCACTGATCGACAGGTGAGGTTGAGACAGAGATGCAACATTTCAAAACAAAAGATACTCATGGGAGAAATAGACAGAGCACATATTGCTGCACAATATGTTTTAACATGCCACAACCTGAGGGACAGTGAATGACTGACACACACACACACACACACACACACACACACACACACACACACACACACACACACACACACACACACACACACACACACACACACACACACACACACACACACACACACACACACACACACACACACACACACATACACACACACACACACACACACACACACACACACACACACACACACACACACACACACACACACACTATATATATATACACAGTATATACTGTATATATAATGAATATAAATCAATCTTAATGTTGTGTTACTGCTTGTTGTGTTACGCCCGAATGTTCGTACAATTGTATGTTGATGCATTGGCAACATTGTTGTTTAAACTTTCATGCCAATAAAGCTCATCATATTGTATGTATAATTGTACTTTATTATCAATAATTACATTAGATAATGCTCAAGCATTGTTGCAGATATTGTGTTACAACCCAGAAACATGATTTGCTGACGGTAAAAGCTCCTGTTCAACTGGATTCAATCAGACCAGAGTATTGAATTAATTTGGATCATCTTCTCTATAAGAACTTGGGGGTCTGATAACTACTGTATGTGTTAATTAATTTATTCTGTTCTTCATTAAACATTTTCAAAACGTTCTTGTGACTCTACACTTGTGTTCTGCACAATCAAGCGACTATTACAAATCTAACATGAGCACTTAAAACTGTCAAAACACCTTCTGTATCCATACAAGAGAAAACATAGGTTGGTTAAAAATGACAATTGTATCTTTTTTTATTACACATTGTTAAACAGATTTTTTCAAGAATTATATCGCCTTTCCTTTCTTCACTTAATCAATCGTCCGTAAGTTTCTTTAACAGTGCAGGTTTTAAATAGTTAAGCTTCATAAAATGTCATCCAGTGATAGACAGGAAAAGCTCAGAGACAAAAAAAAATCTTGCTATATTTGCTATATTTAGCATCAGTTATATCATAAATCTTTACGACTGGAAACTAGTCTTTTATAGATCATAATTAATATCAGCACATCAACAAAATAAGGACAAAGGCACAAAGACAAGTGGACTATTTGTCAGTATTTGCACTACAAGGGTCTCCAGGAATTAGAGCTCAACATGAAATGGACACACATCAGATCAGTGCATACCCTGTTGCGTCACCAGAAGCTTCAGTTAAAGTTGCACTAATCAGCATATTTCAGTTTAATCAAATAAGATCAAAATTACACCCTTACATCACCCTCAGACAGACCACACAGAAGTCCTTCTGCTCAGTGTTCTAATTTTATGACCTCAGCTCTCATGAACTAAATTCGATTTTTAATGTTTAAAATCTATACAAATCAGCTTTTGCATTTTGATCACGTTAACTGCTCTAGCCTTTCCTTGTTGTTTCAGCAGCTCTGTCGAACTGCATCAGGCAAAGTGTTCTGTTCCATATCAGGGGCGGGGACTGCATCAAGAGTCTGTCCGAGGAGTAGGAGGAGGATGTTCTCTTTCCACAGTGGATCAATGTGACAGAAAAAGCACAGTACATAGCAGCGCTGTACGAATGGGTGAATGGGTGAGTGGTGATGACAACATTCAGCAGCTAGATACAAACAAGACTCCAGATTAGTGCTTCTGTGTCACTGTGTCTGCTGGATGTGTAAACAAGCAACATTTTGTAAACAATTTCTTATAAACTTAATAATCACCACAGGAAAATACTTCTCCAGAACTCTCATAAGGTGATAATAGTCCATTGTTATTTAAAAAATCTTTTTTCAATACCTTAAAATGCTCATGTTTTAAATCACAGGTCACTGTGTGTACTGAAGAGGTCCCTACAGCCACTGGCCATGATTATATTATTGTTATGGTAAAGATTTTTCAAGTTTTTTCAAGATTTATACGCTGTGTTTCATTGAGTGTATTCATTGAAATGAAGCTCACACTCAGGTCTTTAGACCAGGGGTTTAAAGTCTTTCCAAGCACTTCCTTTGTCTTTCTCCTGAAATGCTTCCCCACAATGACAAATAGGAATGGGTTAACAGCACTGTTGCTGTATGCCAGATATGTCGACAGCTGGATGCCGATGTCCAGGACATGACCCCAGAGGCATCCGGGCGTGACCTGGAAGTAATCCAAAGTGTCAAGAAACCGCATTACTTGGTGTGGTGTCCAGCAGAAGAGGAAGACAGCCAGCACGGCCAAAACCAAGTAGGTGGCCTTCCTCTCTGCCCTCAGCTCGGGGAGTCCTCTGGCTCCCCTGTTGTTCAGCACAGCCACAATGTGACGAGTGCAGTAAACAATTACCAGAACAGGAATTAGAAATCCCAGCACATTACTGGTGATGTTGTGGTGCAAACTCCATCCCGGGTGGGGGTAGGATAGAATGCAGGCATTGACACCGGGATCCTCTACGTGCATTACTGTGCGGAAGAGCAGGATGGGCAGACTGAAGAGGAAGCACAGGCTCCAGATCCCCAGGCAGATACGTTTTGCCCATGAAGTTCTCCTCAGACGACTGGGGCTCATGGGCTTCACCAGAGCCAGATAGCGGTCCACACTGACCAGCGTGAGGAACAGAACACTGCAGATGTAGTTCATAGAGATGGCCACATTAACAAGCTTACAAAGGACCTCTCCAAAGTCCCACTGGTAACCTTGGGCGATGGTGACAGCCCAGAAGGGAAGGCAGGACATCAGGACCAGGTCAGCAGCCGCCAGGTTCCCCAGGTAGATATCGGCCACTGTGCAGGACTTCCTCTGCAGGCAAAACACACTGAGAACCAGGCCGTTCCCCACCAACCCCACGACACTGATTAAACCCAGGTAAGCTGGCTGCAGGGAGGACAGCCACAGCCAAGCTTCAGTGTAGTTACTGCAGGAGTCCGACTCTGGACCCACAGTTGGGACCAACCAGTCTGATGCATTCACGACCATTGAACACTGTGGATCACAATGATTTGTAGTCAAAGTAATGTCATCATAACCAAGCAGGCAATGATTATATTTAATACTGAAATACTTTTCAAAACAGACGTTACAAAGAGAAGAAAAGAGAGACAATATATAAAACAAGGATGAAGGGTATAACCCCTGTTGTCAGGCAGGGTGCATCAAACTGGACAACCTTTAATTTAACTGGGAAAGTAAAAATGGCCTTGGATGGCCTGTGATAATCAAGACTTCTCATAATTAAAGCTTTGGCCATATTTGACTGAATATGCCCCTCTATTCCAAGTAGGGCAATGACTTCAGCAGCACACAATAACTACAAACTTATGTGGACAAAAATAAATGCAATTTTAGGTTACTACAACTAAGCTGTTTTCCTATTGACATTGTAATTTGCGGTGTGATGAAACTTCTGAGACTTGTCAAATCCTTTTCACATAAATTAAGATTTTACTTTTAGTCTAATATTCACATAAAAGTTTGCTACAGATATTTTTTCCATTATTATAAACATGATTCATGAATTGTTTTATTCATGAACAGCTATAAATGAAAATATCTAGTGTTCTTCCTCCCAAACAAGACACAAATTAATAGTCATAAACTTCCAAGAAATACACTTTCCTTTCTATCTACTTTGCGTAAAGCTTCTTAAACACTCACCTAATTTCCGTGGCTGGGCCAGATCTATCCAGATTTGCCTGATGTTCAGACCCTGCAGATAATCACCATGGGGATCTTGCCTGCTCTGAAGTGAGCATCGGGAGGCTGGTGGGTTTTATACGTGCAGACCCATGAGATCCTCACTGTGTCGTCATTCAAAATGTCCATCTGTTCTTCCCCCTACAGCTACAGTGCTTTGTTCTTGCTCACCTAAATGGCATTCACTGTCCGGAAGCATTACACTTTCACTTCATTCCCTGACTCAGTGACTGGTGATAAACTGTCTATTAGGGCTTAGTCACACACAGCTGTATTTTTGGCTTCTGTATCGGAAGCATGAGCCTCAAATGTCCAAACATTGTGGGACTGAATGTGATCTGTCATTATTGTCTCCAGGAGAGGAAAATGTGTTGTGTGAAATAAATAAAAGTCCTCCAGCAACTGCTGAGGCATCACAGCTGGATGAGAGTCAACATCAGAGGGAAGTGGTTTTACAGGGGTGTAAGCAGGTTTAAAAAACTCTGAACTTAAACCTCAACTCTGACTTGATCTACTCTCAGATGGGAAACTCTGAGATTACGGTTTCAGAAAAGCAGTTCTGAGTTAGTTAGATCAACTCTGCTATTTTTCACACGGAGTTACGCGCGTAACTCCATTATCAATGGAGCTCCGATACTATGGAGCTAAAGGCAACGAGGCGAAAACAAGGGCCTACTACGTCACATCATTAGATTTGGAGATAAGACTTCATGGTTATGGAGAAAATAAACACACTCTGAGCATTACAGCTGCAAGAAGAGACAGTTGGTGTGGGAGTCCGTTAAAGTTGGAATGATATTCACAGATTCATGGGAGGGAATTACTGCCCGAGTCAACACATAAGACTGTATAAAATAATAAGCATTTTAGGGCAAGAAACAGGTTTAAAGAAATCTAATAAGAACACACGTGCTGATATCACAGATCTGCTTATTCATTTTATCTTAGCCCTTGATTCATACATGGGCTTATGTGTTTCTAGATGTTTGACTGAACACTCAGTTTGCCTTAATGATGGCTGCTGAAGAAACAGACAGCAAATCAAAGCATTACAGGGGGGGTGGTCTCCTTAAGACCATTAGGCAGACCACATTTTCCAGTTTTCAGAAGCAGGCATTTTCTAATGGCAGAAAAGCATTTCTTACTCTTGCACAAGGTCAAACTGTCAGTACAATTCAACAGTAACACAAACTACAAACCCCAAACGAACCAAGAAGTTAAATGAACACCTCTCTAAAAGACTTCCAACAAAAGGGGAGGGGTGAGTGGCGAAAAATGGGGGACAGAGGAGAGGTGGGCATGACAAGGAGAGAGTAACGACACCCGATTTCGCCAATCGGAGGTCACAAAGATAAATATTGATTTGGTGTGTACTTATGCAAAAGCAATGTCAGAACCCCTGCCTAACTTGAACAGTGATGACATGTATAGCCGTACATCATCACTTAACCGCTGATTGTCGAGGTGGTGTCCAGATAACAATGTGGGCTTCATAGATAACTGGCGCATATTTTGGAGAATTCCTGGTCTGATGCGAAGAGACGGCATTCATCCTACTTTGGATGGTGCAGCTCTCATTTCTAGAAACCTGACTGAGTTACCTAGATGGTCAAACCCGTGACATTTCTGCCCCCAGACCACCTTAACAATCTAAACCAATGGCAAATAAAAGTGGTTTGATTCACACAAACCTTCAAAACAAATCCAATAAATTAACCTAAAAATAGAACAATAAAATGTTGATTATTAAATATTAGGTCACTCCCATCTAAATCTTTGTCAGTGAATGATCTGATAACTGATCATCACATTGATTTATTCTATATGACTGAAACCTGGCTACAGCCAGAAGAATATTAGTTTAAATGAATCAACACCTCCCTCTTATAATAATACTCATATTCCTCGGACCACAGGCCAAGAAGGAGGGGTAGCAGCAATTTTACAATCAAACTTATTGCTCAACCCTCGACCTACACATAGTTTTAACTCCTTTGAAAGCCTAACTCTTAGCCTTAGACACCCAAGCTGGAAATGTCAAAAAACAGTTATTCTAGTCGTTGTATATCGTCCACCAGCCCCTTACTTTTTATCTGAATTCTCAGACTTTTATCTGAGTTGGTGCTTAGCACAGTTAAATCCTTATAGTGGGTGATTTCAACATGCATGTGGATGTTGCCAATTATAGTCTTAGTTCTGCCTTTAATTCAGTTAGACACAATTGGTTTTATTCAACATGTAAACAAACCCACTCACTGTTTTAATCACACCCTCGACCTTGTTCTGACATATGGCATAGAAATTGAAAAGCAAATAATATTTCCTCAAAACCCTCTGTCCGATCAATACTTAGTTACATTTGAATTCTCAATTATTAACTTTACTGAATTTGGAGAAAAGTTCTATATCAGCAGGTGTCTATAAGAAAACTCTGAAAGTATATTCAAGGAAAAAATCGGATCGTTATTTACTCCCCTGCCATGTGCCGATACAGTGCAGGATAGTTATCAAAACTTTACTCCCACACAAATTGATCATGTTGTTGATAGTGCAGCTATGTTCCAGACTCGACACTGTCGCCCCTCTGAAAAGGAGGCAGTCAAACAGAGGAGGATAGCTCCATGGACTAATGTACAAACACGTGCTTTAAAACAGATGTCACGTATGTTAGAAGGAAGTGGCGTTCGAATAATCAAGATGATTCTCACCTAGACTGGAAAATAGTTAAATTACATGTAAGAAAACCCTTCGAAATGCCAGAATCACATATTATTGAGCGCTTTGGGTAACTGAAGAGCGCTTTAGAAATTCAATATATTGTCATTATTATTATTCTTCACTAATAGAAGATTGCATGGTAGCAAATCCCTGCAGCCGGGTTCCAAAATCTGGAGTAATACCTGAAACTAAAAGATTTGTGTGTGTGTGTGTGTGTGTGTGTGTGTGTGTGTGTGTGTGTGTATGTGTATGTGTGTGTGTGTGTATATATATACATACATATAATTGATCTTTTGTGCTGCTTTTGATGTTGTCTCACTGAAGAGACTGGAAATGCACAATAAATGGTCAATACTGTACTAATACAAGACTGTATATATTTATATATATATATATATCTTTTCTAGTCCTATTGACCACTCAAAGTTTTACAGCACAAGTCACATTCACCCATTCATACAGTGCTGCTATTTAATGCACTTTTTCAGTCACATTCATACACTGCCAGAAGAGCCTTTACAGACAATCAACGGTTAAGTGTCTTGCCCAAGGACACTTCAGCATGCTGGCTGAGGGAAGCGGGAATCGAAACATCGACCTTCCAGTTTGTCGATGACTATCTCCTGAGCCACTGCCGCCCACTTTCTATCTAATACTGACCATGGTGTGCACCGGATAAAAGTAACAGACCATAGAAGGGCTGATAAAATGCCAGAATCACATATTCTTCACTAATAGAGGAAAATAAAAATAACTGGGTTCCTCTTCAGCACTGTAGCCAGGCTCACAGAGATGAAAAGCTCTACTGAACAGTCTATTCCTCCAACTCTTGGTAGCAAAGATTTGATTTTGTGCAATATTATATTATTTTATTAAGATCTGTGCAATATATTTACTGCTCATCACAACCTACCTGCCCTTGTTTTATGATTTTGTGATGAATGCTGGTAATACGATGTGCAATGTGGTTGACTGTGTATGTTTTATGTTATATACGAATGTGTGCTTTAAGCACTGCTGGGAGGGGCATTTGCAATTTCGTTGTATTCATTGTAATGTAATGACAATAAAGGCTTCTTATCTTATCTTCCTTTCTAACCTATGTGATGTCTGTTTTAAAGCATGTGCATTGTACCAAGGAGCTATCCTCCCTTGTTTAACCATCTTCTTTTTCAGAGGGGCGACAGAGACGAGAGTGGTACTCAATGAGGCTGCTGTACTGTCAACAAGATCATCAATTTGTGTGGGGTATAAGAACTGTTGTAGTTGTGCGGTGGCGGTTATTTAGTAATAACACTAAACCACTAAAAATAAAAAGGAAATCATCAAACGTGTAAAAACAACACACCTGACTCCAATATTTGTTAAAACAATTGTTTATTTTCATGGCAGGGTCCAACATCTTTCATCAATTTTCGAGGGAATATAAAGATTTGAAAGAAATATGTGTTTTATAGGATCCTTGATGTGGGTTAATAACCCAATAGAACATCCTGAGTTAATTGAAAATTTTCAATAAGTAGTAAAATTTTTCATACAGAAGTCAAAAACATAATTACATTAAATTCATTTGTAATGTGAGACAGAAAAAAAATGCACACAGCCAAATGGCGACACCTTCTCTGGGTCAATAAAGTATGAATGTTTTCGAAGAGGTTTTAAAATGCCTTGAGTGGTTGCTATGACTTGAAAAGCGCAAAATAAATAAACATTCCATTTTTGTAGCTGTAATCTCTGGGTAGTAGTTGTCGTCATTGTTGTCAAGTGTCTTAGCTTTTGAAAATATCCGCGTGAAATGCTTCAGTTTTTTGTCCCAGAATTTGATATTATATGCTTAACAGCCAATGACATGCTATTTGATCTCTACATAGAAGTTGAGATGGGAGGGGGATTTGGGCTCTAAACCTAATCAGCTCATTTAGCCAATGTGTAGCAATTTCCTGTTATGGCAGAAGAGGCATGTATTGTGTAAGCTGAGGTTGGAGAGCAGGTACATATACTGTCCATCTGGCAAGGCAGGAAAGAGGTTTTTCTTTTGCCAGACAGGTGAAAAAATACTAAACAGTTGAACCAGGTTCAGTGAGTCAAATTAAGATGCTGCAATGACATTGTGAGGTTCACTTTCTGTGGGTTACAATGGGCATGAAGTGAGTGTAATGGTTTCCAGTCTTGTCCTTGTCTCAGCTTCCTCTGCCTCTCACCATCTTTTGTTTACTCTCCTTCCTTCCATCCTTAGTCAAATCAGTTTAGGCAGCTGCACTGCTTTGCAGACCAACTCATCACCAGAGATGATTGATACACCAAGTGTGTGTCAGACAGGGACTGGAGAGCAGGGGAGGGCCCCATGCTGTTTTCAAAATATATTTTGTATTTTTTATCTTTGGTTTCCATCCAGACCACATGCTCAGATAGCAAATCTCACAACTCCTTTTAGTCAGTTTGGCCTTTCAGATTTACACAAATATCAAACATGTATGAAAATAAATTCCAGCCAATCACAACGAGTTAGCTGGAGAAATCTAGGTGGCCATTGTGTAAAACAGAATATATAGTACACATGTTAGGACACAGAGAGCTGGCCGGAAACACCCACTGCACCAGTGTGAGTGTTGTGCTGAATGATGACAGATTTGATGGCGCAGGTTTTCAAACATTTAGCAGACATCCTGGAGTAATTGCATTTCCTCATCAGTCTCCCTCATCTGCCTAATAAGACCTCTGCTCTCCTTTGTTCTGCTAGGGGAATGTACCACTCAAGTTCTCCTAAACAATATACAGTACCATATTACTTTCTGTTACCAGATGTCAACAGACTACGGCTTTGCTCACTGTTGCTCAACAATATTGTATGCTATGGTGGCCCTTTGTCAAAACACAACATTTCACAAAACACAGCATTTTGAAAAAAAACCTGACCTTTTGGAAAAGGAAATGTCACAGTCAGTGGAATAACTGACCTGCACTGAGCCCTGACGTCAACCTCATCCCACTCCTTTGGGATGAATTGTGAGCCAGGCCTCGTCAGGTAACATCAGTGTTGAACCACAATAATGTTCCTGACTGTATGGGAGCAAATCCCTGGAGGAATACCTGAAACTAAAAGGTGTGTGTGTGTGTGTGTGTGTGTGTGTGTGTGTGTATATATATATATATATATATATATATATATATATATATATATACATTCACCCATTCATACAGTGCTGCTATTTAATGCACTTTTTCCAGTCATATTCATACACTGCCAGAAGAGCCTTTACAGACAATCAACGGTTAAGTGTCTTGCCCAAGGACACTTCACCATGGTGGCTGGGGGAAGCGGGAATCGAACCATCGACCTTCCAGTTTGTGGATGACAATCTCCTGAGCCACTGCCGCCCACTTTCTATCTAATACTGACTGTGGTGTGCACTGGATAAAAGTAACAGACCATAGAAGGGCTGATAAAACCACTCCTTCTGAAAGTGTTAGCAATTCCACAGTCTGAAACAAACTCAAAATATGCTCACATAATAGCAGTTTATAATAACATTTACAGAAACTGACGTTCAACAGATCAGTTATCCAGGGAGGATGACTTCATACAGGAAGGCTTGATGTTTGAGAGGAGTCCAAGTATTCAGTTAGTATTCAGCCAATCTGAGTTGAAACCTCTTGCTGATGTATCCCCATTTTGGGGTTTTCCAGTTTATTTGACAGTTTTCACTGCTGTTTGATGGTTTTAACGTAGGTAAACTAACAATGAACAAAGTAGTCGTTGGGCACCAAACAGGAGAAATAAAAAGTTATATCCCTGTAACTTGAACCAAAAATCAAAACCCAGACTTCTACCCTGGCTACACAATGTCACATCAAATTAGATTCAAAAAATAAAGTATACTCATCTATATTACAGTACAATCAAACAGGTAAATCAATCAGAGTCAAAATCCCTGTCTCTTAATTTTAACAAATTATAAACAAATGTAAATAAGGCACTCAAATATAAGCAGTCTTTCCATTCATATGGAGAATTAGGTGTGTGTGGAGTTCAGTTCACGAAAATATGAAGGTGTTTGTGTGAGGAGGATGAATGTATATGTGTTTGTGCGGGGGTGGCAGGGATATAGAGGCAGCCAGGAGAATTTAAAGATTGGAGTCTTGACTTAGCTTTCTTTACTTCCACCACAGCCAGGAGGTCCCAAAGCTGTTCCAGCAGGTCCACAGAAATACTTGAAGATGCAAGTGTCAATCTTTAAAACCCACTCCTAAGATCAGCACGTTCCCTTTATGGTGGTGTTAGTGGTCCATCAAAGTTCTGTTTACCATGATTTGTCTGTTTCCTTAGCTTTTACTATTTATTTGTCCAAAAGCTAGATTTACTTGCTAATTTCTCCTTTGGTTACTCTCACTCCTCCTTCAGTCTGTCCTCCTCCATGTTTTCCTTTGGTTAAGACCTTCCCTCTGGTTTCAGCTCACAGGTGTGCCTGATTTATAATCTCCTTTCCTACCTTTCATTTCCTGTCCAGGTAGAAAGTTACTTCCTTCATTACTTCCTTTCTACTACACGGTGTGTTAAAATAAACCATTTGTGAATACAAATGAACATGAGTCAGCATCATAGGTCAGCATATGTGGAAGGGGAATAAGCATGCTGACACACCAACATTTAATAATCACTCCACATTAATTTCCTAGCAGCAAGTGTAACACAACTACTCCCAGAACAGAGGACAAAAACTGTACAGTACAATGCTGGTATTTTTTTGAGGTGAGGTCTTTCCTTTCCTTTAATTGACCAAAACCTCAAAGTATGATCTCTTGCATAAATGAACCCTGTTTGACACATACAAGCAGATAAATGTAAGCATGCCCAAGAAAAGTATAGATTGATATTCTAGAATGCACAAAAAAATTATAGATTGATATAATGTATCACTGCGTCCAACAAAGGGCCATTGCTAACAATTCTAAAGACTTCAATCAAATGGAGGTGATATTTATTTTTGGATTGACAGATTTATAACAGCCACACAGGAAGGTAGTGGACGAATGTTTTGCAATCAGTGATTGTCTGTCTATTTCTGTTGAAGTTTAAAATACTCAGGAGTGTTATGGATTAAAAAAATCAGCAGGTGCCTGGATGGAAAGCAATCTGATAAATAGATCGCAGAAAGTCTTTAATGGAATATATTCAGATAGCATGTCTGTAGACCATGGAGCTCCTTATGGGAGCTGCCTTGGCCCAATAAGGCTTTTAATTTATTTTCTATCAACTCTTGTGATAGTAAGACAGGCTTTCTCCAAAATTGCTTACTACCCCTTGAAGCTCTTTAAAAAAATAAAACACCCATCCAACATGTAAAGTAAGCCCAGTTATTGAGCATTACCCTTGTTCATTACCCAGATGTGCTCACTCAGCTCCTGGAGTTAAAGGCATGGGGGAGACTCTGGGATCTCTCGCCTCTCTCTTCTCCTCCTGCGTGGTGTGCAGGCTCACAGCTGACGTGCTGCGTGAAGCCTGTGTGGCTTGCTAGGTTTTACTCATTTTGCCTCAAAAGGAGTGTGTCAATGAAGGATGTGGCAAAAAGGGATATTTAATAATAAAACCAAATACTCAAAAATCCAAACAAGGGTGTCCACACTAGGTAGTAAAAAGGAAAACTGAAACACTGGAGCCAGGGGAAAAATCACAGTGAACAGACTGGAACAAAATCACAAAGACAGACAGGGAGACAATCACAGTAACAGACTCGGGGTAAACAGCAGAAACAGACCGGGGAAGACAACAGGAACCGACGACTCAGGACAGACTGGGGGAAAATCAACAGATGATCTGACACAGATCACACAGATCTAATATGGATTAGGGAGTAACCAGTGATGTTAAGTGGCAGAAGGAGGGATGGGAGACGTTTGTTGAACAAATATCTGAATAATTTAATAATAAAGAAAACACAGAAAACAACATGGGTCGCTGCTTTGCAGAACTTGTTGCAAGAATGTTGATTTGTCTGACTCCCTGTTCGTTTCTGTATTGTCTGGGGATCGGTTGCCTCCTGTTGGTGAGGTGGTGAACTGCTTCCCCAAGAGTGAGACAGGGTCGGCTACTGACTGTAAGGTGACCTTTCCACCTACCAGTGATGCACTTATCAGTGCCAAAAAAGTGACTCGTCCTAAGTGTTTTACCATGACTGCTGATGGTGGGTGTGGTGAGAAACAATCCTATCCAGTTGATAATGGTGTACTGATGCGTAAATGGGTCTCACAGCCAGATGCAGATGGATGGGCTACTATTTATCATATCGCGGTCCCCACTGGTTGCCGACAGCAGGTTTTAGAGTTGGCACAAGAGCATATATGGTCGAGTAATCTGGGTGTTACTAAAATGTATGACCGTATCTTAAAACATCTCTTTTGTCCAGGTTTGAAGGCGGATGTGGTACGTTTCTGCAGAACTTGACGCACGTGCCAAGGTGCCGAATCAGGTAGTGCGTCCGGCCCCTTTGTGTCCTATTCCCGCTGTTGGGGAGACATTTGAACAATACATTGTTGACTGTGGCGGCCCTTTGGCACGAACAAAGTCAGGTAATCATTTCCTGTTGACAATAATGTGTGTTTCCACTCGGTATCCTGAGGCGATTCCGTTGAGGAAAATCACTGCACTACTGTAATTCGTTACTGCTAGGATGCCCCAATAAGTCTGTGAAAAGCCTCCAGTTAATCCAAAATGCAGCAGCACGAGTTCTGACAGGAACTAGAAAAAGATATCATATTTCTCCAGTGTTAAGGCCTCTGCATTGGCTTCCTGTAAAATTCAGAATAGAATTCAAAATCCTGCTCCTAACCTACAAAGCCCTTAATAATCAAGCTCCATCATATCTTACAGAGCTCCTAGTTTCATATTATCCCAATAGATCACTTCGCTCTGTAAATGCAGGAACCAGCTCCCAGTTTGTGTCAGCGAGGCAGACACCCTCTTTACATTTAAAGATAAACTTAAAACCTTCCTCTTTGATAAAGCTTATAGTTAGAGCTGCTGATGTGTAAAAAATGAACCTCTTTTTAACATTTTAAAAAGAGGTGTTTTTCGACTCTGGGGAAGTGTTTACGGAGACTGTTTTTATTTTTGGTGCTGGCTACAGACAACAAGATGCTAAAAAGTGGCCGTTGCTGAATTTTTTGGTTGGTCAGGCCAAATTGTCGATTTATAAAAGCAGGAAAGACAAGATAGGGAATGTGTCCGGACACGAGCTGACAAAAATGTACGTGTCTCTGGTAAGAGCCAGGGTGAGAGTGGATTTCAGGGTTCCACTCTCTGATGGACGACATACAAGAGTTTTTAAACCAGTGGTGTTTCACCACGGCTGTGTGTTCAGTGAAGGAGGGAGAGCTCATCTTTCACTCTGTTTTTATGACCTGATTTATTCTGTTATTTTTTTGTTCTGTGTTGTTGTTGTTCTGTGTTTTTTTTTCATTTAATTTGTAGAGGGCCGTGATATTCTCTGGTAAATCTTAATAAACATTGTTTTTAAAAAAATCAAATCTCTCCCTCTCTCTCTCTCTCTCTCTCTCTCTCTCTCCTAGCGTATCTCAGATTCTCTCACTCAATCACTTACCAGGTGACATCCCTTAAGTCTGTGAGGGTTCAGGGCTGTGCATACCTGTGCTCACTTAATCAGTCACTGGTGCAGCAACCTGGAGAAAGACAGGGAGGAGACACACACACAACAAAAACACATACCCCTACATAACAAATACTTACAGAACATCATGAACCGACATCAGCTCCTTCAAAAACCCAGCTGCTGAGCCTCAGTGTCTCTGTTGTCTACAAGAAGTATCAGCCAGTAAGACCCATGAGGGGTGAGAATCAGGTGATTCAACTAATATACCAGTAAAACTACTATAAACCAATAAACTCTAAACTTCCCATTATCACAGTCCAGACCTTTCAAACAGCTGCCACCAAATGTAAGGAGTACATTTGCTTCCTTGAAAGGCATCTATGTTGGTGTGTTTGTAGCTGGAATACTGTTTTCTGTTACTTCAGGAACAGGGAGGACTACAAACCAATTCCGTGCCACTGGACTGGTGTAGGCCTTGTCCTTGATCTGCACGTTGGCAGATCTGATGTGTCAATCTGCACTTGGGTGTACCTTCCAATAGGCCAAATTGCTTTTGGAAGTTGTGGATCCATCAGCATGACAACGGCGCCCTCATTGAGGTCTGCTTGTGTAGCATGCCACTTCTGTCTGACCAAAAATGGTCTGCTACAACCTGGGGATGGCGCCAGTGCCGTCTGCTCGGAAGCGCCACGTGCAGCGTGCGGTGCCTGTGGAGGACCTGGGATCACCTAATCACTTCCAGCACGTCAGTTTCACCTGTTAACAGTACACCATATTACATTTACTGTAACTTAGCAAGAATCCTCATTCCCCAGACACAACATGACCGTGGGTACCCTGATGGTTGCACGGCGACGATGTCACTGAGAGAAATATGACTTTTTGGGACTTTTACTGAGCTTTGGAAAAGTTTTACAGTGATTAAAACTCCATGAGTTAAAATATACAATACAAAGAGTAATGACCATGTTTACAGCTCGGGATGTACTGTTAACAATTTTCACAGGCGACTCTTTTACAACTGCAGACTATGGGAGCCACTCACTAACTAGTATATAATAGATCTATGGGGCAGTGGCACTCCAAGAAATTTCAGGAATTCTATTGTACCGTTGTAGTTCATATTTGAGTTTTGGATTTGAGTTTTGGAGAGTTGGGTTTTGTTTCTTTTTCCTTTAAAGTCTGTAAGTCTGTTATTTGTTACCTTAGTTATGAAATACTCCTTTTCCCCCTTTACCTTCATTTGGGTCCTGCTTCTTCAAACCCATGGCACTTAGACCTAACTATATACTATTTAACTATTATTTAAAAAATAGACTGTATTGATTTACATGAATAGTACATAATTAGAAATATATTTCATATATTTAGATGTAAAATATCAAATAAAAGCAGAATTGACCATAATTCTGCTGCTATATTATATATCAAATACAATAATGAAGTGCACCTACAGCTGCTGGGCTAGACCAAACTTTACTTTTTAACTATTATGAAAAATATACTTCATTGATTTAAATAAATAGTACCTAATGTAAAGTATCAGATAGCAGCATTTCACCAACATGTAGCATATTATGCATATGCTACTGCAACTCGCCAGGGGTGGCCACGCAGCCCCCCCTGGCCCCGCCTTGACGGCGCCACTGCTATGGGGAGGTAGCAATGTGCCGTAAAGTGTCCAGTCTGCTAGCAACTCAGAAGAAAAAGAATTACCCAGCATTCAGTAGGGCATCATGGCGGACGGCAGAGAGAAAGCGCTGCAGGATTACAGGAAAAAATTACTCGAACACAAAGAGGTTGACGGGCGATTAAAAGAATGTAAGAGACTTTTTAACTCGGTCGTTTGTGGAGTACCAGTAATATACATAGTCTGCTGTGATGAGGTTCAGGTTAGTGGGTAAACAGCATTAGCTAGCTGGGTAGGTAGTAAGTGCTTTGTCATGCAGTTAGCATCTCCGTAGAAATGAATGGAGGAAAGAGCAATAAACGATAGCAGTGCTAACTTGGCTTACGACAAGATGACAGACTCGACTACCACCAGACAGCCTGAAAGCTTTGCATTGACTAGTTACTGTCAGTAAACAACATCCTGTGCAGCATTTACTTTGATATGTGACGATTTGTACTTGTGTTGTCAACGCTATCAGGAGCTTTATGCTAAGCTAACTTCAGACAGCTAACGTTAACTCAAACAGTAAGCAGTATTTATTTGACTGTGACTCACAGCTTTACTCTGATTTTGTGTTTATTGTTGTCTGTGTTTCCCAGTGAGAGAGCAGCTGAGAGAACAAACCAAACAGTATGAGAAGTCCGAGAACGACCTGAAGGCCCTGCAGAGTGTCGGACAGGTAACAGCAGTCTCTGTCACGTCTCTACGTGTCAGGTCTGGGGAGTGCAGCTCTGGGTTAACGAGCTTACATCATTAAACTCAGAGTTATCAGAAGAGTATCCATGCCTATTTCTAAGTAATAAAAGGGAAACAATGGGCTGATTATTGTATTAATCACAGCATTGTCTGGTTTCTTGCAGATTGTTGGAGAAGTGCTCAAACAGCTGACTGAGGAGAAATGTAAGTTCCCTCTTAAATCCATTTACAGGTGTGATGTCAGATATTGTACCAGTAAGATAATTTAAGACTAAGGGATACACTCAATCGGTAAATGCTATCAACCTTAAAGGGATAGTTCAAGGATTTTGAAGTGGGGTTGTATGAGGTACTTATGCATAGTTAATGTTACCTTATCTGTATTTTACGCCTCATTTTTAAACATCACCTAATCTGTTCAATTGTATGCTGAAGGATGTATTTTTTTACTGCTTTAGTTTGCCGCCAGACAGCCGTTTAAGTTTGCACTTTTTTTTTCAAGAGTACTTCCGCCATGTATTACTGCTCCAACTTATATCCAGCACTGAACTATCCCTTTAATGCTATAGCAGAAAATAACAGGTAACACATATTTGCTAAATATTTTTTTCCATCTATGATGACAAAGGCACACAGACTTAAAAACCGCCTGTTCCCACGTGACATGTTAAACCTGGCTTCTCTTTGACATGTGATGCTAAAGGGATTTTTCCCCCCCTCTTATTCTAGTCATCGTCAAGGCCACCAATGGCCCCCGATATGTGGTTGGATGCCGCAGACAGGTAATACTCAGAGTATCAGGTGTCCTGTAATGTATCATTTCTCTCTGGGGTGTCTGAGCCTGTTCTGATCTAGGACACAACCTTTCTATCTAAATTACTCATTTTACCTTATGAGTAATTTGCTGCCAGGAGAATTTAGGAGAATTAAAAAATATATATATTTCATTATAACATATACATAAATAATGACCTGTAAACTCAAATGGATAAAATCTTTGATCCCAGTTGGACAAATCACAGCTGAAGCCAGGTACCAGAGTGGCTTTGGACATGACCACGCTCACTATAATGAGGTAAGCTATTGATCATCATCACTTGAAATGGGTGAAACTGCTGTTTTTACACAGCAGATGTTCCTCATGCCATTATGATTCTTCGTGTGTGGGTTAAAAATTCTTTAGCTGAGGTGACAAGCTGCTGAGGTCCAGGCCCATCCCATTTGTGTTGGTGTCCTATGTTAATGTGCTTTACAGAAAGATTTTCAGCCTACGAACAGCTTGTGCACGTTTTTACCGATGTACTAAAACCACATCCAGCAGTGATATACACTATGTCCGAAACTGTGAATTTTGTGTACTGTTAAATGTGCCATAGAGGTTTGATGAAAAGCAAAAAAATAATTACACTGTGAGTGATGGGTGTTTGCTCACTGTGTTTCCTGTTCTTTCAAAGGTACCTGCCCAGAGAGGTGGACCCTCTGGTGTACAACATGTCCCATGAGGACCCTGGCAGTGTCTCCTACTCAGAGATTGGAGGTCTGTCTGAACAGATCCGTGAGCTGAGAGAGGTACAGCATCATCAATGAAGTTGTTGTTATGCATTTTTATTTTTGGGGGGGGATTTTGTTTGTCGCATTGTGATGCATGCATTTGCAGGATTTATATATATATATATATATATATATATATATTTTTTTTTTTTACCTTTTAAGATTTGTGTCCATTGAGTGTAAAATTGTGTTGCTGCTTTTTCGTGGCAGGTGATTGAGCTGCCTCTGACCAACCCTGAACTCTTCCAAAGAGTGGGGATCATCCCTCCCAAAGGCTGCCTGCTCTACGGGCCACCAGGTTAGTGGTTACTGAAAAAACTCCAACATTTATTAGGCTACATCACACACCAGTGACTTCATCACATTTGTTTGCTTTCAGAGAATGCATTTCATCAGGTATTTGTTTCTGTTTGTGAATCTTTTGCATATCTTTGTGTATACTTCATATTTGGGATGGGCGAGAGTGATCGATTCCTCTAGTAGTCCTCGTTTCAAATGAACTCGATTGGTGAACAAAGGCATTCAGGGTTGGGGTTTTTTTTGTGTTTGTGCGTGCGCGCAGCACTCCTTGCTTCTGCGCTTGACCCGAGACACAAAAACCATAGATTTTTGGAACCAGCACTTCGCCTGACCATCCAAGAGAAGTTATTGGTGAACAAAGGCATTCAGGGTTGGGTTTTTTTTTGTGTTTGTGCATGCGCGCAGCACTCCTTGCTTCTGCGCTTGACCCGAGACACAAAAACCATAGATTTTTGGAACCAGCACTTCGCCTGACCATCCAAGAGAAGTTATCTGACCTACACGATGGGGTGATTGTGCAAGACATGCACAGGACCGCAACGTCGCAAGTGCAGTGGCACTGGACACCCACCACCTGCTGATACCTGTTACCTCTGTGCCTTCTCCACAGTGGGACTGATCATAGACAGAATGCGTTCTCGTCTTTCTCCTGAACATGTCCACATGAGCATCTCCTGGGCAAGAATTTAATTCAATTTAGGTTTTCAGATATTATTTTCTGTTGAGCCTCAGTTTTTTTTGTTTTTTTTTACCGTTACAGGCCTACATCGCTTGTTTGACGTTAAGTCAAGTAAGGTGTGACCCTTGAATTTAATTACATTTTTTTAAGGAAATTGTTTTTTTGGTTGTTGTTGTGGTTGTAAAAAATAAATCCTTAAAGGATAACTGTGACTGTTTTGATTGAGAATAAGCATAACGTGTTGGGTAGGCTGTATTGCTGTGTATCGTTATTCCTGCAGAAAGATGCCTTTACGTTCTAAATAAATAGATTTAGAAAAATTAGTACTCGATTGGCCTTCAAGGAATTGATACGATCCCTCGATCTTGGAATTTACTACTCGTGCCCATCCCTACTTCATATTCATTTGAATTTAATGATTGAGGTTTCTTTGCAACAGGCACTGGGAAGACTCTTCTTGCCAGAGCAGTGGCTAGTCAGCTGGACTGCAACTTCCTAAAGGTGCGTATCAGCTCCACTGTCAGGGAGTCCTGCCAGATGCAGTGCAATCAGTCAGCTAATTTTTTTTGTTTTGTGCATGTGCTGCAGGTGGTGTCCAGCTCCATTGTGGACAAGTACATTGGTGAAAGTGCCAGGCTGATCAGAGAGATGTTCAACTATGCCAGGGACCACCAGCCATGCATCATCTTTATGGATGAGATCGATGCGATTGGTGAGTGCGCCTCACAATCTGTCGTCTTTCCTGGGGCTTCACATTTTTATTTTGGGTGTAGCTTCAAATATTGGCCCAACTATTGTCAGCCTTTTCTCTGAAGCGGTTTAAGATTCCTTTAGATTATACCTGGGACTGTAATAACATGTAATTAGTCCTGTAGGCTGTAGCTGTCAAAATAGACTCAGACAAAATGAAAAATGAAATCACATGCATCACTCGTGAGTCATTTTTTTGTGCGCTGTATTAATGACCCAATTCTAACTCCATAACACTCTCGTCCAGTTGCAGTGGCGTAAACTGGCAGGTTTTAATGTTGACCACTGTTTTTTGCAAGTAGTTTAAATTGTTAACTTTTATTATTGTGAATCTTTGGTGTAAACTTGCCTGGAAACAAACGACCCCCAAGGGTACCTCAATGCCCCCCTTTCCAAAGGAATGCTTGCAGCTTCCCCCCTCATTCCCTGAACGCCCCCTGGGGGGCGGTACCGCCCCGTTGCGAAATACTCTTCTAGATCCAGATTTTGTTTGGATTAGCACCAAATTACACACACTCAGCCCCCTAAAAAGAACTCTATCTCTCAATGTTACAGAAAGTGATTAAAAAAAATCCTGGATTCGCACTTTTGTCTGGATTCACCGCAAAATGGACTGGGTTCTTTCTGGTGTCCCATCCTAGTTTTTGCGCAATCCTGAACTGACAACACCAAAAACAACCTCCTTTACGAGTAATATATATGTAGATTTAAAATGAACAAGGTTCTATGTCAACTTGGTTATGCAATTATTACAAACTAGGAGCTTCACATCAACACAAAGATTCAGATCTGTCTCCCTCGGGCTTGATTACTTGACTTGGACTTGGAACTTTGTGTGACCTAAATCCTCACCACATCCTTCGTCATGTTTGTGTGCTCTTGCCAATAGGCGGCCGTCGTTTCTCTGAGGGAACCTCAGCTGACAGAGAGATTCAACGGACTCTGATGGAGGTAACTTTCACTGTAATGTCCCAGGCATCAATACAAAAACAATTGTGCTACAATATATAACATGATTATGGATTATTATGTGCGACGTCTGTGTGTGAGAGAGTAAGAGGTCTAAATAACTTTGTAAAGCCTCTATATGTGACCACATTCTTTAATCCCTCTGTGACTTCATTTATTTGTGACACATCTTGTTCTCTGTTGCGCCTTCACTCAGTGGTATGTAACCCTTAAAGAGATAGATCGTTGTAACATAAAGTTTTGCTTTTTCAAGAGAAAAGACAAGCCAGTGTGTCTGTTGCAGAGACAGAGTCGCAGTGATGAAGAAGGTCAACCTCAGTGTCATTACATCTGGAAACATGCAGCTAAATTGAATGAGTTATGAGTAAAATGGTTTTACCATCTACCTTGCACCGTTAAAGTAACTTAAGCAAGTGTTTTCATTGTGCAGGACATCCCCTGGAAACTGGCTCCAGTCTATTTCCACAATCGGGGCAAATAGGCAAAAACCGAAAGATTCTGTCAGAGTTTCAAGTGGAAAACAGCTGTAAAGACACACCCTCATCCCTGTCCTCCCAATTATCATTACTAGTACTGCTTGGACCTAAAACCCTAAAACCCTAAATCCCGTTTGTTTCATTGTGACTCACAGAAGTAAGATTCTTGACATGTAAATAGCAAACAGGCTAAAAGCGCCTTACCATTGTGCAGTGAACAGAAAGCTTGTATATACAGGGTGGAGCATGGTACAGTCTGTCTGCGGGGTCACAGCTGATTCAAAAGAACAAACATGCAGAGAGCAGCATGTTTGACTCTGGAAACTTTATTGCACAGCAGGAGCTGTGTTTGAGAGAGTTTTGACTTATTACTGTAGTCATAGGTTAAACTATGAAAGTTAGCGCTGTAGATAAATGATTCAAGCGATTGAGTTGTTTGATGTGCGTGTTCTGTCAGCTGCTGAACCAGATGGACGGCTTCGACACACTGCACAGAGTAAAGATGATCATGGCCACCAACAGACCCGACACCCTGGACCCCGCCCTGCTGCGGCCCGGCAGACTGGACCGTAAAATTCGTAAGAACTCCTCTTGTCCCTGCTGTTGTCATCTGTACAACCACACACACAGAAAAAACAAATTCCCTCCTGTGTTCTTTAGACATCGAACTGCCCAATGAACAGGCTCGTCTGGACATCCTCAAGATCCACTCGAGTCCCATCACCAAGCATGGAGAGATAGGTTAGTGAACATCTGTCTGCCCTCCTCTGCTGCCTTGATTTAGTGACTGACTTTTTTTTTTTTACCAAATATCAATTCTGTCCTTCGTGATCCCTGGGTCATCACACAGAACACTGTGATCTGATGATCACTTTGCCTTTAGCTAAAAGCCTCATTTGTAGGGGTTCCTCCAAAATGACTCCATGTCCTCACATCAACGAAATTCAGTTATCCGAATAATTTTGTCAGCTCTCGTCCCCTCCACACTGTTCCTCATCCAGATTTGATGCTTCAGAATCGGAGGTGCACACACTGATGTGTATTTCAGTGGTCAGTTTTTTACACACACTTTGATTTTGGATTGCGATCCGTTCATGTACTTTTATTTTAGTTGATAATTGATAATTTCTTAGGCATCTCGTAAACACTTTTTATTTTCCATTCTTATCTGTGCTTTTGTGCACAAATTCAGGTTATGAGTAATTTGAGAGAATGAATGTAACTTCTGAGTTTAAACACCTGAGGAAATGTATCTACCACAGCTTTATTTTTGATTCATTGTTTGACTTGAGATGTCACATGTAACGTTCAGGACTTGTAAGGAATGTTTGTTGTATCAATTATTTCTTGGATATATCATATTGCAAATAATTATGTATTATTGCATATTGGGTGACTGGAAGAGCCTGCACAGTGGCGTTAATGTTTAGCCTCACATGAGTAACTATGGAAGCCTATAGGGGACTTAATTCAAATAATGTAAATCTGAAAATGTAATTCCACAATAACATTATAATTTTCTACAAATGTATGCGTCTTTTGAGTAAAAGTTAAAATGAAAATCCAATAATCCAATTTTCATTATCATTTCACATCCTTGTATGGGCATTCTGTGATTAAAATGCTAATGCAATTTCATAACAATATGAAAATTTAAATGAAAACTCCATTTGACTTTTCGTTTTCAAAGACTAAACCTGCACTTCAGTGGACAATATGTAAATGCAAAACAGGCCCCCCATTCATAGCATTTGAATTTACATGTTACCATGCTCTTAGAACTTGAATTTGAAAATGCAATCTGCCAGTCCTCACCAAGGTGGGTCTTCAGAAAGATGGTTTGTATTTTCAAATGGTTAGAAATGTATTTTAATTTTAATTGTGACCTACATATTGCTTGCTTGAATTGAAAATTAGGCTGCATTGTTTGTTTTGCACTGACATTTGAATATTGTTCACTGAAGAGCAGGTCTTTGAAAATGAAAAGTCAAATGGAGTTATCATTTAAATTTTCATATTGTTATCAAAATGCATTATCATTTTAATATAGTCACAGAATGCCCATACAAGGATGTGAAAATGAAAATTGGATTATTGCATATTCATTTTCACATTCCGTTAACATTTGAATTAAGTCCCCTATAGACTTCCATAACTAACTAACTGTGTAGTTATATGAGTGATAAACTCGCAGAGCAGAACCTTTCCCTTGTTTTTTTTCAGATTACGAAGCTATAGTGAAGCTGTCAGACGGCTTCAATGGAGCCGATCTGAGAAACGTGTGCACAGAAGCAGGTGAGATGTGAAACTGTGTTTCCGTATCATCATTAGTTGGATTTCCCTGGTCTGCTTGTCCACTAACGGCTCTGTCGTGTGGTTGCAGGTCTGTTTGCTATCCGCGCTGACCGGGAGTACGTCACTCAGGAAGACTTCATGAAAGCCGTGCGGAAGGTGGCAGATTCAAAGAAGCTTGAGTCCAAGCTGGACTACAAGCCTGTATAAACACTGTCATAGTCATTTTCTCTACCTGATTTTTGTCATTGCATTGTCATGGATTTGCTGTGTTCTATGCTTAAAGACCTGAGACAACAGGTTTATGTCTGTGGGAAACAACCAATGAAAGAGGACTTTGTCCTGACAGTTGCCAACAAATTGACTTTCACTCTGTAACTCCTGTTCCACTTGTATAAAATAACTTCATGTACTGAAATATACCACACTGTCCTGAGTTGTTTTTCATCTATTTTACCGATCACTGTGATGGACCCCGCAGGGGCCATTACTGATGAAACATGGCTTTTTCTAAATTTAAAAATATTTTTTTTATTTATAGTAATTAACAGTAATATCATAAACAAAAGGTATTCTTGATTCAGGCTGCACTTACTGTCTTTTTCAGGCCATTTACTATAGACTCCAAAATGACAAGTCAACACATGGCGATGAAAGTGACTTTCTGAGGTTATATAATCGTCTGATGTATATCTACAATACCTGAAGCTCAGAGGCTGACCAACAAAAATGTGTAACTGTCCAATTACTGATGGTCTGGTCTGTATTTGAATGCAAAGCATTAAAATAATTATGCACAGGGAGAATCTGTCCATGATGGATGGGCTTACAGCATTGTGTCCATCCCCAGGCTCACAGCTGCTAGTGTTTTCTCACTCAGGTGAGTTTAGTCCTTTTAATTCTTCCTCATAGCTAATACGGTCACCTTTACATACACTGGGTCAGATGAAACATGAGTATTTGCAGTGGTTAATAAATACAGCAGAGAGGCTGCAACAGAGGTCAAACCAACATATTCAAGAACAAATACATTCACAAAGTGGAGAATATATAAATGATGAAATATCACAGTCTGATATTTAATCAAGTTAAAATCATGCACCTTTCTGTTTTGCCAACATAATGTATATTATTTTGTTCATAATATACCTATCTACAAAAAACATCAGTTACTGTCTTCATGTTAAAAGGGAGTTTTTTCTTCTCTAGTCTCAAGAGCTGCTCATTGTGGGAGCTGTTTGGTTTTCTCTGTAATATTATGAGGTCTCGACCTCACTATGTAAAGTGCCTTGAGATAATGTATGTTATGATTTGGCACTATACAAATAAAATTGAATTAATATATTACTAGCTTCCACCTGAACACAGTTGGACAGTCAGCACAGATAAAACCATAGTATGAAATACTGACTGTGTTGCAGCTCTGGTTCCTGTTTGACACCGTCAGTGACCTGCGAGGAATGTTTGACCAGTGTTAAAGAGCAAAAGTTGAAACAAAGACCATCGAGGCAAATGTGTGAGTCTAAGTGGAGTGTAACTCCTGCTACAGCACTTTCCCAAATGCACACTACATTCATTCAGTAGTCAGTGTGCAGACTGGAACAGTATGGAGTCGTTTCTTCAGTCTGCAGCTGCTGCAGTGTAACCCCCTGATGTTTCACACATATCTCTACAGTCCAGCTGAACTTTTCCATTGATGGAAACTGGATGTAAAGCCAGCGATGACTGCGTCGCTGCGATTTATGTCTATTAACGGACGAATTGTGGAGTCACTGATCTGCAGCTGCTCCCCGTGTCAAGGCAAATGACTCCAGGACAAAGGCTCGGCAGATGGGGCAGTGCTGAAAGTGTGACATGCAACTGTCACATACACAGGCGTGTCTGCAGGGTAGCAGCACCCTGTTGACTGCTGCGTTCTGACAGACCACACAGTCTCTGCCCGTCGCCTCTGACCAGTCTTCATCCTCCTCATTCTCCAGCCCGGGACTCTGCTCCACTCTGCGGGCCTCCTCCTCTGTGGGTTCGCTGGGTGTGGTTCCGTGCTCTATTTCAAGTGTCCCAGGCGTCTCCCTGCTGTCAGCTGACATGAACAGAGGCTGGAGGAGACAGGAGGCATGGCTTACTCACGGTGAATACTTGGACTGTCATAGCAGAGAAAGCCCGTTGCTACAGATTGCGAAGCAGAAACCTTTCCTCAGTGTTGACGGCAAATCTATGGAACCTCTCGTGTGACACACATTGAAATGAGGAGCATGTTGCCCCTAAATGTTAAAAAATTCAAACCATAACAGTATTATATGCAACTTAAAAGGTATTTGTGCATTATAAGTGATAGAATGCAGAATCAATGCATGTTGAGACGATGTTGACATCAATTTTCATTTTGGCAATATATTTAAACTCCCTGACAAACTTTTTCTCAGCATGGAAATGTTTGCTGATGACACTTAAAGGGGCAGTAAGCAATTCTAAAGCAATACACGTTTTGTAAAAATCTGCAAATATTTCCTCATCGTTCGCTAGCTGTAGCTTTTGTGTTTTTGACGCACACACAAAAACAGGACAGCCCAAGCTCCGTGAATTGAAAAATAGAAATGGTGCAGACCCCACCACACAACACTGCAAGTGCAGTTGGTAAACATCGCTCATTGACACCTTGAGAGACGTGCTGGTGGGTGACACTGCAACTCCAAGGTTAGTGCGTCGGATTCCCACACCGAGGACCCATGTTTGCGACCGACCAGAGCGGTATAATTAAAACAACAAAGAGAGAAACAAGCTTTCTCCGGAATCGCTTCCTGTCCCTTTAAGCGCAGCCATCCCCACTTATGTTACATATCATATGACTACAAGTCCCAGCGTGGTGATGATCTCCAAGTTACCTTTATAGTAAATATAAGCTCAGAGAAGACAAGTAACAGACAGGTAACCTGGAATATCCCTATGGGATCATGACAAGTTGTTAACCAACAGAGGCCACTGACTTGTTTCTTATATTAGCAGGATATTGTTAGTGTGATTAAGCACTTTTCAAGGAGGAAGAGGGTTTTCTGTTCTCTCTCAGGCTGCATCACTGATGGACTGGATGCTTGAATCCCACATCAAGTACCATTGTGAGTGTGAGGTATGCTAACAGTGAAAACACAGTTCCCTTTTTACCCCCATGTCATTATGTAACCTTTAGCGAGGAGTGCATTCTGCTGCCGTCCACAATGAACTACAGGACGTTAGGTTGAGACTCATATGGAACTTGTGATGTGCTCACATGCTGTATGTCAAGTCTTGTTCCTGGATATTTATTTGTTCAACATTAACTGAAGATAAACTAAAGATAAAGAGAGGGTGTGTGCATACTAACAAACACTGTACCTGTGGCTCCAGAGATAGTCCACAAACCTGAAGGCCGGTGGTTCAATCTCCACTACCCTAAGTCTGCACGACGAAATGTCCTTGGGCAAGACCTAAATTGCGTCTGTGCAGGCAGTGTATGAATGTGACTGAAACAGGTAAATAGAAGCACTGTATGAATGTGTTTTTTAATGGGTGAATGTGACTTGTAATGTTAAGCGCTTTGAGTGGTTGGTAAGACTAGAAAAGTGCTGTATAAATAGACAGTCCATTCACACTAGGTTTGAATGAATCATTCTTACCTAGTATACCTGAAAGAGGCTTCAGAAACAGGGGAGACAACCATCTTTCAGAGAAAAAATTCTATTGAGCATCTGACCGTGTTGTTGAAAGAAAGGCAGGAACGGCCTGCCTGAAGCAAAATGGGCATACCTTCAACTCGAACATGTTCCCCTGTGAGGTGAGAAGGTACTGAAAGAGAATCCGAGCAGAAAGGCTATATTTGTCATCAGGAACATGAAGGACTGTCACACTGGCCACCTGAAAGAGCAAAGACAGCAGAATGACTTCCTGTGTGTGTGTGTGTGTGTGTGTGTGTGTGTGTGTGTGTGTGTGTGTGTGTGTGTGTGTGTGTGTGTGTGTGTGTGTGTGTGTGTGTGTGTGTGTGTGTGTGTGTGTGTGGCTACATCCATATCATACTGCAGGCAAGATCTGGGTGAGCATGCAGTCGTTTCTGTTTTCACAAGTACGCAACATACGCCCAATTACACCTCCTTCAGTCTCCTCATCTGACACTTCCCAGGAGACGGACTCACAATGTTGTACGAGTCTCTGGCTTCTGGCTCTGCCAGCGTCAGCACAGCCACAAGAGGGTAGAGTTCCCTTGGCAACGGTCCAAAGTCTGTGATCCCCTGGTGTGGAATCTGTGTGTGGTGTTCCTCGCTGTCCTCACTGTTGACACTGGGAGGGTGGAGTCAAAGAGCCTGACCTGATCTTTAATTGGTTATTTTATATATCCTAGACTCATTACATGTAAAGTTTCAAGCATTTCTATTTTAATTACAACAATTACAACCTACAGCTAAAGGAAAAAGAAATACTTATTTCAATACAATATTTCATTTTGTGTTTGAATACATTACTTTTCACACAGAATAAATACCATGTATCGATTGGTCTAGATCAGTACACGCAACCACAGTAATGGGGAAGACTGTTGACTTGATCAAGCCACTCTTGAACCAGAGATACCCTCAGAAGCGTTGTCCCTGAGCTAAGGAGAAAAATAACTGGGCCATTGCTCAGTGGTCCAAACTCTCTTTTCAGATGAAAGCTAAATTTATCATTTCATTTGAAAATCAAGGTTCCAGAGTCTGGAGGACAAACTTTTCTGAAGATAGAAGCGTTTGAGGAATCTGACGAGGCCTGTTCGTACAAACTCGCGGTACGAACAGATGTAGGAGAAATTTAGGATTAGAATACAAACATGTTCTCTCATTAGGCCCAATGTGTTGTCATCATCAGCAAAAGCTCTGGGCTCCGAGTACAATGGAACGCAACATCACCAGCCGACATGAAGTTTGCGGGTGTAGTTAGCGTTTCCGTGGTAACAGTGAGCTCCACCAATCAGAGATATCAATGTTACATTATTAGGATTGTGGGTAGTGTAGTATTTCTCAATGAAAACGCGAATAAAACATGTTTTTCTTAAAACAAGGCTGATTTCATACAGACTTGTGGCCTCTACATGTACATTGTTTCACAACCTCGTAGCTTGGGGGAAATCTACATTGGATGGTTACGACATTATGGCTAATAATCTAAATGTGAATAGGGAATATGAATGGGATTTTCACTTCCGGAACCTCACTGTTGCGCTCTATTGAGACCATTTGATGATGTCATTAGTGACATTGCAGTACATGGTTTTGTGAGTTCATCAACAGAACCCTTCTCTCCCATCAGGATATTTTCTGTAACAATGCCCCATACCGACAGGCACCGTTTCAATGGGCACAGAACACAGTTACAATTTAAAACAATCACATAGCTTGTTTTTGTGAGTCTTTGTTATGATTGTCAAGGATACTGAAAGCTCTGGCAGTGGTGGTAGCATTGGTCCAGGGCCTCCTGGAAATGTTGAGGGGTGCTGAGGCTCCGTCCGTGCTGATGAGCCTGCAGCGCTCCCTTTAGGGCATTGACCTCACAGCCCCAGAAACAATTTAGGACACAGGGCTCCAGACAGCAAGGCCTCACTGACGCACCATCTACAAGGGTGGGGGAATATTCTCTTGTAAGTTGTTGTTATATTTGTTGAGTGGTGACAGCACTTTACATCCCCAGACATTTTAAATCAAGGTAAAGCTAACTCCACCATTCCCAGGCATTGTGTTGTATGACTGATGATGGCTATTCTCACCAGTGACAGATGCCATCCCAGAGCCCATCTCCAGGGCGAAGGGATTGGTCACCTGGACCATTTGCTTCTCAGGGGTTGGTAGGATGGACTCTGTCTCATCTGAGCTGCGAAGGATCACTGGGACATCAAAGCCAAACCTGCAGGATAGACAGAGTGAACACAATGCTAAAGTTATCCTCTCTTAATCCTATAACAGTAGAAAAACATGCTGGAATCTTTATCTTTTCTTTTTGCGCCAAATCATGAAATACATTATCTTAAGGCACTTTACATACTGAGGTGGAGACGTCAAAATATTACAGAAAGTAGTGTCAACATTGGAATGCAGTGACATCTCCTTATCTTACCTGCAGTGGTGAGTCACTAATCCCACCACATATCGATACTACTGACACAAAGTTATATTGTTGTCTCCTCAATATGACTAATACCAAAATAAAGTGCTGCATGACTCGTGTCTCTGCTGCTGTTATCTGCAGATCACCTCTGTGGTTCAGAGCAACACTCCAGTGTTCACATATGCTTCTGATTGAATTATTAACAAACGATATAAAAAAAAAACCCCTTACGTTTCCTTTTAATGATTGAGCACATAAATAGATTTATCTTTTTTTGCATGACAGAACCTGGGCTGCTATAGATGTCAAGTGACCCTGGCTCTGGTATTACCCATTTAACCAGCACAAAACCAGTGATGGGGACAGGGGTCATGTAGTCTTTGTTAAACGTTCACTGTATATTTTACAAATGATAGATATGTGATTCTGAAGAAAGTGGCAATGGTGGATTCTGGTGTCAGAAACTGGTAAAGAAAATCAGTGAGAATAGAACATCAAGCTGCTGCTGCTGCTGCTGCTGCTGCCTAAACTATGGCTAAGCTAACGTGGCTAAATGTAACTTACCAGCCTAGCACCACGGCAGCGGTCACAATGAAACACAAAGACACCACACTGATGTAGAACAGCGGGGAGTACTCATACAGGGTGACCAGGAAAACAGCTGCCATTTCACATTTTGCTGTCCGAGTTGAAGGCAGTTTATTAGGAAATCGCCTAGTAAGCTCTCCCCGTGGCGGCCATGACACGAATTCCTCAGCAACAATTACGGTGGCCTAGAGGGTATAAAAACACAAACAAAAATGGATATTTAACATTTTAGCTCCAACACAATGTAATTCGAGGACCGCTTCAAAATAATACAATAGTTTGACATAAGCCACAATCCGAGGTCAATGTTTACACGACAGGCTAATATCTCAGATGAGTGAAGCGTAAGCAAAGTGACCTTCAAAATAAATGTCCCTCTATAAAAAATAAACTTCTAAGAGACGTTCGCTGGCTCAGCTCCGTTAAATAAACAGTAAAACTACATAGACTGTTGTATTTTCATTAAATATGCAGTATATTCACATTTACAGTGCTAAGCATTGTATTGTAATTATTATAAACCCCATGCGTTCTTGCTCGTGGATGTGGACCTTATTTTGAATGTTTGAACAGGAAGTTGATTTGACAGCATGGAGCAACTGAGATTTCATCCGATGTAGTACAGTTCATTGATCACTCAGTTCTCACGAAACCCGGGGACCAGGCAGCAAGCAGCAGCAAGCAGCAGCAGCAAGTCGTTTCAAAAGGTGTTTTAAAAGATGTGGCTGCTATGATACGGACTATATACAGATGGCCCGGTATACAGATGTTAGCAGCTGTTGGAGGAGAAGCCGTTAATCCGGTGTAACAGTCGAACGACGGAGCATCGTTGTGTGTTTCCATGAACTGGATCTAACGAGCTGCGACTGTACCGTGAGCATCATGACGGAGCAAGCGACAGTCCGTCAGCCGAGTTCAGAGAATAACTCAGTAAGCAGCAGCGAGTGGGACATGGCTAATGATGTGTTTGTGTCCGGCTACGACGACAGTCCTGCTACTGGCGACCCGGAGCCGGCGAAGCCAGGTTTGGACAGACTCTTGCCGCTGTTATCCCAGGATGGCATAATGCTGGGCCTGGCCGGGGAGGAATATCCGGCCTCATCTTATCTGGACATGGACCCGGACTACACCGAGAGTGACGGGAACGTCACAACCAAGAAGCGCATACGGTCCAATAGCTCCAGGCACCGCGGTGACATCGTGACGGAGCTGGGGCCAGAGGAGGTGCGGTGGTTTTACAAAGAGGATAAGCGGACGTGGAAGCCATTCGTCGGACACGACTCTTTAAAAATCGAGATCGTCTATCTGAGATTGTGCGAGCAGATCCCTGACAAGGTTAAACGACCCGTCGATACCACCGAGGCTGAGGGGAAGGAGACAACCAGGTCCTACGACAACCAGTCGGAAAGCGTGGCCGCGGATAGTGGCGGTGTACGGGCGGAGCCGCCAGTGCAGCGGTGCGCAGGGCAGCGGCGCTCGGTGTCGGAGGAGAGGAAGAACCCGGACAACAACAGCATTAGCGTGGAGGCAGTGTGTGTCAGAGGGGGGCTCTATGAAGTGGATGTCAGAGAGAAGGAATGCTATCCTGTTTATTGGAACCGTGAGCACGCCAATGATTTATGTCTATAATGACAGGACAGTTTTATTATTATTAATTCACTGTTGTTAGTCCTGTTAGCACAGCCACTATTGCCACCCTAACCTTAACACTAACCTGCTGCTGCTACTGCTGTTCCACCTCACATTCGTAACTTACTCCCATGATCAGTTCCCCTGCTGCCAGTGAGACCTGTTGGAGCTGAACCCCACTCTTACTCCTTTACTGGATCTCTGTCACATCAAGCCTGAGTACTGCCAGCCTACTAGGCTGCTAGGACTGTTAAACTGTTTGAACACATTATTACAGTCCTCTGAATACATCAATTTTGGCTTGTTGATAATCCATTTTCTGATTATCCATTTAATAAAATATCAGAGCATATGCACCAAAATTTCATAAAATGTTAAATATCTTGTTTAGTCTGACCAAGAGTCCAGAAGAGAGCAAAAACAATAGCTTTTCAGTCACAGCTATATCTCAACTGCAGCATAAAAGAATTTCCCATTTCCTGTTGATAAATGACTTAAACAACTGCTTGACTGATGAATCATGTCCCCATTATTCAATTCAATTCAATTTTATTTGTATAACGCCATATCACAACATATATTTTCTGAAGGCACTTTACATAGTGAGGTCAATATTATAATATTACAGGGAAAACCCAACAAATCCCATAATGAGCAAAGTACTTGGCGACGGTGGAGAAAAAAACTCCCTTTTACAGGAAGAAATCTCTGACAGAACCGGACTCAGTTGTGGGCGGTCATCTGTCTCGACCGGTTGGGGTGAGGAGAGAAATGGGGAAGAGAGGAGAGGTGGGCAGAAAGAGGGTGGGAGGAGAGACAGTAGGAGAGAAGAGAGAGAGAGAGGACAGTTGTACAACCACTGCTTTCATTTCTACCAGACTGATACTTATAATTACAAACAATTACAAACATGTTGTTGTTATTATTAGTGATGATATTAATATTAATAATAATAATAACAATAATAATGAGGGGTTTGGGTCCTGCAGCTCTGGGGTCAGAGATACACAAGGAGAGATAGAAAACACAAACAGGGTTAGTGACATGTAATGTAAACATATCGGGAGATAGGGGGGTAGTATAACAGTTGCTTTAATTTCTACCAGACTGATACTTATAATTACGGAAAAACTGACACTTATAAATGCAATGATGTTATTAATAATAATAATAGTAATAATAATAATAATGACGGGATTGGATCCTGCAGCTCTGGGGTCAGATCTACTAGGAGAGAGAGAAAACAGAATTGTAATGTAGATACATGGGGGCAGAGAGAGAGAGAGGGAGAAGGAGAGAGATATTTTTTTTTTGATTTTTGAAAACAACTTGTATTAAAAAATTCACCAGAAACATTTTACAAATGCACAAAAGAAAAAAAAATCAAAGAATGCATTAAATTAAAAAAAAGTTGAGAAAGGGAGCGAGAGAGGGAGAGAGATGCTTGTGATATAAGTTTCCCCAGCAGTCTTCAGCATGATAAAGAAATGGTTTATGGATTATGTTAATGGTATATTAATTAAATGCCAAAATCATAAATCTGTCACCGATGAATAACTCAATCTATCTTTGCTTTACAAAAGCAACCTCAACAATTAACTGATTCATGAATAGACTGCCAAATAACTTTTGTTGATTGGTCCATTGATCAAGTGATTGTTTCAGTTCTAGTTAAATTAGTTTCTGACACACACGCACGCACACACACACACACACACACACACACACACACACACACACACACACACACACACACACACACACACAACATGCCACTGAGCCAGAGATTGAACCATTTATTGTACAGCACGTGGTGGACTGTTTTGTTGCCAAACTGCTTTGTCAAATAGTATCAATACCATTATTATTACTCTCTGCTACCACGGTTAATGCCACTCCTACTAATAGATCCAGATATCTTTGTCTGCCTGTTCCTCTGCTGTCTTTTACTCCGTTTTTATTAGCAGTTGTCAAGAAAATCAAAATACAGACTGTCAGAGAAAAATCCAAACAGAAAGAAAGAAAGACAGAAAAAGACAGGCAGACAGAAAAATTAACAGACAGACAGACAGACAAGAGAGAAATATATAAAGACTAGGGCTGCAACTAACGATTATTTTCATCATCGATTAATCTGTTGATTAGTTGTTTGGTCCATAAAATGTTATAATTGAGGGCATTTCAACTGTGTTTCCCAAACTCCAAAATTATGTTTTGTCCAAACACAAAAGATATTGCCCATTCACAATTAAAGGCGACATTTTAAGCAAAAATCACTTTTTCAGTGTTTGTGCAGATAAATGTGTGCATCTGTAGAGCCTGACTGGACCAGCTGGCCAATCAGAGCAGGCTGGGGTTTATCGGGAGGGGGAGCTAAAACAAATCCAGGCATTTTAGACAGAGGGTGGAAAGAGGAGCTGCAGGAATGGGCAGTATGAGGAAACTGGTGCCTTTTCTGAACATCAGAGCATGTAAACCTTTTCAAGTGGTAACCCAAATTAAAAGTATAAACCTGAATATGAGCATAATATGAAACTAGCTTGAAATCAGACAATTTTTTTTTTCATAAAAACTACTTCAACCAGTTCATGGATTATCAAAATAGTTGGCAATTCATTTAGTAGTCCATAACTATTTGATTAATCAATTAACTGTTGCAGCTTCAATACAGACAGAGAAAAAGGAAAAGACATTTTCCTTTTGCTGTATTGATCAGAAAGTGAATGCTTCACGAGTGTGGCTGCACTGGTTTCTTTTGTCTCATTCACTTAACATGTGTTTATGTTGTGTCAAGTGTTTCTTGTACTTGTTGTGAGATAGAGTAGTAAATCTTAGACAAACTTCCAGACAGTGTAGTAAAGATCATGTCTTTCCCTCAGAGCAAGACCGTATTCCTGTGATGAGGGGTCAGTGGTTCATCGACGGAACGTGGCTTCCCCTGGAAGAGGACGAGAGTGATCTCATCGAGCTGGAGCACCTCACTCGTTTCCGGGGGCAACAGATGAGGGACACCTATGAGATGGAGGCTGTGACCATCACAGTGGACAGCAAGGATTGTAAGACAGAAAACATGTCACGTGACTTATTTTAGTAGACTCTGGCTGAACCAACAGGAGTGCTTCCCGTTGTTTTGTATTTGTGTTTTCCTTTCATCTATAGATATTTATGATAAAGTTGATGGTCGAATTTTAAAAAATCTGGCCTCAGTTACATTTCTTTGCCTAAATGGTTTGAAAACGACATCTAAGGAATCATTGCCAATTTTTTTAATTTCAATATATATTTTGGCATGTAATAATATCAGTATTGGCATCAGCCTATATTGGTTGGGCTCTATGCTGCGTTCCATTATACTCGGAAAAACGATCTCAGACTTGGAGAAGTGCTATGGAGCGGCCCTTCAAGTTGGGTATCCAAATCGGAAACTCGGGCAAGATCCATATAGACTGAGTCGGCCAAATTGACGTCACAGCAATATGGCAGCCCACAGAGTGAATGTGAAATGGAAAGTGTTGACCTACATTATATTGTAGATTGGCACCCGTTTATCATTCACAATTTTTAGCTGTTTGGCATGTTATTTGAATGAGCAAGACATAGACTTACAGCATATGCTGTTTCTCTTCAATGATGGTGCTGTGGTAGCTCATGTAGGTCATCAGTACATGCTTCTGATGTATCAGAGGCTAGCCAAAAAAAACCCAGGAGTTTCCTGCGGGCATCCATGTTTTCCTGAGCAAATGCACTGGTACGCATTTAGATCGGAAGTCTGAAAAACCAACACAGAATAATTGACTTCCGACTTGCAATGGAACGCAGCACTAGTCTGATAATCTCTCTCTCACACACACACAAACACGCACAAGCACACACACACACACATACACATGCACATGCACATACAGACACAGACACACACTACACACTCTCATGTGGAATGGTAGATTAATTATGCAGGCGGAAGTGTGTCACTTGCTGTTAAGCACAGTGTGTCTGTCTTGCAGCAATCCACAGTCTGAAGCTGAGCAGGAGTCACGTGGACTGGCACAGTGTGGATGAGGTGTACCTGTACAGCGACGCCACCACCTCCAAGATCGCACGCACCGTCACTCAGAAGCTGGGCTTCTCTAAAGGTAGATACCAGAGACACACACTAGTGAAGAGCTGTGATTACACAATTCATTCCAGGAGATGTTGAACTACAGGAGTGAAGCAAAGGGTCAGGACAACGGGTTTGAAAAATCTTGTAAATTATCTAGCAACCCGTAAATAATTGGAGGTAGATTTAAGATTGATTTAACAATGTGCCATTGTAGCGGAAGTCACCAGCATGGATTTTACAGTTTTCCCTCCATTGGCTTGATGGCTGTTGAAAACTCTGGCTACATGTGTTGAGTTTTTCCGACATAAGCCTTAAATACATTTAAAACATGTATTTGTGGTGTTCACATCTTTGAAAGTGAAGTTGCAGGGTTGTATAATTAAGTATTATGCTAAATGGACTGTATTTATATAGCGCTTTTCTAGTCATATAGACCACTCAAAGCGCTTTACAGGAAAGTCACATTCACCCATTCACACACATTCATACAGCGCTGCTATTTACCACGCATTTTCCTGTCACATTCATACTCATTCATGCACTGTCGGAAGAGCCGTCAGAGGAAAGTTAGGGTTAAGTGTCTTGCCCAAGGACACAACGACATGTGTACTGGCGAGAGGTAGGATCGAACCGCCAACCTTCAGGTTGGTGGACAAACGGCTCTACGTTCTGAGCCACAGCCGCCCCAATTATTATTCGTAATGATATAATCTGTACTAGTAACCGAGCCTGCTTGATTTGGGTTATGGGTTCAATTTAAAAACTCACCAATGTGTGCATTCTGTAATGTCGCTGTAATGTCACCCGTCATTCGATGTAGACATCACATCTAGTGCAGTTTAATATAAATAAGAGATTTAGAGTTGGGGTCACAACAACCACTTCCCAGTCAATACTGCACTTCCCAGGGTCCTCCGAGGCTGAGTTTTGTCGATTGGATGAGTGGTTGTCAAGAATATCGAAAGACAGAGAGATACACAGAGAGTTTTCTGGATTTATTAGTAGTATTACAGTTACAGGGACACTTTCTGGAAAAATAATTTGCTGTTGAATTTTTAAATGTAATTTTCTGGACTGTGAGCTAATTCCAATCTCCTCCACTGTATAGAGTGGAGGTAAAAATCTCAGAGACACATCTCCAAACTAAAACTATCTGACTGGACAGATACTGTTAGAAGAAAGAGAGGAAACATGTAATACAATGTTATTTGATCATTTGTGGGAATTGACACCTAAATAAAACATTAACTGATTTATTATACAGGGACAACAGTTTATAGGTGCCATAATTGGGACATTTGCTCTTACATAGTTTGCTTGGTGGTTTAGAGAGTTTTCAGAGGAAAAAATGCTTTGGGCACTTTTATTTTTGCGCTCATCAACACACAGCACACTGCGGAGTAATGTTACTTATCATATCCTCAGCCTCGAGCAGTGGGACACGTCTCCATCGGGGGTATGTGGAGGAGGCAGCACCTGAGGACACCCCGCCTGAAACCACACACATTGTCTTCGTGGTGCATGGCATTGGCCAGAAAATGGACCAGGGCCGCATCATCAGGAACACCAGCATGTGAGTAACAGGGAGGTTTCCAGTGGGAGCACATTCTGTAAATCTGATCTTCATGCTTTGTTTCGGCTGGCCTGCAGGATGAGAGATGCTGCCAGGAAGATGGAGAAGAAGCATTTCTCTGATCGCACCACAGAGCACGTTGAGTTTCTTCCTGTGGAATGGAGGTCGAAACTGGCTCTGGATGGAGGTATGCTACACCTCAGCATATACTGACCCACCTATCCACCCTTTAAATAGCAGGATCACAATTGAACTAGGATTGATTCAGAATTCTGTAATGTGTGACACATGCAAGACCAAATTACATGGTAGACATGGTGACCATTATGAGGCACATAAACATTATGTTTATCAACTGCACAAAGAGAAATTGATGGCAGGAAACACAAACAACTGAAAGTTGGACGTTAACAAGGCATGGATGTTTTAGAGGAAACTGTTTGATGGAGTGGAATTGGTAGTGGAATTGATGAATATTTGATGATAATGTTACCCCCAGTATTTTCCCAAGCAGTGATGGAATGCACAAGAAAGTGAAAGTTCCGAAAAGTGGGACTGTCTCTGTGTCTATCTGTCTCCCATTGTGGGAGTATAGAAAAGAGAAAGAGCATTCATCAGGCATCTAAGCAGAAACAAGTATCAGAGGGGCGATGCATACCCTGCGAACGCTGAATATACCCCAATCAGGAAATGCTAATGTTTTATATCGGAATAATACCATGTAAGGAAGAATGATCAGTTGATCTAAGCTTTAGGTTTTCTCCTGTAACCAAATTTACTGCATTATTACACTATATGACAAATTTTCCCAATCAATATTAGCTTTAGGTTGTGTCTAAAGTCCTATATGATGTTATGAGATAACTGGAATAATGCATATTTAAAACAAGCATGACGTCATTTCATGACTTCATTTTGACCTCTTAATGACATCACTTATCATATGATCTCAAATGATGGGGAGTCATTTTCTGATTTATATAAACTTAAATTATTTGTGAATATATCTTGGGAAATGTGTTTTCCTAACCATATTTTCACAACTTTTGACTGATCACCTCCAAAAGGGAATCATCAGGAGGTACCCTCCCAAGTAATATTCCCTCCATGTGTTGTTGACACACACGCATGCATGCATGGACTCACAACACACGCACACACACACACACACACACACACACACACACACACACACACACACACACACAGGGTTGAAAACAGTACCCTGCTTGCATGGCTACTACGGCACACAGGGTAAAGACCAGACTAAAAACAACAACCTCACAATAAAAATCCTACCGAGCATCGGGTATGAATATTCAGACATTTATCACTTTGGTGCCACGTACTAAGTCAAGCAGCAGCTAGAATATGTGTGCAGTCTCTGGCTGGGTCCATTTGTGTGTGTGTGTGTGTGTGTGTGTGGGTGTGTGTGCGTGCGTGCGTGTGTGCGTGCGTGCGTGCGTGTGGTTAAAAACGTCTCTTCTCTATTGAGAAGATTCCACCATCATGGGTCACCAGGTTACTAAAGGCATACTGTAAATACTGAGTCTGTGAATGTAGTTCAGGCAGACAGTTTTTCATTAGAATGTGAAACAGTATTAAAAATAATTCAGTTTCAAGCAGTGTTGGATGTGTTTGCATGTTCTCCTTGCAGACACAGTGGATTCCATCACTCCAGACAAAGTGCGAGGTCTCCGAGACATGCTGAACAGCAGCGCCATGGATATTATGTACTACACCAGCCCTTTGTACAGAGATGAGGTGAGCCTGAGATGACTCTCTTACATCCAGTTACTTTTAAGCCTGTCTCCTCACACCTGTGATGCTGCACTTTGTCACCATGCTAAAAGTTTGGGAACGTTAGTGTGTCTTGGCTATATAGCACCAAATTACGGTCGTCTGCCTGGCTGTGAAATAATAGATTAATAATTCAGACTCTGAAGCATCAGACACATTGGGCCTCATGCAAGAACCGTTCGCACAAACAGATTTGTTCTTAAATCGTGCGTACGAGTGATTTAGGAGAAATTCCCAGAGTACGTACAGAATTTACGAGTGGTCCAGATCGTCGTAGGAGTCACGTAAATTAGTCTGCTGTTAATCAAACCAAGTTTATCCACTTATGGATCTATTTTCATCACTTTGAAGCTATAATACATACATTATTCTGTTTAATTCTGCAATTCAAATGATTCAAAAATTCTAAATGTATTTATGTACCTGCTAAACGTTGCGCAATGGACAGGGGAGCTCACATCTTTGGCAGCTGGCATGCGTGTTGCGCAGGGTCGAACAGAGTAGTTGGCTTAATACGTCAGTTGTTAATTGTCACCATGAAAGCTATTTTCAGATAATTTACCTAAAAATCACTCAAATTAGCGAAGGACATCTCTAGTCAACCTGCAGACCAGACAGGAGCATTATACAACAAGCGTCATATGCGCACCCGTGCAGGGGTAAAGCGCACAGTTGCTGTTGTGAGGGTGGCGGCTTGTTAATAAAGGGCCCAGGGGGGCCGCCCCCATCAAAATTCCAGAAAAAAGAATGTATACCTAAACACCATTTAATTATTAAATTTTAATTGTTTACTCATACGAAGTGCCGGCTGGTAGTACTTATAGAATCTGGAGTTACAATACGTAACTACCATTTCATGGGTGAGGGGCACCGGATGAATGCGTCCTTCAACTTAAGGCAAGCACGTGACCTGAGGCTGGTCTCTAATTGGTTTCTTCAAGATTCTCCTCAAGGCACAGCTCTCTGCGTCCCTGGCCAATCAGAATTGAATAAATGTTATTTTATCCTTTGGTAGTCTCGCAACAGCGTGTCAGGGGTCCTGCCATAAGGAAACACTGAGGCAACAGCTCGAACCTGGAGACTTTTCTCATATATCAGCGTAAACGCCCGCAAAGTAACTGCCCGATTAGCGGAACCATCATCCCGGTGCTGCCCTACCTCCAAACACCCGGTGTGTCGAGCAACTCTGCCTGCGCACAGCCGGGCACGGACTTTGTGCTGTCGTACAACCACTCCCCGGTGTCTCCAAACCGGGGCAACTCCAGGCACTACACGTCATCCAAACATTGAATTAAAAGGCTACTTTTTAAATTTTATTTAAAGTTCTGTAAGGGATATGCTGAATATATATTGATCCCCCCCTCCCCACACAAATAAATCAATAAAAAACCACTGCGCCCCCCCAATTTTTTTATCACCAGCCGCCACTGGTTTGCTGCTTTTTAAGCCATTTTCATATTGATGCATTTCACATTTATTTCAGTGACAGTGCGATTCACGGGTGAGCATTAACAGCTCTGCTTTAGTCTTTCATAAACTCCTTCTGATGCTGCTAAAATGTAGACTTTCATTTCTGGATCTCTGGAAGCAGAAATTCAATCTCCGATCTCATTCTCTTTAATGCCGTTTTCATGAATGAACTCTTCCTGACATGCGGCAGAAAGCAAAGCCTTATATGGTATTTTTGGTTCGTTGATTATGCAAATATGCCATCCTCGTGCAGGCTCGCTCAAATACACACAGGTGGCATTCATCTTGTTTACGCACATAATTTACACACTTTTCTGAAGATAGAAGCGCTTGATGAATCCGATGTGGCCTATTCGTACGAACACACATTACGAAGGACATTTTGGATAAGAATATGAAAATGTTCTGGCATGAGGCCCAATATTCTTATAAACACAGTTTAATACAGAAGTATTATTGTGTGGGGGTGATGTTAATTAACTAATGATTTACCGGTCCTTATTAGCTTCACCAAATGTTACCAGTGTTACCAAATTTGTTATAATGGTGGTAGAAAAGCATCACTTGCCAGCAAGCAAGGCAGGCAACTGCTTGGGGCCCCCAGGTCAGTAGGGGGCCCCCGAGGGCTGACAAACTTGATTGATTTGATTTGACTGATTTAACTTGACTGATTACTACAGCAGTGACAATGCACAAAGTTTGCAATGACAGGGGGGGTGCCCCACCTCACTCTACCGACTCCCAGTGCAAGTTTTTTTCTTTACTCCTGTTGCAAGTGACGTGCACGATTCAGTGTTAACAAACTTAATGACAACGACAACGAATGCCACTAAAAAAAATGAAGAGGAGTTACACTTCTGGAAGCGAAAAAAGAAAGAAGAAAAAAGAGGATGAGGAGAAAAAAAGCAAGACAGTGGTAAATTGAACAGATAATAATGATTAAATATAACACAACACAACTAAATGCTGCTAGTCTAGCCTTAACTTTGGAGGAGAGACACTTGAATAACGTAACTTCCTTTAGCATCACATTAATTCTTTTGTTTACTTTGATGTTTGGTGAGGGCATACATGAATGTATTTTTCATGTCTGTGGAGTAGGCCTGTAGTTTTATGAAACTTAAATCTTCATTACGCTGTAAATGTAAAAACCTTAGTAGCCATAGTGCAGGCTCCAGCACACAATTTTCAGCATTTGTATTGGAACAATGTTAAATTACATTGTCCCTGAAGAGTTGATATTAAACAATGAATAGTTTACAAATAGATAGATTATTTATAACATAATTGTGATGAACGCTGGTTCGAGGGGCCCCCTTTGATTTTTTGCCCAGGGCCCCAACATACTTTAGAATCACCTCTGGTCAATTACCATTCGAACGAAGTAAAACATTTCCCTGGAACAGCTTATACTACCCACATTTAAAATGAAGATTTGTTCAAATGATAAATCAAATACACTTATTATGTGTTTATTAAATTAAGAAGTGTCCAGATTTCGTCAACTAATTTTTTCCAGTAAAAAATGTCACAGTTTGTCTTTGGGCCCTGTTGTTACCTACTTTGACCTGCGACAGTGGTGATGGTTCAGCACAACAATGGTACAAAGCATAAAGCCAAGACAATGCTGGGGTGTCTCTCTAGGACAAGTCTCTGACTGTCCTTAGCTGGTCTGGCCAAAGCCCAGACCTAAAAGCGATTAGAAAATCTCTGAATTAGATGAACTGGCATGCAAAGCTTGTAAAACTTACCCAATCTACATTTATCTTAATTGAGGCTATTCTAGACAAATCTATGACGTGCTAAATTCAATCAAATAAAATCAAATACAGGGGTTGTATGAACTACTTTGCAACATGGCAAATACATAAATTGATAACATACAACATATCGAGTTCTAGGCGAAAACCTGATTCAGAACGACCAACATGTATTTTGCTGCATTGTTCTGCATTTTTCCATGTCAACTGTAGATCTGTGAAGTGTGGAGGCCAAGGGGTGCATGGGAGAGAGGGGAGGTGGTGATAGGAGAAGGAGAGAAGTGAGATTAAAAAGTGCTTCCTGATAACATCCTCCAAAGCCTCCAAATTTAAAAACACTGTTTGACACAGTTGTCTCACTTTCGTCCGTTAGACCTTGACAACTCATGGTACAGAGTGATTGAGAAAGTATTTCTGGAAACACATGTTGCTGCTGAATATGGTTTGTCAGTGCTTTAAGCACCACAGGTGGAACTGTGGAAGGCTGAGTGAATAAAGCATGACTGACGCCACTTTATTATTTAAAGTTATAATCTGGCCCTGTACTCGTGTTTTCATTTAGCTTTTTGTGAAACTTCATGCTGGCGAACGCGGGTGGACGCCGGTGAACGCCTGGGTGAACACTGGTGAACGCCGGGGTGAACGCTGTGAACACAGTGTCTGTGTTTGCTCAGTGTAAACAAAGGGGCGAGGCCCCGGAAAGACTAGGCCACATCCACTTCCTGAGAGGGGTGATACCAGCCGAAACTCATTTACATAAAAGCAACAGACACAGAAAACAGCTGAGATAGAGGGCCTCTAAGGGCTTTAGAGGTTTCACAGTATGAGGGACCTGAGGGGTATTTTAAGAAGGAAACTTTGAAGACATGTTTTGGGGACCTCAGAGATCAAATATAAACATGTTAAAAGGGGTAAAATAGTGGATCTTTAAAACAAATAAATCCTAACAATATGCGATTGTGGCAATGTAGTGCTGCAGTCTCTTAGAATGCTTTAATTGCCAGCTGAATATTTTTTTTAAAGACAACACTCTGTGTGTGTGTGTGTGTGTGTGTGTGTGTGTGTAGATTACCAGGGGTTTGACTTTGGAGCTGAATCGTCTCTACTCACTGTTCTGCTCGCGGAATCAAGACTTTGAGAAAAATGGGAAGGTGTCTATCGTGTCACATTCCCTGGGCTGCGTTATCACCTTCGACATCATGACAGGCTGGGACCCTGTGTGCTTTCATCATCAAGAAGCACCAGACCCAGAGGAGACATTGGCCCGCTGGCCAAGTGACGAGGAGCGCCACCTTCAAGAGCTGCTGAGACTCACACGCCTCAGGTACTGCACAGGTTTTCTGAAACAGGCGAGGAGTTCAATTGCAAATTACTAGTTGTCTGAACATGGTTGTGGATGAAAAAAACACATCAAGCTGACTTGCATCATAACAATTCGAACAGTTAAAATGTATACAAGTACAGTAGAGAACTGTATGTTAGATGTACCCCTTTGAACACATGTAGTCCTTTAAACATGTAGCTCCATGAACATATGTATTCCTTTAAACACAAAAGCCCAAAAATATATGACACTAAAGGAAAGGGGAAAAAACTAGAAGCGCATGGAAAATGGGCATTTCAAGTCAAGTAATACCAAAAGCAACAACGAACAGTTGTCAAAAGTTGACATTTTTGACTTAATGACATTTTTAAGCGCTAATTACGAAACACAATAATGCCTATTTTATTAAGAACTTGACTGTGATCTCATGATTTAGAGTTTTCTGTACATTTTTATAAAATAAAATAGAAAATATGTATATGAATGTAATCATGCAGAAGTTTTACAATAACTGGGGCTGTGGATTTGTGGTTTCATCGTATTTTTTAAGTTGTGAACCCTTTTCCTCTCCTATCCTCTCATTTCATCAGTCTCCTGACAGCGGGTAAACAGGAGCCCATTCGATTTTGACTGATGCTTAACCTACTGATTATGTATCCCTCATGCCAAAAATGTCTCTTCTCTTGTTCTGTATTGCACCACACTTTGACAGAACTGCACTACTGCCTATTGGCAGAAAGATTTCAAAAGGAAGATTGGTGCAGGAAGTTGTATCTCTGAGCATGTAAATAAATCTTCTTTTCGATAATAAAGTAAGATCTTGATTAATCTGATTTGATTTATGCTAGCCTTTGCCCTTGCAGGCATGTAGGTCCCATGTGTTGGTGTAGTTCTAATCTCTGTATGGTATCCATCATCCTACCAGGTTAAGAGACTTGGAGGATCAGTTCCAAGGTCTGCAGACTTCGTCTTCTGTTGCAGTGCCAGCCTTGAAATTCAAGGTAACACTGACAAGTTGGATGGTTCTATTTCTGTCATTGATGGTCACCTGTCATTTTCTGTTCGACACAGAACAGAACCTACATATAATTCACATCTACAAACCAGAATCAAACTTAAAACATTTAGATTCATACTACCAGCTTTCTGATTAATGATACAAACCCACTGATTCAAATTACAAACCAGCAAATTAATACTACATACCTGCTGATTCAAACTACTACTTGTCCCTAGCAGCATCACAACCATATGGATATGCACAGGTTAATGAAGTGTACAGTCGTTGCTTTCTGTCATATTCTGTGTTTCCCACTTTTGAATTTATTGTATTTTGAGTGAAAAGTGAGGTGAACTCAAAGAAACAGAGTGATGCGATCACAGACTTTTTCAAATTAATCGTTGATATAACAGTGACACCTTGCGCTTGAACTTTTCCTTGAGGTAGGAGAATCCATGGTTGGCAGCCTTTTATGGAGGAGTGTCTTTGTTCTGTCATGTTGAATCCACCCTGTTCTATTTGCTGCAGGTTGAAAACTTCTTCTGCATGGGTTCTCCTTTGGCTGTTTTCTTGGCATTGCGAGGGATCCGGCCTGAAAACAATGGTCTGCAAGACCACATCCTCCCCACGTCTATCTGCAAACGCCTCTTCAATATATTCCATCCCACAGACCCTGTGGTGAGTTGCAGTGCCCACAATTGAGTGTGTCACTATTGTGCTCACATCACCATCGTCGGCACCTCTTTTAAATTTGATGCCTTACAGCTTGTGATAAAGAGATAATCCCTTTCAATGGTTACTACATAGGTCTTTGGTGCTTTTATAATATGACACCACAAAAGAATAAAACCCAAGTGATGCTGATTTACATTAAAACGAAATGTACAAAAAACATTTCTGAAAAGTAATGTTGTGAGAAATCTGCTGAAGAAGTTGTATCTGTTTGTTTGTTTCAGGCATACAGATTGGAGCCTCTTATCTTAAAACACTACAGTAACATTGCCCCTGTTCAAATCCACTGGTAAGTCATGAGGTTACATAGTATATAACAGATAATATGCTGCTTATGTATGAATTCTCTTGAAGATTTTGCAAAGTGGTAGAGACTGTGATGGCATTGTTTCACATCCACAGCTTCCGTCTCTCTTCCCGCTCATTTTAACTTAAGGCAAGCATTTTATGAACAATACAACTATAATGGCGCTCAGTAGAGCACATACCTCAGCCAAGGACCAATAGTTTCCTTGAATTCCATCAAGTCCCCTAAATATGCCAGATTTTTCCATGCAGTATTCCCGGTAAACCGCAACAACTATGTCACAGTGTTAAAGAAAGTGATTAAAAACAATTCCTGGATTGGCCCCTTTGTCTGTATCCATGCTAGAAGTTAATGGTAAATGGGTTCTTTCTTGGCCCATGTCCCATCTTTCCAACCAACGGATAGGGTTGAAAATGATAAGGGTATCATGAGCTGGTTTGATGTGATGTTACTCAACCTTGACTAAAACTACAGTATGCACACAGAAGGAGGACTACAGTATATGTGTCAGTGACCTGAGGTTGAGGTTGATGTTGATGTGATATGCAGGTACAACACCACCAGTCCGACGCCGTACGATCAGATCCGGCCCACTCTGTTCAACCCCCCAAAGGACACTGCATCTGTCTCAGACTCAGAGAGCATCCCCAGCCCCTGTACTTCCCCGCCCCAGGCCCGACGGCACTATGGAGAGTCTATTACCAGCCTGGGCAAGGCCAGCATCATGGGTGAGCACACAGAAAGTGCCTCAAAACGGCCTCCTCCACAGCTGCTGCTGTCATTTTAACACCAAGGCCCTATTTCCTCATTCTTGAACTCCTATCTCTAGACTAGAGCAGGTCGACCTCAGATATGTCAAAACTGAGGTTTCTCCGCTGGTGACGGCACGTTCATTAATCTGCCGCCTGTGGCGGGCGCTGCTTCCCCTGCTGATATGGTATAAATGGCAGTCAATGGGCAGCAAGCCTGGTCTAAACAAATCAATAGAAGCAATTAGCTTCTATCTGCTGAACTGACAACATGATATCACTTTTACTTTACGTATCAGATGGCGAGTGGAGGCTTAAAACTCTGTACTGGTCTCTTGCAACTGATGAAATATTTCATATTATATAGTTAATGTTCAACTGCTTTTCCTTATAAATATGTCCCTTTTATTGATCTCCTACTCTACATAATGTATGCGACTGTATGTGGAGACAACAGAATAACCACTTTCTTGAAACTCTTGAAAATTTATCAGAACCGTTATTGTCTAACCTTTACATCCTGTAGAGAGTCACAGGCTGGAGCCTACCCCAGCATGCATTAGGCAAGACGCCGGGTAAGAAAGATGGCTGTGTTTTACAGAAATAAAGCACACAGACAAACAACCATACACAGCTTCAGGCAATTAAGACTTAGACACAGGGACACAGGGAGAAGATTTTAACTACTGTACTGCTCTGGCCCAACTGTTATCTCTGCACAAAGCTTTTTAGCTCTCTTAGCTGTTACTCTGGATAAAATGACTTCACTACTCACTACATTTAGATCATTTTGTTTCAGAGAGCACTGACGTCATTGCAAAGGCAGCTAAGAATTTTCTGAAAGTGGTTAGTGTTGACATTATGAGAAATACACATCCATTTCCTCACTGAGAGTTTGATACTCTGATTGATTCCACCCTCATGTCTGAACAACATGAAATATGAAAGTACAATCAGAGACTGGTTAGCTGCTAGTGTGGCTCTATCTAAAGCTTACAAATAAACATGTTATTGCTATTTATTTAACTGGTATAAAAACTTAAATAAAAGAAGTTATTGCACCAGGCCAAGAAGTAGTCCAGCACATGATACCCAATAAAACTCCTGGCAGCACTACATCACACAGTGATGTAGAAGTGTACTCCAGGTTGTGTCAGTACCCAGTGACATCACTGGTGTGTGTGGTTACAAATAAAAAGGGAATGCTCTAGAACCTGAGCACCAGGGTCTTGTTTTCACTGTATATAAAAACTTCCTTACGTTGTACAAAAATTAAGCTAAAATATCCTGTATGCGGGTGGCGCCATCTTGCTCTTTTGACTAGAGCCTGACCGATATTATTGGCCAACTGATTTGAGCCTCTAAATGTGCATTTATGTTTACATTTTATGTAAACATAAATGTTTTTTATAAGTTCTATGTATTTGGTTGTATTTGTATTCTCAATTTATAGTTATTTATGATAAAGTTCACAGTATCCAGCGTCAATTGTCTTTGTCATAAAGGTTTGATAATGACATCTTAAAAATCATTGACAAATTAAGAAAATATGTATCCTGTGTGTGCAGTAGTGATTGTGGTGCTGTTTGCTTGTATCCCAGACCTGGCGAACCAGTTCATGGTGTTTCTCTAGGCTTATCAGCTCCTTAGAACTGTATGGAACACAATGTTAAAGGCAATGTACTGTATGTGTGAAATATTTGAAATGAATGAATAATGTGATGCATGCCCCTCAGGTGCTGCAAGTCTTGGGAAGGGAATAGGAGGAATCCTGTTTTCCCGCTTTTCCCGCTCTACCAGTCAGGTGGGTGGAGTGGAAGAGGAGCCATCAGACTGCGAGGGTGGAGCCTCTGAAATGGAAAGCGTGGCATCGGTAGAGGAAGGAGCAATGGTGGCAGACAGCGAAGAGAAGGTCAAACAAGTGGATGAGGAGAGTAGGGAGGTGGAGTCGGCCATGTCCCAGTCCACCTCAGCTGTCTTGGACAGCACCTCATGTAAGTACTCAGGTGAACTCACCTTTCGTGTGAGACAGGGTGAATCGTACCCAGGGCCTACTTGAACTGGGCTCCGGTCCCTTTCCTATACTGACATAGTGGATTAAAGGGGATTTCTAAAAACACATATCATAGATCCTTAAAGGGATAGTTCAGGGATTTTTAAGTGGGTTTGTATGAGTTACTTATGCATAGTTGATATGTTACCTCATGGAGATGGTGATCAGCGATGTCATTTGACGGAGTTTGGAGGGGAAATGGAAGTAGTGTAAGTCGGAGTCCCACTGTAGCAACTCCAAACTCTGTAAATGACATCGCTGATCACCATCTCCATAAGGTAGCATATTAACTATGCATAAGTAACTTATACAACCCCACTTCAAAATCACTAATCTATCCTTTTAAGGTCAAATAGTGAATCTCTACATTTTATGTTCTTAATTCAAGTTCTATATATTTGGTCGTATTATTATATGTTTTCTTCTTAATTAGCTATATGTAATAAAATTTATGGCTGAAATAAGTAAAATAATAAGCCTCAATTACATTTCCTTGTCATAAGGGTCTGGTCACAACATCTTAGCAATCATCACCAAATTTTTCTTCTTTATATACTGTATTTATATCTAAAATACAAATCTGCCACTATTCGTTTGCGGCGTAATCTATGTCTATATGAATGAGCCAACCCATATCAGCTGACCCTCCTCTCGACCATGATTGCCAGCCCTCAAACCAACACTTTTCTAAGCAGAAAACGCTACATATGCCTGCACTTTGTAAATGGCCAATATGCATGCTGTTAAGAGCTGTTCAGAAAAATCCACAGACTTCCTGAGAAGGTAAGCACTGCAGACGGTCTTTTTCTCTGTTTCAGTGGAATTGGAGAGACGCATTGATTTCGAGCTGCGGGAGGGTATGGTGGAGAGCCGCTATTGGTCAGCGGTAACCTCACACACAGCCTATTGGTGCTCTTATGATGTGGCTCTTTTTCTCCTCACCTTCATGTACAGACCACAAGAACCACCAGAACCTGCAGAAGACAACCCAGACAGCTCGTAACAGAAGGGCAAAGTTACACATGAAACTGCTGGGGTCAATTCATTTTCTATTCACATCTTCTGAAATCTAAACTGACCGACTTAATTCCTCATCCTCTAATTTTTTAATAATTCAGTGCTTCACACATTCATATGCTTTAAGCAATATTAATATAGCCACTCTAGTGACAAAATGAAAGCTCCCTGATCAGAGATTTTCACAGACACAAGAAGATTAAAGGAAAATATTCACAAGATATAAATGGGAGTCCATTTAGAGTCCATGTGAAATCCTCGCACCAAAGCATTTTTGCTCAGATATAAATCTATCACATGATTATAATGGTGACATTTACATAAAATAATATACTATTTGATATGTTATGAGTGTTGATTTGGGAAATCTAGAATATTGGAGGAGTAATTCTTATTTTTAATTATGTTAACTGTAGATGAATCTGTTCTTTTTTCTAATATCGTATTTCAACTTCATAAAAATGGATATCAAGAAACTGCAATCCAGTGGATAATTAGTGATTTCTTAATCGTTTGTTAATTGAAAGAAGATTTAAAGGTTTAAGATTAAACCCCACAATACTAACGTGCAGCACAACTTTTTGTTTTTGTTTTAACTTTGATGTTGGCAGAAATATATTTTCAAACATGAGGTTCAATAAAATAGCAAACTTCAAATGACTGTTATAATTAAAATAATTGAAAATGAATTGACCCAGTGCTGACACAATCACACACAAATCACTTACCTGTTCTACAACTCCCAGTTCACACACTCTAATCTGGACTGAGCGGACTGTGTCCAGAATGGGCCGTCCCTGAGGCCCTGTTTCTTGGTTGTATTTTCTGTGCAAAGCAGCTGGATTTATTCTGAGTCATCGGAGATCCTGCTGAGAATGTTATTTGTCTCTGCTGAGCTTTGACTGTCTTGAACTATAGCGACAGAGATGCCTCCAGTGCTTCCAGGTCTAACCTGGAGCTCATGGAAAATATGTTGAATAATTTTTCAGAAACTCATGCCTCACAAGAGAAGATAAAAAAACCACAAGTGATCATTGAAGGTTATTTACATAAAAGGCTAAAGGGACATATTTCCATTACAATTATTGAATCTTAAAACCCGAACATTTTACAGAAACAGTCAGTATCTGAGTTAGAGCAGCTTGAAGTTATTTCTGATGGTGGAGCATTTGAAAGACCTGCAGTTTATCACACTGCTTAAAACCCTAACACAGAAGGTGTAGCATTAGCAGAGTGGCAGCAGCTTCACCGCTCTGTCTATGTGCACACACCAACTATATTAATCCACCAAGGTGCTAGCTCACCAGGCTTTTCAAAGGAATGGGAGATGGCACTCTGATGGGTTTTTTTTCATGTGTTACGTCCAAAACACACCCATGATTGTGTAAGAGACTAAGTACAATTCTTCTGAACCATGCACCTGGTAGAGTGAACCGCCCACTGTTAAACTAGCAATAGTCGATTCAGACGTGTCTTTATGTATTTGCACCTGTGAGCTTAGATCGTTCAAATTTTGCCCCTGGTGTCTTGAGTGCATGCTAATATCCCGAACAGCACTCCAGACTGGGTCTGTATGATCAGACCAGGACACATTTAGTTTTATAGGCTACAAGACTTTTGCAGTGTGTGTCCTGTTCAAGGTGTCACTTCAGGAAGGGATCACTTCTTAAAACCACAACCTTTGGTGAAAAGAAACCACTTAATGGAGCTCAAATTCGACTCTCAAATCAACCCGTGGCATGTTTACTCCCACTGAAATGTCTAGTTGGCAAACCAACTAGGTGTTCTGCTCATTGATAGGTGACAGCCTGATGCTGACTATCACCTCAGTCCAATTTATTGCAAAAAATACTGCTCCTGTACATACTAATATTCTGTTGCTTGTTTTATTAAGGCAACTTCCCAAATCCTCACTCGTCTGTCAGACCAGTCAGCTCAGTAAAGCAAAAAGTAAATGATAAATGGACTGTATTTACATACCTTATCTAGTCTTACTAGAGCCCAACCAATATATCGGTTGGGTGAAACAACCAGCCGACATCATCCATTCACAGAAATATCGGTATCTGTTTGCAGATATGCGCTATATTTTACAGTATTTATTTATAGTAGGGTAAAATATCACGCCTCAATTATATTTGTTTATCATAAGTGTTCGAGGATGACAATAAAAAAAAAGTACATACATATATTTGCCAAAATATTGAGTTTTTACTCCCAAATATTGCCATTGGCCCCGAAAAATTCATATTGGTCGGGCTTTTAATGACCACTCAAAGTGCTTTACACTATGAATCACATTCACACACACTGTCATACAGCTCTTCTCTGTCACTCACACGTTTGCCATCAGGGGCAATTTGGGCTTTAGTGTCTTTAGTGAGCTCATCCTGTTTCATTGTCACCCTCTTTTTAACACTAAGAGGTGCTTGTCATATGTAACTTCCAGAAAAAGTTACATCAGAGAATATTTTTCACATTTGTTTATTATCTTTAAGCATTTCAATTTTTTAAGGAACTGAAATCACACTCAGACCCAAACGAAGCTTGATTTGATTACGTGCCATGTACATAGATTATGGGCTTTGATTTATTTCGGCTGAATGAAAAATTCAAGTCTGCCATAAATTAAGCTTCTATGTCAGTATTTTATACCTTTGTGTTCATTGTCGTGTTGTGATTCATCCTTACAGTCTTGTCTCTCTATTTGTTTTCCTCATATTTGATGTATGTATTTAAGTCTGAAGGAGGCGTAACTGTTGGAGATGAGGCCTCTGGACGCAGAACCAGTTACAGTTTCAGAAAACTTCCAGTTGCAAAGAAGAGAGGCCTTGACTCTGTACACTGAGGTTTCATTCTGACATTGACATGATGTTTGACAGCTCTGCCTCACAGAATGGTTATCCTGCTGTTGTTCAGCTCCTTCCCCTCTGGCCAACAACTACTTCATAGCTGAGTCTGCTGGTCTACACGTTATTCTAATGGTCAGGTATTAGAAGAAAAGTGCAAATCCAAAACCAACATTTCTTTTGAGTTCTGTTTAAATATAACTTTCTTTTTTGGGTTCATTCTTTGTGATTTTGTTTTTTAATCAAAAAGTGACTTTACTTCGTATATCTGAAAAAAGTCAGAGTGAAATATCTGGTGAATTTGTTCACAATCAGATTTTACAATCAGATTCTCCTTTAAAATGTATATTACCTCAGTATGGGCAGTGACTCGGATCATAGAGTAGGACAGATTTATGGATTTTTATACGATTTTTTGCATCAATGTGAAAATGTTCTTTCTTAAGAGGAGACATTCTTGTATGGTTAAATTATCTGTTTATCTCTGTGGCAGCATGTTTTAACTGATCAGCTTCTTTTAAAACACATGTCATGCTGCTTATAACTACATGTTTACAGTGGTAAAAAACCCTCAACATTGAGCCTGAATGTCAAGGTGAGAAAAATGATACTACTTAGGGTTAGAGAAAATACTGCTTTGTGTTAAATAGGAAAATGTCAATGATGGCTTCTAATGAGTCTTGACAGGAAGCCATGTACAAATATACATAATAAGTGCCACTCCTAGAGACTGGGTTACATTGTCATTACAAGTAATTTAGAATCACTGCTAGTGTTTGGTTGGTGGCAGAAAGTAACCCCACCCCCTTTGGACTTAATTTGTCCTTGTTTACATGTCCTTCATGGGATATCTCCTTCCTGTGGAGCACCCTTGGTATACAGTACCTTTAACTGTATCATATGTAAGCGACATCCTGTATGGTGATGTGATATGATGGATTCTCTTTTACCGCCATGGTCGGTGGCTAGAAGTTATTCCCCTCCAGTATAGTTGTAATTTCTGTCAATCGATGTAGGGGGGAATTCTGAATATCACTGACTCAGAAGTTTATTCACCAATTAATAAAGACTGTGATTGGACATGACAGTATTCTGTTTATCTGTTGTTGAAATGATTATGTGACATTTTGTCTCTCAGCTCATCAGACGTCAGCTGAGTGAAGGATACAAAATGAGTCCTTTGTCTGTTGTCATTCTCACACTTTCTGCCATAACTGTACCATTCCTACATGAAGATGATGATGATGATATGGTGCTTTACCTTGATAGAGTTTTAACCCCCCCTCCCCCTCCAAATAAAGGGAACCTCCACCCCATACACCACTCCCTGGTCTCAATTCATTCATTTAGTCTGATCTCATATGTTTTCTCCAGTTCTGGGTGGCTCATGCAAGACAGGCTTTTCATAGGAAGCCCTGTTTATGAAAGAACCCTCAGTCTTTGGAACCCTCTGCCTCTGCCATGACATTTTAGTAATCAAACCCCTACTATTGGTTTTATGTTGGTCCATAGAAATCATTATTATTCTTGTTCTGTGTTACATTTAATTCCCATGAGCTGGAATAAGCCAAAGCAAAACTTTGTGTAATAACTGAAAATGATGTGCGTTCGCTTCTAAAACCCTAATTATCGAAATTGGCCAAACACATGATATGCTGTTATTAAAATGCCTCTTGAATCACTAACATGCTAGGTGACAAACATTTTTGCTACTTAGCAGAAACTGAAAAACAGGAATGAGTAGAACCTTTTGAAATTTGGACTTTATCAACACAAAATTAACCAAATATCGCTATATTTAACTCATTCAGAGTTGACGAAAAAACATTGGTTCTTTGTTGCAGGTGATTATATGAACACACTAATATGGACAATAAATTCAATTTCTGTGAATACGTTCTTCTTAATATTAAACACTGTAGCTTTAAATCCTTTTGTTATTATTATGGCCAAAATCAAAAAGGTTCCAGGTTGTTAGGTGGATCAATTGTTATGTCATGTTGAACTGATGCAGTGTCCGAACCCGTCAACCTCACTACTGGGGTCCCTCAGGGCTCTGTTCTGGGCCCCATCCTCTTCTCTTTGTACACCAGGTCATTAGGCTCTGTCATTCACTCACATGGCTTTTCCTATCATAGCTACGCAGATGACACTGGACTCATGTAGTCCTTTCCACAATCTGAAACCCAGGTAGCAGCACAAATCTTTTGACCATATTGTAATGCAAGGAATTCCATCCATCCATTATCTCCCCCCTTTGATTCCTTTAAGGGTCGGGGGACTGGAGCCAATCCCAGCTGACATTGGGCGAGAGGTGGGGTTCTACAACCTGGACAGGTCGCCAACTAACCCCCAAGTACAAAAAAGCTCAACCTTCAATAAAAACCTGCAATCGTCTACACCTGTTTCCTTCTTACAGCTGGGATGTGTGTCATACAAATGATAATGTCATACAAATATGCCAGTTGTCTGCTTCATAGCAGCCAAACAAGAAATATATCACGCCAGAGATTTTGTTATGTTGCACTGATGCAAGTGAAAACTTGCAATTGTATAAAAATGTTTTAAACCTTATTTTTGGGCTTGGTCACCAAATGTTTAAAGGATGAGTAGGTGATAATTTCGAAAATCGCCGCAAAATCCGACTCGCATCCTTCAGACCTCCGTCCCAAGCACCTTGTCTCTGCCAGAACTGCCCTCAGACGTGGAAAGAAACTGCTGTGGGCAACTTCATGACCCCTGTGTCCAGGCTGCCACATATGGAGGTTTACTTTTTGCACACAGTGTTTTGTGCAATACCAATGTTTATTTATGGTCTGCAAAACCTGCTCTATATTGTTGGAATACAAATCTTTTAAAGGGCCCATATTATGCCCCCTTTTACACAAGTGACATTGGTTTTCAGGTGTGTGAACTACATGTCTTTGCCAGTCCATGTCAAAACACCTCAAGGATCAAGCCACACAGCACCCTGCTCTTTCTGTATAAACAGCCCTGTGAGACTATGGTCGATTCCAGTACTTTCCTGCTCACTCCTCGCCCCCCTCCCTTCGTGTTCCGCAAAGCTCCGCCTCGCTCCTCCCCGGGTCTGCTGCCATGACAACAGTCGCACGTAACAAGGCACATACACGACGTAGAGACCCGGGAAGCCCAGAACACGTTCTCGCCGGGAGCCGCGACCGACCGCCGGCAGCCGCGACCGAACGCCGGCAGCCGCAAGCCGCGACCGACCGCCGGCAGCCGCAAGCCGCGACCGACCGCCGGCAGCCGCAAGCCGCGACCGACCGCCGGCAGCCGCAAGCCGGGAGCCGCGACCGACCGCCGGCAGCCGCGACCTCCGCCGCAAGCCGGGAGCCGCGACCGACCGCCGGCAGCCGCAAGCCGGGAGCCGCGACCGACCGCCGGCAGCCGCGACCGAACGCCGGCAGCCGCGACCGGGAGCCGCGACTGGCCGCCGGGAGTCGCGACCGACCGCCGGCAGCCGCAAGCCGGGAGCCGCGATCTGTTTTTCCGCACTTCAAGGGGGGAGGTGCTGCTCAGGTTGGGGGTGTGGTCGCACCAGGAGCAGGAGTCAACTTACGTCACTTGACGCCCGGGCTGTGAATGGTTCGTTTACAGACCGTCTGCATGATCAACCCAAACCACGGATCAACGACTCATTGTTTTCTTTTCATTCTTCGTGGGCTGGCAGACACCCCAGATAACCAAATATACGTGGAGGCAGGCTGAAAAGGTGCCTGGAGCATAATATGACCCCTTTAATGTTCAAGGCCTCTTTACAAGCTGCACAAATAATTAGAACACAATGTGTCATGACACCTGTTTATTTTTTTGGAACATCATACAATATACCAAATATATATTATAATATTAGCATAAACAACATATGTACAACAATGAAGATACTGTCTGCACAGGGTTTCCTAGCTCTAGTGTCAAAGCAGGTCTATCGGCTGACGGGTCAGGCTGTGCAGTCGTCGACTCTTAGGCAGTGGTCCTGTAGAAAAAATATCACAATCAACATTACTGTAAAAGACTGACAACACTACAGCAGCATTATCTGCATTGAAAAACACATTTTTCTGTGTCACCTTTTGTGGGAGCCAAGTATATTTGATACCAGCCACTCTTTCATATATATTTGTGTTATGACTTTGTTTAGATAAATATTGAAGATCATAACAAGTAGTTCTGAGGTTCAGAATCTGTAAAAAAAAAAAATATTTAAAACAACCCACCTGGCATAAATGTTTACACTTTGGAATTTTTTACAACATTGCCATATAGATTTTAAAGCAGCTTTTGTACACAAGAAAGTTACCACTTCATGTTCAACCTACAGTATCATGAGCCGACTCACCTGGTCCTCTACTGACCTGCTTCTCTAGCTGTTGACAGGGATCGTCTGGTCGTTGCTCTGGTCCGTGGCAGACAACCTCCAGGTCCTGGAATTCTTCATGTACAACTTGCTGTATCTTGTATAAGAGAAAGGAGGTCAACTTAGTGAAATATTCATATTACCTTACATTGAACAGTACTTTTCATTTCATTTCCTGCCCATAGTCCGGACCTTAGTCTGGCAGCAGGGAGACGGTTTCTCTAGGGCCGAAGCTCAGCATCGCTCCACGACCTACCCCTCGGGCCCTACCCCCCCGGGACCTGCCCCTCATGCCCGGCGTTGTGGCATTTATTATTGCACACAGACTGCAACATGCACACCAACTGCTACTACAAGCCTCTAGCCTAGCACAACGGGCATTCTCACTACGCGCGCTCCACACACACACACACACATACACATACATACACACACACACACGTAACGCTACGTGCCATTCAGAGCGGATATAGATAAACAATCAAACAACATTTGTTCATAACGACAGGGCAGCTTTAGCTGTAGATACACACAAGCTGACGTAGCGTTAGCTAACTTACCTAGTGTCCAGCGAAGCTAACTGTGCGCTGCCTCCGGATGTTTGCTGACGCCGTGCAGGAGACTGGTCACGCGCCCGACTGTGTGGTGAACGAGCGGAGTGCGCGCAGGCAGGAGAAAGCTGGTTCAACCAATCACTCTCTCCGGTCAGAACTTTCCGATAGGTTGTTTTTTTTACAGTCCTGCCGCGGCCACAGATGACGGATTGTTCTCGTTTCACTGTCGGATCATTCAATGTAATATTCATCGCTATCGGTTTGTTACGAGGGTTTCAAGTAATATGACAGAAAGTGCTTCTCACAAAAAAACCCTACTCTACCTTTTTTTTTTCATATTTGACTTCACATTCTACACATTTTTTGACAGCCTGGGGCCAAAATGGCCTCTGAGAGGCTAGACTTGACAATAATGACTTATAAGGATATTTCATGTAACTGATTAACAAAACAATTATAAAAGTAGATAACTATTCCTATTTTTAACAGGTGCTTTAGTTTCTGTTTACCTTGCTTTTTTGAAGTGTTGGGGGTATTATTTTTTTCATTCCAGCAGTTCTTGTAATGGAAACATGGATGGCTTTGACGCTGACTCAGGAAGAAGTAGACCGTTGATGATTTAAGCATAAGTATTTATTATAGAACTCAATTTTGAGGAGATCTCTGGTTCCTACACAGATCAACAGGTGGACAGTGTATGGCCTCCCAAGATAATCTGCCTAAACCTGGTCCCTGTCGGTGTATTTAGCTCCCTGAGTAATGTCGTCATCTCACAAACAAAATGACTATCTCCATAGTAACACTCTGTATATGTCTGAGTAGGAGGAGAGAAATTCCTTGACAGTTCTTGTCAATTTTATTTCACAAAACCACAGCAATGCACTTTTATTTCAAATAATCATTCAAGAAACTAAGGGAAGAGTCAGTTATGTGATTGGCTGTCCACTCATTCAGACCAAAGCAACAGCCCATGACTGACAAACTAAAAATCGATGCACAGTAAGGGAATTGTAACCAGAAACACAATTCAAACAGAGTATATGTTAATACATGATCATATGAGAATTTGACACCACATGAATCAAAAATGTTATGATTATATATTTGTTTCATTTATTTATTCATGTGATTTCATAATGTTTTTAATAGTGAACAATTTGGCTATCCATTGTTAGATCAGTACACATTCACCACCCTCAGCTGGTGCCCTCCCCCGTAGTTAAAGTGCTAGTCAGCCCTGGCTCCGTTCACCAGACAGCTGGTGACTGTTCTCTGACTTTCAGCCTTTAACCACGTGCATGTCAACCTCTTGAAATGGGGTGGACTGTGGTGAGTTTGTGCCCTCAGAGCAAGGCAGGCTGATTGGTGTGCCGGGGTATAAATTCATGACAGGAACCTGTGTAATACTGACTAAAGTTAACAGACTACTAAACTACATTTGAACTAACAAGACATTTCCCCTGGACTAGCAACCACTGCAAGAGTCAAGAGTCCAGCCTTTGGGTGGAGAAGAGGACAATAACAGGTAGGCTAACCTCCAACCTTTTTTTATCATATAGTATAATCACATATCATGAAAAATCTTGTTTCATAAAGTGCTGTCTAAAAGCAACAGCTGAAAATATTTTACTTTCTACCGAAAGTATGTGAAATTCTTGAGAAGCTGTACCTGACAGTCTACAGTGGAATAACATTTGAATACAGGGCTTTTAATGGAACATTTTCACATGATAAACATTTTAATACTTACTAAAAAGACAAGATATTGCAAAATTTTATTCACCAGATTCTGCTGGTGCTGAAATAATCAGTTTAAATTAAAACATTTTTGAAATTACAAAAAATATGGTAAAAATGCAAATTGCAGTTTCCCAGACAAAAGGTGATGTGTTGAAGTGATTTGTAGAGCAACAAACCTTTAAGATGATAAGTTTACTGGGAAACATCCTTACAGTGGATAGCGACTAGTGTTTGTGTTTTACAAATGATTTCATCAGTAAAGGATAAAAAAAAAACTGTAAATGGTTCATTTTCTGTTGATTTTGGCAAATTATTTGAGCAAGATTTGTACCAGACAATGTTTTTATTGATCTCAAATCAAGTCCACATAAATCCTCTGTAAAAAAATACTCTCTACATCTTCAAGACAATGGTCTGAGATTAAACATTTACATTGTCTGAATATTAGTCCAGTGTCTAAACAAGCGTAACAAGCACAAGTCATGTCCATCCATCACATTTGTAGGACACAGGAACACAATGAATATTCAGTCTGCCATCAACAAAGAGGTCTTCATTCCTCGTGATGAGCGGATGCTGGTGGCAGTGGAGGTGTGGAGGAGGAAGAGGAAGAGGATGTCCTTTCTACTGAATGGAGCCAAAACAGACTACGTGACATTCATCTGTGTGTCAGGTATAGTCTGACTTAATTTCTTTAGTCATGGAACATAAGCATTCATAATATGTAATTTTCACAATTAAAAAACCTGTGTGTGTACACATTAACTTGACAATGCATGGACAGACTTCAGTGTATCTCCGGATACACTTCCAGCTTAGTGGGTTACACTGCTGACTTTGGCACAGAAGCTGGGGTTTGATTCCAGGTCATTTCAGTGTGGGCCCTTTGGCAAGGCCCTTAATGCTACCTGCCTCGATAATAAGATGAATGTAATGGAAAAAATTAGATCTCGATGATGACGTCACTATGATTAGGCATTATTGTAATGTAAAAAAGTGCCTGATATAGGTATATTAGAGTATATTGTGTATGCAGGGCACGTGTAGAGTATGCGTTGCCCCTATGATGCTATTCATTATTAGTTATTTTGTGTCAAAGATGTTTGTAGAGTGAACATGGCTTGAATTCAATTATAGATTGCTGCAGAATTAGCAAATATTTAAGCTGTTAAGTGCTATTATTAAACCAGATTTGAAGCTTTGAGTTACTTCAGGCAGAGAACAGAAGTCATGCTCATGTAAGATTCATTTTGTGTTAGAAATTGGTCCCTTCACTTTTTGAACACTCTCTTGCAACTTGTAATTCAGACTGCCAAGTAGACTTTTTGTCCTCCTCATACGATAGTGATCAAAACCTTTGCTGCTGTTGGCCTAATAAATTTCTAATCCTCATGTGTGTGATGCTTAGATTTTTGTAGAGCCCCCTCAAGAAGTGGGATCTTCATCATCAAGTATAACTGTATGACGATTTACTATACATTGTCAGTAATCTGATTTAGTCCTAGACCTTGTGTCTCAGACTAAATGGTGACAAAAGTCTAATTAAAATTCCTAAGTAAAGCTTTTCCACTGTCTTTAACTATTAATTAATCTGTTTTTTTACTTTGAAAAGTATGAATACTTTTTGTAATGATGCCATTTTTTGTACATGATCTGTTTACATAGTGACTAAAAAAAGGCCACATCAGCTCCTCATCACAAAGGTGAAGCAATTTTGTGGCTCCTCCTCCTTCACCAGGAGGTCCCAGTGGACAGTGGAGCAGCTCAGACAGGTCAATGGCATCAACCCCAACAAGGTCAGTAGCACCCAGACATGATCTTCTCACCAGAAAAGTCCAATAGAAGTGTTTTGTATCTTGGACAGTCCACTGCCACATCGGATCAGGGATTTGTCTTGGTATTCATCAGAACTGGTATAACACTGGGTATACTGTGATGACTCCCTCCCAATCCTCATACACGCCTGTCTTATGGTGCGTAGTTTGGTCACAAGCAAACATTTGTGCTGATTTTTGTCATTCTTGCGAAAGTTTGCCTGTTCAATTCCTTTCACTTTCTCCGACAAACCTCATCTGAACAAACACACGCAGACAAAAACACAAACACATGCAGGTAAACATGAATTGTCGAAGGAAAAAAAGGCAGACAGGAGTGCCGCTGGGAAGCTACACAAAGTGGTTGTGCTAACTTGGGCTAACTAGCTAGCTACTGTCCGACTTCCTCGTTCACTTTCTGCCGAGCCCTCTCCTTCTTCATCCGGTCATGATGAAAATATCAACCCAGTCTGGCTGCACACACACACAGCGACAGTAGTGATCCTCCATTCCTGATACAATAACAGGACGTCTGACGACAGGTGACTGAGGCTGATTTTAGAGTAGAGCAGGTCCCCAGTCAGTATAAGTTTGGTTTTCCTTATAAAGTGCTCAGTGAGTGTATACTGTTGTCCTGTAGCCTGCTCTTCACTCTTCCAGGACAGTCCAGAGTTTGACCTGGTGTTTGACAATGCTGTGGACCAGTGGGTAGCCAGCTCCTCAGCAGAGAAGTGTATCTTTGTCCAGATCCTGTACCACGCGTGCCAGACCTACTGGATGGGAAAAAAAGGGAGTCTGGTGAAGGCTGGGAAGCTGGGCAGGGTGGGCAAGATGGGCAGCAAAGGGGGAGCATGTCAGGGCGCTCACGATGACATCAGAGCCGGTCCTAATGACTCCTCACCAGGCTCTGCATCCAGAAACCCGAAAGCCAGACGGAAGAGCTATGTTTCTCCCAAACAGACAGAGTTTATCAACTGCCAGTCCAAACTCACAGGAGGTAGTGTAACATGATCAGTCACGTTTATGATACATGTTTAGTACATATTTGAATGACCCCAGTTGTGGGCTTGTTCTTTCAGATGCCTGCACCATGAATCTAGTCATCTACCACTGCAAAGCCTTCTTGAACCGTATGAAGAAAATGATGGTTGCAAACCAAAGTGGATCACTAGGTGAAGGTAAGGCTGGGATCACAGGAACAATAAAAAGCATTGGATCAGCTGCTTGTCATTTATACAGTATTATGACAAATAATTAACTAATTCATATAAGCAGTAGATCTGATCACTTATGTTACTGGAAACAAATGTTCAATGCATTACTACACTTTATGATGTCATTTTCTGGCTTTATATTGAGGTCATGATATCATCAGTTCTACCATATAATCAAAAATGATTTTTTGATTTAAATAAGCTTTAGGTTATGTCTATAGTCCTACATAGGATGCAGAGATACCTTTAAAATGCATTTTTTGAAATATGCATTATGACATTTTCTGACTTCATCATATCAATTATATGATAGGGAATACTTTTCTAATCAATAAAAGCTTTAGATTGTAATTTTATTATTTGTCGCTTTATCTTGGAAAATTTGTTTTTTGGACCATATTATTGCTGATCTTGACCTATGACCTATTCTCCCAACTTGAATGATGAGACTATAGACTGTATATGAAGATGGGCATAGTCAAATGAAGCCAATGCAGAAGTGCCTGAAGCCAATATTCTCTGGAATCACCAGCAGAGGGCAACTCACTGGTTTGAAAAAATAAGTCTTTGAGAAAATGACCTTACTTCTGACATCACATTAAATTACATTGATTAAGCAGACGCTTTTGTCCAAAGGGTTAGGGAAAATATTACCCACTAAGTGCAAGAATCAAGAGAGTACATAGACATAAAAAAAGGCAAAATCAGCTTCTAGTGCTCCATTCTGTTTTTTATTTTGTACTTATTTATTTTTCGAGGAGTTAGGTTCAGTCTTAACAGGTGAGTTTTCAGTCTGCGACGAAAACAATGAAGGGTTCTGTTGTCCTGATGTCTATGGGGGAGCTAGTTCCACCATTGAGGAACCAGGATAGAAAACAGATGGGATTTGGTTGAGCGGTGGCTGTCCGCCCCTCGCAGTGAGGGAGTAGCAAGCAGTTTGGCAGTAGCAGAGTGGAGTGGATGAGCTGGAGTGTAAGGTTTGACCATCTCCATCAGAGCCATTTGTAGCATGGTAGGCAAGTACCAGTGACTTGAATCTAATTAGAGCCACCACCAGAAGCCAGTGCAGGGTGCAGAGGAGTGGTGTATTGAGGGAAAACTTGGGAAGGTTGAAGACCAACCAGGCCGCTACATTCTTGATGAGTTGCAAAGGTCAGATGGCACATGTTGGCAGACCAGCTAGGAGGGAGTTGCTGTAGTTGAGGCGCGAGACAACAAGAGACTGCACCAATATCAGCGTCACCTTCTCTGTAAGGAATGGACTTATCCTCCTGATGTTTTGGAGGCCGAAGACTGCAGGAGCGATGTTAGCGGCGAAGGACAGCTGGTCTTGAGTCACACCCAGGTTCCTTGCAGCTTCAGCTGGGATCACCACAGAGTTCTCGATGGTGATGGAGAGGTCGTTGATGGGTGACACCTTCCCTGGAAGGAAAAGCATCAGTCTTGCCCAGATTGAGCTTCAGGTGATGAGTCGACATCCACTGAGAAATGGCAGCCAGACATGCAGATATTTGTGCTGCCACCTGGGTTTGGGATTGTGGAAAAGACCAAATGAGTTGGGTGTCATCTGCATAGCTATGGTAGGAAAAGCCATGGGAGTGAATAACAGAGCCGAGCGACTTGGTGTATACAGAGAAGAGGACCAGACCCAGAACAGAGCCCTTAGGGACCCTAGTAGTGAGGATGCAGGGTTCAGATACAGATCCTCTCCAAGTAACACTGTAAATGCGATCCTTGAGTTAGGATGCAAACAGGGAGAGTGCCGAGCCTGAGACTCCTATTTCTTGTGGAGAGGAAGATCTGGTGATTCACTGTATCAAAAAGAGAGGTCGAGCAGGATGACAACAGAGGAGAGGGAAGCTGTTTGGGCTGTGTAAAGTTCCTCTGTGACAGCTAGGAGGGCAGTCTCTGTTGAGCACTCTGACTTGAATCCAGACTGGTGGGGTCGAGGAGGTTGTTCTTTTGGAGATATGCAGAAAGTTGGGTGAAGATGGCATGTTCTAGTGGTCTTGGAATCACAATAGAATTAAACTTAGAATTAGTCTGCATAGGCAATAAAATAAGGATTCTGAAAGGAATACTAATTAGTACTCAACTTAGAATCGGTTTGCATGTACAACAGACAGAGCCAATTTCAGAAAGTAAATATACTCAGCTAATACTAGCAGTCCTTGAGGTAATATATCCCAGTAGTCAAGATGCACACTTGATTTATAACGTCAGCAAACATTTTCTTACGGAGATTATGGTCTCAATCGCTAGTTTCAAGTCTTCTTCAATACAGCATGTACACTGTATACATTGGACAGAGCGTGATTGACAGCTGGTCCGTCCAATCGGTTCATGGTTGCAGCAGTAGGTGGCCGCAAAGTGGATGAGCTCTCAGTCAGACCCACCCCAACTATATTTCCGGTTGCAAAAACACCCACATAGCGCTGTTCAAATGCAAAACTCATGGCCTAAAAACGTCTGTTTTAGTTCGGATTCTGGCCGTAGCATTGTAGACTTGCTGTTAGTTTCCTATAGAACTTTTAGGTAAACCAATAAAACGGGATGAACAATAGTCTAAACGGCAAGTAAGAGAGAGAATCAGCAATTCAGCATCTGCAGGACAGAGACAATGTCTAACTTTATCTGTTTACTAAGAGAACCACAGTGTACGGCTTTTCTTTTGCTACTTTGGGCCTTGCTACTTTTGAGCATGCAGTGCATTTGGGGGTCGTTTGGCAAAACAAAGATGTACAATTATTGTGTCATCTTCTTAAAAATAGTGGGTTTGTGGTTAATGTTTCCCAGCGTGAGCACTTACAATGGAAATGAAACTGGGCCGAGAACACTTCCTTGAGGAATACCATGTTTAATAGCATAACTCTCAAAAAAACCCAACAACACCCAGGCAAAAACTATTTAAATAAAGCTGAAACTAAGCTAATACCCAATCAGATAATTAAAATTAAAATGTTAAAGAAGGACAGCCACATTATATGCATCCACAATGACGTTCAGGTTATTTGCATGTTTCGTTTCTCTGTGCTGTTGTTCGCTCACTAACCCGATTTCCAGAGAGCGTTTCTAAATTGGTGGAATGCACAAGCTGTTAATTAAAAAACATCATTTTCACTCAAAGAAGGTAAATACGAGCGTTAAATACCAGGGCCCAATTTCACTGTTTCACCTGGCAGCAACAGCACTAAATGTCTGGTTATGGTTTCAGGGTTTTATTAATGACATGAAATTAACTGAGTTTGTATATTGCTTTACAAGTCTTCAGGAGCATTCAGCACTTTTCTAATACTCACACCGATGGTACATCATCAAATAAAATTTGGGGTTCAGTATCAAGGACCAAGGACAGATGCAGACTGGAGGAGCTGGGGACCAAACCACTGATTAGTTATTCTTACTCCTGAGCCACAGCTGCCTTGGATGACTGATTCATGAAAGAATGAAAGTGAAACTGGAACCATTCATAGTCACTGGATGGTGGAGGTGGGCTCTGGCTTATTCTGTGTGAGGCTTCAGAGTACCTGACAATCTTCCACCTCCTGTATATCTGCAAGACCTCACCATTCCTTTTCCTTCCCTTTCACCAATGGGGTCAGACCACTATCCCACTGATGTTGCAATGATGTTGTGTCTTTGCAACAATGCAAATATTTCCAACAATCAATCTCCTCTAAACACTACTGTGAAATAAATTTTGTAAAGTCAGGGCCCAGTTATTTTTTAATTCCATGTGGTGTAGTTAATGCAGAATGTTAGCAGGGCAGCAGCTTCAGTCCTCTGTCCCTTTGCACACAGGATTGGTTCAGGTACACTGCTGCTGTGTAGGTCATCTGCGTTCTGGCAGAACTCATCACAATCATTGTAGTACACTGCACACACAAAATGCACAAAGATAGTCCAGTCAGGACCACTATAGTCAAAATGAATTCATATCAGTAATCGCAATAAGTTGTATTTGGCAGTATGGCTCTGTCATGGGACATCCCTGCCCTTCCACATGCATACGTGGAAAGCCTGAGGTAGGGAGAGCACACCTCCTTACAATTCCATGAGCCTTAATGGAATGTGAGACAGGGAGAGCAGCAGTTAAAGTACCCCAGCACAGAACAGAGCAGGCATCAATGACAACACAGGACATTGATTAAGTCAGACACAGTATGAAAAGGAGATGATGGGGTAGTGACGGGTTTTGAAGTGGCTTGCAATGAAAGCAGGAAGAATAGGCAGGCTATAGCAGCTTAAATAGAGCATGTTATATGAGCTTTGCCAATTGAATGCATAGAAGAGGATCAGCTGAGCCGTCAGCTGATGTGTGAATAGAGATCTCTACGATCAGCTGATGCACTGGATTGTGGCTGAGTTTTACATCACAGCTGCCTGAACGACAATTGCTCATCATTTGAAGGATATAAATACACTTTGGTTGGTGTTAATGTAAGAGAGGTGTGAGGGAACTAAAAGCGTTGTTCTGTGAAGACAGCTGGATCCCCAGCTGGAACCCTGGATCCTCCAGTCCGTGTGCTGTAGTGTCCTTGGGCAAAACACGTAACTCTAAGTTGCCCGTGATGGCTGGCAGTGTATGAATGATGTGTGATAGGTAAAGTGCTGTATAAATGTGTGTAAAAGCGCTTTGAGTGGTCGTTAAGACTAGAAAAACGCTATATAAATACAGTCCATTTACCATGTACCTGTGGTAAAGAAGCTGCTTGGTGAAGTTGATGGTCAAGCAACACTACCACCTTTCTTCACTCAGCAGGAAGAATGCTTTGCTCTCTGTATCCTCTTTCCCAGGACCTCCTGTCACCAGTTTCTTCCTTACCTTTGTTGTAGACCACCACGACCAATCAGGTCATATTATCCTGGTCCTTGTGTCAAGTTGGGTCATTTGCCTTTCAGTCTTTTTGTCTATTGTCCCCTCTCTGCTGCAGAAGAAAGGCCTCTCTGTGATGTGGCGGTCAGATGAGAGGACACTTTGTTTATTTCGGGGAGGTGGATACAATAGCCGCTCTTTAGGATGCCTGGGGGCTCTGAGACTGAGGGAGCCCAGCGCACCATTGAACCCGCTGATAGAAGGAAGTGTACTGGGTGGGAGATGTGCCAGTCAGCAAAGCACAAGTTACATTTTTGCAGCACTTCAAGCTTAACCTTATTCAACCTGTTTCAAGTGGTGTTATTGGTAATGATGTTTCTGTGAGTCTTATTGGGGTATTTATACAATGTGTTGGTAGATTTGTCATCCGCCCTGAAAATTGTCAAGTGGATAAGAAGCAAAGTCACCTGTATCGGTTTAGCTCTTGAGGTGGCTGATGGGATTGTGTGAAGCTCACCAATAGCTACATTTATTCCTTTGCTTTTCCCATGCAAATCACAGCATACATTTGGAAGATGAAATGTTTCTGAAAACATATTTTTCTGCTTTGGTACAGTATCACTTTGTGTCTTGTCTTTGCAGTCAGGTTTCAGTCTTAATTCCCATCTTAAGACTGTGCCACTCCTCAGAAATATGTAACTGAATCTGCAGCAGAGATTTTGCAAGTTGTCAACCAAGTTGAAACAGATGTTCAAGTAACAGCTGCACACCTTAAGATCTGTCATAACTGTCCGACTGTCTGAACACACACCATCCTGGCTGATCTGTGATCAGTTCACACTTGGAAGTCATCACTCTCAGTCCATCCTATTTGCAGACCTTTCCTCTTATATTGTGTGTGTGTGTGTGTGTGTGTGTGTGTGTGTGTGTGTGTGTGTGTGAGAATAGGGCAGCGTGTTACGGGCAGCACTATGGGTAATGTAGTCCAGAGGATGAATTTGGCTCTGGGAGAGCGTGGAGACAAACTGACTCGTGCTGAGGACAAGACTGTGGAACTGATGCACAAAGCTCAGCAGTTTGCAGACACTGCTCACAAGGTGATGTAAACATACAGCTACTTGTACAACACACACTTTTTCTTCACTACTGCTAGAATTCATTTTTTTTTTAATATGTATGGGCTTTTATCATAACAAACATGTTTCAAGTGGTTCTATTTTTCCCATGAAGCTGGCCCTGAAGTATTCAAAGTAACGTCTGTTGGAGGATGAGGATGAATTCTACAGGATGAAGATGAATCTTGTAACATGGACACTAACGCTGTCTGATGCAGTCTGGGCTCTGCGTGTGTGTGAAGATACAACAGGAGTTAAGTACCCCCTGGTGCCATACGTGGGAAAAGTATTAATGCTTGGCCATGAGTTAATAAAGCCTGGCCACGAGTTAGTAATGCGTTGGAACTAGATAATTAAGTCGTGGCCATGCCTTAATAACTCGTCGGAATGAGATAATTGAGTTGTGGCTGCGCCTTAATAACTCGTGGGAACGAGATAATTAAATCTTGGCCACACCGGTTAATTCAAGTTCCAGATGCAGGGGATGGTTGTCTGTTTTGGAGTGATGCTGTTTATGAAGTTTGTGAGGAATAAAGGCAAATATACTTTTATATTCAAGAGTATAAAGCACTTAAACAATAATCGTTGTAAGTCACACCTGTTATTATGCTGTGCTACTGCTATGCAATATTACGGCAATAATAAGGCTATCAAGGGGCCGGAGTTTATCGAAATTAATTCACATTTGTCTATGTTTGCAAGCAGCTATAGCAAAAATGAACAGTCTCTCCATAGGAGATGACTTACAATAATTATCTTGTAACCACGCGTTATTAATTCTTGGCCACGACTTAATTATCTCGTTCCCATGAGTTATTAATGCGTGGCCACGACTTAATTATCTCGTTCCCATGCATTACTAACTTGTGGCCACGCATTCATATTTTTCCCACGTATGTCACCAGGGGGGGTCTGTAGAAAACTGACTCTCAGTCCCTAAACTGCTTCTTATAAAACTGAGTGCAGCAGAGACAACTAAATGCTCTGTGATTTTAATCTTTGCTTCACACCTCTGCTCTTTGAGCTGAGGATCATTTGCACTGTGTTCAGTGTTAATAATTTTTCTTGTTAGAAATAGAATCTCTTCATAAAAAAAATGAAGCTGCTGTTTGTTTTGTGTATAATAAGTTCTAAACATCCGTGAAAATAATTTTCTGAATTGTTATTACCTGCTTTACTTGAGATGTGAGCTAAATGTCGTACTGAGCAACATATCTTACTGACATGTCTTACGGGTTTGGACTTCATTGGATTTAATCACACTAAATGTTTGATTTGACATTACTCTGCAATTTTCAAAACAACCTGTTGCTGTCCTTTTTTTTCCTGATATATGTATGTCTGTTTTTGTGCAGTGTACTGTGCCGTGTCATATTGTCAAACGTGTTGTCCTCTATGTTTAAATTGATGTCCTGAATTGCCATTCAGGCTATTTTATGTTTTGTGTGCTGTACAGTGTCGCCTGGTCTGTGCAAATCATCAAGTTTGTGTTGGAGTCTGTGTGGATCAATATTTTTCATTGAGAGGAGTTCCATAGTCAGCAGTTAGAGTGATGCTGTGTAGAAAAGTGAGGTGGAAACTTCATGAGTAAGACCAACAGCAAGTGTTGTATTTGTTGCTGGAAGCTAAAACACATTTGATCATGGAATACATCCTAACAAAACTTCTCTCTTCTGTTTTGTTTATTGCTTTGGGGTAAATTTTAATGTTTGAAATGTAAATGTTTTTTACTCTCCTCCAGGATATTGGCTGTTCAGCTATTGACCACCAGGTGGTATTCAAACTGCAGAAAAGCAGCTGACAAACAGCTGAAATGTAACTGATGAAGTTTCTGTTAAATTTTTTGATGAAAAACTGAAACCTTTCAGACTAAATGTTCATTGTAATTGTTATTAATTATTCTTTGGTCTCAGGCAATAAAATCTTTCAAAATTGTGACTTGTATTTTATTTTAACAGGTTTAATATGTCAGGCTTGACACATTAGTTGCCAGGTTACAAATGATGATCTAGTAAAACAGCAGCACTGAAGTCAGGCTAAAGAGTAAGTGGAATTACAAACATTTTCTAATTTCAAAAGTCCCTTTATATAATCTGCAGTTGTATGCAAAAGTTTGGCCATCCCAATAAATATTAATAACCATTCATTTACATTTCATCAACTCGAAAAGTAAGTTACTGGGGAAAAAGTGAGGAAAAAAGTCAGGATCGATCTGATAATTAACGAATCATAAATAAGGAGCACCTGAATAACTCTTAGGACCACATAGTAGATAAAGATAAGTTACCAGAGATCAAGCTGGGTCTGTATAACTGAATCATTAGGTCATGAATAGTTTATAATTATATTCGTAATGACAACTCTCTGTAGGCTGTTCCTAAATGGTAAACTGTATTTATATTGGACTTTTCTAGTCTTATCGACAACTGAAAGCACTTTACAGTACAAATCACATTCACACAGGAAAATATACCATACACATGCGAAACAGGAATTGTTTGTCACTGTCACGATGGACGTCAATAAGAAGCTGTGTTCAATATATTGCGGGATATTCTTTGAGTGGACGCTCTGTATTGTGTGCAGAGAGAAATAACTTCAAGCCTTAATATGTGGTTCCGCATTCAAGCTCCAGTTGGTAGGATTTGTAAAAATCATTTTTGTCATATTTGCTGAAACTGTCACTAAAGCCTGGTAGTAATATGTGAGACAGATCATATATTACAGAATCTACTTCATCTGGCAACCCCTACTGCCTTAAATGCCACTTGCAAGATCCACTGCGCCCAAAGGAAAATCTCCAATCACAAGCCAGGGGCGTCTTTTATTTTATTTCCAATTTTATGTAGCACTCTGTGACCATACCATATGCTACTGTGGTGTTGTAATCAGGCTGCTAGTTGCTTGGTTCACAGTGCTGTGGTTAGTGTTTATATTGCATAGTGGCTGAAAATATTTTTAGTGTCCAAGCAGTCATCAGTTTTGAGAGATTTCCAGACGTGTGTGTGCCGTTGCCTGTGGTCTCGGGGCTAAATGCTCCCCCATCAGTGTCGTACTGTTTAGTTAGCATCACCATTTATCACCAAACGTAGCATCCCGTGCTATGCTAAATGCTAAGTATGTGTCGATATTCCCAGCTGTGGCTACAGTCACATCCGCGTTCTTAATTTGCAAATACAAACATCACTTACCTATTTATTCATCACTGTAGTGTAGTCTGTCAAATTATTTATATTTATATGTGAGCGTAATGAGTGTGTGAGAGTGACTGAGCAAATGTGACGTGAAGCAAAGCTAACTGTAGCAGTACATTGACAGTAGTAGATGTACAGGGCCGGTTATTGTCTTTAGCGTCTCCAGATAAAGCTAAAGTTCCCGCGTGTTGTCTATACACTGTTGTTCACTGTGTAGAAAGTGAACAACCTTGGCCATGGAGGAAAGTACAATCCACAAGCAGGGTATGCTTTGAACAGCATGTAATTACACATTTTGTTCGACTATGATAATCATGACAACAAATTCCAGTTTTACAATTTGTGGCAAGTTGGTTACATGCAGCATATAAAGTTTATTCCCCTCATAGTATTTCTGTCATGATTCTGCCCCCATGACCTTTGTTGACTCTTTAAGTCTTTTTGTTTTCTTCATGGACAGTTATTCTTGGTTTAATTAACTCTTGAGGATTTTGATTTGATAATTACCCTGGTTGTACTTTTCCGTGTGTATCAGTTATATTAGTTTCTTGATCCCTTGTCGTTGTTTCCTGTTTTATTTTGAAGTCCCTTTCCTTGTGTTGCTTCACTTCCTTTCCCGTGTCTTGTTTCTGGTGTTTTTGCTTTTCCTGTGTCTCCTGCCCCTGTGATTGTCTGCACCTGTTCCTAATGTGTCTCACCTGTGTTTAATTTGCCCTGTTACCTTGTGTCTATTTAGTCTCTGTGCTTCCCTTTGTCTGTTGATTCTCCCCTTTGTCTGTTAGTGTTTTCGGATTCCTGTTTGTTGCCTTTGTGGCGATTGTTCTGTTATTCCTTTTCTACATCTGTGGACACCCTTTGTTGGATTTTGGTTTTCGTTTAACTTTGGAAATTTGTAAGTTTGTTTTGTTTTCTATTTATGAAATCATCACTTTATATGCACTTTGCATTTGGGTCCTGCTTCTTGCATAAACGTGACAATTTCTAATTGTGATCAATTTGTAAGGAGGAATATTTTTTAGACATAATACTTTTTATTAAAAATAATGTAAAAAGTTTCCTCAGAATTTGCAGGTTAGCTGCAGAGCTGGAGTCCTTCTATAATCACATTCTGATGTACTGTACGCCAGCAAGCGCTTCAGCATCAGGCCTTCAGTCTATGAAGCCAGAATCTTAGTGGCAGGCTCAGACTACAACCACCATGTCCACATACCACCCAAAAGAAGACTTGACGGCTCTATACATGTAAAAAAACAAAAAAAACAACAACCACAAAATAAGTAAATATTGATGGCTGGTTTGTTTTTCTTACATTCTTATTTTCTATTTAGTAGATATATAGGTGTTAGAAGATGAAAAGTATTATTTTATGGCCTTGGATTAGCATCCAGATGAATCAGGAAACAAATCCTGCAACTATGTTCAAACATTACATTTGAAGATCCAAATACATAAATATACAATACACCTTGTATTTTATTCATGTAGAAGAGGGCGAAGGTCTGGGTGGTGATAAAGCCACCACCCGGACCCTGGATCCCTTTCTCCTTCATGTTGCTTCCTAGCACGGCTGAGAATCACCATTGAGACTGGAGTTAAAACATTCCCAACGCTGATCTAGGCACTACCTACTCTCGGAGAGCTGGGTATATTCGTGCAGGTGAGCAAGAGAGAGAAGTTGGACCGGGAGCTCTCCAGTGAGTCATGGCAGGAGGTCCGGAAAGCAAGAAAAGGAGACGTGTCCCTGTCAGAAGCAGATTTGCAGACTCTAATGTAGGACCTAGAGAGGATAGTAAATATGCGCAGGTATTAAGGTATTATATTCAAGTATAACGACAGTCACAACCTTACCACGTAATGTCTTTCTCTTTGGTTGGTGGTTTTGAGGCTACTTAGTGCATCTCCCCCAGAGAGTGTTAAAAGTCACAACACTCCTACAATAAAGAAGGGGCTGGGTACACTTTTGGAACCAGCTGGGGTTTTGGAAATTTGAAAAGTTCACTTTGTTCTACTATCTTTGTTCAATAGTTCTTATATCCTTGACATGTTTGTCAAGTCTGCATACAGGTGTGATATGCAATTTAAAGAGAGGTCAAACAACACGGAGCGGTGTTTTGAGAGGAGGAAGAATTCTTTAAGGGGACAAGTGGAAATAATGTACAGAAATAATGTTACCATATGTCTAATGTAGAGATTGTAAGTTACAATGTAAAAGGCCATTTTCACCCTGTGAAGGAAGAAAAAGATATTGGGACAGCTAAAAAAATACAAATGCTCATTAAAGGTGGGGTAGGCATTTTTAGTGAGAAGCACTTTCTGTCATATTACTTGAAACTCTTGTAACATACCGATAGCGATTAATACATTGAATGATCCGACACTGAAACGAAAACCATCCCTCATCTGTGGCCCCGGCAGGAGTGTAAAAACCACGACCAATCAGGGAGTTCGGTCCGAAGACAGTGATTGGATGAACCGGCTTTCTCCTGCCTGTGCGCACTCCGCTCGTTCACCACACAGTCGAGACAAAGGGAAGCACAGAGACACAATACACACAAGGAGGGCAGGGCAAAGGTGAGACACATTAGGAACAGGTGCATACAATCACAGGGGCAGGAGAAACAGGCATAGTAAAGTGAACAGACACGAGACAGGGAAACAGGAAGTGCAGAAACACAAGGAACTAATACAAAATAAAACAGGAACCAAGGGATCAAGAAACCAATACACCCAACACACAAGGAAAAAAGCACAACCAGGGAACAACCAAATCAACATCAAACAAGCGTCCATGAAGAAAACAAATAGACTTAAACAGTCAACAAAAAGTCATGGGGCAGAATCATGACAATACCAGGTACAGCAAGAAGTCCAGGACCTGGAGGTTGTCTGCCACGAAACGGAGCACTGTGACCAGACGATTCCCGTCAACAGCTAGAGAAGCAGGTCAGCAGAGGACCAGGGGCCTCATTAATAAACGGAAACGTGCGTACGCCACTTCCCACGCAAAGGTTATGATCTATAAAAAACTAACTTGACGGGAGAATTAGCAAATTCTGAAATGTGTGTACAGCGTACGCACATTCTGGAGACAAGGGGAATAAGCGACACAGACGGTGAGGTCGTGAACTGAAGTCAGAGAAAGTAAATGTGAGAAGAATGATTAGAAGTATTGATGCCTCACACATTTAATTTCACTCCATATCAATTTGCAGCAATATCCGGTTTCCCAAATGTAATCGGTGCAATTGACTGCACTCATATTGCTATAAGGGCTCCCTCTTAACAAATTTGTTTATGTGAATCGAAAGCATGTGCATTCTATTAATGTGCAAGTCATATGTGACTCGAACATGACCCTCACAAATATTGTTGCACACTAGCCTGGCTCAACACATGATTCCTTTATCCTGACACATAGAATTGTAGGGAACAGACTACAGGCTGGCGCAGGACGTGATGGCTGGCTTCTTGGTGAGTTTAACAACATGTAGAATTGTAACCATTTGTTGTGATGTAGCCTTTAATCATGTATTAATTATAACCTGCAGGTGGTCACCCGCTCAGCTGCTGGCTTCTCTTGTCAGCCCTATTTTCCCACAGCCCAATGGTCCCACAGCCCTATGTTCCAACATTTCTAGGACATTTTCAAAATTAGGGTTCGGGTTAGGGCTACTGGACAATAGGTTGGGTGTAATTGGCTACCAAATTGGGAGAAAGGGGAATACAAATCTAAAACAAATACATAAAAAAGGAAATGTGGGAACATAGGGCCTAATTTTGAAAAAAATCTTAGAAATGTGGGAACATAGGCACGCTTTCGTCAGCCGAAGCTCATCTACAATGCTGTTGATGGCATCAATTTTGTCTCGCTGTAGCTGCAGCACGGCGTCAGTGAGCACCCGACCACCTCCAGGCATGCCATGCGTCCGAGGTGCACCGCTACTTGGAGGTGGATGCAGTGCTGCTGCAGAGGAGCCGTCATTGGTGCCCTCCTCGTCAGGAACCTCCTGTCCACCCACCGCTTCAGACTCTGGAAGGACTGGAGGACTAACAATTTACTAGATTTGCTTTCTTATTGGTGATCCCACTGCTGTGGGCACTAAATAAAGTATTTTTCCGGGCATCCACCTCCCCTACAAGCGTTTCTATCTCCGTTTCACAGAAGTTACGCTTTTTTGTTCTTTTACCTGTTGCCATGATTCACCGTAACGAAAGAACAAGGTTTGATTGGATGCCAGGGTCATTAATATATGGATCAGCGTCAGATGAGGTGATTTGCATTGACTATTTATGGTTAAAATGGGCGTGTATGGGCGGGATATGAGGCTGATTTATGTACGCACACTTGTAGGTGATCTGTGATTTATAAAGGGAGAATTGCGCACAGGTGTGCCTACGCATGGTTTTATAAGTCTGAATATTTTTCGGCATACGCCATTTTCGGCTTTTTTTTTTCAAACTTAGAATATCCATGTTCTACAGATGAAAATTCTTCTGATTTAGGGAACCTCATTCCCCTCCCATGTATAACACTGTGGATATTCTTTGCATTCAAAGAAAGTTTCCTAATGACTTGGTGGTGGTGGTAACAGTCTAATGCTAAGTCAACAATTCCGACTGCCACATAAAATTTCACAGTTTCATTAGCAGCCATGTAATTTACTGACTGAAATGCTGCTCTCCAGTGGATCCACGCTTTTGTTGCCCAAGGCTATCCCAGTGCCATCTTCTGGACCAGGGGTATGACTTTTACATGTAGTCAAGCACACAGTATGCACTGAACTATCCCTCTAAGCAGCTGTAATACAGAACAGTGGAAGCTGAGTCACAGGCAGTTTGACAAGAATACAGGTAGAGATACCAGGCGACCGGCAGTTACACAAGGAGAGCTGGACAGGGCTGTAGAAGGGCATCAACCCAGCATACCCTCAGACCTCCAGGTCATAACCAATGGTACCCTGACTGCTGTTAGGTACTAAAATGAAATACTCAAAGCAATTGTCAAACCTTACGCTGCTGCAGTGGGCCCTGGGATCTTCTCGGTGTAGGACAATGCCTGGCCTCATGTGGCCAGAGTGTGTGTGCAGTTCCTGGATGAAGAAGTCATTGATACCATTGACTGTCCTCTTGTTCCCCTGAACTAAATCCAATTGAGGAGGTATGCCATTGGAACTATGGGATGTTATGTATTGGTGCATCCAACGTCGATAAGTATCGCTGAACCAAGTTTTGGAGGAGATCCTCCAGGACACATCCGAGACTCATCAGTTACATGCCCAGACTTTGTCAGGAGTGCATACAGGCACACTTCAGCTATTTTTAGCAGGACATACTGGTACCAGTGTAGCCCCTCTACCTATTCCATGAGTGAAATATTGGAAACTGATCATTCAATCTGCCATGTGTAAAATTTTATCAGAGCAGGAGTAATTCTCCATGCTGAATATCTAGATCTAGATGATATTTATCCAGTGTTAGCATCTCTGCATTGGCTCACTTTAAAATTCTGAATCTCTCTGTAAACTCAGGACTACTTGTGGTCCCCAGAGTCTGTAAAAGTAGAATGGGAGCCTTCAGCCACCAGGCTCCTCTCTTCTGGAACCAGCTCCCAGTCTGTGTCAGGGAGGTAGACACCCCCTCCACATTTGAATTTAAACTTAAAACCTTCCTCTTTGATAAAGCTTATAGTTAGAGCTGCTCAGGTGTTCTCTAAACCATTTCTTTGTTATTGTTGTGCCTGGACATTGGTGAAAGTACCATTTGTCTAAGCAATATAATTGATCAGTTATGGCTATCAAAATAATAAAATATTAATATTAAAAATGTTAATATTAAATAATAACTTTGATTAATATCAAAGTTCCTCGGGGCACCACCCTTCAAAGGAAGGGAAATGATAGCCAATCAATTGATTTAGTCTCATTTACAATACACTATCAATTTGGAATTCTGATTGATAAATAAATGAATAATTACCACCAGAATCACCACCTTGGTAGTTAGCAGAGGTTGAAGGATTTGGAGTTCTACCGGTCAGAGGTTGGCAATACTCACACTTATGCAACATTAAAAAGACCAGACTGCATATTTAATAACATTTATTTAAAAGACAATTGAAACAACAGTATCTAATCTAACAAACGAAATATATACAAATCTGAGATTGTGTGTGTGTGTGTGGCTGTAAAGTTCAAAGGTCTAAGAAGTACTACAAACAAGATGGCGGTGAACAAAGAAACTACAAAATGGCAGCATCAGAGGTGTCGGCTCGGCCACATGCTGTGCTTCTTTGCTAAGGCCATTTGTTGCAGGACAAAAGGGTTTCAGGTTAAGAGAGGGTTAGTCACAGGGTCCTAACATCCAAATAACTTATTGATAGATACAACAACAAATTTAAGTGAACAAATTGAGTCAAATCAATACAGTACACTTTTAAGGTTAAACATTCCTATGTTTAGCCGTGTTGTGTTATGCTATGCTGTATGCCAAAGTTACGTTACCAAGTCCATGGAAAAGAAAAAGAATAGTCCTTTTGGGATGCTGTTTGTGTGTCCAGAAAGATGCAGCAGTCGTGCTGTGTGGTTTCAGTGTCCTTTTTGTGTCCTCCACAGAGTTAGATGCTCAACACTAACTCTGCTTGGTGGTTCCTGAGCTTGATCAGTTGACCAGACTTTGTGTCTGCCACTGATGTAAAACCAGACTTTTCCAGCCTTGGTTGGTCCTTTGGCAGGCTCTCGCGTCGCTGCCTGTGGAAGTTGCAGCAGTCTGCTTCTGCAGGCCTGCATGGAGGTCAGGGTCCAAGAGCAGTGGTTTCTCCCAGAGGAGAAAGAGAGGTCTTTCCTCTCCGTTGAGAGGTTGGAGAGGAGAGGAGAGTGTTAGTGTATAAAAAAAGAAATAATAATAATTTGAGCCGGATCCCCACTGTTAGAGGGCACTCCCTTGGAATGCAATTGGCATCTTGCCAAGCAACTGCAGTTCTGCCAACTACACACAACGAAGAGAGAGACATGAGTGGCCCAAAAAGAAAACTGGACCAAGAGAACCGTCACCAAGCAGAAATACTTGGAAGGGGGATTTAATTCTTGCATGTTTTGTTTTGTTGTGTACATGTAACGGTGGTCAGAGCTCTAGTTGAGTGCTGCGCTGGGCAGTATGTTTAAACTTTATTCTGGGTTTAGCTCCCTGCTAACATGTCTGTTTTACACACCAGAGGTGGTGAGTTCGAGTTCACCCTGTGACACATGATTGAGGCAGCTTTTTTCTGAAAAGGAGCATTACTAAATGCATTTGAATATGAAAAATAGAGATGTTGGTAAAATTAATTTACCATTATATATTTTGTTGTATTCCTTAATTAAGTAGCTACAATTGGCTAATAGAATGATGGGGTTATAGTATCCTACTGGTGAAAATGCATGTATTTACATCACATGTCACTAACTCTGTTTTCTCTCTCTCCTAGTGTATCTCTGACTCAAGAGCTGCAGGATTCAAACCTGTCAATATATTATTATTATTACTATTATTTTTTTATTAATAACATCACTGCATTTATGTGTCAGTATTATTTCTGTAATTATAAGTATCATTCTAGTAGAGATTGAAAACGGCAGTTGTACAACTGTTCTCTCTCTCTCCTCCTGTCTCTCCCCTATTTTTCTCCTCACCCCAACCGGTCAAGACAGATGGCCGCCCACAACTGAGTCTGGTTCTGCCAGAGATTTCTTTCTGTTAAAAGGGAGTTTTTTCTGATCCACATTTGCCAAGTGCTTGCTCATTGTGGGATTTGTTGGGTTTTCCCTGTAATATTGTAATATACTATGTAAGTGCCTTGAGACAATGTATGCTGTGATTTGGCACTATACAAATAAAATTGAATTGAATTGAACATGTGAAGCTAGACATTACACTAAGCATTGCATGAATCGTGATTAAGTTTGTCCATCATGACGTGACGTCTCTTTTTCAAGAGCCCAGTCGATATATCAATTGGCCAATGATATTGGCCCGATATGGGCCTTTGACAGACATATCTGTATAAAAGAAATTGTTTAATTTCGTAGCCCTGAACTATAGTTTAGTGTGTCATTGTTTCTTTGCTTTGTGTAATCAGGTTGTTTGCAGAATGAACTGATGGACTCCAACGAACTGGCTAGTCAAACACAGGCCCCTACAGCCATGGGCTAGGAGGGACATGGTCCTTCTCTTTTGCGAACAACAGGTCGAGGCCAACATGACTGTATGGAACCTATATGGAACTCTATGTAAGCTCTGCTCGACAACAAAGGAATTGTCAGACTTGTGGTTAAAGAATATAGCCCCTATCCAGCTGATTGCTGTGACTCTGTTTATTTGGCCCGTGTAATGTCAATAGTAATCTTTTTTGATTCTCTTGTAATGAAAACTCTGAGTCTTATACTTTTATTTCTCACCAAGAAATTATACACCAATATCCACCACAATCGGCATCTGCCTTTATTTTTTTGCCTATATGTACTGATATGAAAACTTTTATTTTATAGAATAAATAATCCAGAAATGATTATTTGTTTACATTTTATGTAAAAAAAAAAGTTAGTTTTCTTCAAGTTCATGTTTTCTTTAATTTGAAATTATGTATGATTAAGTTTATGGTTAAACTCAATTACAATTCTTTGTTTAAAAAAATGATATTGTTGTGCCTGCATTTGGTGTAAAATGGACTACAGATCCATATTTATGGAGTTAGAATTGGGTCATTAATACAGCGCACCAAAAAATGACTCACGAGCGATGTATGTGATTTCACACGCGCATATATTAATCATCGCGCGCAGATTTAAATCCCTTGAGGCTCACGAGGGCCTGCTCTCGAGGGTGCGAGAGGCAGCTTTGCTGCTCATGGAGCGCTTTCTGTGCTCGTGGAGAAAGTTTTTGACACTTGGAGCCTCTGGACTTTGACAGACAGCTCTTAGGGAGCCTGGAGTTGCCAGGTTGGATTTTCACGTAGGTAGGATACTGCTGCCAAGGCGAGAGACAGTGGCAGCTCACGGACCCCCGACTGAGAATAACAAGTGTGGTGCATTCTGTGAGTTTGAGTCTTTTGGGCTCCATTTGGTAATGTTTTCTTGACGTGTTGCTCTGAGCTAACAGGCTAAGCTAACAACAACCGGCTTAGCTGCTCAGGCAGCTCAGGTATGTGGTCATTCACCTGCAGATAGTTTGACAGTCATGCTTTATTATTGTGCGATGGAGTTTCCCCAACTCGACAAACGACATTTAATAAAAAGTGACACCCTAAAAAGACGTTGACGCTTCGGTCCGATCTGTTTGTGTGTTATTGTACTGTTCTTATGTTTCATTTTTAAATGTTCTCGTTCATCTAAATGTCCAGTAACATGCTTTTAATAAATTAAAGTTCTTGAACCTCTATCGATTTTTTCTTTTTCAGAATCAAATATGTGGGGCATAAATGTATTTCATGAAAACACGTGGTTCTGCAGTGATGTGGAAATATTCTAAACGCAGAACTGTTTCATAACAGAGTTACTATGCAGCCGTAAATTAATTTACATTTGAAAGTGATATCAAATTAAGTCGAAACATCCAAATACAAAGTATTCATCACCACTGAGTTGAATATCACTTACAAAATGCAAATGAATCTCACGTCATAAAAGATTTAATTCATTTTTAATCCATTATGAACACAGATCATATTTACTGTACTTCAGTCCAGATACAGTTACAGCTCACATGCTCGTCATCTGACTCTTCACCTTTCTTATTTTACAATATTAAATAAAGTTTGGTCTTTGACAGTGACCTTGAAAATATAGATATTCATGAATATAGGTAAGATCAAACTGGTGAGGCCCTGAAAAGAATTATCAGTGTATCACCGGTTCAAATCAACATATTGCATCTGGTATGCTGGAACATAAATAAATATACTGTATATAAAGTAAGTAAATGGTGAATGAAGTCCTGGCAGGTCATGTGACTGTAGGAGACGGTCTCTTTCGGAGATCATCCATGGAGTAAGATCTTATGATACATCATGAACTCAGAACATGGCTCAGCTCAGCCCTGACTGTAGCAGGCAGATGTGGACAACCAGGAAACATATGAGCATTAACATTACACGACATGTCATACAAATACACTGTTCAATATAAACAGGTAAAGAACTTATTCATAAAGCCCCAGTAATAACTTTATCCAGCACGTTGTAGTTATGTCACGCACACACACAGCATCAGTGTCTCAATAAAAATGACAGAGACAGAATTAACTCTTCTTGCCTGGTTAAAGGTTTGTTGTAGAGAATCAAATTACTCGTTTTCACTGATTAATATGTAACACGAATTTAACAATGAAATCAACGATTTTAGCAATTATTTATAAATGTACTTTTCACATGAACTTCGTTGTCGGTCACTGTTGGCATCTGCATACATCCGTGGTTTCACATCCGAGGCGAGTCCCGTAGAAGTCTGATTAAAATCCGTGAAGTCCACTAGCATAGGATTTAGCGCAGTATTCATGAACGGAACACGGTTAGCTTGTCCTCATATCCCAGAGGCACGCCAGGAGAAACGCTACGGCGCAGAATCTATCAGCCGCATATCCCGGAAATAACGCGGAAGTCAGAAAACCTTTTCGGCACATGTGCTGGGTGAGCAACTCCCATTGACATGAATGATGCTGCCATCTTGTCTGGGCGACGTACCCTATCTAGGTATTATTAGAAAATCTATGGGACACAAAGGAAAAAGCACCAAATGGATCACAAAAGACTCAAACTCCTACAATGCACCACACTTGTATTCTCAGTCGGGGGTCCGTGACACAGTCTGACACCTACCTTTCATTGGACAGATGCGCTGGAACTCATGCAAGTTCAGGAGACAATGGTGGATGGACCCCACAAAGGAGATGGCTGGCAACAAACTTTCCCCTTTCTTTCCTTCTTCAAGTCAACTCGCTGGCCTTTTGCTGTCTATGTTCCCACAGCCCTATGTTCCCACATTTCTAAGAAATTTTTTCCACTGAAATTTAGGCCCTATGTTCACACAGCCCTATGTTCCCACATTTCCTTTATCATAAAATTTGTATCAGATTTGATCCCCCTTTCTCCCAATTTGGTAGCCAATTACACCCAACTTATTATCCAGTAGCCCTACCCTAACCCTAATTTTGAAAATGTCCTAGAAATGTGGGAACATTGGGCTGTGGGAACATAAGGCTGTGGGACCATTGGGCTGACGCCTGCTCAGCCACTGTTGACTCCGCTACAAGCCCAGACAGCAACCAGCACTACACAGAATGTAAAACGACCATCACTAGACCTGGGAAGCCAAAAGGATCGTAAACACACCGGTCACTCCAAAGCGATCACAGTAATAGGTAAACGTATTTTGGATAGTTTAGCACAAATACACACGTGTTGTCGCACTGTAAGCTAGCCGTAGCTAGTTCTTTCCCCACCATGATTTACAGAAGCCATTACCACGTGGTCCACCATGCCACGCCCACGCATGCACACGCACAGCCACGTGTACACATGCACATGCATTCATGCGCGCACAAATGCACGCCCACACGTTTGTAGCCTAGCAAGTATCAGGTTGGATTAGAGGTCGCTAACATCACCTACTCTATGCTATCTAGTACACACAAACAGCCACACACATTTATGTCAATTAATTTCCTGTGTACAGTTTATGTTTGTAGTTGTAGCTTGTCTTGTAATAATCGAAGATTAATCTCCATCAACAAACATCTGTCATTAATGACAGATGTTTGTTTAATTTAAGTACTATTGATTGTTAATCAATACTGCTTAAGTTGAATAAACTATTATATATTTAAAGAGAAGTTGTTGCACGGGTCAGTGCTCAGTATCACATCTTTGCTGTCCAACTTATGATTTAAAAAATATAAATATTGATATTTTAAGTGAACACCATTTTGAGACTAATTTCACAGATTTGGCTAATTAGTCCTTGTATACAGGGTGTTGCCCCTAATAACTAGTTTCTAGTAATATTATTTTGAATTATTAATAATTGCTAATTGCCAGTGGATGCTGCCAGGAAACTTGAAGGAAAGACTGATGGAACCTGTGTTTACCCAAAAGACAGAGTGTCCAGATGCTGACTGGAAGAGGAGCCAGGATCTATGTCAGCATTGTATGCTCCAGGCCCCTTTTGTAGGTCCCTGCTCGAAAAGAGTATATATATATATATATATATATATATATCTCTGCAACTACAAGGTCTATATGAATAATCTTTGTATCTATATAAAGGTAAATAAAGGTATTTCCAGCGATAGGGAATAATCAAGTATAGATGTTATTGGGTCAGAGTAAATGAAGATGGAACACAACATAAATTAAAGATTTCATGTACGCCTGAAAAAAATGAAATAATTATGAGTGAATATCTCCTATGTAATAATGCAGATGAAGCCCATTCCTCTTGAACTCAGTAGAACAACATCTGAACATAATCTGTGCCAAATTCCATGCTGATAAAATGAATCGTGGCAAAGTAAGAGGCTTTAGTAGGACATGGTCAGACGGAATCTCCAAATTGGCACAACTTGGCACAGCTCTTCAATGTGAGGTTTCTAACTAAGTTTGTATTGCATGCAACATAATGTCGTCAGACTCATCGTAAAGTACAAAGGCGTGTATCTCAGCAGCGCATTGGTCAAGCTGGGTGACAGACTCAAGTTAAGTGTGACCCGCGAATTTAAATACAATTATGTAAGGACATTTTTTTGAAGTTGTGAAAAATAATTAATTAAAGGATAGCTGTGCCTGTTTTGATTAAGAATAAGCATTAGGTGTTGTATTGCTGTGCATCATTACTCGCATTCCGTTCTAAAAATTGATTTAGAAAAAAAATGTACTAAATTGGCCCTCCAGGAATTGATGCAACTCGTGCACATCCCTAAGATGAATAGTTGCATTACATAAGTAGAAGGAAATGGCAAAATAGGCAGACATTACATTGGATTTTGTTTGGTAAAAAAAGTGAAACATGTCAAGGGTCAGAAGCACATTGTCAATAATACTCAAGGCCACGATTTCTTTTAAATACGCACCGAATTGAATAGTGATCGAGACCTGTCGTAGGAGTCATGTAAATTGCTCTGCTGTTAATCAAACCAAGTTTTTCCACTTATAAGTCATTCTTTCTTCACTTATGCAATAATGCATATTTAAATTAAACAAAAAGTAATATATATATATATATATATATATATATATATATATATATATCTTTGGCAGTTGGCATGCATGTTACGCACGGGTGTCAGTTGTTTATCGTAACCATGCAAACTATTTTCACACCATCTACCTAAAATTCATTAAAATTAGCTCATGACATCTCAAGTAAACCTGCAGACGAGACAGGACCAGATAAGCTCATATGCATGCCGGTGCCATGGTAAAGCGCACAATTGGTGTTGTAAAGGCAGGTAGATGAGCCTTATCACAACTGTGAGCTGCTTTACCTGCCAGAGAAGAAATGTTAAATAATTATAACATGCTGCATATCGGTTAACATTGCAATGAACGGAGGTGCACTGTTCTAGCACCAGCTATAACATGTGCAACATATTTGGTTATGGCACGCATGTTTTTCATTCATATCAATGACGGAGATTTCAGCTAGACCACCTAGCTGTGGTGAGTGTTTTTTTATAAGCCTTCATATTGATGATTTCTTCTTCATTTCAGTGACAGTGTGACTCACAGGTGACTCTGTAACGGGTGTGTTTAGGACTCAATTGCAGTACTCGAGAATACAGGTATAGTTGGTAATGACCTTCATTTACACAGGAATCAAAGCAGTTAATCAGCACAGGATAGAGTTCAGAGCAGGCTGCAGGCGACTAGTCTCTGGAGCCTCCCAGGTGAGTCAGGGAGTTGACTCAGCCAAGTCAAACGGGAGAGCACGTGGCATTAGTTCAGGCGAGGAATCGCCGTACTCACGGAGCGGCTCAGGGTAGAGCGAAGAGTCCGTTAGGGGACAGGCCGGAGACGTAGTCAGGAGAGCAGGGGTTTCGAAACCAGAAGAGCCCATCAGCAGAGCAGACAGAAACCAGGAGGGACGGAATGAAGCTCGTGGTCGGGGACAGAAGGCTGAGGTGATAGCCGGGAAGGCGACAAGACAGGGTAGTCAGAGGCAGGCAGGGTCGATACCAGGAAAGCAGTCCGAACAACGCTGGAGAGTCATGCATGAGAAAAATGAACAATCTGGCAGTGAGTGCATGGTGGAGAGCAGCATATGTAGTCGGTTGATTGCAGACCAGAGGCAGCTGTGGTAACAGGTGAGTGGAGTTGGCTTGATGAGGAGGGAGTGGCTGGCAGACAGGTGAGGAGGAGGAGGGGCAGGTGGAAAAGTACTGGGAGCATGAAATGACTGAGGTGAGGAGAATGCAGACTGTTACAGACTCAGTATGAACAGCTCTGCTTCACTCGTCTCTTGCTGACGCTTCTAAAATATAGACTTTCATTTATGGATCTGTGGAAACAGAACTTCAATCTCTGATCTCGTAAACGTCTTCTTTTTACTCTTTGATGCTGTTTTCATGAATTGACTTTTCCTGACATGAGGCAGGAAGCTAAAACTAATTCGTATTTTGGGGGCGTTGATTATGCTAATTTGCGACCCGTGGGCACGCTCGCTGAAAAACGCACAGGTGAAAATTATCCTGTTTACGCACATAATTTACACACTTTTCTGAAGATAGAAGCGTTTGATGAATCGAACGAGGCCTGTTCATACCAACTCACGGTACAAACAGATGGAGGAGAAATTTAGGATTACAATGCGAACATGTTTTTGCATCAGGCCCATTGTCTCCATGGAAATACAGCTGTGCAGGAGATTTCTAAATTGAGTTATGCTTAAATTCTTTTTAGATCTCCAATTGATGAGAATAGTTTTCATTGACGAGCATGCATGAGTAGTTTTTCTCTATAGTGATGCTAGTGAGGTACTGAATAAGATGTAGGCTGGAGCTATTGGTCATTTTGAATATATTTGAGCATGGACAAATCGGCCTTCCATTTTGGGATTGGGAGAGAGATGGGTTTTTTTGACAATATTACATAGATTTTGGATAAAGGTTTGGGAGAGGAGATGTTTACAAAATATTTTATAGTCTGGGTAGTAATGAATCTAATTGGTTGAGTCGAAATCTCGCCTGGATAATGGATTCAATTTGGAGATATTCAAGGTAATTTTTTACGCTGATTTCGAATTGAGCTACAAAATTGTTAAATGGGGTAATATTACTGCCTTGGATTAAGTGCTCCAGGTGTCTAACCCCATCGCCGTACCATGTTGAGGAGTTCAGCATTTTTTTTATTTTGTAAGATATCGGGATAGTTCTAGATTGGGGTAAGTTTGCATGGGATGGGCGAAGACCCGGTTATTTTGAAAAATTCCCACCAGTCTGTCAGGTTTGCACCTATGTTAATGCTTTTAAAGCAATTATGTTGTTTAATTGTGTGACTAATGAATGGAAGATCTGGGATGCAGATTTCCCCGCAGAACGATTGTTCGATGTCTATGTAGGAATGCTCTTGCAGGCTTGGTGTGATCTGTCTGAGGACATTATTGTAGTCTGTTGGAAAGGAAGTAATAACAAAAGTTTGGTAATTTCAGATCCCCACAATGTTTTGCTTTTTGCAGAGTTTTTAAACTGATACGACTTCAGTTGAAGATTGCTATTAATTTATCATGATTTCCGGTTTAAGTTAAGCCACTGTATAAAAGCTTGTTTAAAAACATTAATCAAATGTTGGGTGTGTGTATGTGTGTTTGCTGAAGCTCAGACTGACGTCTCTGCCTCTGTCCTCTAGTTTATTAAATTTCTGAGTCATGAGCTCACCCTTCCTTGGTGCCTCCTGTCAGACACACATACACACACATGTTCATATACTTAATCAGAGGCACTATAGCCTATATTTGGTTTGTCCTGATTTCTGGGTGTGTACAGATGTTCTCAAAGGCATCAACGAATGTACTTTTCCCTCCTGTTTGTTTGATAAATACTTCAGTGAAAATACAAGAGCAGCTGCTGATGACTCTGTAGGTAACTGTACTAAAAACCTTAAACACCACACCTCATATGCCTCTTATTTTATTACAGATTGTTCCGTATCGTATAGTTATTACACTTTAATGGTAGCACCAGTGGCATACACAGTGGCATACACAGTCTATTTTCCAATTCCAATTCAAATTCATGACTCACTTGATCTTAAGACTTCAGATGAAAATCAGATCAATAAACCTTTTAATATGTATGGTGGTTGCCATTTGTTTTGCAAATGGAAATCCTAGATGATTGTAACACACCATTTCCATAGATCTCTTCAGATGAAAGATAATCCAAAGTGAGATTTCATGTGCTCTATATCTCTGGATAGAGATTTGACTGTACATATACACATGTATGGCACTTGATGACATGAAAAGAATAAACATCCCAAATTACATGTGTAAAAGAAGAAAAAACGGTGAGTGGTTTCCAGGTGCCACTAATATATTGATCATTCAGATTAAGGTCAGTGGTGTGATAACAGGCATCAAAAACAGTGAGATTCCTAAGAAATTTATATATTTTCTTTTGTGTAATTATAATGTGCAAAGAACATTTTAACCATTTAAACTACATTATTGTTTCTGTAGAGGTTGCATTTGGAACCACTGTAGTGCGACTAAATCAGTCTCAGCTCAGAGAGGATAGTTCATTTGGCTTATTAGTGCAAGACTATACAGAAAACCTCTAGAATCTTATACACTGTATGGCCAAAAACATGTTTATGATTTTTCTTGGTTTGGGATAGGTTCCTTAGTTCCAATTCACAGAGCATCTTACCTATTGTACATATGAACCTTAGTTTTCATGCCACAAATAATTCTACCAAGCCAGTGGGAACAGATGTATACTGGAGGAGCTGTGTTGAGTCTGAGACTCTGCAGTTATTTTCTTAGACTCTGGAATTTTAGTTGGAGACTTCAAATTTATATCCAAAAGCCTGAGGGGAGTCTGCCATTTGAAGGGCGACCAGAGGGGAGAGTCATATCCCACTTTCATGTCTAATGTGGCTTGCATCTAAGTTGTGACTGCGACTGGGATTTTTCTGAGGTAGAACCAAAAACAATTATTAATTATACCTCCAATGCTTGTACAATGCATACGCAATGTGTTAATATATGTTGAGCTTCTGTTATATTGCCATTAATGATTATTGTGATAATTATTGTTTTATCACCCTGCCCAAGGATATTGTCTGCTAAACAGATGATTTTGACCTTCTCTGTTTAATGTATTATGAGATCCCCAACATTTAAAAGGTACATACAAAATTAACACAGGAACCGATTGTCTTAATTCTCCAGCAGACCTCATCATTTTGACAAGAATGTGCTCCCAATTTTGTGTTTGTCTCTTTGGGCTGCACCTCAATAATGCTCTGGTGTCTGAGTGGGAGCAAATTCCTGCCGTTAGGTCCCAAACAAAAGGCAGCACATTCATCTTCATGTTGTCATGATAACATTTATAACTATTACATATGGCTGGAATGTTGGGGTGTCCACAGACATTTGACCATGCAGTGTAAAGAAGCACTTTACAAAGAAAGAAAACAGCAATAACTTATCAGTGACTTCTGCTCAAAAACTTCCAAACAGAAGATGTCTGTTAGTTTCTTCATAAAAGAAAATAATCTCAGTGAGATAAATTCTCCATCTAGTGGAAAATATCCATTCTTCATGAATCAAAATCAGTCAAACATTCTGCATATATAGGTAGAGAACTACATGTGTTTCTAAATGCACTCTGCATTGTTTCAGAGACACAGCACATCTCTTGAAATCTCCCCACATCTCAACTCACCTCTGTTACGTTGAAGACTAAATATTAACAAATTAATAAGTAGTCTCTACACAGCTGTCCTGCAGCCTCCTCATGTACAGTATGTGTGGCAGGCAGCTAAACATATGCAGAGTCACTGGACTGAGTGCGGCCAAAGTTTGGCATACTCATCCTGGGCAAGTCCTTGTTCCGGATCTCATAAATGGACTTCCTCCGGGCCTGCACTCCCCTCACAGCAGTTTTGATCTTCCTCCAGCCGAGATGGTTGAGCTCTGCCAAGTTCAGGACCACGCAAATGCCACTGACTGCGAACATGAAGACCAAAAACACAGTCTTCTCTGTGGGCCTGGAAACATAGCACTCTACATCTTTTATGCAAGGGTATCGATCGCACTCATACACTGCAGGGACGTTGAATCCATACAGGAAGTATTGACCCACCAGAAACCCTATCTCTAGTGCATTCCTGAAAACCACCTGGATTATATAGAACCTGGAGATTCCCTCCTGCCTTCTCATTTTTGACTTTGTAGTTCGCAGTGTTGAGTTGGGGATGTCCTTGACCTCCAGACAGTCAGGTTCTGCCTCTTTGTTGGAGTTTTCAGTGTTCTGCAGGACTCCATTCACAATGGTGTTCTTAATCTTCTTGCTGTCATTTCGTTTCATTGACTCCTGGTCTTTTTCCAGGGAGAGGTACACTGTGGAGAAGCTCCGCTCCTTCTGCTTGGCAGACTGGTGCATAGAGTAGGTGATGAAGCAGAGGCTGGGGCAGCACACCATGATGATCTGGAACACCCAGTACCTGATGTGGGAGATGGGGAAAGCCTTGTCATAGCAGGCCTGGTTGCAGCCCGGCTGTAAGGTGTTGCAAACAAACATGGAGTGTTCATCGTTATACACAGTCTCTCCGACAATCGCCACAATCAGAATCCGGAAGATCACCAACACTGTCAGCAGGATCCTGAGGAAAATTCAGCAGCAGAAAAATATTCAGTTTTACAGAGGTTGAGTTAGTTGACAGGTGACATATTATGCACATATTCAGGTTCATCATCAGGTTAATTTGGGTTACCACTTAAAAAGGTTTACATGCTTTAATGTTCAGAAAAGGCATCACGGTCAGAGAATCTCTGGTCCCCCCCCAGAGATTCTCAGATTGCAGGCAGGGTTACCCCAAAAGACTGTAAAATCAGAGTGGGAAAGAAATCTGAACCAGTTGTTCAGAGCCAGGCTGTAAGGTTTATCCAGGTCAATGTTCTTCTTTTTTCCCAGTTTGTGGGATAGCTGGCACCACAGGTACCCACATTTATTTGCACAAAAATACTTATCTGAACAAGTATTTTTTGCAAAACTTGTCAGCACTCCCTATTTGTGGATATACTGTTGAGCCCCTTTGAATACATGTGATCCTGGTCTCCTCTCTTACTGAACCTATCACATGGTTTTTCTTTTGAATGGATTATACCTGTAGCTGCCTGGTGACAAAGTGATGATAACAAAAAAACTGCCAATCGAGTACTCGTTTTGCTAAATCTAGCGAACACAACCGTTATTGTTGAGTGCAGGCTGCACTATAACAGCATTACCACATAGTTGCCGACTCATTTACACAACAGTAAAAAAAGGTGTGTTGTTCACTGGGTTGGACTGAAGTCCCCACACCAAATTTTTGTTTTTCCTCATCACTGTTGTTAAATCTGTCAACTTCTATAAATGTGATTTAGATTTTTAGAAAATGGGCACCCGGAGGTCTAGAAATATCATGAAATAGAAGAAACTACAGGTCGAATAATTTCATATGGATGGCTGTCTTTCTTACTAATAACATCATGTATAACACATGTAAGAGTATATATTCATACTGTATTGACATGGACACCAATGGCTAAAGGGATAAAAAAATCAATTTAATATGCCACAAACCCCAAATCATCTTCTATTGTTATTGGGTGTTCTTTATTTATTTCTGCGACAGCTGTTTTTAAAATGATGAGCTTTGTTCCAAATTATTTAAAAATGTTAACTATTGTACTATAATGTTAAATTAATTGTAAAGACATTGTTTTTGTAGCAATTAAAAAATGCATTAACTAAATTGTTAAGATAATTTTGTGTTAACCTGGATTCTTTCCCTCCACAACATGTGTTCACTTCTCTAATTCAATTCAATATTATTTGTATAGCGCCATATCACAACATACATTGTCTCAAGGCACTTTACATAGTGAGGTCAATATTACAATATTACAGGGAAAACCCGACAAATCCCACAATGAGCAAAGCACTTGGCGACGGTGGAGAGAAAAAACTCCCTTTTAACAGGAAGAAATCTCTGACAGAACCAGACCCAGTTGTGGGCGGTCATCTGTCTCGACCGGTTGGGGCAAGGAGAGAAATGAGGAAGAGAGGAGAGGTGGGCAGAAAGAGGGTGGGAGGAGAGAAGAGAGAGAGAGGACAGTTGTACAACCGCCGCTGTAATCTCAACAGACTGATACTTATAATTTAAAAATACAATTATGTTGTTGTTATTATTAGTGATGATATTAATATTAATATTAATAATAACAATAATAATGACGGGTTTGGGTCCTGCAGCTCTGGGGTCAGAGATACACTAGGAGAGATAGAAAACACAAACAGGGTTAGTGACATGTACTGTAAACATATCGGGGGATAGGGGGGTAGTATAACAGTAATAGGTCATCCTTTAAAGGGTTTGTAAGTGGTGACGGCTTCTGCACTGAAAAGCATGTTCAGAGAGTGCCTTACATATAGTCACGTGTGCCTTATGTGACTATATGTAATGTTGGAGCAAGAATGCATATGTGCATAATCACAATTTGTGTATATGGTATGTATATAATGTAAGTGAGCATGTGCAGGATTTTAAAACATTCCAACAGTCAATATATTCCTTCACTAAATGGTTTATAAATCACACATAAAAGCGTTAAATCCTATCTAAAACTGCTGGCTAAGGATAAATGTAGATATGGTAAAATTATTATTCACGTCGGCAGTAACGGCATCCGATTAAGCCAATCGGAGGTCATGAAGATTAATATTGATTCGGTGTGTACTTACGCAGAAGCAATGTCGGACTCGATTTCACTGGACCCCTGCCCAACTTGAACAGTGATGACATGTAGAGGTCATCATCACTAAACCACTTTTTGTCTAGATGATGTCGAGATAACAATGTGGGCTTCATAGATAACTGGCGCACCTTTTGGAGAATTCCTGGTCTGATGCAGAGAGGCGGCAGTCATCCTACTTTGGATGGTGCAGCTCTCATTTCTAGAAGTTGCAGTCTTACACGCTCCTCTGCGCTTCTATTAAAGGAGTCGACCCCACAATACCCCATAGAAACTGTTTCTGCCCCCTACCACTTCAACAATCTAAACCAAAAGTAAATAAGAGGTGTTTCACACAAACCTCATAAAGATCAACACAAATCCTTTAAACGAACCTAAAAATAGAACAATAAAATGTGGATTATTAAATATTAGGTCACTCCCATCTTTGAAAGTGAATGATCTGATAACTGATCATCACATTGATTCATTCTATATGACTGACACCTGGCTACAGCCAGAAGAATACGTTAGTTTAAATGAATCGACACCTCCCTCTTATAATAATACTCATATTCCTCGGACCACAGGCTGAGGGGTAGCAGCAATTTTCCAATCAGACTTATTGCTCAACCTTCAGCCTAAACATAGTTTTAACCAATATGAAAGCCTAACTCTTAGCCTCTTACACCCAAGCTTGAAATGTCAAAAAACAGTTATTCTAGTCATTGTATATCGACCACCAGGTCCTTACTCTGAATTTTTATCTGAATTTTCAGACTTTTTATTGGTGCTTTCAGATAAAGTCATTATAGTGGGTGATTTCAATATTCATGTGGATGTTGCCAACGACAGTCTTAGTTCTGCCTTTAATTCACTAATAAACAATTGGTCTCATTCAACATGTAAACACACTGACTCACTGTTTTAATCACACCCTTGACCTCGTTCTGACATTTGGCATAGAAATTGAAAAACTATTAGTATTTCCTCAAAACCCTCTGTCAGATCATTACTTAGTTACATTTGAATTCTTGATTATTAACTTTAGTGAATTTGGAGAAAAGTTCAATTACAGCAGTTGTCTAGCAGAAAACTCTAAGTAAATTCAAGGAAAAAGTTCCATCGTTATTTACTCCACTGCCATGTGTTGATACAGTACAGGATAGTTATCAAAACTTTACTCCCACACAAATTTATGATATTGTTGTTAGTGCAGCAGCCTCACTATGTTCCACACTTGACACTGTCGCCCCTATGAAAAATAAGACAGTCAAAGAGGGGAGGATAGGTCCATGGTTTAATGCACAACCACATGCTTTAAAACAAACGCTACGTAGGTTAGAAAGGAATTGGCGTTCCAATAATCAAGATGATTCTCACCTAGACTCGAAAAAATAGTTTAATTACATATGAGAAAGCCCTCTGAAATGCCACAACCACATATAATTCTTCACTAATAGAGAAAAATAAAAATAGCACCAGGTTCCTCTTCAGCACTGTAGTAAAAGCTCTCCTGAACATTCTATTCCTCCAACTCTTAGTATGATTTCATGTGCTTCTTTACGGATAAGATTACTACCATCAGAGAAAAAAATGATCAGCTTCTTCCCACTAATTGCACAGACACACTGTCCAGTACAGTAGCCTTGGAGCCAACATTATCCCCGAATTTATATTTAGATTGCTTCTCCTCTATAGATCTGACTGAGCTGACTTTACTGGTCACTTCATCCAAGCCATCAACCTGTCTTTTAGATCCTATGCTATCACGGCTGTTTAAGGATTACCTTTAATCAAAAATTCCATATTAGATCAGATCAATCTATCTCTATTAACAGGCTATGTACCATAGGCCTTTAAGCTGGCAGTAGTTAAACCACTGCTCAAAAAAATGACTCTAGACCCAGATGAGCACCTGGTGCTCGTCCATCTCCGACCCCTGGTGAGACCATCGATGGACCCGCTGCAGTTCGCCTACCAGCCCGGCATCGGGGTAGATGACGCCGTCATCTTCCTCCTCCACAGAGCTCTTTCTCACCTGGACAAGCCTGGAAGCACTGTGAGAATCCTGGATCATCGACTACCTCACCAGCCGCCCACATATGTGAGGACAAGTGACTGTGTCTCTGATACAGTGGTCTGCAGCACAGGAGCTCCACAGGGAACAGTCTTGGCTCCTTTCCTGTTCACCCTGTACACTGCAGACTTCATGTACAGCACAGCCACCTGCCATCTGCAGAAGTTCTCTGACGACTCTGCCATCGTCGGCCTCATCACAGATGACGATGACAGGGAGGTCAGAGAACTGACTCAGGACTTTGTGGACTCGTGCCAGTGGAACTGCCTCCAGATCAACGCCGGGAAAACCAAGGAGCTGTTGGTGGATTTCCGCAGGCGCATTCACCCCCCCACAACACCGGTGAACATCCAGGGAAAAAATATTGAGAGAGTGGACTCCTATAAGTACCTCGGTGTTCCCCTGAACAATAAACTGGACTGGACAGACAACACCATGGCACTGTACAAGAAGGGCCAGAGCAGACTGTACCTGCTCAGGAAACTTAGGTCCTTTGGAGTGCAGGGGGCGCTCCTGAGGACCTTCTTTGACACTGTGGTGGCATCAGCCATTTTCTATGGAGTGGTCTTCTGGAACAGCAGCATCGCAACAGCTGAAAGGAGGAGACTAGACAGACCTATCAGGAAGGCCAGCTCTGTCCTAGGATGCCCCTTGGACACAGTGCAGGTGGTGGGAGAGAGGAGGATGATAGCTTTGCTATCATCAGTGATGGACAACGACTCCCACCCCATGCAGGACTCTGTCTCTGCACTGAACAGCTCCTTCAGTGACCAGCTCCTTCGCCCTAAGTGTGTGAAGGAGCGGTATCGCAGGTCCTTCCTTCCTGCTGCTGTGAGACTGTACAACCAGCACTGTTCCCAATAAAACACACACACACACACACACACACAGGACTCAACCACTGTGAAACAACTAACGGTGCGATAACCAACTGTGCAATATTTATAATTATTCCCCATGTGCAACTATTGCTACTGCTCTGAACATGTTATTTTGTACAGACATTGTTTTTTTTAAATTCCTATAAAAAAAAATTCTATTCTGCTATTTCTCCTATATTCTGTCCACTGTGCTGCTGTAATGACCAGATTTCACCATTGTGGGACGAATAAAGGAATATCTTATCTTATCTTATCCTATCTTATCTTAGATATCTTAGCTAACTAAAGACTGATATCGGACCTCCCCTGTATCTCTAAAATCCTTGAAAAAACTGTTGCTAACCATTTATGTGACTATTTACACAGGAATATTCCGCTTGAAGACTTTCAGTCAGGGTTTAGAAAAAACATCATAGTACAGAAACAGCACTGCTGAAGGTTACCAACGACCTTCTCATGGCCTCAGATAGTGCACATGTTTATATTCTGGTCCTTTTAGATCTTAATGCTGAATTTGATACTATCGATCACAAGATTCTATTACAGAGCCTAAAATACATTGGGATTTAATGAACATCACTAGAAAGGTTTAGGTCTAACTTATCTGATAGATTTCAGTTTGTTAACAACAAATCTTCCACTCATACATAAGTGAGTGCTGGACCGATACTTTTCACTGTATATATGCTTCCTTTAGGCAATATTATAAGAAAACACCACATAAATTTCCATTGCTACGTAGATGATACCCAGCTGAATTTATCTATAAAGCCAGATGAAACTAATCAGGTAGACAAACTTCAGGATTGTCTTAAAGACATAAAGGCCTGGATGACTTATAATTTTTTACTTCTAAATTCAGACAAAACTGAGGTCATTGTACTCGGCCCTAAACACCTCAGAGAAACATTATCTGGTCATAGTTACCTTGGATGGTATAACCTTGGCCTCCAGGTCTACTGTGAAGAACCTTGGAGTTATCTTTGACCAGGACATGTCCTTTGACTCGCACATAAAACAAGTAGTAGTAGTAGTAGTAGTAGTAGTAGATACTTTATTTATCCCGAGGGAAATTCAGGCATCCAGCAGCATTTACGAAAATACATACATTAAACATACAATAAGCCTACATAAAAATAAAAATACAAAATTTAATATTAAACTATAAAAACTAGCTTATGACAGTGCAAAATGGGAACAGTGCAAATGGATGTGCAAATGAAGGTAGAAATAAAACAAGTCTCTAGGACAGCCTTCTTCCACCTCTGCAATATCAAGAACATTAGAAACATCCTATCTCAAAAGGATGCTGAAAAACTAGTCCAAGCATTTGTCACTTTTTAGACTGGAGTACTGTAATTCATTACTTGGATAGGAACTAGAATCAGAGATCATATTGCTCCAGTGTTAGCATCTCTGCATTGGCAAAATTCAGAATAGAATTCAAAATCCTGCTCCTAACCTACAAAGCCCTTAATAATCAGGCTCAATCATAGTTCCATATTATCCCAATACATCACTTCGCTCTGTAAACTCAGGACTACTTCCGGTTCCCGGAGTCTGTAAAGTAGAATTGGAGGCAGAGCCTTCAGCCACCAGGCTCCCCTCCTTTGCCTCCCTGGCACAAACTATGAGCTGGTTCCAGACACCCTATCTACATTTAAAGTTAAACTTAAAACCTTCTTCTTATATATATATTATTATAGCTTATAGTTAGAGCTGCTCAGGTGTTTACTAAACCATTTCTTTATTATGCTGCTACAGGCCTAGACTGCTGGGGGAACTTATATCATCGGCATCTCTCTAACTCTCCCTCCCTCTCTCTCTCTCCGCCCCCACATATTAACATTACATGTCACTAACTCTGTTTTCTCTCTCTCTCCTCGTGTATCTCTGTCCCCAGAGCTGCAAACTCCAAACCCGTCATTATTATTATTATCATTACTATTATTAATAACATCATTGCATTTATAAGTGTCAGTATTATTTCCTTATTTATAAGTATCAGTCTGGTAGAGATTAAAGCGGCAGTTGTACAACTGTTCTCTCTCTCTCTCTCTCTCTCTCTCTTCTCTCCCCCTCCTACTGCCCACCTCTCCTCTCTCCCCCATTTTTCTCATCACCCCAACCGGTCGAGACAGATGACCGCCCCCAACTGAGTCTGGTTCTGTCTGAGATTTCTTCCTGTTGAAATGGAGTTTTTTCTCTCCGCAGTCGCCAAGTGCTGCTCATTGTGGGATCTGTTAGGGTTTCCCTGTAATATTGTAATATTGACCTCACTATGTAAAGTGCCTTGAGACAATGTAAGTTGTGATTTGGCACTATACAAATAAAACTGAATTGAATTGCAGGGTGTGTGGGAGGCAGGTGACCGACCAGCTCCCTGTCTGACGATCCCGCTGTAGGGGAGCTGTCCAGTGCTGACATTAGAGTATTCCTCCTCTCTCGGTCTAACCCGTTCTCCTGGGGCGCTCCAATGTGAATACATGTTGTATAACCTTTGGGTTGAATAACCAGGCAAGGCTTTTCATACTTCTTGATGCTCTTACTGCTTACTCACTCGACTGACACTTTGCTGGATTTTCACCTCGACACGATAATTCGACACCTTCTCAGGAAGAGAAAGCTACAGATTTCTGTCTTTCCCCGGCATCTCTTACCTTCCGATCATAGTAGAGTGCTGTTGGACAGCTGCCTCCAAAAGACGCTCCAATATGGTCCACTCCCCCATGATTGTTCATTCGGAAAGGTCTCACATAAAACACGAATATCTCTATATATTCTATTCTAATATTCCTTTTTCTGTCTCCGGGAGCGTCAAGGGTAGTCACCGATCATGTATGTTTGTGTCCCGCTGTGGAGCTTGGCCGCCTGAGCGAGTCTGTGCTCTCGGCACTGAAGGCGCTGATAAGCGGAGAGCCCTCTGCGCCAGTGCTGGCCCGTGTGAGACTGAGCACAGTGTGGAGCGCACCGCTCGGCGCTAATCCCGCTTTAAGTAGACTCCAGTGCGTCACACACCAACCGGCACCTGTGTTGTGGAGGCCAGGGACACACGTCTGCCAAAGGCAGCAAATCCACCTGACCCCTGACCCCACCCCAATTGAGAGCACAACTGCGCTGCAAAAAGTGACATGCTCAACAAGTGATTTTAGCACACATCCTCGCCCCTGTTTGTGATTATTTAATTTAGATGTATTACCTCCCCCCAGGTTATGATTTCCCCTTTTTTGTTTGTCAGCTACTGCTACTAACTGGATTTTTAACTTTATTTAACATTGCAAAACAACAAGTGTAATATCCATGCATATATGTAATGTACACAATTACCAGGTCACATAGATAAATTACCTGATAATATATGTCGATATTAGGTATCCAGGACTGTCTGGAGATGGACATGGAACTCCTCTGGAAAATACATACAAAATAGCCCTCTACAAATTATATACAACACAATGGATCACAGGTTAATGTTTAGAAATAATTAATCAGTCAGTCCCTTAGGAACCAATGTTTGAGGAGTATGAATCAAGGAAGCCGCTGTTTTAATAGTTTGTCATAGTTGCCACTCTTAGGTTGTATAGGTAATACATAATGAAGAGATCTCATGGTGTGCATCATTAAAATGTACAGCTATGAGATCATACTGTGCTTTTTACTCACTGATCCTTTGTTTAAAATGCAAACACACCCGGACGGTGTATAATTTAGATCACATATGTGGATGCACAAATGATAACGCTGTTGTTGGAAAATGTTTTACCTATATGGGGATGAGAGAAATTAATGAATGAAACAAACCTTTATTGCCATTGAGGGAATTTGCTTTACAAAAGAGAGAATAAAATGAAAACAACCATATATGGCACAACAGACCACCATACAATATGAACACAAAAAAAATTATAAAAAGCATAATTTGGAAAGGGGGCTGCACGGTGGTGTAGTGGTTAGCAATTCAGCGCCTCACAGCAAGAAGGTTCTGGGTTTTCTCCGGGTTCTCCGGCTTCCTCCCACAATCCCGCGATCCTTAAATGGATAAAAGGATGTCAGGTGTAATATCTGCCAAGAGCATTTCTAAAAGGGCCAGATGGTGCAAATGGCGTGTCTGTATTACTTGACTGGATTTACTCTTATGGTCAAATTTGTGCAAACTAAATGATCCCTTGTTTTTCCTGTATTTAATGTACAAATAAGAGGATCTTCAAAAATGAAAGAAAGTCCAGGGTCAGACTTTAAAATATGCCAATGTTTTAAAAAAACGTATCTTACTGCAATGGAGTGAACAGGATATTGAGTGGTACACGTAAACAGAAAAGTTCTTTTGTTTTCTCGCACTCTTTTGAACTAAATGAGAGCAATTTGAGGGCTAACTCATTTATGTATGGTTGATTAATCCACTACGCTGGGTACTCCCGTTTTGCAAGTCTATTTTTTCCTGCACAGCCTTCTCCATGAAGTCCTCGGAGCTTTATTTAAGGATAAATTAAAAAGTGAACAACTTAAAGTGAAACATATTTCTTCTAAAACCTCTAAATCAATTGTTGTATGTGAGTATGTGGACTGTATTGATGAATAAAGGGTTCAGTCACTGTCACAGTTGAAAATGTATAGACCATGTCCCTGGGATGCAGACTGTGGCCCTATACAGAAAATGAACACACCAAGCCGCTAAGCTTCACATTTTCAATGTTAACACTATCATCAAATCTTGTGACCTCTCATTCAGGAAGTACAGTTAGTTTATACTTTTGTGTCCATGTGAAACATGCAAGAAGCAGACGAGGTTCCCTGAACTACAATCAAAAAGTTGTGTGTGTGTGTGTGTGGGGGGGGGGGGGTTATTGCATGCATAGTTTTCAGTCACCTTCATGGACTTTCAAGGCTCTGTAGAGAAGACAGAATGCTTTCTGACTGGTGAAGTAAGGTAAAGTAAAATATTATGTGGAGTAGAGGGAAGCATATTCTCTATAGGCAGCCATTTGTTCCTGACCTGTTTATAGCAGGTTTAGGTGTATTGGATAAACTTGGTCAGAGAGAGTAAGCTCTTTAACAGCCTCACTTCATTTCTAAATATAGAACAACTTAAGTGGACAACCCATAGTACTGGTCTGTCAACAGCAATCCCCTTAATACACTTCACAGTTGCCCATTAAGTGAAGATGCATATTACTATGAGTCAGATACCTATTTCTATGCATCTTATGGCTTAGTTGTGACATTATATGGCCATAGCACACTGCTCTGTACATAAACTGTAACTCACACCACGGGACTGGGTGTGAGTTCTACTCCTTGTTTATTTAAGCAGTAAACATTGAATATTCACATATTCATACATTCCATCGTCCAGTAAATACATAAATGCAGAAACTGCATTTATGTATAAACAAATTGCATACAGAGACTGTAGCAGCACCTAAGGGGTTATTTTGTCACTGAGTCTGGCACATCCTGTTTTTTGATTATTATCTGGTCGAAAGTGGACACAGAACACACCCATTCACAGGTGAGGACTTACTGAAGAGGAGTAATGAACTGATGTGTTTCAGCCTGTTTGAAGGACAATCCTGGTTTGTATCAAAAGCATGTTTATGTGGAAAGCTGTAGGAATGTCAACTCACCCCAAAATACATTGTTAAGCAAGTTGTACATTGTTTAGTGAGTGCAAACTTTTGGAAAACTGGAAATGCACTTATTAATGTGAATGAACTTCAGCTTAGGGATTCAGCAAAGGATTCAGATCCACATGTGTCCTTCTCCTCTTAAACCAATTAGAAAACCAACTTGGTAACTCTGGCCTGGCCCTCCCATGGTTAAAGTCTCTATCATCTCTATTTTCTGATGTGAAATAAAAAATAAAGGGAACTTCAGGGCTCTATTCTTAATTTTGAACTTCTAAATTCAGACAAAACTGAGTTCATTTTACTCAGCATTAAACACCTCAGAGAAACATTATCTGATCATATAGTTACCTTGGATGGTATAACCTTGGCCTCTAGCTCTACAGTGAAGAACCTTTGAGTTATCTTTGTGTCACAGTCTTCTCATCTCCATACTGGCTCCAGTAAATTTCCACTCACCCCACCTCTGCTCCTATCTGCCAGCCAGCCACACCCACTTCATCATTATATTCCCCTCACCTGGTCTCTCAGCTGCATCTCACCCACAATCAAACCCAGTATATAAGCCTCTCCAGTTCACAGACTCAGTGCCAGATTGTTCTTTGCATCGATGACAGACTTTCCAGTGTTTGGACTGATTTCAGGAACTAGAAAAACAAGATCATATTGCTCTAGTGTTAGCATCTCTGCATTGGCAGAGAATATAATTCTAAATCCTGCTCCTAACCTACAAAGCCCTTGATAATCAAGTTCCATCATATCTTACAGAGCTCATAGTTCCATATCATCCCAATAGATCACTTCCCTCTGTAAACACAGGACTACTTGTGGTTCCCAGAGTCTGTAAAAAGGGAATGATAGGCAGAGCCTTCAGCCACCAGGCTCCTTTCCTCTGGAACCAGCTCCCAGTTTGTGTCAGGGAGGCAGATAGCCTCTCCACATTTAAAGTTAAACTTAAAACCTTCCTCTTTGATAAAGCTTATAGTTAGAGCGGCTCAGGGGTTTACTTAACCATTTCTTTATTATGCTGCTATAGGCCGAGACTGTTGGGGAAACCTATATCACGAGCATCCCTCACACTCTCTCTCTCATTACATTATGTCACTAACCCTGTCTGTTTTCTCTCTCTCCTAGTGTATCTCTGACCCCAGAGCTGCAGGACCCAAACCCGTCATTATTATTGCTATTATTATTACTAATAACAACAACATAATTGCATCTAAAAGTGTCAGTATTATTTTTGTAATTATGGGTATGAGTATGGTAGAGATTAAAGTGGCGGTTGTACAACTATCTTCTCTCCTCTCTCCTCCATTTTAAATTATACTACTAAATTATATTACGTTGGTATGTATAACAGAGTTAATTTCGTCGTTCTGATAAGATGCCTGTTTCTGAAAACCACTGCCGATGATTAAGTGTCATGATGTGTGGAAGGGTTTTTGGGTTACTGCATTATAAACATACTTCCTGTGGCTGCTGCAGAAGTCATGTGGCAGAATGAGTGATGAGTAGAGATGTTATTGTTGTGCGTGGACATTGGTAATAGTACCATTTGTTTAAGCAACATAGTTGATCTATTATTCCCTTCAAAGGAAGGGGAATGATAGCCAATGAACCGATTAAGTCTCATAAACAATATACTAACTATCAATTAGGGATTCTGATTGATAATTAAATTCATTATAACCACCAGAATAGCCACCTTGGTAGTAAGCAGAGGTTGAAGGATTTGGAGTTCTACTGGTCAGCGGTTGGCAATACTTGAGACAATATCTAAACTAACAAACGAAATATATAAAAGTCTGAGAGTGTGTTTGTGTGTCTTTCTGTGTGTGTGAGTAGGTGGCCGTAAAGGTCAAAGGTCCAAGAAGTACTACAGACTTCTTTTTTTTTGGCGGCACCAGAGGTGTCGGCTCGGCCACATGCTGTGGTTCTTTGATAAGGCCATTTGTTGCAGGACAAAGAGTATCAGGTTAAGAGGGTTAGTCACAGGGTGTTAAAATCACATTAACCTATGAACAAATATAACTAACACAAAGTTAACACATTGACTCAAATCAATACAGTACACTTACAAGGTTAAACATTCCTATGCTTAGCCGTGTTGCGTTATGCTATGCTGTATGCCAAAGTTACCTTATGAAGTCCATGTAAAAGAGGAAGGAAGGTCCTTTTGGGATGCTGATTGTGTGTCAAGAAAGATGCAGCAGTCGTGCTGTGTGGTTTCAGTGTCCTTTTGTATCGGTAAGAGTAACACTTCAACACTAACTCTACTTGGTGGTTCCTGAGCTTGATCAGTTGACCAAACTTTGTGTCTTCCACTGATGTAAAACCAGACTTTCCAGCCTTGGTTGGTACTTTGGGACACTCTTGCATCGCTGCATGTGGAAGTTGCACCAGTCGTTACGGTCTTACCCATATGAAACAACAGAACACCAACACGATTAAAGCCTGTAGCAGGATCACGAGAGGCAGAGCCATCAACATAAAGAACCAAGTCAGGGTTGTCGAGGGGAGTGTCAGTCATGTCAGGGCGAGGAGTGCACAGAACTTTGAGTTCTGCCAAACAGTTATGCTCCTCGCCAGGTGTGGGGAGTAGAGAAGCAGGGTTGAGAACTGTACAGCGTTTCACGGTCACATTCGGCATGTCTAAAAAAGACGTGCGATATCTAGGATACCTAGCAGTGGAGAGGTGACGTCTTTTGTTCAAGCAGAATGTGTGAAACTGCATGTGGAACGAAAAGTGGAACGTCCGCATAACCCACAATGTCTCTTGATGCTGTCAACGCCTTTTCTGCAGCTGCCACTGCTCGGAGGCAGCGCGGTAGAGCCGCAGCGAAAAGATCTAACTTAGCTGAGAAATAGGCCACTGGTCGGAGTCTGTCCCCGTGTTGTTGTAACAGAACTGAGGTCATGCGTCGGTCGCGCTCGTCTACAGCCTGTGTAAAAGGCTTGTGTGGGTCGGGCAGTCCCAGCGTTGGTGGGGATAGCAGAGCCACTTTCATGTCGACAAAGGCGGGCTCAGTGGAAGGAGTCCAGATAACAGATACGTGGGAGGTGAGGCCTTGGCCATGTATCATAGTGCTGAGTGGAGCCTCAATCTGAGAATAACTAGGGATGAAACACCTGCAATAGGAGCACATGCCTAGAAAGGACATCATTTGTTTCTTTGTCTGAGGTTTAGGCAGATTTACAATGGTAGAAATGCGCTTGGGGGAGAGAGTTTTACCCTCTCCGGAAATCTGATGTCCCAAAAAACACACTTCCTCTTGCACAAACTGTAATTTAGATAAACTAGCCTTGTGCCCACAGAAAACCACTTAGCTTCAGGTGGCCCTTGAGGCAGAATGGTGTAAGGATTGGGCACATCTGTTGCTCTCGCATTACCTGCTGCATTTACTGCTCGCAAATGTTGGACGGATCTCCATTCAGTAGGTTGTCCCTTGTCTCTGATTTTCTTTACAGGAAAAATCGGCATCCTGACGGGCGAGTCTGGGCAGGGGACAATTACTCCAGCCTGCAACAAAGAATGAAAAACAGGTTTAATGAGGCGTTTAATGAACGGTTGGGCGTTCCTGATGTGTCCCACGTCATACTTATGTGTGGCCAACAGTGAGTAAGGAACTTCCTGTAAGGCTGTGGGGAGAGTGGAGACATAAAGGAGATAGTTAGAAAGTGTCGGGGCATCATTGTCATCAATCAGTCACACATCTCTCAGTGTTAATGTACTCAGCTTGAAAGGTTCCTTATAAATGCAATGCAAAGGAGAATACATGACCTTTGCAATTGAAGTCGGCTCCCAGTCAGTTATAGTTTGACAAAAGGCCACAAAAGCACGTGTGTCCCTCCACTGATCGACCTTGGCCTTACACACGGAGATGTGTGTGGAAGAGAACATCACTTGAAACAAAGTACGCTGTTGAGGAGATAGGAAGACGGAAACTGGGCATCTGTGAGTTTCCCAGAACAAAGTAGAGCACGTCAGAGAGTCAGTTCTGTCCTGAAAGAACAATGTTTCAAAGTCAGGGTCAGGTCCATGTGACACATGCGCAGTACAGTGTAGACAATCTGGTAGCATTAAGTCAGCTAACGACTTCATGCGACTTCATGAGATTTAGCTTTGTCTACCATTTTCTGTCCCACAGTCAGAGGAACGTCCCATTTGTAGATAAAGAGGGAGTCACCTGTGAACTCGTTAAATATGGTGGGTGAGGTAGACTGGCTAGTTCTTACCACTATTAAACCTGTGGGACTGGATGTCAAACTTATACCAAATGCCAACATTAAGTCTCTACCCATCAGATTGATTGGACAGCATGGAGACCACAAAAACGAATGTTTGAGTGACATCGTGGGTCGTGGGTTATTAGGATCTGTGTGTGAGCATGAGAGTGGGACAGTATGACACTCTTTTGTTGTGGAGCCAGACGCACCCACCTAAAGAACATATCTGCCACTCAGTTTTTGATTTGGTAACTGGCTTTGTTTAACCACAGAACATGTTGCACCCGAATCTACAAGAAAAGTCAAAGTTTTTCCATTTACCACAAGATCTACTTCAGGCATTGTTGTATAAGCCTGTGATGTATATTTAGCATAGGTGTGTAAAACTGGAGTTTTTTCTTCATCCTGTTTGAAAAATGCAATGGCTGAAAACAGGAGTCTGTGTTGTTCAGCTGTGATGTGTGTGTATGTTGTCAGTGGAGCAAGCTTGTCTTCATTGCATGTGCTGTATGTTTTCAGTCGAGCAAGCGTGTCTTCATTTCATGTGCTGTGTGTGTGTTTCACTTCCCTTCTCAGTAGTCTCCGCTGGCAGGCAGGCTGTCTCCCACTCACACGCCCCTCCGCCATCCTCGTCCGTTTGTCAATCAGAATGATGGCCACCTCTTCTCGCCCCTCTTCGGGCCGAATCACGTCGTTGAGGGCAGTCTTTGGCCCAGTGTCCCTTCTGACGGCAAGTGTCTCTGTCCACGGGTGGAAAATTCTGCCAAGACCCTCTCTGTCCCCTGTTGCCGTACCCTCTGCTGGGGTGTCCTCTTCCGCCTTGTCTTTGAAACGGCGGGCGGTGTTGATTTGTTTGTGGGCCGTTGGGGTAGGGGTCGGGTTGGATCCAGGGGCACAAGGAGTCTTCCCTGCATGGCCTGGCGTATGTGGCTGCTGATGGGGCTGCTGAGGTCGTCTTCGGCTGATGTCGCGTTACCATCTATGGCCTGACCTGGAGCCGTCGTTTGCGGAGCTGGAGCCAATTGGTGCTGGTCCGTTTGGATGGGGGTAGGGAGGAGGGGAGCATGTGTTGGGGAGAGGGCCACCATGACCTGTTAAAGGGGGATACATACAGTCAAATAAATCAGTCAAATCAATTTTTTCTTTTTCTGCTTTGTCCTCTAGCAAAGATTTTAACTGTGTTAAAGCTCTGGCGAGTTGGCGATTTTCTCTTCTCTCACATTCACATTGACATGATGAGAGGCATTTGGTTTGTTATTCTATTTCCCGTAAATCCACTATTTTGATATTCTTTCCTTCTTTCATTTTTATCTCAGCTTTATTCAAGCTTTTCAGCTTGAGGTTTTTCAGTGTAGTGAAACTCAAAGAACCTCCTTGTGGAAAACCATGATTTTTTACCCAGTGATTTAAACGCATTACTGACTTTATGTTTTCTCATCATTATGTCAACTATGGGACATAACTGTGGGACAGCAGGGGGAGATCGTTGGACTGGGAGATGCTCTTCTAGCGCTGTCCTCCATCTGTGTCTGTTCCCCAAATTGCGTTCAGATTATGGGGCTTGGGGACTTCAATTTGCCATTTTTAGTTCGGGGATGGAGATCTCCAGTTGTTCCCTTATGTTATGTCCTTTATATGTTGTGCCGCTCCACTCCTAGAGAGAGACAGGTAGATGAGGTAGAAAACAAACAAGACACGCCCAGGTGACAAGCAGTGACGCCTGAACGGAGTCACACACAACAGTTACAAATAAAGAAGACTATAGTGTCAGTTATTGTCTTTGATCAAGATGATGATGCTCGTGCACGTGCAAGCCTCGGCCTTTGCAAAAGCTTTAGCTGCTGCACTACTTGAAGATCTAGAGGAGGTGAGTCGTGAGCTTGAACTGGGTTGCGATGCTTTGTCATCATGATCACTTCTCTTTTCCATATATGCAGCTTTATTGCAGCGGCTTGCTTCACTTATTATTCTCCGGGCTTTTTTTTTTACTGTTACTGTCCTCCCTACGTGTAGTAGTAGAACGCAGATTGGCAGCCAGCCAAACAACAATGAAATGCGAGTCAGGAAGTTAGCATCTCAGCTCTCAAGTTTAAGCTGTCACATTCTTGTCATTGAAAGAGTGAAAACTATAAAGAAAAAGAAAATACATAAATGACTGTATTTTATGGAAAAATGAATGGAAATAAACAAAACTTCTGATACAGTGAAACATATAGGGCACCACATACAATAAAAATTATACTTAAATCCACCTAATGTCACTGTAAATCCTATTCGCTGTAGGTTATCTATGCTACAACATAACGGTATACTTGCAAAATGAACACACAAATGCATAAAGTAATGAAAATGAACTTACAGCCATTGCTTTCTTAAGCGTAACAAGCCAGGATTGGAATGAATTTCTTCCAATGTCGATACATGGCAGGTAAACAAAACAGGAGACTACATCCCACTTCATTCTTTCTACTTCCTGTGTCAACGTCCAGTTCACAATAAAGGTCCAACAGATAGTGCTATTGCACATGAACTAAAGCAGACGACAGAATACTCTAAAGTAACCTTGAGACCCAGACCTCTCAGGGAGGGGAAGAATTACCTCAGAGACAGGTCTCATGTAGCTCCTAAAGGTGCCTTGAGATAGATAGATACTTTCTACTACTTAGAAGCTGTATTGACCTCTATCTTCTGCACATTTCCATCGCTGCTTGGGAAAACAGAGGTGACTAATCCCATAGGCCACTCCTTACAGGACAGCTGACTGTCTTTCAAAAGCACAATGTCTCCAGTTTACAGATCTCTGAGTGTCTCATTCCATTTGCGTCTGCTCTGCAGAGTGGGCAAATACTCCTGTCTCAAGCAAACCGTGAATTCATTGGCCAAAGTTTGTACCTGGCTCCATTGGCTCTTGAGGAGGTCCTTCCCTGTGAAAGTGCTTGGAGGAGCCGGTACGCCGGACTTCTGGGTAAGCAGAATTGCAGGAGTTAGGAGAAATGGTGAGTCCGGATCATAAGAGATTGGCACTAAAGGTCTAGCATTAATGATTGCTGATACTTCAACCAGGAGGGTACAAAAGACTTAGTGAGTGAGGGGAGTGACTTCAGATGTAACAACATCCTGGATCCTGAGTCCAGGATCCTGCTTGAAATGCTAATCAAACGTTCCCAGCTCATGTAGATCCATCTTACACCACCTGCAGGCGCAACATCTTGCAGACTGGATGTCTCAGGGTCACTGAGATAGTGTATGTTGTGACTGGCGCTATAGACATACATTTAATTAAGGAACAGAATGTGAGTTTTGCAAACACTACTACCCAAAAAGTCCATCACTTATATGTATGCATGAAATGTATTGTTTTGCTGAAATAATAAAATGAAATATCATTTTTGGAAGATTGTGGAGCTTCCTCTATCTTCCTGAAAATACTGTGCAAAAATTTACTACACAGGTCATAATAATTGAAAATTTAACCTTAAACTGTTCCTGCGACCTCCAGAATATTACTGGACTGGGCATCTGTAAATGCTGTGTGTCTTCTCTAAATGTGAGTAAACGAAATGACGGGTACAAACAGCAGTGTGTTGTTTCTGTAACAAGTGGGGAAAGAACATACTAAAGCGCTAATTTTCCTTCACATGTAGTGGATACATGCATTGTAAACCTAAACTTATGTCTTCAGAAGAGCAGGGACTGACAGAGCTGGATCATTAAAAACATGGTTGTGTGTTATGTAGTGCCTCACAAAATTTAGGAGTTGACCATTTGGTCCTTTGTTACAAAGACAAAGGAACAGACTGGAAAAAAACTGATTCCCAGAATGCTTCACATCAGAATCAGGTTTATTGCCAGGAAAGATTTTACACCAACGAGGAATTTGTTATGATGTGGAAGGTGCATAAACAATAAACAAACAGTGGCTATAATAATATATACAATGTAAACAACAGAGACATAAAGTGTGAGATGAGAAATGTGCAAAAAAGATGAATAAAATAGTTACATGCTATAGATATATAAAAAAAATGCTGCATTGTTGTAATGCAAAGATTCAAGGGCGGTGGGGGGTTTGAGTGCAACGTTGCAAGAGTCAGTGTCAGTGGGGGAGGGGGTGGGGGTGTGGGTCCCGGGAGCTGTTAAGGATCCCAACTGCCGAGGGGAAAAAACTGTTTATGTGGCGGGAGGTTTTGGTCCTGATGGACCGCAGCCTCCTGCCAGAGGGAAGAGTGACAAAGAGTATGTGACCGGGATGGGAGAGGTCGGCCACAATCCTACCTGCACGCATCAGAGCCCTGGAGGTGTGAAGGTCCTTAAGGGATGGAAAGTTGCAGCCGATCACCTTCTCAGCAGAGCAACTGGAGGTGCAACCGTTGGTGTACAGGGAGAAGAGTAGGGGGGAAAGAACGCAGCCTTGAGGGGATCTGGTGCTGATGGTCTGGGATACGGAGACGTGTTTCCCCAGCTTCACGCGCTGCTTCCTGTCAGACAGGAAGTCTTTGATCCACCTGCAGGTGGAGTCGGGCACGTGGAGCTGGGAGAGCTTGTCCTGTAGCAGAGCCGGGAGGATAGTGTTGAAGGCAGACCTGAAGTCCACAAACAGGATCCTGGCGTATGTTCCTGGGGAGTCCAGATGCTGGAGGGTGAAGTGGAGGGCCATGTTAACTGCATCATCTACAGACCTGTTGGGTCTGTAGGTGAACTGCACTGGGTCCAGGAGTGGGCTGGTTATGGCTTTGAGGTGGGACAGCACAAGGCGCTCAAACGACTTCATGACCACAGAGGTCAGGGTGACGGGTCTGTAGTCATTCAGTCCTGTGATCCTTGACTTTTTGGGGACGGGGATGATGGTGGAGACTTTGAAGCAGGCTGGCACATGACATGTCTCCAGTGAGGTGTTGAAGATGTCCGTGAACACCGGAGACAGCTGGTCAGCGCAGTGCTTCAGGGTGGATGGAGAGACAAAGTCTGGTGCAGCTGCTTTGCAGGGGTTCTGTCTCTTAAAGAGCTTGTGGACGTCCCTCTCCTGCAGGCAGAGAGTCGTCACTGTGGTAGAGGAGAGGGGGGACCCAGAGGTGTGAAGTGGAGAGGCCCAGGGTCCTGCTGAGCTAGGGGTGGGGGGGTTGGTGAGATGGGAGAGGGTGTCGCGGGGGATGGTGTCAGGACTGTCCCTTTGTCTCTCAGGCCCTGTCTACACGAATGCGAATTTGTTGTAAATACGTGGAAGTCTTACTGCCTCCCATCCAGACGCACCCGGAGTTTTCGCTGCCTGAAAACGCACCCTTTTGAATCCAGGTCCCAGGGTGGAGAAGATAAATCTCCCCCCCTGCGTTTATGTATTTGAGTTCGGGTGAACGCCAGATACGCATACGATAATGTCATCGCCCCACCTTTCGACCCTAGCCCTTCGTCCGCGGCATCTCCAACAACAACAATGGCGGACTACAGGCTTGTGATGGTGCTGCATCAGATGCTGACTCTTCTTGGGTCACTAGGGCAATATATACTATTGCGCGGTCACTCCATAGGGCCGGGGAGAGGGAAGAAACCAAACAGTTGTCACGCGGTAACTGCTCAGAGTGAGGATTCCTCACTGAGACCACAGATCAAGTAGAACCGGCAAAGTGCGAGCTCCGGCCACCGCTGCATGCCACACGCACAGCCACGGAGCACAGAACTCGCCATTCAGCGAGGCGACCATAGAGGGCAACAGCAATTCGCACTCAGAATCAGACCAAACAAAGGAGTCTACTTTTCCCTTCTCACTCAACATCTTCATACTGTTGTTGTTGTTAGGCTTCTTCTGCTACGAGAATTTGTATGCTCCGCCTCTTCTTCTTATTTTTTGGTGGAGTTCTGTAGCAGAAAACAGCGCTGCATATAGGCCGGGAATAGGTACTACAGTGTTTCTACAGCTAGATGCGTATTTCCAATGAATCCATCATTTCAGGCCCCCCGGCTGAGATCGTTTTCGAAATATCTTGTGGTGTGGACGGGGCCTTAAAGCGACAGTAGAACTCGTTCAGTTCATTTGCAAGCTGCAGGTCTTTGACGGAGTGGGGGGGTTTAGATTTGTATTTTGTAATCTGTCTGAGCCCCTTCCAGACAGAACCAGAGTCGTTAGCTGAGAACTGGTGTTGGAGATTCTCAGAGTACTGTTGTTTAGCTTCTCTCAAGCTGTACTGTGACTTCTAAAACCTGTCCCTGCCCCCACTCCTGAACGCATCCTCCTTCTGCAACTGTAGCAGTCTGAGTTTGGCTGTGAACCAGGGTTTGTCATTGTTATAACTCACCCTGGTGCGTGATGGGATACAGCAGTCTTCACAGAAGCTGATGTATAATGTCACAGCCTCTGTATACTCATCCAGACTGTTGGTGGCAATCCTGAAAGCATCCCAGTCTGTACAGTCCAAACACGCCTGCAGGTTCCCCACAGCTTAACTAGTCCACTGTTTTTACGTCCTCACCACAGGTTTGCAGAGCTTTAGTTTCTGCCTGTATGAGGGAATCAGGTGGACCATGACCATTATCACACCTTGGGAGTGAACTCTCCTCCAGGCTCCAGCTGCCATAGGTCACTGTTTGCCCCAGACCCCAGGGGGTCATCAGGCCCATAGAACCCTAGCGCACCCATCTCTCACACTCTTTCCTCATGCCTCCTTGAGGGGTAAAGTCCTCTCTTCCTGCCTCTGACTTCAAGGAGACAACATCTCCTCCTCCTACCTCCCTCAGGGCAGCAAAGGCCTCTGCCGCCTCGAAACAAACATTTGGAGTAGTAGCGAAAGCACTGCTCACCGAAATTATTCCCAGATGGGGAATCCCGAGCAGATTGTCCGGCGACAACGGGACACATTTTGTCAACCAAGCCATTCAAGAAGTAAGTGTTGTGTTGAAGTGTTGTTCGCAGTACCTCCCCATAGTGGTGTGGCTCACCCGAGGGAGCCCCCCCCGACAACCCTCTGTGACAGCAACATTTTGTCTTATTGTGCTAAATTATTTTCCACCCTATCTGACATAAGCAAACAAGTAGCCGCAGCTCTCCCACACCCAGCTGAGAGCCAGCTACACAGGAGTCAGCCAGGTGACTACGTGGTGGTAAAGGACTTAAGGAGAAAGAAATGGAGATCCAGACGGTGGCAGGGACCGTTCCAAGTGCTTCTGGTCACACACATGGCTGTGAAAGTGGTAGAGAGAGCAACTTGGATTCACGCCAGCCACTGCAAAAGAGTTCTGCTCCCCACAGGGCCACCCTTGACCGTCCGAGAGTAAAGGTATTAGCACATTACAATCCGTGCCAAAAATACCCGACGTTGAACAACACCACCGAGTGAGAGCGAGGTTCGAATCGGTGGCTACTCTGATTACATTGTTATCACATCACACATAGCAAGACAACGACATCTCCTCTACCTCATCAAGTGACGTGCAGACGTTTTCTGGGTGTCACCTACGCTAGATCCTCAACCATGGAACAGCTGCAATAGCCGTGGCACCCCTTTTCGAGGTCCAGGGTTTTGTGGTCTCCGACGCTCCGTACTCGTTCTGATTCTTATCTCTTTCGTAATTGTGTTGTCCATCCTGTATGCGATTGAAGAAAGCAGGGAAGTTCATTTTATATATCAGACCTTTCCCACGGAACAACACAGGTAACGACACACCAGATCTGTATCCTACCCCTTCCTACACTGTTTCTAATGATACTTATGATACACCGATGATGATGATGCTTATGACGTTTCCATGACCAAGTTTTCTTCACTTTAGATGTTTGATTGACAAAATTTCTACTGTTTAGTTATGTTTGAAACCCTCCTCTAATTGCTTGCTAGAAATATCAGTTCAACTATTGAACCCAAAAACAGCCCTTTTGCTTGTTTTAAAGATGAGTTTATGTATGATTCACGTGTCCCTCCAAATCCTCTGAAGTTGCTTGGCGGATTATCACCGAGCCGTTAAAACCGCCAAATCAAAGTACATTTCCTCCCTGGTCTCCAGAAACAGTCACAAACCCCAGTTTCTTTTCAATAGACTAAATTCTCTCATAAATCCCCGAAATGAATCCCCTGTTGAGCCCTCACCCGCCCTCTGTGAAAGCTTTCAAAAATTCTTCATCGAAAAGATTGCAGCACTCAGGCCTTCTGATACCTCTGCCACCCCACTCCCCGCCCCTCCCCCCTCCCCCAGGTAGCTGTTCTCGAGCAGTTTGAGCCCATTACCCTATCCTCCCTCTTTGATGCAGTCAGTCTACTGTTGATCAACATCATCCTCTCCTCTGGTTGCGTCCTGGCTGCCTTCAAGCATGCCGTGGTGCAGCCACTACTAAAGAAGCCAAACCTTGACCCCTCTATCCTCTCAAACTTCAGGCCTATCTCCAAACTACCCTTCCTGTCTAAAGTCCTTGAGCGAGAAGTTTATGTCCAGCTGAAATCCTTTTTAACTAACAACAACATTTATGAGAAATTCCAGTCTGGCTTTAGAACAGCCCACAGCACAGAGACTGCTCTCCTGAGAGTCCTTAATTACCTGCTCCTAGCTGCCGACTCAGGTAGCCCCGTGATCCTGGTGCTTTTAGATCTTACAGCAGCCTTTGACACTGTGGATCACAGGATCCTGCTGTCTCGACTCAAGCAGCACGTAGGCATCAAAGGCACAGCCCTGCATTTCATTCAGCTCTACCTGGCCGACAGGACCTTCTCTGTCCAGCTTGGAGATTCCACCTCTTCTGTTGCCCCCCTCACCTGCGGGGTCCCTCAAGGCTCTATACTAGGTCCCATTCTATTTCTGTTGTACATCTTACCCCTAGGGGAGATCCTGGTCAAACACAACATCTCCTTCCACTGCTTTGCCGACGACATCCAGCTGTATCTCCCCCTAAGGGTTGATGGGCAGGCTGCACTCCATCCATTGCTTGACTGTCTGGCTGACATCAAGGCATGGATGGGTGCAAACTTCCTCAACCTCAATGAGAGTAAGACAGAGATCATTGTTTTTGGCAAATCATCAACAAGCTTCTCCACCGATGCCCTGGGCCCTTTCGCCTCTAACATCAGGCCTTCTGTCAGAAAATCTTGGCGTGATTTTAGACAGTGCCTTCAAGCTCAAGCAGCAGGTCAGTGCAGTAGTTAGGAAAAGCTTTTTCCACCTGAGAACCCTAGCTAAGATCAAATCCTACCTGCCCCAGAGTGATCTAGAAAGAGTCATCCATGCCTTCATAACATCTCAACTGGACTACTGTAACGCTCTATACACCGGCATTGATCAATCACAGCTCCGCCGCCTGCAGTTGGTTCAGAACTCAGCCGCCCAACTCCTCACCTGCACAAAAAAGCGCGAACATATCTCCCCGGTCCTCGCATCACTCCACTGGCTCCCCATCCGCTACCGCATTGATTTTAAACTTCTACTGACTGTTTACAAATCCCTCCATGGTCTGGCCCCCACGTACCTGTCTGATCTTCTCCACCACCACATCCCCTCCAGAGCACTACTGTCAGCTGACCAACTGTTGTTGGAAGTGCCCAGGTCCAAGCTAAAAACCAGGGGGGACAGAGCCTTTGCAGTAGCGGCCCCCAGACTCTGGAACTGCCTCCCCCTGCACATCCGTGGAGCCCAGTCATATTTTTAAGTCCCATTTAAAGACCCACCTCTTTTCACTAGCCTTCAATTAGAGTCTCCTTTTTTAAGTGCCAGTGCATAGTGTTCCCTGGTTACCTTTTAAATTTTCTTTTTGCTTTACTTTACCTATTGTATTATTCTTTGTTTATTGCACTTAAGCACTTTCTTGTGAAGCACTTTGGTGCGGCTCAGCCGTCTGTAAATGCGCTATAGAAATAAATTTGACTTGACTTGCTCGCGACAGAATAAAATACTTAGACGAAATCCACTTTATCTTTATTCAAGCCTCTCCAACGGACACACAAAAGATTTTCCACAACAATAAATAAATGTATAGATAAATGCAGAAATAAATGCAGAAATACATGTATAAATAAATACTGGAATTAAGACATGCTGAAATAAATAAAAGATAAAATGAATAAATTCTTTACATTTATTTCTACATTTCTGTTCACCTACATTTATTTATTACTGTATTTCTGTGTCCATACTTCCGTAGAAAGTCCTAACCTCAGTCAAAGTCATGATTGGTCAAAACAGAGCCAGACAAAAGCAAACGATCCCCGATCCCAAGCCTTCCTACCTGTCCAGTTAGCGTAATGCAGGGGTATTCAATTAAAATTCATAGACGTCCAGTTAGAGAAATTTCTCTCAAGCAAAGGTCTGGAACCATAATGTCTAACATGCATTATGATTCAGTGCCATATTGAAGTATGCTGGAAGCCTAATTATCAACAACTGACTGTCAAATCGAACAAAAAAGAGGCCTGCAATTCAATCACATTTCAACAATGTTAAATGCCAGTTTTTATAATGACCTGGAGGAATTATAAATAACTATCACTTCAAGTAAAAGTAGAACTGCAAGCAGTGTATAACGGGGTCCAAGCTCTGGCTCAAGTCCCCCCTGGCGAGTCCCCCCCCTGACGACCCGGCAAATGTTAGGGAGTATCACAACGCGTGAGCTGCAAACTGCATTTTTTATTATAAGTGATATCCACATGACTTAAAAATTTTGGGGTGTAATGGGCCATGCCCATTTTTAACAATCATTACACCGTTGTAGTCGTGGTCTCAGGAGCGGCCTTAGATGTTACCCTCCAAGTTTTGCATGAGCCCTCGATGAGATCTAATCTTTTTCGTATTTGTAGCGCCCCCTAATGGCCAATCTTTGCCAACCTTGGTCCGGAGCCTCACAGAAACACGGAAAACAAGATTGTCAAGTTTTGTGTTGATAACATTTACTTTGGCCTAAATATGCTAAAGTTCGTCTTTGGCGGCTAGCTACAAAAATTTGTTTGTTAGTAATTTGTGCATTTGTTAACCAAGCAAAATTACTTTGATAACTTTTAGTCAGGGCCATCTGACAAAAAGTAGGTTCTGCACATATCGCGATTGTGCGAAAAAGGTTATTTGCGGAAATGGGTGTGGCCTACATCTTGTGATTCAGCTTGATTCAAGGAATGCTTGCATGTAAGGTGTTTAAATGTGCGATGAGTAATGTGGGAGTTATACTTCCCACATTACATTATATAGAATCCAAGGGTGCAATAGACCGCGCTCATTTTGACTAATCAGTACACCATTGTAGGCGTGGCCTCAGGAGTGGGCCTATATCATGCGCTCCAAATTTTGTAATAATGCAATAAGCCCTTCATGAAATATAAACTTTTCGTATTTGTAGAGGCCAATCTTCGCCAAATTTGTTATCAGCCCCCAGGTTTTATGCAAACATGAATGTAAAGGTTTGCGTTGATGGCATTTAATTTGGCCTAGATATGAAAAAGTTGGTATTATGGAAACTAGCTACACAAATTTGCTCGTATGTAATAAACGCATTTTTGAATGCAGACAAGACAATCTGGTGACGAATCACAGTTTAAATACAGGAGATAACGAGCTTGATCAGGAACCAGTGTGCAGCCCAGAGAGGACTTCAGGAAGACCACGCCCACTGACAGACACAGACACATGAAGTCTGTTTTTCTTGATAATGTTGTTCACACTTGTGAACAAATAAAATTGAATAAATAAAATTCTCTTACCCTGCCTATAACAAGATTCACTGGCAGTCAGACTGGCAATCTGTTGGAGCCGGAAGAATTGAAGGGATTCTGCTGTCCTGATGTCAATGGGAAGCTGCTTTGACCATTAGGGACCATGCCAGGAAACAGAGGGGTTTAGATGAGCAGTGGCTGCCCACCCCTCACAGTAAGGGCATAGCAAGCCGTTTGGCAGTAGCAGAGCGGAGTGGATGCGCTGGGGTGTAAGGTTTGACCATTTTCTTGATGTAAGAGGGGCCTGAGCCATTCGCAGCCCGGTAGGCGAGTACCAGTGCCTTAAATCAGATTCAATCCCCCGCCAGAAGCCAGTGCAGGGTGCGGAGGAGCAGTGTAGTGTGGGGGTTTTTGGTAGGTTGAAGACCAACCGGGTTGCTGCATTCTGGATGAGCTGGTTAGCAGATGTCAGCAGACCAGCTAGGAGGGAGTTGCAGTACTCTAGGCGTGAGATGATGTTGTGGGGAATGAATCTGCAGGAGCGGGTCGTCACTGCGATGTTTGCAGCGAAGGACAGCTGGTCTTCCAGTGTCACACCAAGGTTCCTTGTAGTTGGAGCAGGGGTCATCACAGAGTTCTAAATGGTGATGGAGAGGTCGTTGGTGGGAGACGCCTTCCCCTGGAGGAAAAGCATCTCTGTCTTGTTCAGATTGAGCTTCAGGTGGTGCATCAACATCCACTGAGAAATGTCAGCCAGACATGCAGAGATTCGTGCTGCCACATGAGTTGGGTGTCATCTGCATACCTATGGTAAGAAAAGCCATGTAAGTAAATGACAGAGCCTAATGACCTGGTGTATAGAGGGAAGAGGATGGGCCCCAGAACAGGGCCCCGAGGTACCCCAGTAGTGAGGTTGCAGAGTGCAGACACAGATCCTCTCTAGGTTACCCTGTAAGTGTGGTCCTTGAGGTAGGATGGGAACAGGGAGAGTGCAGAGCCTGAGACTCACAGATCTTGGAGGGTGGAGAGGAGGATCTGGTGTTTCACTGTGTCAAAAACTGCTGAGAGGTTGAGCAGGATGACAACAGAGGAGAGGGAGGCTACTTGAGCTGTGTGAAGTTCCTCTGTAACAGTTAGGAGGGCAGTCTCCATTGAGTGCCCTGCCTTGAATCCAGACTGGTGGGGGTCAAGAAGGTTGTTCTGGTGGAGATATGCAGAAAGTTGAGTGAAGCTAGCATGTTCAAGTGTTTTAGAAATAAATGGTCTGTAATCTTTCACATCAGACGGGTTAAGTGTGGGTTTCTTTAAAAGAAAATTCACTCTTGCTGCTTGAAGGGTGTTGGTAAAGTAACCAGTTGTCAGAGAGGTATTGATGAGGTGGGTGAGGAAAGGAAGGAGGTAAGGAGCCATAGACTGAGGAAGGTGAGAGGGGATAGGGTCAAGGGGTTAGGTGGTGGGAAGTGACCAAGGATAGTACCTCACTGGGGGAGTGGTGAAAAAGAGAATAGAGAAGGAGAGGAGGGGGAGGCTATAGGACAGGTAGTGTCAGACGGAGGGTCAGGAAATTAGGAGGGAATGTCATCTATCTTTTTTGAAAAGTAGCTTACAAAGTTGCTTGGAAGAAGGGAGGTGGGGGAGCGGGGGGATCGAGGAGGGTAGAGAAAACTGAAAAAAGTTTTTGGGAGTTGGAGGAGGATGTCTGAATTTTATATTCAAATGAAGAGCTTTTAGCAGCATATAGGAGGCAGAGAAAGAGGAAAGATAAAATTTATAGGCAAGAAGATCCATAGGCCACTTTGATTTGCTCCATTGTCTTTCAGCTGCTCGCATGGACGTTCTGTGAGACCACACTGAGTCAGAAATCCACAGAGCTGGATGGGTTGGGCGTGCCCACCGAGAGCCAAGAGAGGAGGGAGACAGGGAGCGGAGGTTGCGGCGGACAGAGACAGTATTAGTGGAAGAGCATTGTAAAAACTGGGATTAATCAATATTTAGCAAATAAATAATAGCACCCTTTACTTATGAAAACATACTATGTTCAGCATTGGGCTGAATTCAGCAAATGTATATTGTTTATTTGTTGCATTTTACTAAATTTGATTTGATGAATGGAATTTGATTATATTACATTGGCAAAGTCAAAGATGCAGAAAATTGATGACTTTAACACATTGCTCTTTCGTTTTACTTAATTTACACTTCCAACCAAGGATTTTGGGCCACATGGACATCTTACATCATGTGCTGCCACACATTTCAGGAATTAGAGATGGCCTTTTTGTCAAAGGTAAGACCTGTTCAATTATTGTTAGTTAATGAACAATTTATGACCAAGTTTCGGTAGCAGTCAAACATTGTTTTGCATAACTGCAAGTTGCTTAACATGCCAACTTTACTGCCATAGTCTAAATCAAAACTAAACTGCACCATTAATGTTTAAAAGTCAGTCTGCCTTGCCCTACGATTCAACATGACAAAAAAACTAATAAATGGTCTGCTCTGTGTCACAATTTCATGCAACTTTCGTAAGTATAACATTATATGCATAGCCTACTCTCCATTTAAGATAGCAGATAATCTACACTGCAGTACATTTAGATACTGATGACATGTATAGCAGCACATCACTAAACCGCTGGTTGTCGAGGTGGTCTCCAGATAACAATGTGGGCTTCATAGATAACTGCCGCACCTTTTGGAGAATTCCTGGTCTGATGCAGAGAGACAGCATTCATCCTACTTTGGATGGTGCAGCTCTCATTTGTAGAAACCTGACTCCTGACTACCTAGACAGTCAAACCCGTGACATTTCAGAGTTGGGAAAAAAGAAGCAGAGTTACTGTCTTACACCCTTCTCTGCACTTCTATTACAGCAGTTGCCACCACAATACCCCATAGAAACTGTTTCTGCCCCCTGACCACTATACCTATCTAAACCAAAAGTAGATAAAAGAGGTGTAATGCACACAAACCTTCTAAAGATCAACACAAACCCTATAAATTAACCTAAAAATATAACAATAAAATGTGGATTATTAAATATTAGGTCACTCCCATCTAAAATTTGTTAGTGAATGATCTGATAACTGATCAACACATTGATTTATTCTATATGACTGAAACCTGGCTACAGCCAGAAGAATATGTTAGTTCAGTGAATCAACACCTCCCTCTTATAATAATACTCATATTCCTCAGACCACAGGCCGAGGACGAGAGTTAACAGCAATTTTCCAATCAGACTTATTGCTCAACCCTTGACCTAAAAACAGTCTTATCTCATTTGAAAGCCTAAGTCTTAGCCTCTTACACCCGAGCTGGAAATGTCAAAAAACAGTTATTCTAGTCGTTGTATATCATCCACCAGGCCCTTACTCTAAATTTGTATCTGCATTTCAAGACTTTTTATCTGAGTTGGTGCTTAGCACAGATAAAGTCATTATAGTCGGTAACATCCTAAATAATCAACTACTAGCTTAAAAAAATGGACCTTTGCAAATAATGAATTGTTAATCTACTGTCACAAGTAACCAGTGGCGGATTTAGGCATAGGCGACATGGGCGGAGGAATCTATCAAACAGCGCACAGAAGTGCTGTCTTGTCAATGTTTGGTCTATCTATTTATTAGCTGAGTAACTGTGTCCGTAAGGGGGTTATAGTTGGCTGAAACTATTTTGTCAATATTAGGGGTAATTTTGACAACTAAATAAGTGAATCCTGGCTTTGACACACTAAATGGCGTAGGCATTGGGGGATGAAGCCTTTCATTTTTTGTCAGGAACATAATCACTGATTTAAGGTTTTTTATTTTATAGCCTGAAAACGTGCCAAATGTTCCTATCAAATTCAGAAGGCTAGATAGCGTTTGTCCCAATCTGCCAGGATGAACAGTGAGGGCAAGAGGGGGCAACCCTGCCTCGTTCCACGATTAAGTCTGAAGGGCGTTGACACAAGTCCATTGGTTAATAATTCAGCTTGCGGGTTGGAGTACAAGAGCTGAACCCATTTGAGAAAATTCCCACTCGTACCCGTTCTCTGCAGGATATCGAATAGATATTGCCACTATCCTGTCGAAGGCCTTCTCTGCGTCCAACGACAGGACAGAGTGGCCAGATTTTTCAAAGAGAATATTGAGCAGCCTCCGTGTATTGTGGAAGCCCTGTCCTCCCTGCACAAATCCACTTTGGTCCAAATGAACCATTTGAGGTAGGACTGGTTCCAATCTCCTCGCAAGAGCGGTGGAAATTAAAATTTCAGGTCTTTATTAAGGAGTGAATTTGGGTTCGACTTTGGGTAGGAACCTTTCCAGGTTTCAGCAACAATCAAATTATTGCTTCAATCTGGATTGCATCTGGCCCAGAAGTTTGAAAATATAATTCTTGTAAGATCGCATGGAGTTGGATTTGATCCCTCCACAGCAAAAGTCCTAAAACTGAAAGTCTCCGCTTATCACCATGAGTCACGCCCACTTAATGTGCTGGTGTCGGTCACATATTGATACATTATACAAAATAATTGCTAACACTGATCCATAGGAAGAGTAAAATATAAGTGGTAATGATTGAAGCCTTTGGAAATTTAGGTAAACCCAGATCAAAACGTTTCCGTGGGCGTAGCTCACGGTGACAAGCAGAGACTTTCAGATTTAGGACTTTTGCTGTGGAGAGATTGAATCCAGCTCCATGCGATCTTACAAGAATTATATTTTCTTGGGTTATGTTTTTGGGTATGCTTTGCTGGTTTTAGTGCAATTGAAGCAGTCGCTTAGTTATTGACAAAGTAAGGAGCATTTGTCACTTCTAGACTGGACTACTGTAATTCATTACTGTTAGAATGCCCCAATCCCCCAAGTCTGTGAAAAGCCTCCAGTTTATTCCAAAATGCTGCAGCACGAGTTGTAGAAAAAGAGATATTTCCCTAGCGTTAGCATCTCTGCATCGGCTTCCTGTAAAATTCAGAATAGAAAAAATCCTGGTCCTCACCTACAAAGCCCTTAATGATCACGCTCCATCATATCTTACAGAGCTCATAGTTCCATATTATCCCAATAGATCACTTTGCTCTGTAAACTCAGGACTACGTGTAAAAGTAGAATGGGAGGCAGAGCCTTCAGCCACCAGGCTCTTCTCCTCTGGAACCAGCACCCAGTTTGTGTCAGGGAGGCAGACAACCTCTCTACTTTTAAGGTTAGACTTTAAACCTTCGTCATTGATCAAGTTTATAGTTAGAGCTGCTCAGATGTTTACCGAACCATCTCTTAGTTATACTGCTATAGGCCTAGACTGCTGGGGGAACTTATATTATGAGCATCTTTCTCCCTCTCCCGTTCTCTCCTTCTCCCTCTCTCTCTCTCTCTTTATCTCTCTCTCCTTCTCCCACTTTTTCGATCTCTCTCTCTCTCTCTCTCTCTGCCCCCATGTATCTACATTACATATCACTAACTCTGTTTTCTCTCTCTCCTAGCAGATTTGACCCTAGAGCTGCAGGATCCAAACCCGTCATTATTATTATTATTATCATCATTGTATTTATAAGTGTCAGTTTTCAATAATTATAAGTATCATTCTGGTAGAAACTAAAGCAACTGTTATACAAACCCTCTATCCCCCGATATGTTTACAGTACATGTCACTAACCCTGTTTGTGTTTTCTATCTCTCCTAGTGTATCTCTGACCACAGAGCTGCAGGACCCAAACCCGTCATCATTATAGTTATTATTATTATTATTATTATTAATATCATCACTAATAAAAACAACAACATAATTGTATTTTTTAATCATAAGTATCAGTCTGGTAGAGATTAAAGCGGCGGTTGTACAACTGTCCTCTCTTCTCTCCTACTATCTCTCCTCCCACCCTCTTTCTGCCCACTTCTCCTCTCTTCCCCATTTCTCTCTTCACCCCAACCGGTCGAGACAGATGACCGCCCACAACTGGTTCTGTCAGAGTTTTTTCTCTCCACCGTCGCCAAGTGCTTTGCTCATTGTGGGATTTGTTGGGTTTTCCCTGTAATATTGTAATATTGACGTCAATATGTAAAGTGCCTTGAGACAATGTATGTTGTGATATGGCGCTATACAAATAAAATTGAATTGAATTGAATGAAATCGTACAAGAAACCACCGGAAAACAGCCAAATTGAGGTACCGTAATTTTCGGACTATAAGCCGCGCCTTTTTCCCCCATTTTTCGACCCTGCGCCTTATATAACGGTGCGGCTAATCTATGGATTTTTACAGCTAACGGCCACTAGGGGACCGCCTAAATCTAACAGGTTACAGTCCACCAACTTTAACTCTACGGGCTCTATGACCGGTCCGCAGTCCACGGTTAAAGCAGCGAAAAGCAACTTTCGCTCAAGTTTGCGAGTGGATCCTGATGGCGTGGAGGAGTGTCAAAACATCCACGATCACCGACGGGTTCCGAAAGGCTGGACTGCTGCGTGAAGAAGAGGAGGACGCCGCCACAGGCTCAGCTGAGGCCCATCAGAGGCTGTTCGATTCCGACAGTGACGAAGAGGAGTTCGTTGGTTTTGAGAGCGACAACGAAGGAGAGAGGAGAGTGGCTGACGAAGCCACCCTGAGCCTGTTCGTTTCCGACACCGAAGATGAGGACTTTGGTGGTTTTAGTACGTTATGTTTGTTGAAATGTTAATAAATGGGAGCTTCCTCAAGCAGCCATCTCTTTTCCGACAATCCCCTCTGTGCACGAACCCTTACATATGGTAATTAACCATTAAAACACCTGCGGCTTATAGTCCAGTGCGGCTTATAGATGTACAAATCATTAAATTTAGCTGCTGCGGCTTAAACTCCGGTGCGCCTTATAGTGTGGAAAATACGGTAATTCATTTCATTTAATGTTTGTTTTATCTTTGCATATCAATTAACAGCTGCATTGACTTAACCTTAACCCTTGTTTGGTGTTTGGGTCAAATTGACCCGTTTCAACTTTTAATTAAAAAAAAAATATATACTGGTCAAGTTTTTTCAACCTGAAACTCTATGGCCTTGGCTTATTTTTTCTGTGAAGAACATGTACAAGAAGGAGAAAAAAAAAGTACACATGCAAAAATGCCCACATACATTTATATCCTTCATACATTGTTGGGGTCAATTTGGCCCGCATAAACACTGAGACACAAAAGGCAGACACACACGCACACAGACATAGGCACCATCACTAACTCACTTACACCTGCAAGTACTAACATTGTTTCAATCCAAGCACAGAGATGCCATCTGGTCCTCCTATTCTAAACATTTAACATTTTCTTCCACTGTTTGGCTCACACCTGCACATCAGGGGAGGGACAAAATGGATAAATAACTCTACATCACAGTGTATAGGTCATTTCCACTACAATGCTCCTCTGGCAATATGAGCAAATGATCTGGCAAGGTTTTCACTACTCAGAGGGCATTGGAGTGAATATTTGATGAGAGTGCGTGGAACGATACAGAATTAGATGATGCAGAGGAAACAGAAGATGTTTCAGAACATGAGGATGATGTAGAAGTAAAATTCTGAGTATGAAAGTGAGTTTGAAGACAAGCTTGACTCAAAGCATGCACCAGAACAGCCAGCCGTAAGAAGAGCCCCACATCCAGCTGCAATAAGCCAGTCGTAGCAGGTACAGCAAAGCCAGCCGTAGCAGGAGACGCACACCACACATATGTCCAAGAATGGCCAGATTGAATGGTCTTCATCCCCAATGGGAGAGCCCCTCAGCTGGTAACATAATAAAGATGGTACCAGGTCCCACATGAATTTTAGTGAGTCATGTAAGTGATATCAAGTCATCCTTGGAGTTGTTGATTCCTGACTCAATTCAGAAAATCATTCTGGATATGACCAACCTTGAGGGGATATCGTTTCAGGGAGCATTGGAAAGAGATGGACAACATGCATTTACATGTCTATTTTGGAATCATCATCCTTGCAGGTGTGTATAGGTCCAGAGGGGAGACGACTGAAAGTCTGTGGGATGCTGAGACAGGCAGAGCAATTTTTGGAGCCATAATGTCTGTAGAGTTTCCACATATTTTTCGAGGGGTCATCAGGTTTGATGACCAGGAGTCAAGACCTGTTAGACGGCAGAGGGACAAGCTGGCAGCAATCTGCACTGTGTGGGACAAGTGGGTGGACCGTCTTCCACTTCTTTACAACCCTGGGGCCAATGTTACAGTGGACGAACGGCTTGTGGGGTTTAGAGGACGTTTGTCCCTTCCGGCAGTACAGTATATGCCCTCCAAACCAGCAAGGTATGTAATTAAAATCTGGACTGCCTGTGATGCTGCCACATCGTATGCATGGAACACGCAAATTTATACAGGGAATCCAGAGGGAGGAGCCGTTGAGAGAAACCAAGGGACACGTGTGGTGCTGAATATGACACAGGGCCTCAGTGGCCACAACATCACCTGCGATCATTTTTCACATTATACAGCCTCAGACAAGAACTTCTCAAGAGAAAGCTGACGATGGTTGGAATGGTAAGAAAAAATAAGACATAGATCCCACCTCAGCTTCTCAATGTAAAGAACAGGCAAGTCCATTCCTCTGACTTCGTGTTTACAGCAACACTCTATATAAGGATGGAAAGATCAGTGGCAGGGAGGACTGCAAGCCAGAGGCCATCCTTGATTTTAACACCACCAAAGGAGTGGTAGACAACTTGGACAAGCTGCTGTCCTGCTACAGCTGCCAAAGAAGAACCTTACGGTGGCCACTCGTGATCTTCTTCAACATCCTGGATGTCTTAGCCTACAATGCATTTGCAATCTGGACGACAATTAACTCATTCAACTTGGTTTCAGTTGAAACCAGTGACTTCATCAACCTCACCAGTCACCACATCTGAATCCAGAGGATCCAGTTGAATGAAACCAATTGAGTCTTTTAGTGAAATAAAAGCTGAACTAAGACTGTCATTTGCAACATCCATATGAATGTGGAAATCACCCACTATAATGACTTTATCTGTGCTAAGCACTAACTCAGATAAAAAGTCTGAAAATTTACAGTAAGGGCCAGGTGGACGATATTCAATGACTATCAGAACTGTTTTTTGACATTTCCAGCTTGGGTGTACGAGGCTAAGACCTAGGCTTTCAAATGAGTTTTGAAAGCCCTCCTCCTCAGCCTGTGGTCCAAGGCATATGAGTATTATTCTAAGTGGGAGGTGTTGATTAATTTAAACAAACATATTCTTTTGGCTGTAGCCAGTTTTCAGTCATACAGAATAAATCAAAGTGATGATCAGTTATCAGATCATTAACTAATAAAGATTTAGATGGAAGTAACCTAATATTTAATAACCCACATTAATCGTTCTATTTTGTCGTTCTTTTATTGTATTAGTGTTGATTTTTATAATGTTTGAATGTGTCAAACGCTCTTATTTACTTTTGGTTTAGATAGTTGAAGTGGTGGGGCAGACACAGTTTCTATTGAGTGTTGTGGGGATGTCTGTCTGGACTGTCACGGTCAAGGTCATTCAGGTAGGTTTCTAGAAACGAGAGGTGCACCATCCAAAGTAGCATGAATGCCGTCTCTTCGCATCAGACCAGGTTTTCTCAAACAGCTGTGGCAGTTATCTATGAAGCTCACGATGTTATCGGGACAGCACCTCGACAACCAGCAGTTTGATGAAGACGTAAGGCTATACATGTCATCACTAGTGAGGTTAGGCAGGGTTCCAGAAAAAACTACAGAGTCCAACATAGTTTTTGCATGTGAGAACACCAAATCGATATTCACTTTTGTGACCTCCGATTGGCGGAGTCGGGTGTGGTTACTGCCGACGTGAATTATAATTTGACCATGTCTGCGGTTATCCTTGGCCAGCATTTTTAAATAGGATTCAACGTGCCCTACTCTGGCCCCAGGGATACATTCGACTGTGGTAGCTGGTTTGGCTATCCTGAAGTTCCTCAAAATAGAGTCGGCAATGTTCAGAGTTGTTTCCTCAGCAGGAGTGTCGCTGAGCAGGGAGAATTTATTGGAGACACAAAGTGGTTGGTGGTGAACCAAGGGCTTCAGTTTAGGACTATGCTTCTTATTGCGGACAGTCACCCAGCCACCCTGTCCTCCCGGCTGCTCGGGGGCTGTTGGGGGGGCTGAATAAGCTACAATGGTGCGGCCCGTACCAGCTACATGGGACGGGCTAGTAGTATCAGCTAATGATTTACTCTCCATGGTGCAGACCCGAGCTTCAAAATGACTGAGCCTTTCCTCCATCGTGGCAAATATACTACACTTTCTACATGCACCATTATCGCTGAAGGAGGCATAGGAGTAACTAAACATTAAGCACACAGAGCAAGAGAGAGCAGGAGAGGGTGAGAGAGAACCCATAGTATGCCGGTAAGGCTTACTAGCTAGGCTAAATAGCTGAGCTACAATGAAGAGACATAAGACGAGAAGCCTGTTGTGGCCCTTTTGCAACGAAAATATATTTTCTATATATGGACTGTCAATATATGAAATTATTATGTATTCTGATCTACTGATGAATTGAAAAGATTTAATTAAGTAAATATTCCTCTTGGCTACACTAACTGATACTGATTAGTAATTGACAGAAAAAACACAGATGTAAATTCACATCTGAGAAAATATATTTAAAATATACGGAATAAGTTATTGTATTAATATATTACAAATATTGAATAATACATAAGGAATTGCCGCTTTTCATATATTGAAAAATATTTAGATAAATATAACACAATACTAGAGGAAAATATAATTGATGTATAACCATATATTCATATATATTTATGTATATGGGAAAATATATATTTTTAAATATATATACACATATATTATGGTATTGTTACGACCTGGCTTGGTAGGGGAAAGGGAAGCAACATAAAACCAGGTGTATTTGGTAAATGAGTTATTAATTAGTACGAAAACAGGATTGTTATCAAAACCAGAACAAAAGAGACAAACTGGAACTGAAAATGGGCCTGTGAGTGCTGTTCAAATAAAAAAAAACAACTTCAACAAAAGGAGGACTCATAACAGTGAGTATCTGTTACCACTAACAGAAAACGAAAATGAAACTAAACCCCTTAGTTACTATCAAACAAAACACAGTCAGGAACAGCACTCCTGCACCTAATGAAGGATAACAAAGGGATTCTGCAGGTGTGAGTGGTCTCATCTATCGCTAACTAAGACCTGGCCCAGTCCTCAGACAAGTTTCACGTGCCTCGTTTCACAAAATCGAGAGACACCGTGGCGAGTTGGTCCAGTGAAATCACAGCCGCCCCGACTGACAAGCTCTGGGGAGATTTGTAGCCTCCTCCACAAATTGCTCCTTGGTGATTGGTGGACTGTTTCAGGTGCCACTCCAATCCGGATCCTCCAGAACGCCAGCCAGAAGTGGGAGGGGCACGCTGCTTGACAGGCCAAAAAGGTTATGCATACAAAATGGGGGGCAGGGGTCGGCACCGGCCGTAACAGGTATCATATATATGGTATTATATATATATATATATATATATATAATACCATATATATGGGATTATATTTATATATCCATCTATTCACATACATATTGTCATGGAGTACAATGAACCCAGAAGCACGACTCAGAGCAGAAGGTAAAAGGTAATGGACTTTTACTGTACCGAGTAAAATCACAGGCGAAGGTAACAAAATCGGCAGGCAAAAGACGTGGTCAAAATCCGGGCTAGATATCTACAAAAACACACTGGGAAGGTAACATGGATAACGCTGGAGAGTGAGACACTCAAGGTAGTACAACAATCTGCCAACTGCTGAAGGACACCAAATGAGTATATATACACTGGGACAGGGGAAGACAATTACACCCAGGTGACCCAACTTAGGGAAGGGAGGGTAATCACGCAGGCGGGAAAGCAGACAAAGACGGGAAGACCAGTGACTTGAAACAGAGACAGACGGTAAAGTTAACAAAATAAAACAGGAGGTCAGGGAAACAAACAAAACATGAACTAAGAGCGGGCACTGGATGTGACATATATGGTATAATATATATAAAAACTGTATTTTCCATCCATATGTTACTATACAGCAACCAAAACACATCAAAACCATGTTGTCAACAAATAACTTATTTGGCCTTCAGCCATTAGAGCAATTCATTTAAACACAAGCAAAACACTCCATTTTTAACAGTCCATCTTGTGTTTTCACTTGACCTGGTGCCTTAACTCACAAATTCTTGTATTGACTGACTTCCTTACATCTGCTATTTTTGTGCCTGGATGGTGGTTTACAGCAGCATCTGTCGAACAGATCAATAAAAAATTATATGACATTTAAAATGCAGGAATTATAACAATGTCTATAACATTTACATTAAATCATGATTCACTAACAGGACCACACCTCCAACTTATTAAAATTAAAGTTTATTGAGTACAATGCATCTTGCAATGATAAAGACAATAGGAGAGATGAAGGAATGAGGGGTCGAAGGAATGAGCGGTCAAAGGGACAACGGAGTGAGAGTTTGTTGTGACAGAGGGTTGAGAGGTCGTTGTGACAGAGCGTTGAGACGTCATCGTTACCGAGGGGTGAAGGGTCGTTGTGACCTTGAAGTGAGAGGTCGTCGTGAACCAGGAGTGAGAGGTCGTCGTGACCGAGGATTGAGAGGTCGTCGTGAACGAGTCGTGAGAGGTCGTCATGACCAAGTAGTGAGAGGTCGTCGGGACCAAGGAGTGAGCGGTCGTTGGGACAAAGAGTGCTCTCAGGCATTATGCAAGGTCATCTCATCTGTAGCGAGCCAAGGCGGTCGATGGGTGGCCGAAGGCCATATCGGGCTGACGTGGTCGCGGAATTTGTCTGAGAAGTATAGTGATAAATACGAAGTGTTACTATGGAGATAGATATTCGGTTTGTGGCATGACAATGTTACTCTAACAGAGCTAAGTACGCCTACAAAGACCAGAGATAAGTGGATTGTCTGGGGAAGACATGCACTTTGGGGGGCGAAAGAAAGTATGCATGGGAACCGTTGACTCTGAACTGCAGGGCCGATTCAAGGATCAGAGACGGGGAGTCATCCTGCTCTGACCTGCAGTCGGGGGAGGTGGAACATGTGATGTCCCTGTATGGTGAGGGAAGGGGAGGCGAATGCAGTTGTGTTTATCGTCTATTTCTACTCAAAGTGCGACTGTAATTTATGAAATGAACATCGTGATGTGATGAAGAAGACTTGGAGCTGAGATTGAGACCATGAACAAAATGTTTACTGACATGGTAAGTTGAGAGAGAAATAGTCATTTACGTTTGTTTATTTATGTAAAATATGTGGTCTATATCAAGGTTGGTATGGTAATAGGCGAGGGTCTGTTCCCTTGGTTAGGGTGGCATTATGTTGAAAGGTTTGGAGAACGGGCCGTGGTTTGAGCAGAATAGCTGTGTGTAGGAAGTGACTTGACGTGTAAATATGTGCGAGGTGACGGTGAGGCTAGTTTTGAGCCTGCGTTTGAGGTAGAATGAGAGGCAATAACCAACGTGTGGAATTATGGGGGGAGGAAGGGGTGTAGAAGAAATGTAAGAAATGTAGGATATTAGCTGATTGGACCGCTGAGGGCCGAAATGAGAAAAAAAAGGGGAAGGGATGTTGGAATGAAGGGATGGATATGCTCGGTTTGTTTGTGATTGAGGGAAGACAGTGGAAAATTAAGTCATGTGAAAGAGGAAGCATTTGTCAGAATGTGATATAACCTGTCCCTAACTGGGGCTTATGGAAGGCTGGACGCCGTGCTGTGAGAAATGCGCTGTGACGTCATCGGATGCGCGACGGCGCGAACCTGGAAGTGCGCTGGAGGGCTCGCGTAGCGGGAGTGATGCTTTTCTGAGGGTCTGTGAAAAGTTTGAACGCCTTTGCCTTTTGTTGGAGTGTTGGAAGGGTAGTTCATCTGGCGTAGTGTTTCCTCTGGAGTGACTGTTTTTTCGGAATGCTTGGGAAGAGGCCGGAGCATGGGCATGTTGGGTGCTTGTCGCTGCGGCGACCAAAGGCGGAGGAGCGTCGGAGCCTGGGGCTTCAGAGCTCGGAGCATCGTGCGATATGGATTTTCGATCGCATGCAAGAGAGCCGGTAAGGTGGGAGAACCGGAGATTGAGAAGATTCCGGGATTTCGGGGGTGTCCTGGTCATCTTCAAACAAGTCGCTGTCTGAAGGATTGGGGAGAAGTTCGTGGTCGGTGGCGTACGGTAAGTGCGTTGTACATCTGTCGCTGTTTGTGTAAGAATGAGTCAGAGGGGGAGGAAACGGAACAGGTGAGCTTTTGTATTTTCTAAGCGGAAATAAGATGTGTTTGAGGCGTGGTCCTGTTCTGGAACCTAGTTATTAAACTTCATGATTGCTTGGTGAATAAGGGAATCCCTAATATCTTGCTATTTCACCCGAGTCAGGGCCTCATGTCCTATAGTACACACAATGCTATGTCTGATGCGCTCATTACACAGGATCTAGATAATGCCATGTTTTTGGACAACCTATTATTTTTCACTGATTTGGTTTCGAGGGAAGTAACCTGTGGTTATGCTATTTTTACAAAAAGGTTCTGCATTTAGCTGTGGTTTACGCCAATGCCAATGCCAATGCAGATGCTGCTGGCTGTGGTAGTTGTGGTTAAAATATTAGCTTAATCCATGTGTGTCCTTAAAGCCCTTTCTTTGCATTGATTTTCACATTGAGTGCCCACCTGACTTAAACTACTTCTACTAACTGTTGTCCTCAGAAGGATATTTGTCCTTTAACATTTTGAAAAGTTATCAATTAATTAAATAATTACATCAATTTTAAAAAGCTGGCAGGGCTGCCACGTGCTCTGAAGAAATTGGACATTTTAAGTAAAGCCTGCAGTTTCTTCCCATCAAGAGCCTGTCATCGCTCTGCAGTGGGTTGGACCTTATTGATCCCTCTTGTCAGGTTGGACTTAGGGAGAACATCTACACTGAAGAGGCCCATCAGTAGTACTCGGCTGTATTTTGTGATTTAGCAGTGTCCCAACGCTGAGCTGAGACAGTGGTGGTGCAATCTTTTCCCATTTTCACCTTATTAATTGTAAAATAAACAACAAGGAAAATCACCACAAGCAACAGGATACTGCTCTGTAAATTTTGATTTCTATTAAAAAGGTACAGTTGCAAAAATACTTACTTCTGAAGGTGTGCATGATGTCACAGTTTCACCCTTATTTTCATCCTCACAGACGTTGCACTCTTTGATCGGATTGATCTTGGTTAGACCTTCTGATATCCACAAACAAAGGAAAATAATTTTAATTGAAAAAATACTGTTAGAAAATCATGAAGGATGCAAATACAGTGTTTATATATTGAGTCAATGTAAAACGTGCCTAAATGGTTATAGCGTAGTGTATAATTTATTAGCCTCACAAACCAGATGAATCTCACGGGTTTTCCATTGTGAGATGTAGTCTTCCACCATTACTCATTCATAACATTTCAGGAAAGCAGTCTTACCACATACCTAATTTCCAAACTAGCTAGATTTACTCTTGGATTGGTATTATGTTGGCATCAACAAACCCCAATGTAATGGGGAAAAGTTAATTTAAATGTTAGAATTTTTTTTTTGCACTATCTGGCCAGCAGACGGCAGTTTGGGCAGGAGGCAGCAGGTGGCTGGCCCTGAGATTGATTCTTCTTTTTGACCTTTTGTTGGAATTGGAGGGTTTTTTGCCTGCTATGGATAGAGTTTCATTTTTTTTTTCTCTAAACAGTGATAAATAGCCCTCAATAAACCTGAACTCGAAAAGTTAGTATCTCACTGCAGTAGAGTACATTGAATGGCATTTAGTAACATTGATATTAACGAGTAAACGTTTTTGATGCTAATGCTGTCCATGTTGCTAGATCATTTTTAAGTTTACACATATTGATTGCAGTCATCTGAATGGGAATTATTACCAGACTGAATCTTGCAATGTGTAATTCAAGATTCATCTAACAGTAAACCTATGTTAATGTATTTAATCTAAATTGAAGTCGACATCTATGAATTACGTTTAAATTAAGAGGTACTCATTACAATTTAATTTTAAAGAGATACTTGCCTGTGACAACCATGTTGCGCATTTGGTATTTCCCTTCTGCAAAGCCTTGACCTGGTTCTTCAGGTTACTGATATGTGCAGCATTTCTGTTGCCTGAAGATTCTCTTTGACTCCAAATTCTTGGGGTCAGTTGGTTGTCTTCACAAAGATGAGCTGCAAGGTTGGGCTTTTTCTATGGGGTAAAGATTTTGACTTTTGATTATGGATGACCCAATACACAAATTCTTTAATTTGATACCAATTTGAGCTCATTTTTTATTCCCCATGTTTTAAAAAGTAATCGGACATATATAGTATTGTGTGGCTTTATAAGCATAATATCCATTTGAAAGCAGTACTTAATAATGCACACTCATTGTCTAAATGAGAAAATGGTGAGAAGGCATTATTAGATGGTAGTGCTGTTTTTAGTTGCATCCAATTGCAATTCAGCTTCCTTCAGTAGTGCATTATATCAATTCAATTACCTTTCTTGGTATTTCACTCTGTATGTCAGTGGGGGTGGAATCATCATCTTGGTCAAATCACCATTTGGGTTTCCTTTGTCTCTTGTGGTCTTTTGGTGTGTCGACTTTCAAAGTTCCCGCTCAGCAGAGCTCACCCCAGTCGGCTCGAGGCCATGCTGAGGATAGGACTATGTAATTGCTCCTGACATATCTGTGTGAAATGTGGTAAGAACGCTACACGGACGTTCAAATATTACGTTAGCGCTGTTAAGCTAGGCTACACACAAAGTCAAGACATGAAGATGGTTTGTCATGATTCCGCTCTTCCCAGTCTTAATATAGTGAAGGCTTATACTAATATCAAAGTTTTTGTCTTAGGTGACTAAACTATGTTTTGCAGCTACTCCTAAATATCTCTTGATGAAAATGGTTGTTATGGGCGTTTAGCCGAGCTTCTAATCATATGCTGGATGGCTATGGTAACATGCCTTTATATGATGACTTGTTACACGACTCACCGTCTGCCTCCGGTACGTTTAGCGCAGGGTGTAAAGCATTAAGAGGGAAACCTTAAAATCCTTTGGAGTTTGAAAGATGCACATTTATTGAAATCAAGAATTTTTTTTTTTTATCTAATGTATCCTTAATTGCAGGAAAGCTCTGACAGAGGCCAGCAACAATGAGATTTATCAGTCAACCCAGGACCTGGTAAGTCATGTACTTTATATTATACAATTATAAAGTTACAACTTTTTTAGACCTTTTAGGGAGTTCCTTCTGAGGTGTGTCTACGCTGTATGTAGGCATGGGCCGTTTTCTGGTTTCAAGGTTAACGAGGGTATCAAAAAGCCATGGTTCCGAAACCACTATAATTCCTCATCAAACCTTCCCTACAGTATGAACTGTCTTTTAATTCCAGTGCGCTGCGCTGCCCGACGTTGTATAAGCGAGCGATATGGCGATAGTTTAGTTTCAAGTCTCATGCACGTACAAACCACACGCACGCTCATAATACGAGAGAGCAGATCAACACTGCGAGCATAACACACACTTGCGTGGGAGCATTTTCTACTCTGCACGCCTGCAGAACGGCATCTGAGCGGGAATGAACCCCCCCTCCCCTACTCCCTCACAACTGCTGAACAAGTTCAAAAATAGATTACACAACTAGGTGCACAGACAATAAAGGAAAAAGGGCCTGCGGGTGCTGTTCAAAACAAAGAAAATAATATAACTGATGAATAAAGTATCTATCTATCTATCTATCTATCTATCTATCTATCTAACTGAAAGAGGACTCTTTAAACCAGAGCTAAGTCACTAATGTTCATACACAAAATATAACCAAAACCTTAGGGTCTAAATTGCCCAAGAGAAAACAAATACATGGGAAACAGCACCACTGAACCTAGTGTTGCTAAACAACTAATATCTATAGTGTGAAAGTTATCAGAAATCTGACCGGACCTGGCTGGACCAATCCCCGACTGGGAACCAAACATCCCACCTCAGCATACTCACAACCACAGATAAAGGGACAGGTGGCAGCCTTAACAATGACGTAAGTGTAAAGTACTATTGAAATGAAAAACATTCACAGTAGGCTTAACTATTATAAAGCACATTGGTTAACAATGTTCAAACTTTTTTTTACCTTTGACAAATTTTTTTCTTATTACAGATCAATAAAAATGTCTGCAAAGCACTGGTAATCAAAAGAAGTCTTTGTGCCCCTTACCACTCACAGACAAATGTTTTAGTGGAGAGTATAAATGGGACCATATAGATGTATAATACATTAATATGTTTAGTTAACTTAAGTTCACTTTACTAAATATTTTTAAAAAAACAAAAGTTTTATTACTTTCTCTTTTTTTCCCCAGAGCACTGTCCAAATTGTTGCAAAATAAACTCGAAGAATGGGACAAACATTTGGACGCTGTCATGTTTGGCCTACGGACAAAGCACCAAACAACAACAAAGTTCTCACCATACTTTTTAATGGTTTTGAGGTTTTTGTTTTTGTTTGGTAGAGAGACGAGATACCCTTCTCAAATCTCTGATGAAAACAGGGTGAGTTGCAATTACAAAATGCACTAATATACAGTAAATGCAAATGTGTGTGCATAAATGTTGGTATAATTTGACCTTAAAACAATGTATTTTAATGTTTTAATATAACATCAGTATCATATTAGATAGCAGTGTTGATGACAACTTGTCTGTTGAGGAGCTAAATGAGGATGTTCTAAGGCTCGACAAAGCTATTTTTCTCTGAGTCAGCAGAGGAAAGGGGACAAGTTAGATCCAAACTTCCTTGGGCCCTATGCCATAGCTGCTATTGAAGGAAAAAGTGTGGATCTTATGGACAGCTAGGGAGTGACAACTCCTAAAATCAACAGGGATCACTTGATGGCATATACAGAGGAACACCCAAGAGTTCCACGTAAGTGTACTGGACTCCCTTTTGCTTCTTCTTCTAGTCCTATCATCACCAACACCACCGCCTCCTCTTCTGGGGTGACCACCACCACCTCCTCCTCTGGAGTGCCCACCACCACCACCTCCTCCTCTGGGGTGCCTATTACCACCACCAGGCCATTTAAAACCAGCTTTGGGAGCCCTCATCTGGTCTGTCCAGCAACACTTCTACAGGTCAATGGGTCCCTTTCCCTCAAGGTTGATGCCTGCCTCTGCAAACGCCACAGTGGACAAAATATTATTATATAAACGTATTTGCCAGCCTCAAATGTTCAATTCAATAGATTTTAATTGTATAGTGCCAAATCACAACATACATTTTCTCAAGGCACTTTACATAGTAAGGTCAATATTGCAGTATTACAGACAAAACCCAACAAACAAATCCCACAGTGAGAGAAGAGGTGGGTAGAAAGAGGCATAGCGAAGAGTGAGGGGGGAGAAGAAAGATAGGAATGGGATGCAACCCTGGTTCGGGTAGGGGCATGAAGTTTGGGTTGGGTTGTGGGCTCCTATCTGGAAAAGTTCTGTCAACATTACAGTCTTAATCCAAGATTTAGGAACTGGATTTTTAGATTTAGAGTGGATTTTGGAAAAAAAAAGGAAAATTCTTCAATGACATTTTCAGGACATCTCCATAAAGAGAATTGGAAAGTGAGGTGAGGTGTCCAATTTTTATCTGTTAAAATGGTTTCCCTACTGACTGTTGTTTTCAGTGAAAAAGACAAACCGACTTCTCTTTATTTTTACATTACCAAGTGTGTCTTAACCTGATGGTTATTAATACATATCTGACCCTCCTGGTGAGCAAATTTAATGAAAGGAGCAATGAGAGGGCTTAGGCAATTGACACATTTGAGATGACCAACATATGGGAACACAAAAAAACAAAAATTAAGGTATTAAACAATATTATCTTATTTACAGTAGTTGTCCTAACAAGTTGGCCATAATATATTAACAGTGGGGTTGTTTGATTTGTTGTTTTATTATCTTACAGATTGACCCAGGCATGCACAAATACATTGTGGGGGTTTGAATGAAGGTAATCATTGGATGCTGGTAGAATTTTTTTTTCAACTTGATGGTCTTGTAAGAACAGTCAAAAGTATTGCATGTCAGTTTTTTTCCAATTCATCTTATAAGAACACCTGATATATACTATAATATTGTGTGTGTGTGTATGTGTGTGTGTGTGTTTTTGTGTGTGTGTGTATAGGTTTAAAGTAGCACATGTCGTGGAATTCTTTCTATCCTCCCCTGAGAAACTGTTAAGACGAGTCTTCTCAGGCACCAAACAAGGTCAACCGGTCTGTGGCAAGCCACAACAATCATGGAGCAGCTGAAGTCTCTCTCGAGGTGTCATAGCCGCGGGGAGATGACGACATTACCCTAAACTAAATACACTACAGAGACCGGGAACAGGGAGATTGTCTTGGGGCATCATACAGTGACCACCTTGTTGATCTGTGTAAACGAACCAGAAATCTCCTTGATATACAGTATATTGAACTCTTATAATAAATACTTCTGCTTAAGACATCCACGGTTTCCATCTCCCTGAATCAGCATCCACTCCATCAAGTATTCCTTTTCAGCACATACAGTCTGCATAGTTATGCTGAAAACTACAGTGCTACTAGTACAGTATGATGTTACAGTAATTGTAACTAAAATCTGTAGGTGATTATACCAGGAGAGAGAAGAAGCCTTTTTTTTTATTTTTTTTAGTTTCAAGAGACAAGCCAACCAAAATAGTTTGGGGAAAGTCTAAAATGAAGAGGAAAAAAATATACATTTTGAAAAAATGATATGACCAATATTAACCTGTGCTTATTTAGTTGCACCCAAATTCACTATGGAATTACATTGATCAATTGATTTATTTTGGAGTGGACTAATTTTAAAGTGGAGATATATTTTGAAGGAATTGTGTGTTGCATGTAATCTTTATTTTAATTTAGGCAGCTGAATAGTATTGATGTCAGCCATGGCGCACTCTATACTTTCAACAAAACATTAGGTGTGAATGTGAGAGTGAATGGTTGTCCGTCTCTATGTGGCCCTGCGATAGGCTGGCGACCTGTCCAGGGTGTACCCCCCCCCCCCCCCCCTTTACTGGGCAGACTTCACCTGCCCTGCTGGATGATAAATCCAAGAAAACTGACAGAGTTGACATGGAATTGGCATTTCTCAGCTTTGACAAACAGTTTGTTTTCCAAATGGCGCTGCAACACTTACCTGACTTGTTGAATGTGTTCGTCTAGGTTCAGGGAGAAGATGAGGATGTCATTGAGGTAGACAAACACAAACTGGTTGATTTTATCTCTTAACACATAATTTATGAGGGCTTGAAAAAACGCTGTAGCATTAGTGAGTCCAAAAGGCATGACTAGGTACTCGAAATGTCCTACAGGGGTGTTGAATGCGGTCTTCCATTCATCCCCGTCCCCAATGCGAATTAGGTGATATGCATTTCTAAGGTGTAGCTTGGACAAAAACATAGCTGATGGAGGGGTTCGAAACCTGGATCGATTAAATGTAGAAGGTACTTGTTCTTCATCATGATATTGTTTAACAAACGAAAATCAATACCGGGACGGAGAAAGGCATCTTTTTTCTCCACAAATTAAATCCAGCACCCACAGGAGAAGAAGATGGCCAAATCAAACCTGCAGCCAGAGACTCGTTCATTTATTTTTCCATGGCTACATTTTCAGGGCGAGAGAGCATATACAGGCGACTAGAAGGGAGTTGGGTCCCTGGTCGGAGGTCAATGACACAACCATAGGGTCTATGAGGGTGCAGAGACTGAGCTTGTGATTTACTGAATACCTCACCTAAGTCATGGTGGAGAAAGGTGCCTGGGGGACAGAGGAGAGGTCAGGAGGATCAGTGGAAGGTTTAACTGGGGAAGACAGGTGTCCCGGAGCTGCACGAAGGCAGTGGGAGTGACAGAACAGGCTCCAACTCACCACCGACATGGTAGACCAGTCAAGGTGTGGGTTATGGGTCTTGAGCCAGGGCTGGCCTAGAACTAAAGGTGAGTAAGGAGAGGAAATAACAAACACCGTAATACTCTCACTGTGATTACCAGAAACAGTTAACTTTATAGGTTGGGTCTTCAGAGTGACTTTTGCCAAAAGTCTGCCATCAAGAGCTTTTACCTCTCTGGGCACAGGAAGAGGATCAGTGGGGATTCCAGCCTGTGAAACTAAGTTGCGTCGATAAAGTTTCCATCCGCTCCTGAGTCCACAGGGGCCGTGAGGGATAGTGATTCATTGCAGAAGCCCACTTTAGTCAGAAGCTGGAACCTGGAGTCAGAACTAGAGTGGGAGGTAGTTGTATGGCTCATCAGGACCCCTCCCAAGCCTGATAAGCCTAATCTTTTGGCCAGAGTGGGCATGAAGCAAGAAAATGGCCAGTCTTACAACAATACATGCAGAGCCCAGCATCTCTCCTCCTCCGTCGCTCCAGGGTTGGTAAGTGAGTGTGGTCCAATTGCATCGGTTACTCCTGAGGTGGTAAGACTGGGGGGTTCGAGATGATCTGAATGGGCTGGGTTACAAAAGGTTTGATTATCAAAGGAGCCTGGGTAGAAGTAATCTGAGAGCGACTCGACTTCTCCCTTTGGCACTCTCTGAGGCGGTTATCAAGATGAGTTGCGAGAGAATTGAGAGCATCTCGCTGGTTGTCTCGCAGCTAACTCATCCTTTATTCTGTCTGAGAGTCCTCGAAGGAAGACTCCCTGCAAGGCTATCTGGTCCCATCCACTCTCAGCTGCTTATATTCGAAATTGGATCAAGTAATCAGCAACTGATCTAGCTCCCTGTCGTAATGAAAGAAGTTTACAAGAAACCTCTTTCCCTTGCATGGGAAGATCAAAAACTTTTTTTCATTTGAGAAACAAAAGAACTATAAGACTCACAACTACCTGGTTCATTTTCCCAAACAGCTCTAGCCCACTGAGCAGCCCTACCCGATAACAGCCCTATCATAAATTGTATTGTGAAGCCAAACCTCTCGTAATTGCATCCTGGTCTGCTGAGTCCATTTCTGGCCAGTTTATTCTGTGACGGTTGAACCAGTTTGGACTCAAAAGCAGACTATTAACTAGGAGAAGAAAAGAGAGGGTGTTTAAATCAAAAAATGTTTCGCAAATAGAAAGGCAAAAGTGGATGGCAGGCTGCCAGGTGAGCAGGGGCTATGCAGGCAAGCAGAGGCGAGGCAGGTTGACGAGGCTGAGCTGAGGTCAGGTCCAGCAGAACAACCTATCCTACAGGTGAATCCTATGGCACAGGAGACAGGGTAAGAATTATTTTGAGAAGACATCGTACAAAGGTCAGCCTGCACACAGATCAGAGGTGGGCCATGTGATGTACCACTGCTGCACCTACAGCCACACACACAACCACTCAAAAAGAAAAAGAACAGATCAGGGTCAGTGACAGGTTATTGTGATTGTTGGTTGCTCTATTTAGCATATAGGGATTTACACAATGATCATGTGTATAATTGCATTTGAGAATATGATTCAATAGCAATGAATGCAAACTATTTTGATCTGCAATGCTTACTTTGTATTTTGTACCAACGCAACTATAAATTACTATAGTCATGTGAACAACTGACTTAAAGTTCATATAAATAGTCATATAGTTTGACAAAGTTTAATTGTCATTCGACAATTGTGCCAAAGCGATTGAGAAAAACTGTAAACAGACAATCTAGAAATAATTTCAACAACATTTAACACCAATGATCAAAGTAACTCTGAACATTGCCTTGTATGTTTGAAGTTGCATGTAAATGCCAGGCAACCATGCATGGACAGTATGACATAAAAACCAAGGTCATAGAAAAGTGCAATGTGCTTTGTGTCTGTCTGAAGGTACAGCAAAGAGTGTGATTCAGAAGATGGGTAATTTCATGCCAGTATAGATTATGTAAATTAATTAAAATGTCGTGGCAGTCCCTTCACATACCTTGGGTTATTAAAAATTGTTTAAATCACACAAAGACTAATGCTACAGTTGTTTCTTTTTACTATGGGTCTTTCAATGTTTCAAGCACTTTTGTAAGATAACTGTTCCTCCCTCTAATAAATCCATTCTTGAACCTTTTATTTCTGTTGTCTCGTTCCTGTGTCAAGTTTCTCTTTTTAGTTTGTTTCATGTTTTCTGTTATTTTTTCCCTTTCCTGTTTTATTTTGTAGATTCTCTGTTCTCCCATGGGTTGTCTTGTTTTACTCCCTGTCTTATATTTTCCCGCCTGTGTGATTACCTGTCTCCACCCTAATTGTCTTGTGTATTTAAGTTCTGTCTTCCCCTTACCCCAGTGCGAGATTGTCTGCTTCCCTGTGTTCAGCCTTCAAGCGGTTTCCCCTGTGTCCTGTTATCCTGAGTTCCTGTCTTCCCTTGGATTTTGACCATTGTTTTCCCAGATTTCCCTTTTGCCTGCTACTTACTGGACATTGTTGCCTTGCTTTATTAGCTTGCTAATAAATCATTGTATTTAACGTACCTGAGTTGTGCATTTGTGGGTCCATTCTCTGTGTGCATGACAATTTCACAGTTTGCTGAGTGCATCTTGGCTGGTATTCCGGTGGTATTTGACATCTCTGCTTCAAGTGTCTATAAGAGAGCAGATTGCAGCCTATCTTCTTGAGAATACAGGTGTCACTTGAAATTATTATACATATAACTTTTAGACTGTGTGGAAACATGTTTTCGCTGTACATATTACCTATCATTCAATAAATATACTGTATTATTATTATATTTACTCAGACAAACGTTGTTTAACCTTCTTCAAAAAGCAACTAAACATTATTTTTGAATTACACAGTACATGAACAAACTAAACAAGACTTATTTCAGTTGTAAGGCATGATGTTTTGCTTTGTGAACTGAGTAATTTGCAACCATATAACTATTTCACCATCATTTTTTGTTTCCTCCTAATTCAGATTGGATGTGACATTTGCCCATGGTGGTACCACCTGAGCTGTACCAAGACGCCCCACACAAGCAAAAAGCAAAGATTTATTTGCTTCGCATGCCAGTGAAATTGCAATCACCTCACAGACTGGTATATTGTATATAGTTGTATTATAGTTGCATTATGTTGTTCTGATTCTGTTTGTTAAAATATCCTATGTTGCACATATGAATACCATGTCTGTAAGATAAATGATGAAAAAAAAAATGTAGTTGTAACGAGATATACTCTGCATATGTCCACTGAAATAAGGTAGAGGACACAAAATTGTATTATCTTTATGGTTATTCGGTAAGTTGGTTTGATGCCTGAAATGTTTTCATTATAATTGTATCAGTATTCGAGTCAGAACAAAAACTTAATGAGTTGTATAGCCCCTATAGGTATATCAACAGGTAAAAAGGTCTGGCTGGGTTATGATCTGCCAAATATAACCTTGAGTAAAATCAAGTCATTTTGAAACAGAAACAATCTTTCAGTCACACGGTAGGAGCTGGAATCACTTTAAGGCAGGTGAAAAGTGTAATTTAGTGGGTTTTGTAGCCACTTAGGTATTTCCACAGATAAAAAAAATGCATGGGTTATAATGTAGGACAGAGAAGGTAAAATAATGCAGTCATAAGGATAATTGCAATTATTTCTTTATTTTATACATAAACCATTAAAATAAATCACATAATTACAGTGTTTATTAGACATAAAACCCTTAAAAACAATAGGATTGTATTTCCTGTGAGCAAACCATGCCTGATTAAGCTATAAATGGCAAACACAATTGTGATTATTTGGTAACAAGAAACGTTAAAGTTTTGTATAGACATATCTTTTATATTACTACCGACATAAAGTTGTGTACATGTGCCTGTTATGAGTTAGATTTTGAGTTTTATGTGTTTTTTTCACACAGAAGACAAAATACCCGTACTCACAATACATAAACAATGTAAATAGACAGCTGTACATCACTGTACATTTTCCATTGAGCATCAGTCAAGGAGATATTGAGGTCATTCTCCCAGGCCAGCTGGATAGGAGAGTATGCATTAGGAGTTACCCAGGACATCAGGCTGAGTAGTACCTATTAACACTGTACCTCTTAGAAAGTTGCCTTTTTTAAAAGCTGATCCCATTCAGAGCATGAGGCGGGTACTGCTACTTCTTACATTTTTTAATCTACGATAGACGCTCATTGTGCAATTGTTAAAAAGGAGGAGTCCAAAAGGCCAAACTGGGTTTTAACCTGGAAACTGATTAACAAAGGAATCGGATAAAAAATACACTTAATGTCCCTGAACCAATATTGAGGAAATTAAAGAGGAATAGATGCAATAATATGAGAAAGTCTGGGTAATATATTTATTTTCAATATTTCTGCTCTACCCCATAAAGATAATGGTAGATCTGTCCACCTGTTTAAATCATCTTTAATAGACTGAAGAATGCCAGGTCCATTCATGTTGAAGATTTTAGTAATGGGAGACATGATGTTAATTCCAAAATACTTCATTCCATTATTTTTCCAGATAAAAAGGGTTCCCTTTAAATCAGATTTGAATGTGTGGGAATTAAGTGCAATTGCCTCGCTCTTGTTCAAATTAATCTTGTATCCCGAGAAGCTGCCAAACAAGTTAACCAGATTAAGAACTGCTGGTATGGAAGCTATCGTCGTGCGCCCCCAGGGCCCGCTGCAAAAGAGGCTACCGATAAACTTGAGGCGGTTGTCGACCTTGCATCAGAGAAAGGGGAGGGGAACATATAAACACCATTAAAACTAAGCGAAAGAACTAAGACAGTATAGAAACAAACATAAGCACGGTGGCTGAGTGGCCCTGACTGGCATAAGAGCTAGTTTGCTGGGATTGAAATTCCCGTATCCATGATAATGCGTCAAAAACTAGAACTCGGCTTCCCCGTGTTAGGTGAATCCAGTAGGACAAAGGTGGGATTCCCTTTTATATGAAGAAAACATAAATTGACTTCCGGTATAGATATTTTGAGCAACCAAATCAATTAATATTGCAAAAGCCAATAGCTACAAAAAAAATGTAAAAAGAGTTGTTTGCGCTATCTAACCTGTGGCGGTGTCATGTGTTAACACAAAGATTGGCTTCTCCGAGACAATCATAAAGACTTTGGAAGATGTTTCTTCAGGTCTTTCTCTGCATTGTGGCCGAGGAGTAGGTGAGTTTCTCCCCGACCCTCTTGCTATATTTAAGTACTCTGTTTGTTTTAAACATGACTGCAGTTGTTATGTTCAAATTATGCAATAACAAAGACCAGACAACATACCTTTTGCTATATTACACTCACTTAACACTACAGCTGGACAGAAGCAGGTAAACAGTTAAATTAGAAGGAGCACTCTCATAACTAATCTTTAATGTTAGACTTGAGTTTCAGGGCAGGCTGTTGCATTCAAGGATGGCTCGCAGGATCCTGAGGATGAAGGACTCCTGTGGCATCATCTTTAAATTTAAAGAGATTTTTGTAAACAAGGGGGCAATTGATAAATTGTCTGTTTACCTGCAAAGCGGCAGCACAGTTTGGATGTGATAGATGTTGAAATTATAGGCTACCAGTTTAATGTTTGAGAGCTCCTGTAGGTATCAAACTTCTTATTTATAGAGATTATCACCACCACGTCCAGAATTAATCCAAGCACTATCCCTGCTCAATCCCCATCCCTCAGAGCAAGGAGTCAATAGAATTGAAGAAGGAGCAGTCAGGCTGCATGCTCAACAGCCAGAGAGTTAGAGATGCATTATGCTTAAAATAAAATATTTTTTTCAGAGTCATCACACAGTAAATTGGGCAGATTTGATGTGTAATAAAAATGAAATGAAAATTAGAGTACAAAGCAAAACCTAATTTTCAAAATATGGTTAAAAGACTCACTTTGTCACTGTGAGACATATTTAAACAGAGACCATCCTCTGTTGGGACAGGGTGTAAATTCAACATCAAGAAAACGCTCCCGCCGTGTGGTGAAACTGCAGAAGCACACAACAGCAAATGTATGGCGTAAAGCAGATTTTTGTGACAGTGATGGAAAACTCATAGGCAGTTCAATTTTTTTTTGACGTGCAGTCAAACAACAATAGTAAGATTAAAGCAGCTTAAATAAAGCAAATAATATGAACTTTGCCGAATGAATGTGTAGAAGCAGATAGCCTGGGATCCAGACGAGTTTTCATATTTTGCCCCTATTGCTGCTTTGATGGACTTTGACCATGCTGTCCCGGAGCGAGGCAGCTTCAGCCCCGGGGAAACTACTTCCCTGCTCCCCAACTACGCAAAATTCATCGGTAACCGGTGTTGGCGGCAGGCCCCGAGGTGGAAGATGCCAGAGAGATCTGCTGAGGGACTGGAAGCTGGACAAAGCTGACGTGAAGTTTACCGGCAGCTGTGACTGACTGGCGGCGTGTCCGCAGTCACAGCTGCCGCTGAAGGAGAAGGCAGATCGGCCAGCGGAAATGTCGGCATGTCGCCGGTGAAGCATCAGGAGGACCGGCCGCAGTCACTGTCCAGAACAGCCAGTGTCTCTGCCCCAGCACCAGCTCCACGTTGGGGGCAGCAGCCCACACTGGTTACCGATGAATTTTGCAAAAATGAAAATAATTCAGAGTTAGTTCTGGTCCCTTGTATTAATATCCTTAGGAACCATGTGCAATGATTTAGCTTCCTCATTTGTCTCTTGTTGATCGCTCAGCAACGGAATGATGGGTGAGCGCTGGGGGCAAGGCTGAATGCCTCTTTATGACATCACAATTATACGGAGGTCCTTGAGCATCGTAAAAAAAAGCAGCTGTTGAATGCAGGCTGTGTGTTTTTGTCTGTTTATTGACCATTTTGACACTTTTACGGTACTTACAGAGCCCCTAGACCTTATTTATTAATGAAAAAAGCCGGGAAATCTAAATCTAGTCCTAGCAGTACCCCTTTGTTTTCAATGTTATGAGCTTTAATTTGAGAATCAAGCATTTGTTTTTTGGCATATATGTGAGCCATTTGAAATATATATCAATATCCTTATGACCATTGTGATATGGATTTCAAATGTATCGTCCAGTCCTGTCACACACCATATTTTCATATTTCTTATGTGTTATGAGGGAAATCTATACAGGTTAAATTACATTTCAAACTGTTTTTCAACTTCTAAATACAAACCTTTTAAACACATATTTGTTATTTGCTTCATGTGGTTGTTGTTCAGATTATTGCCCAGTTGTAGGTGGAGCCTGGGGATATCTTGTTAATTGTCATGATTTTTGTGAACACATGATATATTATAGACAATGAACCCTGTCAATTTTGATGACTTTATGACTTTTCCCTGAAGCAAATATTTTATAACCCTGCGGTTAAGTGGTTGTGGGGTTCACATTAACAACTGTTAATTTTTAATATTTGATGACCAAAATGTCAGCTTTATATAAAAGGTATCATAAAATGTAAAAACTTGATATTTCGCTGAAAAACTTTCTGCATCAGATTATGCAGATCAAGCAAAGCAAATTTGGTATGAACTACTAATGTAAATGAAGTCACCTTAAATGTAGTATTTTCTTTTTTTAACAGTGTACAAAGCAGCATGTAACAACATTTGATTCATGGAGCCAGTTCACTTCCATTCCATGTTATTGAATGATTGAAAAGCTATTCATCCGACAAAGCTGCCTCACTTCACAAAGAGAGGAAAACCATCCCAACTGTTCCAGTGAAGAATCAGCCATGTAGCCATCACCATTTTGCTTGCAGACAATGTCGACTAAAACCCAGGATCGAGCACCAACTGCAGCGAACCACAGTCCTCTAATGTTTCCATCAGACAAGGTACTGTCCATCTATTGTAATTCCATGATTGAGATACCACAGTAATGTGAGAATAATCCACTGTCTTCTGCCTTTAAAAACAGGTCCTTCAGGAATCAGGGCTCCTTGCCTCTGGGGAACATCTGTAACTGGACCAACCTGAACCACACAGTCTCGGGGACCACATTCATCCAGGACACTGACTATGTGGAACCAGTCTGTCCGTAATGCTTCATATGGATATCAGCGATGATACTGAATGATTAATTACTGGTAATGCTAGGTTCAGGAGGTAGAGTCGGTCATCCACTAACCTGAACATACTCTCCTCCACCAAAAAACGGAGGAGTGTATTAGGATGTATAAGGTTATATTAAAGACCGCAGACCTCTAGCGGTAGTTATGTACAAAGCCCCCAGAGGTCAGTGGTGGACCTGGTGAGTCCGACACATTTGTGTATTTCAATGGATTGTCTTATATTCTGCAAAGTAATCGTGCTGATAACCTGCCATGTCACCCTAACCATAACCTTTACCATACCAAGCTCATCAACCATACATAGTTCTTCATATGGTAAACAGACTCTATTTATATAGCCACTTATATAATCACTCAAAGCGCTTTACAGGATAGTCACATTCACCCATTTTTTTTTTTTTCACATTCATACACTGCCGGAAGAGCCGCCAGAGGCAATTTAGGTTTAAGTGTCTTGCCCAAGGATACATCGGCATGTGGACTGGAGCTGAAGCTGGGATCGAACCGCCAACCCTCGCCTGACGTGTTAAAACCGAAGGTGGGTGATCCCAGCTTCCCCTAGTCTGCATGCCTAGTCTGTGTCCTTTGATATTCAGTGTATGAATGTGACAGAAAAAGTTTAAATAGCAAGAGGTAAAAAGCAGTGCTGTATGAATTAAATTGTCCAGTAAATCGCTTTGAGTTGTCAGTTACACTATATAAATATAGTCCATTTAAACTGCTGTATTATTTTTTAAAAAACACTGCAGATGCTGTGGTGAAAAATCTGCTGATCCTAGATGAGATGAACGAAATAAGGATTCTTGCAAAGTAGTCTATTGATTTATTTGCAAAGTATAAATTTAGCTCTGCGAGGGGATCACTCTGTTCTGCATGCACACTGGATGCAGAAGAAGAGAAAGATACCAGAGGAAAGGTTCTCTCACATATTATATAGATAGCAATAAATGTAAGAATGTTCCTATATGGATTGTTTATAAGAGCAGTTGGAGAAGCCCCCAGATCAGGACCAAGTGAAACTGTTTTAGTAGTTGTCTGGAGGATTAGTACAAAACACATAAGAACAATTACATACAGTGGAGATGAATGGAGTACATTTATGTATTAACCCTCAGTATATATATAAAATTAGGGTATATATACAGTATATATATATATACTGAGGGTTGATACATAAATTTACCACAACAATGCCAAGTGCTAAATTAGTTTGACCTGCAATAAGTTTAAACCAGAAACCACGGTAGCAGCCCTTTTGAGACAATAATGCTTGTTCATTTTTGTTAAGCGTCTTTAAGCATTTGGAAAAGCGCAATATAAATTAGATCCATTATTATTCCTATTATTATTATTAGTATTATTATTCTTATTATTATTAATGTTATTATTTATTATCATGCAATTTCTCCATAGCCAAACTTCAATTGAAAAACGAATATTTAACAACTTCATTTGCAAAACATAGGAGTTTGTGATTAAAAATGTTTTATCCCCAATCAAAAAATACTTTGCAGATGTAACATGTTCACAAATTTGAATTAGACATACACAAAATATTTTTATAGATACAAAGCTTTTTTACACAATCACTAAAACATTTTTAGAAACACAAAAGCTTTATATTATGACAAATCTTTAGCTATAAAGATTTATTTCTCTTCTCTGTTTCTCCAAACTGCCACATTGAACCTTTCCTATAGTGTAGTGCTGTTTGGGTGTATAGTTATTGCAGGCAATGGACAGGACAGGTAGGACAAAGTTTAAGTTTAATTAAAAGGCAAACGTACAGTTTGTTGTAGGTTGACGGGGAGTCAAAATAAACTTGGGAGAAAACTAATTAATTCAGCAGTAATGAGGACAAATAACGGGGAAAGAGAAAAAGCCTAGGAACAAAACAGGAAGATGCACAAGCAAAAAACAGAAACACAAGGTTAAATTTACTGAAACAATCACACATTCAAAGTATTTTGCAAATCAGCTGATAAGTCAATAAGACATAATCACAATATAGTAAAAACTAGATAAAAAGATCAAAGTTTAAATAGACTGAAACAAACAAAAAAATACTGACAGATGAAAAACGGTGAAATATCTACTGTAATAGAATGATAAAATATTTGGACACAACATAGATTATGAATATTCGGGAGAGAACAAAAAACAAATAACAGTTGGGGGGGTCTGTTATTGTTATTATATGTTCTGCCATAAAGGTCAGACTACCATCATTTCATCATGGGATGCAATTTCTTTCGCAGCACATCACTGGTGTCTGATAATGCATCGTAACAGTGTGCAGCTCCCTCTCATAAACAACACAACTAATTTAAAGTTTTCTCAACAGAGAAATATTCTCCAGGAAGCAACCAAAATATTTTTTGGTGAAACAAATTATACCAGAACCTTCATGATAGATCAGCAATAGTCTCCTTTTTTATGTTTCCTGCCTGACAAATTGAAAGTGAGATTTTTGTTTACAATTGTGATGCCCCTGTGGTGGAGGAAAAAAACCCCTTCCACACTCTCTGCAAACTGCCCCTGGGACATGACAAGTCATGGAGCCATCACTGGCTACAGCTCCAGCTCTGTGGAAGATGCAAACAATGACAAATTCCTTCATTCCACATCACGCGTGTGCAGCTAATCGGTGTAACACACAGGGATGGGCACGTCTTGGTACTTGGCTGAGGGGCTGAGCTGCCTGACTGAATCATTCAGGAGTGGCCCTTTTATCAGTGTGCTGTCAGGCTGCTCAGCGCTCTCCTCTGGCCGTGGCCTCCATTCACTTGCATTCAAAAGCAGTGCTCTTCTGCTTACATTATTCCCATTCATCAGAAGATGAGCTTGTCAATTCCCTTCAGATCCTACATGTGTCAATGGCTGGCACAGGACTGTGCATTTGATATTTCCGTGACTAGAACCCTGTGAAACAACATCAAGACAGCAAGAGGTTCCACAGATACATTATTAAAAATCACAGGTGAGAAAATAAATAACCCTAACCCTTTAATAGTGTGACGATGCCTGGTTAAAGGAATAACCACAGTCATTTTCAGAGAGTACAACATGCCAGACAGATAATGAACAAAACATGGATGCTTGCTATAAAACCTAATCTGAACCCAAAGGCAGTTTAAACCTGTCATGTATAGAGCCTCATCAAAAGTGGTAAATGGACTGTATTTATATAGCCCTTTTCTCGTCTTTTCGACCACTCAAAGCACTTTACAATACAAGTCACATTCACACGGCGATTCTCTGTGCGCTTTTTCTATCACACATCATTCGTTATAGGGTAGTGTCTTGCCTAAGACATTGGCATACAGACTGGAGGTGCTGGGGATCGAACCATTGACATTCTGGTCAGTGGACGAACTGCTCTACCTCCTGAGCCCCTGCTGCCCTATTTCTAATGTCAGTAAAGTATTTCCCGAGGGGTTTGTAGTCTCAATGGCTAGTTTGAAGTCTTCTTCAATACAGCATGATGTTCATTTCGTAAATTATATTGTTTATGATTTATAGTCAAATAGATGATGATTTTCATTAAGCATTGATGCGTGGATAACATGTGATCGACAGCTTTAATTGCCCGATGGGTGCAAGTCACAGGTGTAGGAGGGCGTTCAGTGTACTCGAGCTCTGTCAGACCCTCACCTGTACCTCCAAATATGTTTACTTCTCTGCTGGCCAAAATACCAAATTTGAGGATTCAAAAAAGTGATTTCCCATCGGCAGAAATCTTGGTGGTCCAATCACAACCAATTATATGATAATGGGCAGGGTTTATACCATAACATGGAGAGAATTGACTTGTGTAAACAACCAAGGCTCCGGCTGATGAACAAGCATTTGACTAAAAGTAACCAATATTTTCACATTTCTCCTACAATTCGGCAACACATGGTTCACAGACATTGTGTAATCATCATCACACTGAATGCGGCCCTCGTCCTCACTCAAGGCCTGTGAGTAAATTTCCACATATCAATAAATTGTTGGTTTCGCAGGCGTTGGGAGCAAGTAGCCCATTTGGCCACAATTGAACTTCATCCAACCTGTTAGAAGGTGCTCCCTTGAAAAATCCCTTGTCTGGTCTTGTCCGGCATGACAACGACACATGGCGAAGAGAGACATGAGTGGCCAAAAAAGAAAACTGGACCAAGAGAATTGTCACCAACCACAACTATTTGGAGGGGGATTTAATTCTTGCATATTTTCTTTTGTTGTGCACGTTTCACGGTGGTCAGCTAGTCAAGTGCTGTGGTTTGCTGTGTGTAAAAACCTCACTTGCCATAACCTAAATTTATCTGCAGGCCCGGATTAACACCCGAGGGTGCCCCGGGGTGACTACTCTTGAAGTGCCCCTCCTCCTCTGACTTTAACCATAAAAAAGGGCCAAATGTACTATGGCATAAACATCATAAATTTACAAGAACATATAGTTAAAGTACAGGCTTGTATAATGTATAATGTAATCATGTCCTTTAATAACCATGTCTTGCGCAGCCGTGCCCGGCTGCTCTGTTGCAGGGTGCATAAAATAGGAGAGTATGATTAGCCAACTCAACGCAGCTGTGCCAATCAACCTACATGGCACTGAGATGCACTACAAAGTAGCACATCAAGGTAACACTATACTTATTTGCTGACATCAGACTTGGAGAGAAGAGAACACACATTTACCTGACGCTATTCCTGCAGTTTACTCTCGTGGAGATTTTTTTTTCTCTTCTCATGCAGGATAGTTAAGTGCCATCCTCTCACATATCAATTTTGACATCAGGGGGATGCGGGGCCTTGCTTAATTTGTGGGGCCGACTTTATTAAAAAAATATATATATTTATAGTTTATATTTTGTTTTTTTCATTAATTTAGTTGCTATAATTGGCTAATTGAATGATGGGATAAGAGTATCCAACTGGTTTCGCAGGTTCACAGCCTGGCCCGAACAGTAAAAATAACAACTACAACAAATAGAGACAAGCCTTCTCCAGAATCACTTAATGCCCCTTTAACTAATGCCTCGGACACACAACAAGATTTCCGATGTCGTAAGATTGCTTTACCGTTAATACTACTCTGTGTGTTGTGTGGACAGAGAGAAATTACTTGACGTGTTAATATGTGGTTTGGTAATAAAGCCAGCTTGAGGTTACACTCCTTATCTGTTGCAGTGAAAAAGCACATGTCACAAACAAATAGCCTGCGCGATAATTTGGTCAGAAACAGGAAAGGAAAAGGCAAAGAATATGGATGAAGAATGCTGTTGTGTTTTTGTTCTACAGCACAACTCACACTACAGGAGTTGGGCTGGCAATTTCAGATATTGAGCATTCTAGATATCTGGCAAGTACCCCATGTTTACAAATTTCTTCCACTAAAACTGCATCACCCGTTCACAGACATTGTTGAATCATTATCACAGGCATCTCCTCTCTGCAAGCTCTAGTCTGTTGAGATTTTTGCGTCACTCAACAGACGTCAAATGATTCATCTGCGTCCGTTGGTAACACCTTTTGGAAATCAGAAATGAAACAAGAGGTCCCAGATTTATAAATATGCATTTGAGTATTAGCCAGGCTACAAATAACACAAACTGTCCTAATTTTGTCCAATGCAGCAACATGACAAATGTTGCAACAAACAATGGTTTTTATTTCAAACTGGTGAGGCAACACCATCATTTTCCATTAGCATTGCAATTCAATACAATTCAATTCACTTTTATTTGTATAGCGCCAAATCTCAACATAAATTGTCTCAAGGCACTTTACATAGTAAGTTCAATATTACAATATTACAGGGAAAACCCAGCAAATCCCATTATGAGCAGCACTTGGCGACTGTGGATGAGAATAAACTCCCTTTTAACAGGTAGAAATCTCTGACAGAACCAGACTCAGTTGTGGGCAATCATCTGTCTCGACCGGTTTGGGTGAGGAGAAAAATGGGAGAGAGAGGGGGAAGAGGAGAGAAAAGGAGAGAGAGATAACACGCGACATTCTACTTTTACAGACTCTGGGAACCAACCACATAATGGGTTTGGAGTCAGAAATACACTAGGAGAGAGAAAAAACAGAGTTAGTGACATGTAAAGAGAGAGAGAGAGAGGGAGGGAGAGTGAGAGAGATGCTGATGATATAAGTTCCCCAAGCAGTGTAGGCCTGTAGCAGCATAATAAAGAAATGGTTTAGTGAACACCTGAGCAGCTCTAGCTATAAGCTTTATCAAAGAGGAAGGTTTTAAGTTTAACTTTAGGGTGTCTGCCTCCCTGAGTCAATTTGGGAGCTTGTTCCATAGGAGAGGAGCCCAGCGGCTGAAGGTTCTGCCTCCCGTTCTACTTTTGCAGACTCTGGCAACCATAAGTAGTCCTGAGTGTAAAGAGCGAAGTGATCTTTTGGGATAATATGGAACTATGAGCTCTGTAAGATATGATGGAGCTTGATTATTAAGGGCTTTGTAGGTTAGGAGCAGGATTTTGAAGTATATTCTGAATTTTACAGGAAGCCCACGCAGAGATGCTAACACTGGAGCATATATGATATGATCTCTTTTTTTAGTTCATGTCAGAACTTGTACTGCAGCATTTTGGATTAAATGGAGGCATTTCACAGACTTACAGGCATCATAACAGTAATTAATTTAAGTAGTCCAGTCTAGAAGTGACAAATGCATGAACTAGTTTTTCAGCATCCTTTTGAGATAGGTTGATGGATGCAATAAATTTTATTTAATTTTGGGGTGCTGGATAGCTTATTTGGTAGAACAGGTTTGACTGCGTGTCTTCCCCACCTGTCCTGTCAATAAAGGCTTAAAAAGTATAATGAAAGTAAAATATAAATTTTTTAAACACTTCCTTTTTTCATTCCTTACCATTTAGCACTTTGTGATACTTAAACATACCCTAAATTTATCTTTTTTTAGATAAATTTAAGTAATTTCAACTTTTGTTGTTTTTGTATTATTGCATCCTGGCTGCTTTGCAAACAAATATGCCCTATTATTGATAGATGCTCCCTTAGTGGGAGGTTTGGAAAGAGTCCATCATCATAACTTCATCAAAAGATTTAAAATCTGGTTTATTGGCTGGAACTGTAGACTCACTTGTATTATATAGCTTAGTTCCTAAAAACTGGAATCCTTCCCTTACCATAACCATAGTGTGTAGTTAGTGTAGAGATAAACTTTAAAACCTTTGTCATCGAACATTATCTCTTCAATATTACTGAGCTTCTCTGATTATTTAGGTTGTTTTTTTTGACGATGCCACTTAAAAAGTACATATAAGTCCTCATAGCAGTACAGCATTGAGCTATTTTGATGTATCTGTGAAAATTATATCACTCACTTTTACGTGTATATATCCAAATCATTGATATAATATCTTGTAATTCTGTATGTATACCTCCTGTTCCCATGGAGATGAAGAGGCCTGTAGCAGTTCCTCTGGTCACCACTGAGATGAAGAGGGCCATCCGCTGCTGTGCCTTTGATGCCACCACCGTCATCATCACCATCTTTGTTGTCCAAAGGGAAGATTCTCTCAACATTAGGAAGCCATGAAACAAAGCCGGTGGAGTCACTGCCCTCCATAGTCTTTCCAGATTCCTTAACCAGGCGAACGATAGCTCCCCCACCCATCTTTGCCCCTTCATTTCAAAACTCTTTACTTTTTCCTCGCAGTCCCATCGCTTCCAAAGAAAAGCACCCCAACACGCATGCACGCAGGTAATTTTATTATGATCCACTGACGTAAATGATCCTCCTTCCTTCAGTGCAGAATCGAGACAGGGGTGACCCTGTGTTGGGTTTCACACATCTGTCGTGGCTGAATTTATCACTAGAGGGCAGTAGAACAACACTGGACACTGCCTGAACAAAAACCACCCTCAATAAATCACACACAAAGACATGTCATCATTTAGAGTGTATGGTGGAGAAGCTAAGCAATAATCGCATTACTTAACAACCGCTTAATAAGTCATAGTAGCAGCATTTGAAGGATTTATAGCCCTATTAAAACGATTTCTGCCATTTACAGGACTTATTAACAGTGACAATAAAATGCATTTGTGGTTGCATTTCTCCCTAAAAACACCCAAAACACACAAGTTGGGAACTCTTGCTGTGCTCAGACTCTGCCTCCACCCTATCACCTCGATCTTGTCCTTCCAATTAATTCTTACCCATGACCAGTCTCATCGCCTCCGACATGGCAGGACAGGGCCGGTTGTGATGGATGTGACATTAACGGGAAATGAAGCTGGAGAGATGTGACGCCCCAGTCCAATGGTGGCATTTGTCACTGCCCTGGTCATGCAGATTGGGCCAGCCTTGCCCGCTGACTAAGATTAATGATGACGGTGGCCCTGTCTTTGTCTTTGTGGCTTCCCCGAGCACAGCACAGTCTCCAAACATGACCCGTCTCATATTAACCCCACAAAGATCAGACACAACATGCACCCTGAAATGTAAATATGGGCTCCTATCGTATGGCTCACTTTCATATTCATCGTGGTTGAATTGTGAAGGAGATATGTTGGTTTTAATGAATACATTGTAAAATATACAATTCAATGTGGCAATTATGATACTATGAGAGTAAAAACCCTGACAGCTTAATTAAATTTGTTTTACTAAGCAGGATGTGAGTATTTGGACTAGGTACAGTATTCTGAGAGGGCCACATCCTGGCTTTGGAATAAAAGAATGGAATAACCTCAAGCATCATGCATGGCTGCACAGACAATGGCTTTTCCCTGACAGATGAGGTAGATGGGGCAGGCTTAGATGGATGGGGAATTGGGCTGGTTGTATAAGACTTCAGGGATGCAGCACATTCCCCTGGTCATCCATCATTCGCTGACACATCCACTTATATCCACACCACACATACATACAGATGTAATCCTCTGTTTGATCAGCAACCTGGCAATTCCTACACAGCACACATCTAGGCCTGGTCTGTCCCTGCCTCTATCTGTGCATGTGCACTTGTGATTTCAAAGTTTTGATTACTATTAAGATAATGGTGATTTCATTGGCACAGCAACAACAACAACAACAAAATAATAATAATATTAATAATATATTATTATTATTAATAATATATTATTATTATTATTATGGGTGGCACGGTGGTGCAGTGGTTAGCACTGTAAACCAGCCTTTCTGTGTGGAGTTTGCATGTTCTCCCAGTGCGTGTGTTTTCTCCAGGTAGTCAGGCTTCCACCCACAGTCCAAAATAGTTTACCTCAAGGAGGTTATGTTGTCACCTCTGTCTGTTGGTTGAATTAATTGTCTTCAGATTTTGCAACAGATTTTGGCCATGGCCAAAAGAAAGGTTCCATTAAATATTGGCTTGGTTTTGGACCAAGGGGCGGATCCAGGATATTTTAAATCACTTTCTTTAACATTGTGAGATGGGGCTTTTTTCTTTTTTTTCCACCAATTTCCCATTTTTTCCATTAAGATCAATTCCCTGAGAAATCGTGTCAAATGAAAAAAAAAAAAAATCTCACAATGCTAAAGAATGTGTAAAAAAAAATTCACAGATCCGCCATTTTGTCTGCATCCAAGCTCAAATTTATTTGGTTCCTCCATGGCCAATGTCCCATCCTTCCACAAAGTTTCGTGGATATTTGTTCTGTGTTTTTGCGTAATCCTGCTGAAAAACAAACAAACAACAAAGAAACAGACAGGGGCAAAAACATAATCTCCTTGGTTGATGTAATAACATGTACCCTCACAGGGTTCACTTAATGAGCTAAATACTACTAAATACAATTAAAATAAAGAACCTTTATCTAGGTATCCTGTTGAATGCAGGACTTGGACTTGTCATGAATTATTTTTACATATTTTAAAACTATCACGTTACATCGACTGAAACAGAGCACACTAGACAGCAAAAAAACTACTACTATTACTACTATTACTACTACTATTACTACTATTTGTGTAGAAGTGATCCTTGTTTATATTAATTTGTTATAGATTTATAGTTAAAAATGTTTCCTTCCATAAAGAGTATATTAAATTATTTTTGTTTGACCAATTTCTTTTTCATCATTTCCTTGTTAGTTGACCTCTGGTGCCCTGCCCTAACTGCCCTGGGTCTAGATTTTGATAGCAATTCAGCAGAATTAAAGGATTAAATGTGTTGCCGCTAGACTAAATCTCTTCTATATCTTTAGTGCCAGTTTACATCCAGTAAACTTTCTCGAAAATGTTCAGGTTAACCCGTTAAATAATAAGGATCATCCAAGTTTTGATACAGTTATAACACTAATGGCACTCATTAGGAAGAGTTTTGGTTGCAGTTAGGTAATAGTTACAAAAAAACCAAAAAAAACTACAGCATCAATGTGTAATCTATCTGTAGTTTCGCCATCAAATACTGATAATTGTGTACAATTTACTGTTACAAAACATGTCCACATAAAACACTGTCAACAGTTCCCCCTGAACAAAGTAGTTCTAATGAGAAATGTTGGGGGAATAGTTTTTTGTTTTGTTTTGTTTGTCAACTAACCATTTATGGGTAAAGTCTATTTAGTGATGAGGGAGGAGAGCGGAGCCCTCACTGCTGCTGCATTGACAACAAAACGCATTATCATGCATCTTTGTATATCTCTCATGCATGTGTCCAGCACATCCCAGATGCTGTGGAGTCATCTGCCTTGCATGCCTCCCTGCTGTGAATGGCAGCAGCAAGTATCCAATTTGCTAACACATTGGTCTTACTCCCTGGCATAGACTGTGACTCTAAATCTGCCATATAGCACTCATTTCAGGTGGCATTCTATTTTACTGACAGCTCACCTCCCCTCATCCAAATGTTAAACCAATACAAACTCCCCCTGCACTCTTTTGCAGGAGAACCATCGCTGCATCCTGGGTTTAGAGCCTCCCAAGACGAAGAAATGCAAATAGAAGTGTTTTTACCCACTAGAAGAATGATGACGAGTGCAGCCAGATAATTCTCAAGTGCTTACACAGTGCTGTAGAGCAAGGTGTGAATATGCTCCTCCTGGAACAGAAACAAAGGATGAAGCTGCTTCATAGCTTTGACTTTTAATCCATCTATTCTATTCGTCTGACCTTAATTACACCTTCTCTTAATTTATTTTCCACCTGCTCTTGACCCTTACCCATGGCTGGGCAACTCCATCTGGGCATGTCAGTGAAAGGAAGAGCCAAAAGAGGTCTTTCAGGAGTGTTGCTAGTGTTTCTGAACCCTTTGTGTCAGGTGGAATCGATTGCTTGCTCCCTAACAAACATTCCCCCGTGGGGTTGATTTGGCACAGCCATGTGCAGTGCAGGGAGAAGGTAAACAGTGAAGCCTGCAAAAGGGCCCAGGGGAGCGGACCTAATGTGGCCGAGGTGGTGGAGCAGGGAGCTCCTGCTCTGTCCCTAGGGGATATGAATGTTGATTAAGGATGTGCTCAGCCTTGGATATTGAGTAATTGGACGTGGAGCAAATGTCAAGCGTTTGTTAATTTCAGCATTATGCAGGGGGTTTATAGTCTGTGATCAGTGAAGGGGGCCAGGCTGAGAGCTGATGAGGCATGACCAGGGAGTTTAGGGTTGAGGGGGCTGACAAACACACCCTCGTTTTTAAAAGGCAAAATTCTGGGTCCTTGGTCATTAAAAATGCAATAATAGTGTAATGATACTGCCGCAGTGGAACAGTTCAGATAGCCTGGACTCTGGGTAGCAATACTTTCCAGTATCATCTTCAAGTCTTGATTTTTTTTTAAATTATTTGTACTTGAGAATGGAACTAAATGAAAAGTTTACAAAGACTGTGACTGTCATTCATCCATCACCACGTCTGGGTCATTAGGGAAGTATCATTGTCATGCTTAAAATTAACTGAATTGGAGGAAAGGTGTGTCTCCTGTGTGAAAGTCACATTATCTCCTCTGTCTCACCAGAAAATGTAATGTTGTCTAAATGGCCTGTATTTATGTAGCACTAACACACACACACACACACACACACACACACACTTTGCCAAAGCAGGACGGTTTGAACCACCTACGCTCGGGTTAGTAGACAACCCACCCACTCTACCTCCATAGCAACAGCTGCCCAGCCTTTATACAGTAACTCATTTTTAATCTTGTGAAATAATGACAGGTGTTCTTGTTTGCTCTTGAGAGGATAATTTCATACTGCTGGCTGTTACAGTATATTTTGAAGATTCAATGGTAAAATATCATAAAACCATAATGGCTCACTAGCAGCGTTGGCAATGTTTTGTGCATAATTAAATATTTCAGCAATTATAACTGGAAGAATGTAAATATCATCATTAAACTTTGGACACATATTCATTGTGCTCAGACAATTGAGTGATACTAATTTTAGTGCTCTCGGCCCCTTTTCAATTATTAACCAAATTGTCCAAAAATCTTCCGAACTGTACAAAACTGCACAAAACTGGTTCAGACAGTCATTATTCCCATATGATGAATGCTTAAGTGACATGCCTGTCTTCTATTTCTACATTTCTGTGTGTTATACAGTAGAGACACAATGTAAAAAAGAAAGCTTTGAAATGTGTCGTTTTTTGATGGCATTCACTCAGTTGACTCCTGTTAGCAGAACTCATGCTAAACTTAATCTGTCCAGACCTATAACTGTACCCAGATGAGAATTATATTGATCCTCTACCTTAAATCTGGGTGATCATATTTCTGTCAAACACTTCCCTCAACATTATGTTAAAAGCTACAATATGCGAAACTCTGTGTTGAACCTGCAGCAATGCTCATGGATACATTGTTGGAGTCATACCTCCCTCTAGCCCTGTAAGTTCTTCCCTCTGCTGCCTGAGGTGCAGGGAACAAGAAAAGAAAATTCAATTCTGATTTCCACTATTGAACTGCACGCACCTCACATTTTGATCGTCTGTATTGTCTTGCTGCTGGTTGCTTCAAATGTGAACCCTGGGCTTGCTTTATTTCTCCCAGTCCAATCCAATGAGTATCATCTCTGTCTAAGGACGCTAGCTGAGGCTCTCCACTCTCCTTTGTGTGGCTGGACGGGTGTCTAACCGAATGATGAATGACCCTACTTCTTCCCACATAATTGGCTCCTCGCTGTTTGGCCTTAGACTGGCTACATGTCTTTTGGGCAACCACCTCCATCTGTCAATCATCAACCTGCTACTGCCTGGCTGGACCTCTGATAGCTATGCTAATGCTCAGTCCTCGCACATCATTGGTTGAACCTGCGCTGGTCCAAGCTAATCCATTAAAGCTGTGACAGTAATAATCTCCCCCCAAATACAGGGTTCCCAGTGTGCTAAACGTTATTTGACCGTTCCTGTCACGTTGGCGCTGCAAGGCGAACCGGTGAGGTGATGGATGAGGCTGGATCCGGCCCGCTCATTCATCACCTGCAGACTTGTGTTTGTGTGCTATTTTTCAAATCATTTAAAGCTTTCTGTGATTTTTGATTAGTTTCAATAAAGATGTGTCCTCCCGCCTTCATGATAATGTTGGAACTGTGAAGTAATTTTTTAGCTAAAAGCCATTTCTTTCATCATTTATACAAAGGTAATACTCATACATTATAGGGATATTAATTTTGATAGGAGAAGATATTTATGTAATACAATAATAGTAATACATAGTGGACTGACGGACGTGTTTATTTTTAGGGGTAATTGTACTGGCTCATTGTGATTGATGTAATCAGCATCAAATGATCTCATTTGACAAGACCAAATACACAGCCTGTGCACTCTGGAAAACCCCCATTAACTCCACTGGTTTATTTAGTTTTCTCTTTCAGCAGCTGTGGATAAGCGGTCATGATCTTCCCTTTTCAGACTCACAGGCAGCCTCCCACCTGTGAAGGAATATTTGAACTTGTTTGAGGTAAAAACTTGTGAGCCTGCATGTTGCCTATTATATTAAAATAAAAAAAATTGTCATTGAATCAAAAAGTGATACCTTAAGTGCAAATTCCTTTTTTTTGCTTTAATTTTGATCAACGTGAAGTAAATGTCAATTGCACAATGTAATGGTTCTACAGTAATTGAATCCTCAGCATTTAGTTTACACTGTTTAGATGGTCTACATGACAGCTTTCTGGAGAAAAAAAAGAAATAGAAATACAGCAAAGAAAATCCACTGAGTTTAGTCACTGGAAATGTTTTGCTTATTTGCGTAATATGTCCAAATTACGAGAATATTTGCCTGTTCTTCCTTAAAACCTCTGAACAAACAGACACAAACAAACAAACAAACAAACAAACACACACACACACACACACACACACACACACACAAATAAACAGACACAGACGTAAATATTCAATTCAATTTTATTTTTAGACTGCCAAATCACAACATACATTGTCCCAAGGCACTTTACAGAGTCATGTCAAAATTTCAATATTGCAGAGAAAACCCAACAGTTCTCATAATGAGCAAGCACTTGGCGGCTGTGGAGGAGAAAAAACTATTAGAACCGGACTCAGTTACGGCCATCTGTCTCGACCAGGCTAGGGGCCAGACTAAGTATGGTTCAGCAAAAGACGCCATGGGAGATAGAGGAAGAGGGAAAGGGACCCAGCCTGGAGGAAGCCTGGAGGAAGCCCAGGGCCCCCGTCTGGAGCTAGGCCCGAAGAAGCTACGTGGCACCTACCCCCTCTCCATCCTGTGGGCCCACCACTTGCAGGAAGAACCACTGGGGTCGTGTGCGCTGCCACACGGGTGGCAGTGGAGGTCGGAGACCTCGACGAACCGGACCTGGGCTGCAGAAGCTGGCTCTGGGGACGTGGAACGTCACATCTCTGTGGGGGAAGGAGCCGGAGCTTGTGCGGGAGGTGGAGCGCTACCAGTTGGATCTGGTGGGGCTTACCTATACGCACAGCCTCGGTTCTGGAACTGTACTCCTGGATAGGGGTTGGACTCTTTTCTTCTCTGGAATTGCCCAGGGGGAGAAGGGACACGCGGGTTTTGGGATACTCACAAAACCCCCGGCTGAGCGCCGCTCTGTGGTGGGGGGGAAAACTCTGACTGTTGTTTGTGCATATGCACCAAACAGCAGTTCAGAGTATTCGGCCTCCTTGGAGACCCTGAATGGAGTCCTGCATAGGACCCCAGTAGGGGACTCCGTTGTTCTGCTGGGAGACTTCAACACCCACGTGGGCAATGATGGAGACACCTGGAGAGGCGTGATTGGGAAGAACGGCCTCCCTGATCGGAACCCAAGTGGTTGTTTGTTATTAGACTTCTGTGCTAGCTATGGTTTGTCTATAATGAACACCATGTTCGAACATAAGGATGCTCATAAGTGTACATGGTACCAGAGCAGCCTAGGCCGAAGGTCGATGATCGACTTTGTGATCGTTTCATCTGATCTGAGGCCGCATGTTTTGGACACTGGGGTGAAAAGAGGGGCAGAGCTGTCAACTGATCACCATCTGATGGTGAGTTGGATCCAGGGGTGGGGGAACACTCTGGATAGACCTGGTAAGCCCAAACGTGTAGTGTGGATGAACTGGGAACGTCTGGAGGAGGCCCCCATCCAGATTTTCAACTCATACCTCCGGCAGAGCTTTTCTGGCATTCCTGTGGAGGTTGGGGGCATTGAACCTGAGTGGGAAATGTTCAAAGCTTCCATTGCTGAAGCTGCGGCGGTGAGCTGCGGTCTCAAGGTCTTAGGTGCCTCAAGGGGTGGTAACCCTTGAACACCTTGGTGGACACCGGTGGTCAGGGAAGCTGTCCCACTGAAGGAGTCCTTTAGGGATATGTTATCCCAGAGGACTCCGGAAGCAGTTGCAAGGTACCGACGGTCCCGAAGGGCTGCAGCATCTGCCGTGTCAGAGGCAAAACAGCGGATGTGGGAGAAGTTCGGAAAAGTCATGGAGATGTACTTTAGGTCGGCACCAAGATGCTTCTGGAAAACCATTCGACATCTCCGGAGGGGGAAACGGGGAACCATCCATGCTGTGTACAGTAAGGATGGGACACTGTTGACCTCAGTTGAGGAGGTAATCGGGCGGTGGAAGGAGCATTTTGAGGAACTCCTGAATCCAACTTACACGCCTTCTATGGTAGATGCAGAGCTGGAGGCTGATGGAGGATCATCGTCAATTTCCCTGGCGGAGGTCACTGTGGTACTCAAACAACTTCACAGTGGCAAAGACTAGGGGGTTGATGAGATCTGCCCAGAAATGTTTGAAGCTTTGGGTGTGGAGGGGCTGTCTTGGTTGACACATCTCTGCAACATTGCGTGGAGGTTAGGTACAGTGCCAAACGAGTGGTAGACTGGGGTGGTGGTTCCCCTGTTCAAAAAGGGGGACCAGAGAGTGTGTGACAATTACAGGGGTATCACACTTCTCAGCCTCCCGGGTAAAGTCTACTCCAAGGTGCTGGAAAGGAGGGTTCGGCCAATAGTCGGACCTCAGATTGAAGAGGAACAATGTGGATTCCGACCTGGACGTGGAACAACGGACCAGCTCTCCTGGAGGGGGGCTGGGAGTATGCCCGTCCAGTCTACATGTGTTTTGTGGATTTGGAGAAGGCGTATGACCGGGTCCCCCGGGGGATACTGTGGGAGGTGCTGCGGGAGTATGGGATGAGGGGGTCACTTCTTGGGGCCATCCAGTCCCTGTATACTCAAAGCAAGAGCTGTGTCCGGGTTCTCGGCAGTAAGTCGGATTCGTTCCCGGTGGGGGTTGGTCTCCGCCAGGGTTACGCTTTGTCAACAACCACCACCTCAAAATCTGAGGCCATGGTTCTCAGCAGGAAACCAGTGGACTGTCTACTCCAGGTAGGGAATGAGCCCTTACCTCAAGTGAAGGAGTTTAAGTACCTCGGGGTCTTGTGAGGGGACAATGGAGCGTGAGATTGGCCGGAGAATTGGAGCAGCGGGGGCAGTATTGCACTCGCTTTGCCGCACCGTCGTGACAAAAAGGGAGCTGAGCTGGAAGGCAAAGCTCTCGATCTACCGGTCAATCTTTGCTCCTACCCTCACACCTATGGTCATGAAGGATGGGTCGTGACCGAAAAAATGAGAGCGCGAGGACAAGCAGCCGAAATGGGTTTCCTTAGAAAGGTGGGTGGTGTCTCCCTTAGAGATAGGGAATGAATTCTCAGTCATCCGTGAGGAACTCGGAGTAGAGCCGCTGCTCCTTTGCGTAGAAAGGAGCCAGTTAAGGAGGTTCAGGCATCTGGAGTCAGAGCTGGTTAATGTGGCCCGGGAAAGGGAAGTTTGGGGCCCCCTACTGAAGCTGCTGCCCACGAGACCCGACCCCGGATAAGCGGTTGAAGATGAGATGAGAGATGAGAAGTCTCGACCAGTTGGGGTGAGGAGAAAAATGGGGGTGAGAAGAGAGAGAGAACAGTTGTATAACCACTGCTTTAATCTCTACCAGACTGATAATAATAATACTGACACTTGTAAATGCAATGTGTTACGGCCCAAGGGCCTTTGTGTCTGTGTGTCGTGTGTGTTGTGTCCTCATTGTGCTTTGCTTAGTGATTGTAGTTTATTTGGATTGTTACCTGTGTTAAAGTAGTTTCTTTTAGTAGATATTTGCTAATATTTACATTCTGTTAAATTTGTTACTATTTTAGTTTTCGTTTTTAAATAAATAACATTTCTTTTCTTTGCGATCTACGTGTTTGCTTTTACATTTTGTTATGGTCTGCGAGTCGGCCATAACAAGTGGGGGCTTGTCCATTACTGAAAATGAAGTTCTGAGTAGTGTAGATTGATGCTTTTTCCATGCAGAAACAGTGTTTGTAGCATTAAAGTAGAGCACTAAGTTTTGCGTCTTTCCTCGATGCCGGCGCGGAAAGATGACGTAGTTAAAAGTTGTGATTTCCCCGATGGTGATGTTACGCCCAGGGATTCCCTTTTTGGCGCTGTTGTAGAAGCTTGCATAGGTAGGGTTGTTTTTCTGTTGGTTCTGTTAAAAGGATGTTGGGATGGAGTCTGCTTGCCTCAAATTTGTTTTTTTTTTGTGTGTTTTCTTTGGTAAGCAGTAACCGGCCAAAGGAAGGTAAGTTTTGACCATTTGTCCACACATGCTGACGTCTGTTGAGTGCCCCCTGTAGGCACAGTGCGTTTCCCCTTTGGGATTTGTGATCTTTTTGACTGTAGTGTGGGGTAGAAAGTGGTTGGAGCAGTCGTCTCTGGAGCACGTCCATAGCATTGGCAGGGTTGCCAGCTTGCTAGTTGCTTTGCCACACTACTGGTTTACAATGCGTGAAATCCTGCCATCAGTAGCCACTGAAGACTAGGGTGCAGTTTAGGTAAGTTTTTGGTTAAGCAGGCAGAGGGGATACTTAACTTAAGGGTTGGTTTTCATTTAGTGTCAATATTTTACATTCTTTAGTTTTCCATTTATGGGTTCAAGTTCAGGTGAGTAATGGCAGCTGTAGCAGATTTCCTAAGTGCTCGGTCAGAGGAGTTATTGGAGCAATGCACATCCTGATTAATATAGCCGACCACTATAACATTTCTGTGGGCGACAAAGGGCTTAAAGAGAATGTTAAGGCTATTATTAAGGCAAATTTGTTGGAGATTAAAGTTTTTAAAACTTCGGACATGTCACCTGTTTCTGTTAACCCGGATGGGGCTGTTCACAAGAGACGCTTTCTTTAAGTTTTGAGCAGCGGAAAGAGATGTTGTGGATGCAGTTAGAAATTAAGCTGGAAAGGATCAGACAGCAAGCTGATTTAGAGAAGGCAGTGGTTCTTGAAAAATTAAGGCAGCAAACTGAATTGGCCAAATTGGACTTAGAGAGAGAGAGGCTAAGTTTAATTAAACAGGGTATGTTGGGTGAATATTCCAGGACATGTAAGAGCACACAGGATAGCGAGGGTGCCCTTGATATTTTGAATAATCTCTGCTTGGTGCCCAAATTTAATGAGAGGGAGGTTGAACATTTTTTTTCACTATTTGAAGGGACTGGGTTGACGCGGACCACACGGTCCTGTTGCACAACAAAAAAGTGATCCGACTTTGAAGGAGCTGTTCCTGTCCATGATTCAAACACGAGAATGAAAAAAATCGTGCGCATGGTTATGTCATTCAAAATGAGGTATTGTTGTATAAATGGTTGTCGCATGGTGAGGGGTTAATTGGCGATCCGGTATACCAGATTATTGTGCCAGAAAAATTCTGCGACAGGGTGTTGCGAGTGAATCCGGTCACATGGGGGTTTCTAAAACTTACAACCGCATTCTGAGGCATTCCTTTTTTTAAGAAGAGTCTTGCTGGCCATACCTGTCAGGTAATGGGTAAGCCAAATCAAATAATTAAAGTGACCCCATTGTGTCCCATTCCGGCTTTCGGCCATCCATTTGAACATGTAATTATTGATTGCGTAGGGCCTCTTCCTACTTCAAAGTCTGGTGCATTGTATTTGCTAACGGTCATGTGTCAAAACATTAGATATCCAGCCACATACCCGTAACGCACGTTGACAGCCAAGGCGGTGGTGCGTGCTCTCAGCCAATTTATTTCCATTTTCGTTACCCCAAAAACCATGCAAAGTGACCAAGAGTCAAATTTCTCCTCACATCTGTTTGCACAGCTATTAAAATTGCAACGCATTTAGGCACAATCAGTTCTCGGCATATCATGCGCAGAGTCAAGGGGCGCTTGAATGGTTCCATCAAACATTAAAGTCCTTGATGCGTGCATACTGTGTACAAATGGGTGCTGACTGGGAAGAGGGGTTACCGTGGTTATTGCTTGCGGTGAGAGAGGTAACCCAGGAGAGCACTTGTTTCAGCCCAAATGAGCTGGTGTTTGGTCACACGGTAAGGGGGCCGTTAGCGGCTATGCATGACGATTGGCGGGAGGCTGAGCTGCCGAAGAATTTGATTGAATATGTTCACGGGTGGCTGCACGGTGGCCTAGTGGTTAGCACTTTCACCTCACAGCAAGAAGGTTCTGGGTATGAGTCCCGGTTCAAACCAACCAGGGCCTTTCTGTGTGGAGTTTGCATGTTTTCCCCGTGTATGCATGGGTTCTGTTCTCCCACAGTCCAAAGACATTCAGAATGGGGTAAGGTTAATTGGAGACTCTAAATTGACCGTAGGTGTGAATGTGAGAGTAAATGGTTGATTGTCTCTGTATGTGGCCCTGCGATAGGTTGGCGACCTGTCCAGGGTGTACCCCGCCTCTTGCCCAATGTTAGCTGGGATTGGCTCCAGCCCCCCCGCGACCCTTAAATGGATAAAGCGTTTGACGATTGATGGATGGATGTTAACGGGTTCAGACAGCAACTTTACTCTGCCACTGAGCTGGCGAGAAAAAAACTGGCGGGGGCATAACAAAAAGTGAAGCTTCTCTACGACCGGCGTGCTGAACAGCGTGTTTTCAGTCCGGGTGACCAGGTTCTGGCATTATTACCACTTGTCAGTTCACCTTTCCAAACAAAGTTTAGGGGTCAATATACTCTATACTGTATATGTGGTATTCTCAAAACTGTTAATTTTATTTAAATTAGCCAAAGGTAATTTTCTTTGAATTTAAGGCCTGAAATTATTTTATTTTTATTCATTTATCCTCCATATGTAATCTGCAGAGGAACTTAAAATGTAAGCAGCACCCAGGTGGAACTGTTAACACGGAAGTAGTTGCGCCCCGGGTTGGCTAAGGGGACCACTTCTGCCCGCGTTACCAGAGATACTCAAAAACAAGGGATACTCAGGAGAATGTTTTGTATATTATTTGTGAATTTGAATACAGACGCAACTTGGATGACAAACTGAGCAGTCCGTATCTTCATTGCTCTTACCATTTTCTGTATATCACAGGTCAGTAGTTGGTAAAATGTCAACCGTCTAAAGCCTTGCTTTATATGTATTACTGTCGGTGAAGTTCGGGTCATGTTTGGAGTGTTGTATCGAACTTAAGAGGCTTAAACATATCCCGTTGAGAAGAATGAAAGGGGTGAACACCTTAAGGCGCGAAACTGCGGCCCCGTTGATTATTTTTTGGCCCTGCGTAATGCCTTGCAGGCGCTGTGCTAGATTTTTAGGTTATTGTGTTTACTTTGCACAGCGTTACTTTTATTTTTGGTCTCCTGCACACAACAGTTAAAGGGAAAAGTGGGTAAATGTGAAAGGGTCATGGCTACAGAGTTACAAGTTATGAGAAATGTTTATATTAATGCCTACTGTTTAAATATATTATTGAAACTGTTAGGCTACATCCAGAGTCACAACTTGATTAACCATACCTACTTTTGGTATACGTAAGTGTGTGTGGATTCAGCTTAATTGCAAATCAGATGTTGCATTCAAGTACAGTGGATTAATGCTGTAATTTGCACTATATTATTATTGATGCCTTGACTCACTTAAACAGGTGAATGTAAAATAGTATGTTGCTCAAGTAGAGAGTAAAGTAGAGTAATGAGGAATATTGGATGACATGAATGTGAATTAGAATATGATATACAATGTGAACTGATTCATATGTCATGCACTTATACAGTTAAAGACTGAAAAAAAGAGATACTCAGGTGAAATGTTTTGTATATTATTTGTGAATTTGAATACAGACGCAACCTGGATGACAAACTGAGCAGTCCGTGTCTTCATTGCTCTTACCATTTTCTGTATATTACAGACTTCTTTATTGTTGCCGTTTTACCCAATCCTGGGACCCATAACATATACAATATAATACTAATTATATGTTAGATAATGGCATAGCGGAACCGTCATCGTCCAGCTGGGCATTGACCTCTTTGTTGGTGCCTATATCAGACAATACTCTTTTGTCTTCATTTTGTTCTGACTTCAGGAAGGTAAACAGCATCGCTAAACCAGATTAATATCCTTTGCCCCGTATGGATGACTATATTGACAAGGTCGGTGCTGCAGAGTTCATTAGCAAGTTTGATCTTCTAAAAGGTCATTGGCAAGTCCCTTTGTCCCAGAGAGCGCAAGAAATTGCAGCCTCCGACTCTGCTGTATTCGTACCATGTCATGCTTTTTGGATTGCGTAATGCACCCGCTACGTTTCATCGGTTAATGAATAAAGTGGTGGGTGGTTTGGATGGCTGTGCTGTTTATCTCAGTGACATGGTAGTGTATTCGTCAGACACTTGGTCTGCTCATATGGAGTGTGTTAGGGCACTGTTTGACCATTTGGCCGAGGCGCATCTTACTGTTAACTAAGGCTACAGTGACATATCTTGGTCGGCAGGTTGGGCACTACGAGGTGCGCCCTCTGCTGGCTAAAGTGCAGGCCATCGAACAGTACCCCCAGCCACTAACAAAATTAAGAGCTGATGAGTTTCCCTGGCTACAACAGGGTTTTTTGCAGAATTTGTTCAACTGTTGTAGCTCCACTGACTGACTTGTTAAAGACTAATGTTAACTATGTGGTGGCCAGGGTTCCTGTGGAGACCCTGTCTTTATGTGTGTTACGGCACAAGGGCCTTTGTGTCTGTGTGTTGTGTGTGTTGCAGGATTGCAGGATTGATGACACCAGGTGTTGATTAGGAATTTGGGGCAGCTATCCAGTGCTGCTCTACTTCCCATATAATCAGTTCCATCCTGCCAGTCGGTGGCTCCCTCTCCTCCTGGCATACACTAGGAGAGAGAAAACAGAGATAGTGACTGAAATGGAATAATTGATGGAGTGGATAACAAATCAGGAAGATGGAAACCGTGGATGTCTTAAGCAGAAGTATTTGTGTATAAGAGCTCTATATTAAGGAGACTTCCAGTTCGATACACAGATCAACAGGTTCACAGTGTTTGGTGTCCCAAGACAGTCTGCCTATCTCCAGTCTCTGTAGTGTATTTAGCTTAGAATAATGTCCTCATCTCCCCACGACTATGACAGCTCGAGAGAGAGAGTTCAGCTGCTCACCGATTGTTTCAGCTTGCTACAGATAAGATGACCTTGCTTGGTGCCTGAGAACAGAGAGTTTCTCAGGGAGGATAGACAAAATTCCACGACAGTTCCTCCCTGTTGTTTTCTTGGGGTGCGGACGAAATGTCCTTCCTATCTGCTATTCGTATCTACTATTCCTTGACCTCAGTGGAAAACATCATGAGGTCAAGGAAAGGTGTAAAGGAGGACTGGTAGGACATAGGAAAAGCCGACAGCGGTGCTTAGAGAATCCGACTCGACTTTCACTATACTACATCATCACGCGACGGCGGATGTTATTGATGTGCGTCTGCCGTGGTGAAACTGGAAATTTCCAAAGATGAACTACAAAAAATGCAGTGGTTCCCATCAGGATGTTTCAGTGTGTTTTACCACCGTGTGACATCAGATGTAAATTATTCAAATGTAACACTAACTTACATGATGACCTGCGTCACTTCTGGATCATATTCCTACTCTTCTTCTTCTACTTCTACTTTGGATTTAATCGTTTACATCCGTGCATGGCGCGTCACGTTAAATATTGCTGCCGCAAAGAATTGTGGGGCGTCTATATTTCCTTACTGTCACAACTTCCTAAGGCAATTTGACAATTCGACCTCACCCTTGTTCAACACACAAACATTAATAAAGATAAGGACCGGAACAGGTATCAGTCTTGAAACACCAAGCACTTAAAAGAAAAGACAATAAAATTGCAAAAAGAAATCCAAGCTCATCAAGCTCAGTTAATCTGGACCCCGCCTCAACGCACAAGCGTCCAGTCTCTAGGACGGCACCCCCAAAGGTGTAAATGTGATTCCGACCCTAGCCAGGCATGAAGGGGGCAATCACCTGAAACCTCTCTGCTAATCAGAGGAAAAGCTGTGAAATACTTCTGAAGTTTTCTATAAAAATTATACATTATATACAGGGATACAATAAAACATCAACAGAAAACAGATGGCATACATGGTTCAAAAATAGGATATTATCAAATCCTTAATTTACCAAATGCGATAAAATATGTGGTGAAACCATGTGTATTTAAAATGATCTCCAGTGAAACTGGATTAAGGAACTAATTGGCACGTGGCAGTGAACCTAAAAACAAATAAAAGTAATTTTATTCAGATAAATCAATGCATGATATTTGCAAATCCTGAGCATATTCAATCAATAGGCATTGAACACTTTCCCGATGGTTTTGACTGGTATGTTGGAGCTGATCAGTGCATTTTAATTGTTCATATCAAGTGATCTATACTCATTCTCCTTCTCTTCCGTTGGGATCTGACCTTTGCATTTATCTGATTGTTCCTCTGTGGATCATCATCACAAGAAAATCACTCCAACAGAGTTATGATAGTTATAAACAGTCTTGTCAGGCCTATTGTCAGAAATTACAGAATTTCCCAGCTTGGGATAAATAAAGTAACTATCTATATATCTCTTCAGGCCCCTTACCATATCATAGTGATAGTGCTCGACCTATGACCTTTGAGGTGGTAATCGTCGTCAGTTAACACCTGAGAGCGTTCTCTCTACCTGTGAGACAGGGACAGATTCTCAAGAGATTGAAGAGATTTGATTAACACACATTCGTCTGGTTATAAAATTTATAGATGAAACATGAAACCCCCACGATGCTTCCAGGAGTCTGTGGAGGAGCTGTAAATGAAATGTTTTAAGCATCATTGTTAGTTTGTTACAATATCATACACTCATATACTCATCTACTCATCAGTCCAGAGAAGTGTGACCTTTTGGGGTGATACTCTCTGTTAGGACCCATGTGGACTGAGTTCAGTTGCTGCATTCTCTGTACTACGGACGAAATATAGAACAATCTTCAAGTTCATTCTCACTTTCATTCATTACCTTGACAGCGTGGCATATGTATCAAATATATTTTTCATACTTATAAAAGTATATTAATACAAACATTATTAACAACAACAATAACAATTTGACTATTTTAATGACGATAATACCACATGACTGTTTTACTCCTGATAATAATAATAAATTATAAAAGTTACTACTTTAATCTGATGGAGGCTGTAAGAGGTTGTGTTTTCCCTGAACTTTTTTACTTTTCTTCTTCATGTACTCAATATTGTGTGACATTTCTGTGATGCCTGGTGCAAATCATTGTAATCTAATTACATAATTCATCCCACTTTTCATACAGGTCGGACCGTGTGAAAACATGGGCCAAAACATGAGAAGGAACTTTATAGACAGAATGCAGGCTCTAATGAGAACATATAATTGTACTGCTTGTTGACATGCCTTTAGAAATTGAATTGCATCTATAACTTCCCCATCACTCACTACAACTATGTGTTTTTTATCGTTAAGTTCATCAATTTACAAAATCATATAAGAATTTTTAAATCAGTCTGCTATTAATATCTTTAAAGTAATGTAAGGGTTTGACTATATGATGGCTTCATGGCCAGATCTCCTTGCTGCATCATGTTCAAGATGTGCAGCCCTGTATAAACAACACAAACAACACAGCCGTAACCAAGTACAAGGGCTGAAATTTAACAACCATGGTAGCAACATTGGCTACATCTCTGAGACATCTCTGACATAGCGTCAGAGATGTCTCAGAGATGTAGCCAAGACCTCAGGGGGAAACCAATACGCGTAATATGCGATAGGGCGATAATGTGAGACACGCTTCACATACAGGTGGAAGCTGATGATGTTCTGAGAGGCCCAAAGCCAATGCTGAGGTGAGGGCTTGCCTTAGATCAGGGGAGGGCAGATACATCCCTTAGACCAGTTAGTGTCTCTTTTTCTTTCTCAACATGAAAGGCAGTTTCAAACAGTCTTTTAGACACATATTCCAGTGTATCTTCTTGTTCTTAAAAACAATCTCCACCATCTACCTATCTCCGGTCTCTGTAGTGTATTTAGCTTAGAGTAATGTCGTCATCTCCCCGCGACTATGAAAGAGAGAGAGAGAGAGACTTCAGCTTCTCACTGATTGTTTCAGCTTGCCATAGATAAGATGACCTTACTTGGTGCCTGAGAACCAAGAGTTTCGCACGGAGGATAGAAAAAATTCCACGACAGTGACATGTAATGTAAATACATGGGGGCAGAGAGAGAGAGATGCCACTGATATAAGTTCCCCCAGCAGTCTACGCCTATAGCAGCATAATTAAGGAATGGCTCTAAGTTACAGGACGGTTTTAAGTCTAACTTTATATATAGAGAGGGGTGTGCCTCCCTGACACAAACTGGGAGCTGGTTCCAGAGGAGAAGAGCCTGGTGGTTGAAGGCTCTGCCTCCCATTCTTCTTTTACAGACTCTGGGAACCACAAGTAGTCCTGAGTTTACAGAGTCAAGTGATCTATTGGGACAATATGGTACTATGAGCTCTGTAAGATATGATGGAGCCTGATTATTAAGGGCTTTGCAGGTGAGGCAAGATTTTGAATTTTATTCTGAATTTTATAGGAAGCCAATGTAGAGATGCTAACACTGGGGAATGATGATCTCTTTTTGTACTTCCTGTCAGAACTCGTGCTGCAGCATTTTGTATTAAGTGGAGGCTTTCACAGACTAGTTGGGGCACGGCCGTTACTCGAAACAAAATTAAATTTGAATAATAGCCTAATTGTCTCATTATATTGTATCCGGACTGAATGTATTCACGCGCAAACAACTGACGCTCTTGCTAAGTCTCACTGTTAACAGAATGCGATCATGGCAGCCACCGCATCCCCTGGCAATGTTGGAGGAAGTTTAGATGATGCTGCCACAACAACGTGCGCTATCAAGGCTAGCTCGGTGGAAGAGCTAGTGTGAACGAATATTTAGCATTGCAGGACTTGTCTTCAGCCCACGAAGAGCACGCCTGGATTTTCGCAATTTTGAAAACCAACTCCTAATAAAGATGAATCCAATATTTGTTGACTTTCATTAAGGGACTTCAAGACAGGTAAGGAGTAGAAAAGATGGAGGGAGTAAGGGCAGGGTAAGCGGAGAAAGGGGAAAGAAAAGAGAAGAGGGAATGAGGGATTATAAGAAGAGAGGGGAGGAGTAAAAGGAGTAATAAATACTTTTAATAAAGTTTAAATTAAAAAAAAAAAATGGGGGCTGTTTTGTTACTTTTTACTTTTACTATTGATACTTAAGTACATTTTAATACCTGACAAATACTTTGGATACTACTAGTGCCCCCAATAAATGCACAGATGCAGGTTTTTAAAAATATAAAAATACAATCTTTATTAATTTACTATTAACTTTTAAGGCAGTAGATACAACTTCTGACTTATGATAATAGCAGTCCATGTAATACTCAGCCTTGGATTGGAAGGTTCATCTGAGACTTGAGTTTCAGTATAGGAAGCTAAGGTTTCTGTATCACACGTGAAATAAATACAAAACTACTTCAATCACGAAGTGCAGCCTGTAATTCAGAAAAAACACGCTGGAAATTTCGAAGCACTGCACGGCAGATCATATTCCACTCTTGTGAACACACTTTGAGGAAACCAGCTCCTAATTAGCCTCCCAAACGACCCTGACCCAACCAGTGCCAGTTGATCCCACAGCCTCTGCAACTCGTCCTCCATGACAGCCTCTTCACCGATGACTCTGTTAGGTTGCCAGCTGCTGTTCTCTACCACAGGCTACACATAACATGGTAAGTACTTTATACACCACTGCATAAGAGTGACTATTGCCAACCGCTGACTGATAGGACTCCAAATCCTTCTAACTCTGCTAACTACCAAGGTGGTGAGTCTGTTTGTAATTATTAATTTAATTATCAGAATTCCAAGTTGATAGTTAGTATATTGTAAACGAAACTGAATCAGTAAATTGGCTGACATTTCCCTTCCTTTGAAGGGTGCTCCCCAAGGTGAATTTGATATCTATTGAAGTTATTGTTTAATATTAATATTTTTAATATCAATATTTTATTAGTTTTGATAGCCATAAAGGTTGGCCATAATGGTTTTTGGCCTCAAAATAAAACCATTTAAGATCTTGAATGGCCATGAATGACAAAAGAATCAACATGTACAAATCTGGGGAGTTTAATCACAAAGAGGTGTAAAGAGGCCAAGCTAAGGGCAGAATGTGTATTTTCACCAGATTCCGGTTTAAGGCAATACAACTGTGTGAATCTGAGATTTATGTGATTGGAGCAGTCAGGGCACACTTCCTATTTGAGATGACCCTGTCAGGTCTCATTGTAGGTGGAGGGCACCTACCTAGGCATTTGCCACCAGTGAGAGATTCTCCTTCATCATGGAGCCAAATTTTTTTCCAACACGACTCCCCCCCTTCATTCCCTGAGAAGCACGTGCACACACACACACACACACACACATCTTTCTCCCTCTCCCGTTCTCTCCTTCTCCCTCTCTCTCTCTCTCTTTATCTCTCTCTCCTTCTCCCACTTTTTTCGATCTCTCTCTCTCTCTCTCTGCCCCCATGTATCTACATTACATGTCACTAACTCTGTTTTCTCTCTCTCCTAGAGTATCTCTGACCCCAGAGCTGCAGGACCCAAACCCATCATTATTATTGTTATTGTTATTATTATTGTTATTATTATTATTATTATTATTATTATTAATAATATTAATATTAATATTAATATCATTGTTTTGTTTTTTTAAATTATAAGTATCAGTCTGGTAGAGATTAAAGCGGCGGTTGTACAACTGTCCTCTCTCTCTCTCTTCTCTCCTACTGTCTCTCCTCCCAACCTCTTTCTGCCCACTTCTCCTCTCTTCCCCATTTCTCTCCTCACCCCAACCGGTCGAGACAGATGACCACCCACAACTGAGTCTGGTTCTGTCAGAGATATCTTCCTGTTAAAAGGGAGTTTTTTCTCTCCACCGTCGCAAAGTGCTTTGCTCATTGTGTAATCTGTTGGGTTTTCCCTGTAATATTGTAATATTGACTTCGCTATGTTAAGTGCCTTGAGACAATGTATGTTGTGATATGGCGCTATACAAATAAAATTGAATTGAATTAAATTGAATGTGTGTGTGTGTCAGCCATTATACTGGAATGTTTTACTCCCTAATATCTGTATCGACATCTGCCCCCCAAAATGCATAACGTTCAGGCTCAGAAAAAAGCGTCAAAAAGTTAAAAAACGAAAATGCTAGATGCAATAACTGGTGTAATGATGTGTACAGATCCTCCTTGAACCATTGAAATATTCTTCGGTCTGTTCATCATGGAACAGGCGACACTGTGCATAAACAGGCCTCACAGTTGAGTCCCATTAGCTGGAGGCTGTGTTTTGCTGCACGTGTCACAAACAGTCAGGCTGTCAAGCCTTTCTTCAAGGTCGCATGTGACTTTTCAAAGTTTTGGCTTCAACCCTGACCTTTAATTTGTTTTTAATTTATGCTGACATACATTTATGCAAATAACTCGTCCATGAAGGGTGAAGTCCATTGACAAAAACTGCCGCCTTGGATTTTGACAAGCCAATGCCACAAAGGTTGCAGGACGTATTGTGGGATAATATGGGAACACTATATATATATAAATGGACTATATTTATATAGCGCTTTTCTAGAACCGTACTTTTTCTGTCTGCAATCTAGGGTCTTGCCAAAGGACACATCTGCATGTGGACTAGTGGAAGCTGGGAGCAAACCACCGACAGTCAGGTTTGCGGACGACCCGTAAATCACTGATGATGAATGAGAGTCTCCACAGATAAATTCTTGATACTCCTATATGAAGGTTAAATTTATTTTAGAAGGATGTATGTGGGCCGCTGTGGTTCAGGAGGTAGACATGGTTGTCCACTAACATGAAGGTCGGGGTTTCGATCCCCGCTTCCCCCAGTCTGCATTGAGCTCCTTGGGCAAAAACGAGAATGAATGTGACAGAACAAGAATGGTAAATAGCAGCGCTGTATGAATGTGTGGGTGAGTGAATGTCAGTTATACTGTAAAGTGCTTTGAGTGGTCATTAAGATTAGAAAAGCGCAGTATAAACAGTAAGTCAATTAACCATATATTTGCTTTTCATCCAGAAATTAAATAACTGGTAACAGCTGTTTTTTTCCCCACTTTCTCTCTGCCTTTCTTTTCCTGGACCTTTGCTTTGATTCTCCTGAACTCCACATACGTACTATTGATCTGTCTGTAAATAAATGCCCTGCTGCTGCTGTACTGTAGCCTGTACAGCCGAGCTTGCTTGGGTGAAGAAAATTTAAAGAAAGTTAAAAAGAATAGGAATATGGAAATTAATGGACATCTTTAGCCTGTTTGCAGACTTCCCCTGTAAACATAACAACACGAGAAGTGAATTTCTCCACATGAGGAAGAAGAGAAGGAGGGTTGGTGGGTGAGGGCAGCAGGGTCAGGGGTTGCAGAGATGTGTCAACTATAGTGTGAGGGGCTGTCACACTGGCTGGACAACAGTGGCAACAAAAATGTCAGGTGAAGGACCTGCAACGACATGTGTCACTTTGATTCAAGAGCAGAGGCCAGCACTGCAAGTTCAGTGTCCAACATGCCTGTCCAAATCCTCCTCTGCCCGCCCATAATCTGCAGGAAAACACTTACATCCAGATCCAAATGGACAGAGCTGCAGGGGAAGAAGGCCCCAACTGACAGAAAATAGTGATTTCTTTGTAAAACTAAGACAATGGGAGACTGATGGTCTGCCTGGTGAGAACAGATACTGATGGTCTGACTATTCTTCCTTATTTATGCTTGAGAAAATTCCTATCGAGCCAATAGATATGAAGATCTAATAATTTTCAAGAACCCCTCCAGCAATATTCAGACACATATAACATACTTAAAATACCATCAATACATTTGCATTTGATTTAGTTGGTATAAAAAATGTCAAGTACCTGTTTAGAATTACTTAAAATGACATTATCCCTTGTTAAAAAAATACTGAATCTATGCATATGCTGTTTTTTGTCTTCATTTTAAACTTTTAAATACTACTAAAACAACAAGATTTTTCTACATCACTTAGGGTCCATTCTCAGTGTATGTGCAGTACATTGTATGTGGGAGTTGGCAAGTGAATCAGCTTGAATAACATACTTTGGTATTTTTTCTATCTGTCTGCACCAGATTTTCCTTATTCTTTATGTAAACTATGAGCATACCCAGCCCACAATCCGTCCTGGGAGTAAATGTCCATCTATGCTGATGAAGGCTCAAGAGTGGAGCGCATGGATCAGAAGGGGAAAATGCACACATGTCCAACTGTGTTTGACAGAGCTGACCCATAGGTTTGGTCACACCATGTCTCCATACATTACCTCAATGTCTTGTACCTGCCACTAAATATGTGGTGAAGTGATCGGACCCCTGTGTAACTTGACACTTTCAACATTTACTAGCATTACTGTAGAATGGAATGGGGAATTATAACTTAGGAATTCAAACCTCTGCTCAAACTAAAGGGAGTTATTTTAAGGGTTTTATTTCTCGTATGCTATCTTCTTTGCATTGGCTCCCGGGAAAGTCCAGAATGAAATGTAAAATCCTCTTCCTCACGTACAAAGCCCTTAATGACCAAGCCCAAACATAGTATCTTTTTCTCCCAATAGATCACTTCCCTCTCTAAACTCAAGACTAATTGTGGTTCCCAGAGTCTGTAAGAGTAGAATGGGAGGCAGAGCCTTCAGCCACCAGGCTCATCTCCTCTGGAACCAGCTCCCATTTTGTGTCCGGGAGGCAGACAACAATCTCTACTTTTAAGGTTAGACTTAAAACTTTCTTCTTTGATCAAGCTAATAGATAGATAGATATATAGAGCTGGCTCAGGTGGGTCCTGACTCCTGACCATCCCCAAATTATGCTGTTATTGCCAGAGACTGCTGGAGGGACTCCCATGATGCACCAGGCCACCATCAGTCAAGATACCCCTGCTTCGATTCTGCCTGTATCATTTGTGCCCTGCAGCAAGGCTCCTTATATTCCACCTGCTGGTTTACCACGCCCTCTACCTGTGCCATTTTGTCCCTGGTCCCATATTGCAGTGGATTTTGTAACAGGTTTGCCCCCTCCAGAAGTTAAGGCAACCATACTGACCATAGTAGATCGCTTGTCCAAAGCAATTCATTTTGTCCCTTTACCCAAACTGCTCTCTGCTTTGGAAACAGCTAACCTTCTTCCAGCATGTGTTTTGTCTCCATGGCATCACACAGGACATTGTTTCTGTCTATGGACCCCATTCCTCTTCCCAAGTTTGGATGGCCAGGCCTCCGCCTTGGTGCTTCTGCCAGCGTGTCATCAGGTTACCATCTACAGAACTGTTACGGTTAAGGCTGTGATGTCAGGACCTTCAGCCTGTTTCCCTTGTTTAATTTTTCCCTAGTGTTTCCACCTGCCTGTCATATCTATGTGTGTGTGTGTGTGTGTGTGTGTGTAGAGTTTTTGTGGTCTGGACGCTGATTAGGGTTGTAGGTTCACCTGGCTCTGCTTGCTCCTCAACTCACTCCAACCTTGGTCAGTCTCCACGCCACCTCTCAAGCTCAGCCTGTCTGCCTGCCTACAATTGCCTACAGAGGTTGGCTGTGACTCGGAAGGTAGAGCGGGTCATCCACTAATCAGTGGTTTGAGTCCACAATTTAAAGCATCTATTTATTAGAGATATTTTTCATCCCTCTCTACATTATAAATTGGACTTACAACCTTCCTCTTTGATAAAGCTGAAAATTAGGGCTGGCTCCATATGCACATTTATATTAATTGAATGTATGTTGCTATCTCAGATTTTGATTGTTTTGTGCTTATCTCTCGCCTCTCTCCTCCTGATGCTTAGTGCTTCCAGAGCTGCAAAGTCTGGGTCTGTTACTGAAACTCATATTCTTTCATGCTCCTCGACCGGTTTGGGTGAGACAACTGAAAGTACCTACTGACCCATGATCCTGCTCAACACCCTGCCAAAATTATTATGATAACTATCAATATTTGCTTCACTAGTCTTTTTATTTTAAATTTTTATTAATTTTTCTCAATTTCTTAAAAACTTATGTCCACAATGACATCACATTTTAAAAAGAATCAACAAAGGAAACAGAAACACACTGTCTTAAATGACACATTTTGTTTGCAAAATTCTCAAACTCACAAAACATTTAACACGGGCAAACAAAGTCAAAAATCACAACTGGTGGTCAAATTAATAATCAATACATATTCTTTCATTAAATCATTACACAATGAACAACAAAATACAGTTCAGCCTTACTCTAATTTGTGCTATGGACCTCTGCCGTTTGTTAAATCATTAAAGTATGAGCCAAAAAGACAAGCATGCATATCACAGCATGAATTATGAATTAATTATTTTCGATACGATTTAACTAGTGTTATGACCCCGCTGCACTCTGCACCATTACCTTTTACATGTTTTAAAGATGTTCTGCTTAAGTACTGGAAAAAAGATATTTACTAATTAAGTTTCGTTCATTTGATTTTTGTATGCAGTGGTTTATGTGCTTATAAACAATCTTTGACGTATAAGCATCTACACTAGACAAATTTGGACATTCAGAATGTTAAACCTGTTAAATGAAAGTGTCACATTTGTAAGTAAAAACTTCTGCGCTAAGAAGGTGATGATGAAGATCAGGTGGATGCAGTTTCTTTAAGTTTACCTTAGCAATCGGGGAAAACTGTAATTTTGGCCGGGCCATCAGTTTTTGTTAATCTTTGTTGGTTTTGGTTGATTTTCTCTCATTGATAAATGGTGAGTTTTTGCTGCCACTACGTTACTCATTGGATATGTTGGACCTCTTTGCAAATATCCTTTTGGAAGGGTTGTAACAAGGTTTAAGCATTAATGTTGACATGACAGTTAGAGCTGCATGGGTGTTTACTAAACCATTTCTTTCTTATGCTGCTATATGCCCAGACTGCTGGGGGAATATATATCATAAGAATCTCTACCCCCCCACCCCCCTCCACCCCCAACCCCACCTCCTACTCTCTCTCTCTCTCTCTCTCTCTCTCTCTGACTATGTATTAACATTGCATTTCACTAACTTTGTTTTCTCTCTCTCCTAGTGTATCTCTGACTCCAGAGCTGCAGGATCCAAAACTGTTTCCTCACCCCAACTGGTTGCGACGGATGGCCGCCCACAACTGAGTCCGGTTCTGCCAGATATTTCTTCCTGTTAAAAGGGAGTTTTTTTCTCATCCACAGTCGCCAAGTGCTTGCTCATTGTGGGATTTTTGGGGTTTTCCCTGTAATATTGTAATATTGACCTTACTATGTAAAGTGCCTTGAGACAATGCATGCTGTGATTTGGCACTATACAAATAAAATTGAATTGAATTGAATAATACTCATAGATCGCCTATGCAGCATTCTAATAGTCCTCACTTTCAAAAAGAGGAGCATCATTAAATCCCCTAATACTGGAGTACAAGCTGAACATTTGACTAATAACCAGGATTAGATCAAACAGGATGTGTGTTTTTAAAACATTGAGGAAAGTTGACTTTTTGTTAGAGAAGAGAAGAGAAGAACAGTACACAGCATGTATAAGGTAATGTGCAGGGGTAATGTCAGCAATAAAATAAATATCTGGGACAGTGGCTATGGCTTGCTGACAAGGTGAAGATAGGACGAAGACATGATTGAGAAGATGAGGCTTCTGGGAGCGGACTGAGCCACCAGCATCACCATCTCTCTGCTACTCTCTCCTCCTCTGAGGAAACCTACGCTGCATTGCATGCATGGAGAGGACTACAGTAGGAAAGACTGTAGACTCTGTTATTACATTTTAAAAAGTGGCATGACAAGGTGACGACTTTCACCATATGTCTAAAGGATCATTCCACTTTATTATAGATAAGCTTTGGCCATTTTGCTCTGAGATTGTGTATTTAAGAAGGTTCAGTGCTTTTAGACAGCAGGGTTCCAAAATCAGCCTCTCATTCTCTCATTAGCGATACACTCAGTTACCACATGAGATTTCCAACATCTATGATGTCTATGAAATCTTCAAAACCTTCAGTTCCAAGACTAAAGCTTTGCTGGAGAAGGAGTCCTTTCCTTCTTTATTATGTTATGGCTCAAAGCCGAGTTTGGAACCAGGAAAGTCGACATGAGCACAGAGTGCACAGCCTAAAGTCACCTAAACATTATTTTTCTATTCATCTCAACTGTGACAGCAAATTAATGTAGCACAAAACCAAACTGTGATTGGAGTATATCTTTTTTCTATTTAGATAATGAGGAAATGTTGCAATGTTCACAGAAACCAGTTTTCCCCCGACAATAATTATATCTATGCTATGTCAGGTGGGTCAGTGACAGATTTCATTCTAGTCAAATTCAATAACAATAATTCTTATAATAATAATAATAATAATAATAATAATAATAATAACAATAATAATATAAACTTCACAATGGTCCTTTAATAAAAACGTTTGAATTTATGAAGCTTACGTGTAAGTGGACTGTATATCTTTAATCTGTATTACTCTGATAATTCTACATCCAGTAGATATTTAAAAAAAATATATTTCTATCCTACATTACAGCTGGATGAACAATAAGATAATACACGTGGACTGTGTGCACTGTTGCAATACCGTTGTATTTGCGATCCATACACATCTAACCTATTCGAATGCACATTTAATGACAATTTCAGTGTTATTATATGTCTGTACGAATGTTATTCATACATTGAACATCTCTGTAGTCATCATTATGTAGCCCAGCTCATTTTAATCTATATTTTATCTGCATATTTATTATTGTAAATTATATTTAATATTTATTGACCTCTGTGATCTGCATATTCACTTTTACAATTTTTTTATATTTCTAACCATAAGCACAACGAAACCCAGGAGGATTGTTTGTTGGAAATAAACCTAATTCTGTTAATTGTTCTTTCTTGTGTACCTAAATATTTGTGAGGTGCATGGAAGTTGACAATAAGATTACGGATAACATGACGACTGTAAAATTATTTCTTATAATATTTTCTTGGATACAAAACCACATTGTTTTTCTTTCTTTTCATAAAATCCATTTCACAGTCCCATGAAATATTTCAAAATAAATCAGTCACACGCCCTTAATGTAGAGAATTAACAGCGACTCTGTTTTTCATGTCTGTTATATAGTGCATGCATTATTGAGTTCTCATATTATAGTGACATATTATACAAAGTCTAAATGTCATTAGGAATCCAATGTATTTGGATGGAGAGAATGTTTCTGTGCTCTCCCTGTTGTACATTAACTAGCACACACAGTGTTACACTGCTCCTGTCGTCAGGCGGGACTGAGAGGAAAAAGCAGAGTTTGCACATCATGTGATGCAGCTTTCTGCGGGAGCTCTGACCCATATTTCACACGAATACGCGCCTGTTTCCGGCAGACTTCAAAACAGATTTGTCTCCAGCGCAGTCGGCGGGGCTGAATGAATTAGGCCTGTTAGAGCCGAGCAACGGAATTATCTCTCTCTCTCTCTCTGTTGATACTACTGGCCAGTCTGCTGCTTCGGAGAAGACAGAAGTGTTCGTTAGTCGCATTACTGCACAAACTCTGTGAAGAGTATTTGTTTTATTCGCAGGAATAAGAAAGAGAGGGGTAAGCTAAGAAATTCACGCACATAAATCGCTGTCACGTCACAGGCGCGCTGTTTCATTCGATTGCATTAGTCTCGGCCTGTAAGCCCGCAAATATTGTTATATTTAAATATAATTTTCATTTTTTATTTCTAATTTACATTTTAAAAGACAGGGTTGGGGTAGGGACATGTTGCGTACCCGATAGATAAAGCCCGGCGCACACCCAGGCCGGCAGCTCGCACTGATATGGCCTCCCGCGCCTCGGAGCAACGGGGTTATTTATGGCATCAAATAACTGTTCGCTCCAAGTGACAATTAAAAAAGCGAATACGGATAAAAAGAAGAGAAAAAAGGGTTGGGGGGGTATCATTATTTGAGGAACAGTGAGACAGAACCTTCTGACAAATCGGACTGATCATGAACCTCTGTAACGCCCAGCTTCAGACTTCCCATAGTAATAGTAATACGCTCTTATATACTACTACTACTACTAATAATAATAATAATAATAATCATAATAATAATAATTATAATAATTATAATCTATGGTTATTTTTTCCTGTTAAAAGGGAGTTTTTTTCTCCTCCACATTCGCCAAGTGCTGCTAATTGTGGGAACTGTTGGGTTTCCTCTTTAATATGGTGAGGTCTCAACCTCACTATATGTGCCTTGACACGATGTTGTGATTTGGCGCTATACAAATAAAATTGAATTGAATTGAGTTTAAATGAAATTAAATGTATAGAGCTGAATCGTCTGGGTTTGAAGTATTTGAGTACGTTATGTTGCTGCTGATGAGAATTAATGTAAATCGATAATAATGATGAAGGGTCGTGTGGACCTCGTGCAGCTTTGCAGCAGTTTGCTCTGCCGCCGCGCGTCAATACAAACTATAGAGGATCATCACAGGTTGACATAAATGAGCACCTTGGAGCCTTTTGCTATTTATTTATTTATCATTCATTCTTTCTGTGTTTATTTTTTTTCTCATGTGAACGTTGGGGGAAGAAAGTAAAAATCACTAGTGTTCCACTGAAAACCAAGAAATGTATTCCAGTTGCTTATAAATATATCAAACAATGTGACTCAAACAGATCTGTTCCACTTTTTTAAAATTACCTTTCTCTACGTCTTTCTTTGCCTAACACACACACACACACACACACACACAAGCACACACACACACAACACCGTACAGGCTTTATATAAACAACAGCAGTGAGTAAAACCTGCAGCCTCTGACTGGAATTTTGTTGAATTCGGCTCGGGTCATCCATCATCCCTGTCACCATCAATCCAATAAGAGCAGACAACTGCAATTGCATCCCATATCGAACCAGAGCTGGGTACGTGACCTGCTCCAGCAAACTAATGTTGCTGCTTAAAGCCAAATGCACATTCACATTGAAAACACTGCTGCTTCCTCAGTCAAGTCTTTATTTTGGTTTTAGTGCAGACATCTTCTCCGTGTTTTGGTGCTATTTACGAAACTATTTAAAACATTGTCAAAAAATGGACCAGAATCCGCTTCCTGGTCCTGTTCCAACAGGAAAGTATTTCCAGTTCCAGTTTCTAAGAACACAGGTGGGATGAAAACAGGAGATCCAGTGCATGGAGAACAGAAACAAACGTTGATATTTTTTTCGTCAGGATTTTTTCTAAAAAAACAAAACTAAAAAAACATGTCAGTGGTAAAAGGTCACTCTCACGTCTAATGATCACAAGCGACAATATGGACAGCAACAGCCAAATAAAGAGCACAAATCTATACAGCACAACAGCGAGTTCTCTTATTTTTAAAGAGTTCTTCCACAGTGTTTTCTCTTCTGGTCTACGGAGGGGAGGGCGGTAGTGATGGGCATGTTTAGGGGCAAAGATTTTCTTAAAAGTAGTAGAAACAGAAGAGTTGTCGCCCCATTGATGTAGGAAAATAAATAAATAATTTAAAAGGAAGGAGATGGACGTGTGTCGCCCTGCTTCTCCGCACCGCGCAGTCTTCACATGTATCCGTGCAGCCCCGAAAGCGCCTCGCCTCGCATGAGTATCTTCATTTTCAAGTCAAAGTCTGTGAGGTTCAGCGTTTTCATGGTGATCCTGTACACGCTAGCACCATGCAGGCTCGGGCAAGGTGAGGTGGGGAGTGGTCAAGTGGGTGTGACGTGGCTGAGCTCCACTGCCGGATGAAAGAAGATCCCTGAGCCAACCATGGAGGCCTGGACACAAAGAGGACAGAGGGTTAGAGGAGCACATGTCCAGGCCTGCCCAATATTAACTGTATGATGGAACCCCACTGTGGGAACCATGGGTCAAAATGTCTGCACCTCATGAGATCTTTGATTGTGATATGTTAACATGAAAAGACCCCTGAACCACCCCCTTGTCCACTCCCAAGCTTTCAACGCCATTCTCAGTCTTCTGTTCAAATGTCATCAGACGACTTACTCTAAGAATGAAACTTATTATTGTGCATTAATTCTTTCATCTGGTGTTATTGTCTGTGTGTCTCTTTCCTGAACAAGCAATTTGAGAAACGGAGTGAAAGAAAATATATTTTTTTGCAAGCAAATAATTACACCAAACATCAGGATTGACCGCCGATTGGTTTGTTGCACAAATATAACACTGTGCCATGTTAAGCGAGTGTGAAGGCTAACTTAAGTGAGCACAGAGTGTAGAAGTTGAGAGGGGGAGAGACACTGAGAGCATGCTTGAGGCAGAGTTTGTGTGAGTGTGGATGACTAAAACTGCATGAGAGGAGTTATTATTGCAAGTTAATATGGATAATGGTAAACATGCAAATACATTTATTGAGCACAGAATAGATTTGTGTTCACTCAAATGAAAAAATGTTTTGCTTGCACATCATTTATCTTGCAAAATATAATTCTGTGCTTGCAAAATATATTTTCCTGTGCTCCATTTCTCAAGATCCTTCCTCAGGAAAGAGACAAGAAAATAACACCATACTGTTAAAGGACTACAGTTGAAAAAAAAACCTTGACCAGAGGTTATTTTTTATCAGACCCATTGTTTCAAAGATTGAAATGTAACACTCTATGTATTTAGAGCAGAAGAGGGTCTCTGTCAGACAGAGGTAAGGTGTTGTAGTAGGGCTTGTGGCAGGAAAGATTTCCGATAATAACCAGTATCTATAAGCAGAATCTACATCGAAAAAATTTCAAACGGTACACATCCCTAGGACAAAGACAGCGAGAGGAAGGTAGATTTAATAAGCTCAAGTTAAGTTTGATAGATTTCACAGTTTAAAAGAACATTCACCATGTAAAGTTATTCTCTATTGATATTCTTCCGAAAGAACGTTTACCATGCTTGCACATCATATATACTTTACTTTTTTTCTGACCCCGCTGCTGAAAAAAATCACTAATCTCAGGAAAAATGTGGTTTGGGTCTCACTACACTTCCATCATGTTGCACTCTGAAATAAACTCTTGCAGATCTTGTGAAGTTGAGATAATAAAACACATGCTGGAGCCAGCTGTGTAATGCAGCAGAGGGAAAAGTTGAATAGTGCCAATTTAGTCATGTATCCCGTAATGGCTAAATGTTATGGCTCGGGCTTTATTGTGCATGGAAAAGCCTCTTATGGCTCCAAACATGGCCCTATTCCTTCCTGCAGTCCTGAGGGAGATTGACTTCTGCTGTCAGCATATGCTCTTACCACAGATCAAATTAGGAGAGGCAAAAATAACCCAACTCTATTGAGCTATTACTGTCAAAGATCATTCAATGAGAAATAATTAAGTTAAACACTCTGAAAAAACATAGGCAGCGTTTGTTCAGACTGAGAGATCCTGATGTCTTTATAGATCTACATGTATTTATTTTTTATTTCTTAGACGAAGCGTCACTCTCTGCTTTCTCAACTTCATTAGCAAAGCGGAGGAAATTATCAGACGGACGGGGGGGGGGGGGGTGTTGTATTATCGAAAATTGGCCCTGGTGGAAAAAAAATGAGGCAAATGCGGCTCCTATTTACATTTAAAGAGCTCTATTAATCAAGGTAAGTGTCATTACAGCGAGGCTCATTGAGCAGTGGAGAGTGGGTGTTAAATAAAATTCTCTGTGCTCGGGTGCCTCCGGCAGGCGATACGTCTTGATTTGAGAACTGTCAGCAGCGGTGGGGAGGCTGATAGATACTGGAGGCGGGGGGAGAAGGTGGGGGTATTACCCTGATTCTTAGTCAGATTGCAGGTAAAAACAAGATGGATGAGAAGAAAAATGGAGAAAGAGTAGGTTAAGAGTGATGGAGAAGAAAAGACAAAGTGGAGTGGAGGGAGAAATGTGTTTCCCACATACCGAATCATTAAGTTGACCCACACAGACAGACCCAGTATCTCACAGCTGCCTACAATCTGAAAACTTCACTAATATAGTATTTGTAGTAGTTTGAGTGACCTGCTCACCATTTGTAGCTCTGTGGTCTTATGTCAGGCCCAGTCCTAGTATTTGTCAGATGTAAAGCAGCATAACTTAAAATCATTCATTACAAATTGGGGTTTATTTTCTTAATGTTCTCCACCATGTATATCAGTGAAACCCCTGTGCTGGGATTTAAGATAGTCAGTACAAAATCCCATAATGCGGCAAAATAATGCGGGACTAATGAATAATTAGTTTGTTTCTAAAATTTGCTGGCCTTGCAATTTTCACTGTCTCTAAAACGAATGAAACCACACAATCAAAAACGCACCATGTGTCATTTGTTTTCTAACTGTAGAACCCCTTTAGGTTACCAAACCCTCCACATGCCCTCAGAGTCCTTCGCCTGGGAGCCAGACGAATTCTGGGAGCTCATTTAATCTGCTCTGCCAGATTCGGTCTGGCTACCCTCCATTGGGAAGTGATTTCCTCCGACAGAAAACTTGCCAGCCGATTATCTAAAAGGGGGCGGGGTTTATACTTTGACGTGGAGAGAAGCAACTTTGTAAACAACCAAGGCTGCCGCTAATGAACAAGCATTTAACCTTAAGTACCACATTTCTTCATGATGATAGTTTGGCATGATTATTTGTTGTATTGTAATTTGATTCATACATTGGTTCGTTTACACTGTTATTTATATATAATGTTTATGTTTTGTAAGTCGCTCTGGACAAAAACGTCAGATAAGTACCCCAACAGTAACAGTAAAGGAAGATAGCTTAAGGGATATTGACAAAGAAGGATCCTTTAGGCAGCCTAGTGTCATCATTTTCTTCAATTGCTGTACTGATCATGACTTGATTTCAGTAAAACATCAGAAAATGTTATTAAAACGAGCAATCGTACAACCTGAAACTGCATTTATGTTGGTTTAGTAACTAAAAAGGTAACTAAAAAGTTAATCCACTGGCTGTTACCCATTAGTGTCAAAGACAGAAGCAAACAGTGATTCTGGGCTCATTCTGTATGTGAATTCTCATTCACATGAGAATCAATGGATTGGTGAGGAAGTGAAGAGCAGAGCAGAGGTGCTGAGAATAGACTACTTACTTCACCCTGTTTTTCAGGCTCAGTGGAGTGTTTTTACATGTAGTGCCATTGCCCGTCCATGCCCATGTTCATACCCATGCCACCCATAGGCCCTGGAATGAAGTGCACAAACACTGTTAACCACCAAAGCACAGCACAGATCGCTCAGACAGCACCACTCTGAAACAGCTGCAGTAGTTTGAACTTTGATGCAAATGCAAAGGAACAACTCAAAGTCACACTAGTCCTTTGAAGGGGTTGGTTGAGGTAAAGTATTACAAGTACAACAAAAAATCACAGAAATTATATTACACAAACAAAACATCTATATTATAAAATCGTGTTTGTGTGTGTGTGTGTGTGTGTGTGTGTGTGTGTGTGTGTTTGTGTGTGTGAAAATGGAACCTGCCATAGGACTAATATTGTATGATGTATGATGCTGTATGAAAGAACAGAATAAACAAATTAGCCCACACATAACATGCCATATTACCTCAGCATATTATCATATTGAATTGAGTCACTTTTATCTTCTTGAAATTTCCATGTAACAATGGTACATATGTTAGGCTGCAGTAGTTGTGAGTGAGGATGGTTGGTTTACACCTGGGCTGCCACTCTTATACAATATTATATCAGTCTAACTCTCTTCTCTTTAGTTTTGGTCGACAGTTAAATCTTTCTAAGGTAATTTGTCTTGAGCTCAACCAGATATTTTTTGTCTCAATATATACAGTATATGATATGCAAAAAACTGCACAATAATATAAGTTTATTAAAGGCACCTCTGGCCTAAAAAAAAATATACACAACCTCTTTAAAGGCCAACTTATTTCTCACAACTACAGTATTGCTGAAGTTTGATCGAGACTGAGGTTGTGTTTCATTTAACATACAAACATTAACTGCTGGATTATTACAGGAGGCAAACTCTTGTTGGATGAGCTATACCATCACCACATTAAACTGAGCCATCAGGTGTGCATTGATGGTTTGAAACATGGGAGGTTTCTTACCTCCAGGTCGGAGACCCATGTGCTGCTGCCCATCAAGGACGAAGCCTCCCATTGGCTGGCCATCTGGACTGTAAGGTGTACCCTGACTCACTGTGAGAGGAGAAACCAGACTGTCATATTTTACCCCCAAACATTCTGCACACAAAGCACCCTTCACCTCAAATTATAGGTATGGTCACTGTCTATTCTTCACATGGTCTCTAGCTCCACCTGATCAATCTATTGAGTGGAAGGATTAATTCAGTATACTGAGCAGTGAATGAAGTGAAGCTTTACCTGCTCTGTTGGACTGGTCAATCATAGGCTGGACTATTCTCCTCCTTGCATTAATAAACCTGGAAGAAAAAAAATCCTCATTTGAACTCAGACTAAATGAAATGGGGAAAAAAAATCTGAAAAGCTTACACACATAGAATGTAGCAAAATCATTAAATGTTTAATGTCGGAACACGTTAATGTGATTAAATCAAAGGTAACTGTCTAGATTTTTGGGGGGGCCTTTGAATGTCTCATGGCCTTTCTCAGATGTCTTCAAAATGGAAGACATGAGCAAGTCACATTCACTAAAAAAGGCCATGTGGTCAGAAGCCTTAAAAATAAGTCAACTTCAAGTTAATGCTTCTAAAGATTTAATTATTTGTAGTGTAGATTGTGTTAACAGGAATTAGTTAGTTAGTAAAATAAGGAAAAGAAGAGATTCCAGTTCTTCTGGGTACAAACATTTTAAAATCTTATTTTTCTTTGCTCATTTCTATTTTGAGATTTGTGTCTTGCATGTGCCTGCCCCTCACATCATATCATTACAGGTGAAAGACAGGTGGCCCATTCATCATATCAAAATATCAAGCATTTAGATGAAATTTCAATTTTATTTGGCAGCTTTTGAGGCAGTAGAGTCTTGCAGTGTCTTCAGGGATCCTACTAATAATCTACTTTATCCCTATTGACATAATCTGGGGCGCTAAGAGAAAGTCATATTCCTGAAAAAAGGTATTGATCTGACTTGAGCCCTGTAGCCTCAGGCTGTGATGGGGCTAACTATTCTGTCAATGCTTTGCCATTGATACATCCAGCTAACAGACAGTACAGCGAGTTAGCACGCTGTGATATCTGTATTGAATAGAGCCTTGACTAAAGCCAATAGTTGTCTGTACTCGTTGAACAGAAGTCGACTGGTGGCTATGGAAGTCCGTCTTTTGGAAACATGACACACATCATACACAAAACAAAGTCTTTTAAAGAAGGATTATCAGTTGCTGATTCTCTCCAAAGTTTGGGATGTATGTATCCCCTATTGATCAATACAATAATTTTCTAGCAATATTTAAACCAAAGCAGTGTGTGCTCGCATTCATTGTGTTATTCAACAGGAAAGAGTGTGAACCCTGCACAGGCTGCTAGTGAAACAATGAGATGTAGAACTCTCTCTCTCTCTCTCTCTCTCTCTCTCTCTCTCTCTCTCTCTCTCTTTCTGTCTCATCAGGCTTCAGTTTCCAAAAACTGATTATTAATTGGAGTTACTTATAAGCTCAGCCCTAATAACTCTAACCTTAATCAAAATAACTAAAGCAATAGAAATATTTTATTATTTTAAGAGAGACATGCACAAAATAAAAATGTATCCCCCCCTCAAAGTGATCAATGCTACTTCACCAATAGAACATTTAAAAAACCTAAAATATAAGATTTTCAACCAAGTTAAGCGCTGTAATGTGAACAGAACGATAAAATCCGAAATGGACCACCCTCTGTTACCGCTCGTGTTTGAGATACAATAGATGACATTGCTGCTAATTAACCAAATGATCCTGGTTCCATTAACCTTGATCAATGCACGGCTTTCCAGAATGTCACCAAGCTGGTATATTTGGAAGGGGGTTTGATTCTTGCATGTTTTGTTTTGTTGTGCATGTGTAATTTTGGTGGTCAGCCTGTTGAATGCTGTGCTGTGTGGTGTGTGTAAACATCCCACGTGGACATGTTAAGAAACTATATATATATATATATATATATATATATATAATAGTGTTATAACTATAGCACCAAATAACATAATTCTTACAAAAGTCTTGACAGGAAATTTAGGATTCACAGTTCACAGTAACTGCTGGCAAAAATGTTATACTAGAACCATTCTACTAGAACCATTCTGAAAAAAAGGCTACATTTGATGATCATGAGCTAAGGTTGAGGGGAGCACATACCACTAAATGCGGGGTTGGCGATATGAGCGTATGAGTGTGACGTCTGTGTGTTGTGGTTTGACTGCATTATGACTCAGCCAAGACTGAGATGAAGACACAATTGAAACTCTACGGCCAAGTCAAATCTGTTTGACTAATGTTTGTTTCACAAACCACAGACCCAGACTGTGCATGAATGTGTCACTGGATCTGATCTGCTTTCATTGTGACTTACCAGTTGTTCACTTGAAGGATGGTGAGGCCTGTGTCCTGTGCTAGCTGCTTTTTCTGTTCCTCTGACGGATATGGGTGCTGTGAATGACAAAATGGTGAAACATTTAATTAATACAACGAAACAAATGTTGATGCTTTATTTAACGGTCTCCAGATGTCAGGGACATCATGAAACATCCCACCCAGGAGGTGGAATCTAATTTTGTGCACGTCTCTCCAGTTATGGAAGTGATTGCGCACGTTGACTCTGGAAAAATGAAATCTGACCATGGCTGGACTCCAACACACTGTCAGGCTACGAGTGCGTGCTATTGTATGACAGTATTTGACATTATCTGACATTGCTTGACAAACAATCGGGTGGGATATAAAGAGGAACAATGGTGGCTATTGTTTGGGGCCCTGATAAGGCCAGGACCCCCGTCACCCTGAAACCCCTCCCCACCTTGCTCCATCCCTGGTCCATCCCTGGTCCCTCCGTTGACTGTGTGAGACAGTAGGAGGGGGGTGGCAGATGGCAGACAGAGCTGACCAATACTCTCAGTGCTCAGGGTTGTGGGGCCAGTTCCCATTCAGCTGCTGTCAGAACAGCAGCCGCCTCCTGTGGTCATCAGTGAAGGATGAGTTTCCAAGCACTTCATTCTTAGATTCACTCACTCACACACACACACAAACACACATGCACATAGTAGTGAGGGTGTTTTTCACGGTTACTGGTTCGGTGGCCACATTCGAGAGACGAATGTTTTCCACAATGCAGAAAAAAATGACTATTGTGTCTTCCCCCCTGCAGTCTCTATTTCACACAGGTGAAACAAATCACTCTGCAGCCAGTGGTCAAGGATAACCTGCAACTGAACTTTATCTCCTCAGTCTATTATAACTGAGTTGAAATCTGTTTTGATATTATGTTGCTATCACTCCTTTGAACCTGTAGTCCATCTTAGCCATTGGTATTGTTTATCAAAGGAACAGTGGTTGAACCTTTGTACTCTTGAAATACACATTGATATTGTAAAAAAAAAAAAAGAATTAGCATTTTCATTACTCTTATTTGTAAGTGGGATAAACATGCTCTGAGTTTTAGCACTACAATTCCCATAATGCTTTAGTTTATATAGACAAGACATTTAACCTTGATATGGGGGCGGCTGTGGCTCAGGAGGTAGATCAGTTTGATCCCAGCTTCCGCCAGTCCATATGCCGTTGTGTCCTTGGGCAAGACATTTACCCTAAAATTGCCACTGCTCTTCTTGAATGTGACAGAAAAATCCACGGTAAATAGCAGCGCTGTATGAACGTCTGTGAATGGGTGAATGTGACTTCCCTTTAAAGTGCTTTGAGTGGTCTATATGACTAGAAAAGCGCTATATAAATACAGTCCATTTACATGAAGTCAATTAAACTGTCCCAACAGAAAGTGTGAACTAGTAACTTCTGGTCTGACTGAAGATTTTTTCACAGTCCGTGTAACAGACAACTGTCACATGACCTCTTACAGATAATGATGGGCAATATCAATCTTATGTGAATATCTGTGAGCACATTAATGGACATTCATCTGGAAGAGAAATTAGAGAATCTGCCATCAAAGACAAAGTCCTGCTGATAATCATACATATTGAGAAGAATGTGTATGATCTTACAAAGAACAGATGACATTTTTCATGCTAAATGTTGCAGCTGGTAACAAACCAAGGCTTTGGAATAAAAACAAAAATTTGTTTTTCTAATAAGATTGTGGCATATTTTTATATAACCAAGGTGTCATGGATGCACGGACATTAAAACAAGAAATTAAATTGTTTCTGCACTGAGAACAACCAAATTCCAACTGACTGAATCTTCACTTGTGGCCCTCAGTGGATTCCAGGTTTGCTCCCCAAACTAGAACTTTGGCATCAGTCTTTCAGTGTATATAAATGCAGGGTTGCGTGGAAACCAACATTTGCAACCATGCTAATGGGCCAATAATTAATTGTATAATGAATTGAAACCTTTCACAGCTGCTTTCTTTATAGCATTCCCAGAAGGGGATATTATAAAGGTTTTCAGAATAGATGACAAAAGCAGGAGGCTAATGCTAGTGGTGGAAAGACCCCCCCCCCCCCCCCCCCCCCCCGCCCCCAATACACACACACACACACACGCACACACACACACACAGGTTTCTTACTACAGGCCTTACTCTGAAATGCCTGACAAAACATAATCCTTCTCCTTTCATACACTCTACGACTGATGAATGCTAGATGAATGCCTGGGTGTTGCAATAGGCCTTTCAGAGGCCAAAGTCCCCTTGCACACTTTTTCATAGGCACATCCTGCCACGGCAAACACTTGTGCTGAACAAATTAGGCCTGAAAGGGAGTGGGGAACAGAGAGGGGATAATTCAATTATCCTCCTATTTTTTATTTGGAAATCTAAAGGTGGCCTTTGGAAAGGAAGGACTTGCTCCAAATACAGGACCAATGTGGACCTGTACTTGGGGGGTTACACCACATCTAAGAGTGGCAGGGGTAGAAAAACTGAGGAGGAAGCGGCTGTGGTATCTTTTGGACCTTGGATAAAAGGTATAGCTCTCCTCATTTGGACTTTCTCTCCATCTCTTACAGAGCTCCAACACAGTGCTGCTGCTTCTGAATGGAAGGCCTCTGATGTTGATTTCTGTACAAACCCTGTAAAAACCTCAGACTGGTGTTTCAAAAAGGGCATTTAGATGTGAGTCCGTATATTATGCATTATCTTACAATGGAACAAAGATGGACTTCGTTTCAAGATGCTTTTTGGAAAATTTGCCTGGGCTCATTCCTGGCAAAAGAGGGGGCCAAACAAATGTTGCTTGATGGAGGGGCCAGGGTTAGACAACATTCATTAAGTGAACTTGGTGTGTCATTATTGTTACAGAAAAGACGACAAATGCTGTGTTTGGAATCTATAAAAAGCTACACTGGATGTGGCTTGTATCATCAGGATCTGTGGTACTTTCTCTTACCGTAAGGTGCTGGAAGAGCCATGCTCTCATTATGTTTGTGGCCACTTTGGGAAAGATGCCTCGTTTCTTCTGCCTTTTCTTGTCCTGGTCATCCTCGTCTCCCGTGCCCGGTGATGCCAAGCTGTTGTCAAGGCCGTCTCCTGCGATCAGAGATAGACGAGTCATGTTATGAGAAGGCTTTCATTTGGTCCTGTCGCCTTCATCCTCCTCAAAAACGTGGTGTGAAAAGGCAGACAGAGGAAGATTGCTTTCCTCTGTGGCACGGCACCACAAGATTCTTCCTCTCACCTCTGCTTGACTCCTTGGCCACTGGGTAATGAAGAGGAGTTTGTAGTGTGGGAGCTCAATTAAACCAAGAGCTATTAATTCAATCTCAGCCACGCGTTTGACATGAGGTAATGACTGCGGGAGCTGTATGCCTGGTATAAAATAATCAATGTTCAAACTGCAGTCAGACTCACTGCTATAATCTTATTTTTATGTGACCTCTGTTTGAGATAAGACTAATGATTACCTTCTAAGTAAAGGGAACATAAAAACAAAAAACTAAAGTTTAGCCTGTGAATGAAGTATGAACCCAGTAACATCAAACCCTGTGCTGTTTGAAGTCGGAAGCCACGCTTTCACTTGGGGTACTATGACAGAAGGAGGGTGTGGGTTGGTGGGTCAGTAGGACATGAAGCCATCACCCTTGTGTCCTCACGTGTTCACTGACCAACCCCCTCCCACCCCCACCTTCACCAACATCATATGTGCTGGATTGTCTTCAGCATGGAGTCATGCAGGGCTCTGGTTCCTGCCATTAGCAGCATCCCTGTTTGATTTCAGCAGGAAGCTGGCGTGGATCGAGGCAGGAGGCTTCCTTTAAGCTGAGATTTCCGCCCTTGCAAGCAAACTCACTCCATCTCGCAACACAAGGGGCGCTCCAATCCCTCTCCCTCTCTGCCATTAATTGTGCATCAGCCGAGATGATTTACTTTTAACAGTGGTGGTTATTTTTCTTGCCCTCGGGGCAGAGAAGCCTTGAAAGCCTGCCTGGAGGGCATGTGAATAATGCATCTGAGAGACTCCTCCCCCGAGGCGGGACAGGAACCCTACTTTTCTTGAGATTTGCCCTAGCATGTCTTTTTGTTTTTAGAGATGCATCAATCAAACACGCCTATATGAGCCATATCCATGCATAAATATTTCAGCTAATGAATATTGACATTAAAAAGGATGTGTTCTAGGGTTGGGGGTTGAGGGGGTGTGGGAGTTTTGACTGATGGTGTCCAGTTCTGAGTCACACACAGAGTACATAGTTCACACTGCCCCTTTTCTTTACTGTATACTTTATTTTGTCCTTCCACAGCTTATTGGTTGAGTTACGTCTTTCTGGATGCAGGTTCACTCTTGTGCTGGGGCTGGAAGGTGGGGTATTTTGTTGTTCAAATCATCATTTTCCATTGTATCGCACTGTCTGTATTCTGTATCAGCTTGTTCCAGCAGTTCAGTGGAAACTACTGTATTATTTGAGCACTGTCATCTTTCTTCATGAATAGAATGTAAATGCTGTACATTGAATAGACCTATGAAGTTCCATTCTATGTTTTAATGTGGCCTGATTTGACAAAATTTAACCTGTAACAGGTAAAACAACTCATTCTCAACCTCCTTCAAGAGAAGAAATAAAGAGTGAATAAAGAGAAACAAAATGGCAGTTCAGTTTAGATAATTTTTCCCAAAACTAAAACTGAAAATTTAAAGGAAATTGGATTTTTTTTCAAATTATTTTTCAAGACCTGCTTGATGTAACTGATGAGAGATTTTTCCTAAAGAAGAAGAAGAAACAAAGAAGTTCATTCAGCGTAGCTATAATTACATGAATCAAAGAGTGGCCACAATAATGAACAGTGTGCTAATAATGACTTGAGTGGTGTGTTTCATCTTCAGATCATAAAGCTATAGTATGTGCAAAGAAAGAAAGAAAGAAAGAGAATGAACAGCACAGGCTCGGCCTAATTATATCTAAGGAAGGCATGCTGTTCTCCCCTTTACCCCCCACCCTCGACACCCCACCCCGGTCCACCTCCTCTCCTCTCCTCATTCCTCTTTCTTCTGCTCCAGAGAGGGAAAGCCGCAGGGCAGATCCTTCGCTACACTAATCGCTTTTGACTGTTCCCCGGCAACTTGGCCAATCTAACCAGTGTGTGACGGTGCAGTCTCAAAGTCATACACCCGTGCAAGTCTCTCATGCCCCCTTCACCTCCGCCCGCTCTTCTCTCTCTACATCCCCCTCCCCACCCTGCTTCACCCTGCCTTCCAGTGTCTGCACGCAGGACACTGGAAGGGCGCGTGAGGTGGGGGGTGAGGGGTGGGGCTGGACATTACCGAAGGGATGGCTGGATTATTGCCCTGGGGCTAAGAAGAAAAACACACAAAAATAGCACCCTGAGATATAAAGAGAAGTGGTCCTGTCCCTCTCTATCTCTGCTCTTTTACACTGGCTCTGCCTCTGTTGTTATATTCCTCTTTATACTGTTTCAACTCTGCCTTATAGCTTTTCTCTTTTTGTTTACGTTACCTGCTGCATTCAGAAGCCATTGAGATATTGTTAACACTGCAACAATCTTCATTTAAACTTGCAACATTTGCCTCAGTTTGCTGATAAATCAGTTGCGACACTAGAGCAAAGCCTGTACCTACTCTGTGATCTTAAGAACTATTGTATTACAGAATATTGTATATATGTATATGCATATTCAAATGTATTATGTTATTTCTAAAATGCTTGTTAATATATTAATTAGTTTTGTTTTATATTTAATTTGGCATCACTTTCATAATTTTTTCTGGTAGTGTAAATCTATAAATGTATATAACAGCATGTGGTTTTACTGTTGGTGTACCTTATTTTTATCATTATTTTTATTGTTAGTATAATGTCTTGTGTTTCAATTTGATGTAAGCAGTTTGTAAACAATTATTGTATTTAATTCAACTGAACTTTTGTACATCAACCTGTGAATACGTAATTGAAAAAAACAAATACAATATATTCATTGAAAAAGAAAACCACATCTTACTTCAAGTAAATTGACCTTTTAAATCTATTATCTAAAAGTCTCTCAAGGTCATTTAAACTGATTCTAATCGAAGGTACTTTTCAATTTTTGTCATAGTTTTGCTAATTTTAATTTAATTCTGAAGCGGCTGTGGCCCACGACTGGTACACACTGGACGGGGTAGTCAGTGGATGACGCGTCCATAAGAGAAAGTGTGCAGTGTCTAGCAGAACTGATTGTCATACCCCCAACTGCATATGTGATGCAAAGCCCTTGCGGCCCGCCTAATGAGCTCAGTGGGGGCCTGATCCATCATCAGTGACACCTTGGTGCTCCTCCCCTTATTAGAAATGATACAAGGCTCTAAATGGAGAAGTCTGGAAGGTTTCCAAGACACAGGGAATCCTCTGTATGAGAAGGTGAACATGGTGATTAGAAGCTGTTGATGAAAATATGCGACTTTTATATCTGTTTGCATGCTGGCAGCTCCAAATCGCAGTAAGAGGCACTGTTTGAAAAATACTTACACTGCCCAGAAATCCATGGATAAGCTGCACATGTGAGCGTGTGTGTGGATTTAATAGTATTTATATGGTTGCTGAAGCACTTCCAGAATCCAGGAGACCTTTGCACTGTAATTTATCATATTGTATGTGATGTGTCCATACCTGACTCCTAATTTAGGAATAGAACATAAATGACAAAAGGACATTAGAATTTGCAAATAGAATATATTAACAGGAGAATAAATTGTCTACTGTGATGCAAAGGAAATTATCCTTCCTTTTTTTCAGTGTCAGTTCATGCCTTTTACAATTGGAAACTAAAATGTTTCCTTTTCTTATGTTGAATCTGGAGGGGAGCAGAATTTTGTTAATGGTGCTCACAGCAATGAAAACCTCTTCTCCCTCCCTTTTTCAAACCTGTCTGCGATCCACATCATGGAAGGTGCTACGGCAATATGAGCCTCGACTCTCTGTGACACTGTCAGTGCGTTTACATACACAGCAGCAACAGGGGTATGGTCTTACCCCCCCTTAAGTGAATCACCGGGTTATGCCACTTCTCCCCTTATACATGAGCATGGAAGAATGGGAAGAATGACGGGAGTAACTCCACCTCTGGTTCTGTAGGTGGCACTCTGCCAACGTACAACTGGTCGGAATAAGGCTTTTTCTTCCGGTTGACCTTCGTCAAAATCACAAGAACTTGGAAAGCGGGGAGAACATGGGCGACTATTCAGCGCTGTACATTTCTGACATTTTCTACGCCTTAGTAACGTTACTTGCCAGGGCAAAGTCCTTGGGTTTAAAGGTAAAGCTTGTGTTGTTGCTGTTGTTTTTGGCACTGTTGCTTTAAGCGAGTGGGGAGGGGCAGTCATAACCTATGAAGTATGCTCGGACGCGTAACCCAAGCTTGCCCCGGTTAAGGTGTGATAGATGCACGAATTACCCTGTTACTAAAGGAGCTATCTAGGTCTGTTAACTGGGGTATAAGAACTCTGATTATAGCTGGGGTAAGGCTAAAATATATATCATATATCCATCCATCGTCTACCTCTTTATCCATTTAAGGGTCGCGGGGGCTGGAGCCAATCACAGCTAACATTGGGCGAGAGGTGGGGTTCACCCTGGACAGGTCGCCAGCCTATCGTAGGGCCACAGAGACAAACAACCATTCACTCTCACATTCACACCTACGGTCAATTTAGAGTCTTCAGTTTACCTAACCCCATTCTGCATGTCTTTGGACTGTGGGAGGAAGCCGGAGAACCCGGAGAGAACCCACGCATACACGGGGAGAACATGCAAACTCCACACAGAAAGGTCCTGGTTGGTTTGAACCGGGATTCGAACCCAGTACAAATAATATAACATGGTGTTTAAGAAAAAAAACGGGTATTGCCTTAACCCAAATATAATCGGGTTTTTAAACTGCATGTAAACGCACTGTGTGATGTCATTGGCATGTCGGCACCTTCACCAAGCCTCATTCCTTCCCCCTGACTGCAGCCTATGGATGTGACAAAAAGATGCAACACATCCTGCTCCGCATATTCCATTTCTCAACACCAGTGTGCAGGATCTGTCTTGAGTCACTCCTAGCGCCTTTTGTCTCATTTGGCTCTTTGTGATGGACATTTCAAGCATCCCCCTCGTCTTCGCCCCCGACCCCTTCCAAACATTCCTGGGAGAGCTCAGCCCCTGTAGCTGTGGTCACCAGCAGTCACCCTGGGGGTTGAGCTATCAAAGACAGCCCTCTCTGCATATCACACAGCTTACAAGGCAACAACCAGCACCTGGGAGCTCACAGGGGAGTGGGCAGCCATGAGTCAAACCACCAGCCATCCACTGGTTGGATCATCTCGCTGTGGTTAGCCAGGGCTGGAGGCCACAGTGCCACCACTTAAGTGTTCTAAAATGACAGGGGATTTTAAAAGCTTTCCTCAGACCATAGACGCATGACCCTCCATTTACAGTGAGGACAGCACAATCTGTTCCTGTCTTCTGTTGGATTGTCATTAATCTTAAACTTTCACTATTGTTCTGCCAAATGAATGTTTGGAGAAGCTCACAATTCACATATGCAATTTCTGAAAAACAGAAAATTTACATCACCCAATTTTTTTGTGATAGCACAATGTTACAGTCTTTGAACAGTGACTACAATGATTTAATCTTGTAAAATAATACTATGCCAACTGCTGGTATGAGAATGTACACAAACCTGGCAGGCTGGCGTTGAAAACAAATGCTCAGCCTGTTCCATCTATTCATTAGTCTGTAAACACTTATGCAGAAGGTTACAGTGGACACCTGACGTTTTAAGATGAAATCACTTATAGATGCTTTGGTTCATTGCATTCACGCTCACAGTTATGTACCTCAGGAAAAGCTTGCTCATCATGTGCTGAACTCATTGTTAATGTGATGATATCTGTATGGCAACATTGTTGCATCTCTGTGTAGGTCATCTATCTGACCTTTCTGTCCTTTCAGGTTGTGTTTGACTCTTCCCCTAGCATGAGAATAGAGTGGAAACAAGGCGGTGAGACCCAAGGAGAAGCAGCAGGTAGCATGCAGCAGATCCTGCTGCAGCAACCACAGCTCTGATCATTCTGCCCTCTTCTCTCCCTTTGTTCCTCATACATAAAGTGCTCTGTCCTTACATCCCTACAGGGAGCATTCTGCACCCCCCCATCCTCTATGCATTCTCCTTTCAGGTCAAAAGGGCATGGACCTTGGGTTTTCCCCCAACTGTTGTTTTAAAATGCCTAAAGGAAAGAAGCAATTCTCACTGTGGTCTTTCTCAGCTCACCTCAACATAGACCTCTGGACTCTGAATTGGTGAATTAAAATTTACCAAGCATACATTTCAAATGCTCAGTGTTTCTTAGGTGATGTTGAGAAGCCAAGATGAGTTTGAGAAAGCAGACCCAGAGCTCTTTGCTTCTGATTGTCTCCTAATCTCTTGTTTTCAAAGCATCCTCCCATTGTTCTCGTCAATGCTCTGCTCATTGATGCCTGATGGGCAGAGGGTGGAAAGTTGCTTTAAAGTCCATTCTATTTTTACTGCGGCCAAAGGGGAGAAAAACAAAAACAAGTCATAAAACCCTTATAGCCTCCAAATAGCACATCAGAAATCACATTAAGTGCAGGAACACCAGGGCGACACAAGAACACAAGAGCAGGGAATAGAAAGGCTGGAGCTGTAACACCGGCTGTATACATGAGGGAGCCACAATTACACAGAGAAACCAACATTCATTCTGCTTTCACTGTTTTTAAAAAAAAACTTTAAATCGAACGTTAGATCCGTCACCTCTGTAAAAACCTCACTGTGTCATTTTAAAAACATGCACAAACCAGCACAGCTAAATGATACATGTGTTTTGTATGGTATATTGTATAACGATCCTACTATATTGAGGTTATAAATAAAATCTAGTGATTTCTTTTCTGTAAAAATGTGTAACATGAACTAGTCTACAATCTGCTCTGCCCGGACTAAATAGTGGTGGGAAAGCAGTGAATCCTTCATATGCTTATTTAAAAAGTAGTCTTATGGAGGCTTACTGAGTACAAAATAATTAATCATTGTATGAGTTAAGGTTATGTTAGAGTTAAGGTAAATACCTTCCAGAGCAGTCTTCACTAAACTTGTAATTATCTGTTTAGAGCAGTGCAGTTACGATGATTATGATTTCTGTGATTAGAAGAAAAGCACATGCGCTTTCTTGAAAGGATCCCCTGAGCCACCAGGCAGCGGGGCCCATGCCTCAGAGAGAGGTCACATGAAAGTCAAAGCTTTGATATGGAGGAGAACTCCCTTACCGAGTTCACTGGTGTTGTCTCCACTCTGGGACACGTGTCCCCCACTGGACGGTCCCGGGGTGCCCACGGAGGGTGTGGAGTGGGCGTCATCCATGTCTCTCCAGGACGCTGGGTTCTGAGAGGTCAGGGAGAGGTCCACACAACAGGGGACAGGAGATAAGGAAACAGGGGAGAGGAGAGGGGAGAAATAGATGAGGAAGGTCCAGTAAGTCCAGTATGAGGTCCATTATGCAGTTTTCCAAAGACACAAAGACAGCAGCGTGCCATGATTAGCATAGTAAGGCAGGGACTAGGTTTTCAGAAATGTGAGACAAGAACAACATTACCATTCTGTCCAACAGGGACGTTTAAAGTTAGTTGCAAAAAGAATTGAGCGATTTACAGTTTAGCAGCCCTGCAGCATGTGGACCCTCCTGTGTCTCGGTTGTGTCTGTGACCAGTGTTGGGGAGAAGCCTGTATTTATTGGACGGACTGGCCTTGCCACTCAGACTGCATTAAGCCCAAAACAAACAGCAGATCTCCCTCTTCAGCCTCTCGGCGTCAGCTGTTTGCCGGATGGCGATCAGATGAAGAGCTCAGCAGATGACAACAAGAAGTGTGGGGACAAAGGTGCAGTGTGAATGAGGCCTCTCACTGATGGCCTCTCTTTTCTTATCCAGCCACACAATAATTACAAATCCTCAGTACACATAGCTACTCAAAGAGGCTCCATGTGTTTGTACGTTTATCAAGCTAATGATGGTCTTATTTCCTCACAGCCCATCTGTTCAAACCCAGTAAACAGGAATGTAAATTAATGCTCAATATGTGTACAGTAGCTCTTTGCCTCCCACTGTTGTCCAGATGACTCACAGTACATATAGATTACATTCCTGCAGCAGCGAACATGTGGAAGAGCCAGCTATCAACACATGCACAAGCTTTGTTCTTCTTAAACATGGCACATATTGTGAATTAAGTTTTTTTTTTTTCAGAACAACTGGGTGTTAATGTGTTCATTATTAATCTGCAAGTTGTGGTATTGTTACAAAGACGCCAATTGTTAATTACCATGAGGTCTGACTTGAAGAAAACATACAGTATATACTAGGGCAGGACTGAGTGAGAGCCACATACTTGAGTACTAGGATTTGAGCATTTAAGCTGAGAAACCAGAGCAGTCTCTTTAAAGACGATGTTGGACAACAATAAACAGGAAATTTTACTTTTCAGGTACATGTTGCTCTGACATTCATCCTGTCACATGCAAGTCATAACATGCTTGGAAATTCTACAAATCTAACTTTTAGTTTGCTTTTAGGATTGAAGAGTTGAATCTACATGTCTACATGTGATTAAACCCCCGGTTTAGAAGGTGTTTAAATGATTTTACTCTCTCCAAGTGAGAGTATTGATAAAACCTGCATATGTTTGATAAAATGTTATTTCAGATGCTTTTTCATCCTTAATGAATACAAAAACATGTTTTTAAATGATGAAATGGTCAGAAAAAAATGTATTAAATATCAAATCATAGTGAGACACGTATTGGTCTAATATCAGATTCTATCTTAAGTGTAAGGTGGTTATTTTCCCTTAATGTTGCCAATAAAGATTTCCCTTGATTCTGGAATTTTGTAGAAATTAGCGTCTCCAGATCTCTGGAGAAAATGATACTTCCAATGAAATTCTTGGTCGGTTTAAAATTGGAACCCGATGAAACATGAAGGCAGATTTCCCCTTGTTATGAGAATATAAATTATCTGACAAATTTTTATCAACAATAAGCAGTGTCAGGCAGCCTCACAGTCTGAGTGGAGGTCCAGGTGAGATCGCTACAGAAACAATACAAACCATACAACAAACACCCTCACACAGTGCTTTCAGTGCCTTGTTCATGATAAACACATGCTGTGGTTACCATGCAGGTACATTACACAGCTGTGCCCATGTTTGTACCCAGAGCAGAGCAGCACATTCATAATGCAGCAGCCGTTAGGCGGAAGGCATTACTGTCACATCAACTGGTGGCCACATGCACACACACACACACACACACAAACGCACACACACACACACATACACACACACACACACACACACACACACACACACACACACACACACACACACACACTAGTTTGTCACATAATGCATGAAGCATAATAAGAAGGGTACTCTCAGGAACAAAGTCACTACTGATGTGTATTTTTTTTCACTGAAGCTGCAGCTACACAATATTTTACTATTACTATTTGACAAAAACGACATCTCAGTTGGTTTCTCAGCTTTTCATGCTCCATGATTCTGATATTAAGCCCCACATTTCTCATGACTGTGAATTTTCACATATACATTTGTGTGAGACATATTTTGTATTTTATTTTTGACTCAGGGGGCCTGTGACTTTTATGTCCATATAAAAAAGCCTGCATCTGCAGCAAAGAGGAGCTCCTAATTGTTGAGTGTGCACCACTGAGGTAAATGGGTGAATCACAGATTGTAACACTGCAGCTGTTCATGGAGAAACTTCCATCATTTCCAAAGGGAATGACACTAGCTGACTGATACCTGACTCCACGAGTCAGCCTCTTTGTGTGTTGTAGCAGTAAAACTATCCAACACAACACTGTTGCTGCTGCACTGTTACTTTTAAATCAGACCAACATATGAAGCTGCTTCTTTGTAAATTAAAACAGGTGCCTAAAAAATGGGAAGAGGCCGTGTAAAGCACATAGCAGGGGGTTGCGGCCTGACAAAGACCCCCTCCACATGAGCAATAATAATCCTATTGGCTGAGAAGTTCACTCCGAAAGGGTCTGAAGCCCATCAGCAAACACAATGGCAGCTGCACTCTGAAGAGCATCATCATCATACTTTCCAAATGAATAAAGGTACAAAATATGATAGACAATAATTGTAATCTATTTACATTGTGCATATTCTCATCAGAGTAGCTCCTCTTGTGTGAAACGCTAACCTTCCTCATAACAGACTTGCCACCACCCAGCAAAAAGAAGTAGCCCTCAGCCAAAAACCTCACCAAAGCCAATTTGTTTTATGAGGTTTTATCCTGTAAAGACCAAATTAACCCAACTCTAACATCCTGTCAGATTCCGTAAAGAAACGAGAGCAGGCTAAAGGATTGGCTTCTGCAGAGAAATTGATTGTCTACAGTGGTGGTGATCACTTAGAACGAACCTACGTCTCCCTGTGACTACAGTTATACGTTTGCAAATGTTAATAAATTGTGAGAAATTCCATCAAACAGGATTTTCCCCCTCTCAGGTTGTCTACCTGAACCATTTCAGGCCTGTGGAGAAAACACTCTCCAGTATTTCATTTTAAATGAAAATGCAAAACTAATTCTCTCTTCATTTTAAATGATGAAGACCCCTCAAATTTAAAGTGCAACCAATTGGATTACCCCAAACCCCAGTTTATTAACCACTAGTCAAAAAACAGCACCTTATCAAATATGTGAAAAATAAGAGCAAACGATAAAAAAGGCACTGCAACAGGTTCAGCTGCAGATCTTTTTAAAGCAGCTTTTAAATAAAGATGTGCACACCACTGTGCGATTGTCTGTGGATTTAGAGCGAACAGGTTGACTCACGTGATCTGCGAGGTTGGTGGAGGATCCTGAGAGGTCGTCGAAGTCCGACTTGCACACGTCTCGCTCCTCGATGACCAGGTCGATGGGCATTTTGCCTTTCAGGCAGCTGATGTACCGGTGGCAGAAGTTATCACAGAGCTCGTGGACCTGCGAAATTCAGTCTGTCATTTAGAATGAACCCTGAATAACCCAATGTGGTGAATTTACGATCATGTGTGATGATAGAATGATGTCACAAACGACTGAGGTTAGACCGAGCAGAGAAAATGTTTACCTTCTCTAATTCCAGGAGGTGGAATCGAAGGACTTGAATTGCTTGAATCATCTGAAAACAGATTTTTTTTTAAATGAGCCGCAGAAAAATACCATCCAAAACGTAACGGAACAAGACGACATTTTAGAAAGTGTCGTGATAATGACTATGTGCCTTTTACCATGATCTTGAAAATATAATTGTTTCCTTTGTAATAAAAAAAACCCGTGTCCTGAGGTTATGAGGTTGTCGGGATGTGACGCCCGATATGCGCAGAAAGACAACCAGGGAAACAAAAGAAAGTACTCACCAAGTTATCCAGCTCCGGGTTGGAAGAAAATAACGGTTTCTCCGCGCGGATCTGAACAGATGGAGGAAACAAGAGGTGGTATGTCTTGATGGTTTTCGTTTAAATCAAAGTTATTCGTTTTACAACTCTTCATCTAGCGGCGGGGAACACCTCCAGTATACTCAGCACCGGTGCGCTCCTACCTGTTTGGCAAACACGGTGATGTCTTCGTTAAAGGAGTCGGAGGAGCAGACATCTCCTCCCGCCACCCCGGGCTCTCTGGGCGTGCAGGTTGCCAGCTCACACTTCTCGAACACCAGAGCCAGCAGTGGGAATAGAGGGTGGCTGCAACACAGCGGAGACAGGCCCTTTGGATTACAGTCATTGTAAGGCCTGGACATACAGCAGCAGCGGGGAAAATATCATGATGCTCTGGAAGGAAAAATTCGGCCGTGGAAGCTGCCGCAAATATTCTTAATGCATACTCAATGTGATGGAACATTATACAATTCGGTCCAAAACGGCTTCGTCAGACGTTTGACTTAATTCTGCACGGCACCAAGATACAAGGTGCATTAATCCCAAACTTGTTTCAAGCTAAAAAATGGATCGAAAATTACTAGAATTTCTCATTTTTATCGTTACAATATATTATTAGTATATATATATATATACGACATTTATGTGAAATGTTTTGTTGTGCTTCTGACTCACAGCTGAATTAACAAGAGTTTTTGTGCCAAATAAATAATAACATTTACCAATTGTTAACATAACGTTATAATTATTGTTATAATTACAATAGAAATAATTAAAATTATGACTATTATTATTATTAATAATAATAATAATAAAAAATAATAATAACGAAAATAATAAATACACATAATATTGTGTCCACACCCGTAGATTTGGTCCTTGTCTCTCTTCAAGGCGTCGTTCACGGCACTGCCCATGCTGCTGTGCATAAGGTTGTGGGGTGCATGGGCTCCGTAGTGCTGGGTCGGGTGCGGAGGCGGCCCGTGGTTCAGGTGGTGGACCTGGGGAAGTGGCCGGGGGGCGTGCGGATCTCCGTACATGGAGGTGGGGACTCCGACTCCGTCCATCGCCCCACCGTAATGAGCAAGCTCATCGTACTGGGGTGAAAGTTGCAGATGACATGAAGGCATGAGCAGGTGGCAGGAAACAAACCTCTCTATTTAAAGGAATAAGAGCAGGACCTGGGACGACATGGGATCAGCCGTCAACAATATCAACAGTATCATCAGTATTATACTGTGCGTTTATTTGGATTCACTACAGAAACTAGACCTGGATGCCATTCGTATCCATTTTCTACTACATTATTACAGTAGAAAATGCAATGGTTGAATTTCCTGTTTGCACACATTGTGTTTTTTCATTATATTTGACGTAATTTACTTGAATCTGTCTAACGAGAATTATTTCCAATAATGTAAATGAAATACACGTACCCTCTGCGCCATCTCCGCGCGCACCTTCCAACCGTTGAAGGACAAGTTTGGTCTTGACGATAAATTAAATAGAAGATTCTTAAATCCAAGAGGCGATAATAATCCAGTTTAATAGTGTGTTAAGGAGCAGTTTAATGCAACTCAATGCGAAGTAATGTAAAACGGGTCCTCGCTTTTGAGAGCAAAATCACGCACACATAACTGCCTTCCTGTGGTTCTTCGGCGAGAGGCTCAATGGTTATCTGCCTCATCAGAGTGTGTGATGTCAGTCACACTGACGGTCCGTGCTCAGTCCCCTACTGTCACTGTGTCTTAGTGTCCATGTCCGTGTGCGCCGACACGCTCACTGTCCGCAGGTCTGCTGTGGAGCAGCTTATAGGAGCGCGCCGTGACCAGCTGGACGCGCTGATGACGGAGGGTGATGGGGAATGTGTGTGTGTGTGTGTGTGTGTGTGAGGGGGGGAGGGGGGTTCATTACTTTCAAAATAAATTCAATTGAATTAAATCTTAATTGTATAGCGTCAAATCACAACATACATTGTCTCAAGGGGGGGGGGGTTCATTACTTTCAAAATAAATTCAATTGAATTAAATCTTAATTGTATAGCGTCAAATCACAACATACATTGTCTCAAGGCACTTTACATTGTAAGGTCAATATTAAAGGGCCCATATTATGCCCCCTTTTACACAAGTTACATTGGTTTTCAGGTGTGTGCACTACATGTCTTTGCCATTCCATGTCAAAACACCTCAAGGATCAAGCCACACAACACCCTCCTCTTTCTGTATAAACAGCCCTGTGAGACGATTTCAGCGCTTTCCTGCTCACTCCTCGCCCCTCTCCCTTCGTGTTCCGCAAAGCTCCGCCTCGCTCCTCCCCGCGTCTGCTGCGCAACTACGGCGTTGCGCTGCCATGACAACAGTCGCACTTAACAAGGCACATACACGACATATAGACCCGGGAGACACAGCGAACACGTTCTCCATAATTACACACAGAGCACAAGGGGCTGGGCCATAGAACGTTAAGGACATTCCCACCGAAAGTCTAGCTACGCCGGCCAGCAGCCGCGAGGTCCGCCGGCAGCCGCGAGCCGCAAGGTCCGCCGGCAGCCGCAAGCTGGCAGCCGCGAGCCGCGAGGTCTGCCGGCAGCCGCAAGCTGGCAGCCGCGAGCTGCGAGGTCTGCTGTCAGCCGCGAGCCGCGAGGTCCACCGGCCGCCGCGAGCCGTGAGGTCCGCCAGCAGCCGCGAGCCGCGAGGTCCGCAGGCAGCCCCGAGCCGGCAGCCGCGAGCCGCGAGGTCCACCGGCCGCCGCGAGCCGTGAGGTCCGCCAGCAGCCGCGAGCCGCGAGGTCCGCAGGCAGCCCCAAGCCGGCAGCCGCGAGCCGCGAGGTCCGCCGGCAGCCGCAAGCCGGCAGCCGCGAGGTCCACCAGCAGCCGCGAGCCGGCAGCCGCCAAATGCAAGCTCCGCCGGCAGCCGGCAGCCGCGAGAAAATTATGGCGTAGACACGATCTGTTTTTCCGCACTTCAAGGGGGGAGGTGCTGCTCAGGTTGGGGGCGTGGTTGCCCCAGTAGCAGGAGTCAACTTACGTCACTTGACGCCGGGGCTGTGAATGGCTCGTTTACAGACCGTCTGCACGATCAACCTAAACCACGAATCAACGACTCATTGTTTTCTTTTCATTCTCTGTCGGCTGGCAGACACCACAGATAACCAAATATATGTGGAGGCAGGCTGAAAAGGTGCCTGGAGCACAATATGGCCCCTTTAAAATATTACAGAGAAAACCAAAAAAACAAATCCCACAGTCAGCAAGCACTTGGCGATTTGGCGAATGTGAAGAGATAAAAACTCTGTTTTAACAGGAAGAAATCTGTGGCAGAACCGGAGTAGTGGGCGGTCATCTGTGTCGACCCGTTGGGGTGAGGAGAATAATGGGGGAGAGAGGAGAGGTGGGCAGAAAAAGGGGGAGAGGAGAGAGAGGAGAGAAGGTAGGTGAGGAGCAGGATTTTGAATTAAATCATGGATTTTACAGGAAGCCAATGTGGCTAACACTAGAGAAATATGATCCTTGTTCTAGTTCCTGTCAGAACTTATGCTGCAGTATTTTGGAGAGTTTTCACAGCTTTATTAGGGCATCCTAACAGTAATGAATTACAGTCCACTCTACAGGTGACAAATGCATGAATTAGTTTTTCAATATCCTTTTATATAGGAGAGGATGTTTCTAATGTTCTTGATATTGCGCAGGTGAAAGAAGGCTGTCCGAGAGACTTGTTTCATATCTGAATCAATGGACATGTCCTGGTCAAAGATAACTCCAAGGTTCCTCATAGTAGAGCTGGAGCTAAAGTAATGCCGTCCAAGGTGACTATATGCTCAGATAGTATTTCTCTAAAGTGTTTAGGGCCGAGTACATTGGCCTCAGTTTTGTCAGAAGTTAGAAGTTAAAAAAAGTAACTCAGGCCTTTACATGTTATGCAAAAATCAGAACCAAAGTCGTGGAAAAAGAAGCAAAGTCAGTATTTTGTGGATTGGCTAAACCCTACAGACGGGCTCTGAACGAACCATTCACAACCCTGGCATCCTATTGCGCAACATGAAGCCGCCCCTGGGGTAACCCCGCCCCAACCTGAGAATCTCCACCCATGAACTACGAGACACCAGAGCGCATATACGCCATTGTTTTCTCTCAGCAAGCGACAGACGGTCGGCTAGCATTATGCCGAAAAGAGTAAATAACATTTGTGCTGTTGTTGGCTGTACAGCCCAACATAAATCTTTACATTAACTCCCAGCCTCAGAGGACACAAGACCAGGTGGATTGACTTCATTTTAATGGAAATGTTTCAGCCACAGTCGGTAAAAACCTGCGTGTTTGTGCAAACCACTTTGTGTCAGACTGTTTTTCAAACCTGGGCCAGTACAACGCTGGACTGGCAGAAAAAACTTTTTTTGCAAGATGGAGCAATTCCAACTCTCCGTGGCGAAGCAACAGAGGAGAAAGTGTAAGTTTTTAAGACCCTGTGTGTCTGCGTAGTGTTTGTGCCTTGTTTGTTTAGCAGTGGTAGCAAAGGCTGATGCTCAGGCAAACTATACATGTGTCGTTAATATTACCAGCTTTAGTGGGCTTTAGCGGGGGTGACGCTGGCTTTGTCCACTGGGAATGTGCTCCACATCCTTTATTGTCATGTTTGAAATATAAGATTTAAGACCGCGTGTCACTCCTGTGTCTGCATTGTTTGTTTAGCCGTGTTAGAATAGGCTAGCCCTGTCCTCTGATGTAAACACGTGAGTCATTGAAGTCACAGGCTTTAGTTACTTGCCGTTGCCGGAGCAGCCACAATAACGTTGACGTTATGAGTGTTGGTTAGATGACTGTAAGATTAACTCTAGCAAAATTTAGTTGTACAATGACAATATTTTAATTTTATTTTTTTTATTTGCCCTTGTATGTCAGAGTACATCACACCAATCAGCTACATTCCTGTTCCATGGTTTAAAGAACCATGTCTATTGGAGTGCAACCTCTTCAACCTCAGGGCCTCAGAAGGTGGCCAAGTGGACTTCACTGTTTTCCTAAGCGCCTGGAAGTGAAATCAATGAGGCATTATTCCAGTTGCAAATTGCCTTTCTACTGATATATTATTGTATATGTGTATATTTCTGGTTTCCTTACATGAGCAAAAAATAAAGTTATTTTGAAGAAAATAATTGTTTTTCATTTCTTCACTGTGATGAGGATCCTGTGATATATTGAAACTGTTTTTACTTTATTTAATGCAGTTGTATCTCATTATACGAATTAATTAGAACCTTACTCTACTTCTGTTCTGCACCTCAGAGGTCCGTAGTCCATTCTGTAGATGTTGTAGACGTTCTGATCTAGGCCTGGGTGGTGTATAATGCAGCTGAGAGGGAAGGGGACGGATTCATTCCTCTGAGAACCTAATAAGGAAAAGAAGATACGTTTTACAAGACGTAATAGAGCAAATAATGATTAATGAGGCAGCAGTCCTGAACTAGACAAATATTGATCTATGTGTGTTTCACTGTAAAACGGGAAAATACAAATTTGTTGCTGTGTAAAAAAATTAATCTGCTCAACTTTTTTAGGCTGCCAGATCCTTCAAGGACGATTTGACGACTTACTTCTGGCACAGACAGTGCAGGACTGGACATATTCTTGGGTATCCACCAGCATGGTAGGACACCAGAAGTGTCTGCATATGAAAGACAGCGTCCTGGCAACTCCTGGGTGAAACGAGCCTCGAGAGGTGTGACCCCACTGAAGAACCTGGTAGCGAGCACAATCAGGGACAAACAAGCGTTCCAGTGGACCACCACCGGGGTCAGGGTTAGTCTCAAGTGCTTGTCTTACCGTTGCCTCGATCTCCCACTACACAGGAAGTGGGTAGGATGGTGTCAGGTGCAGCTGATTCCTCCTCCACAGGACCAAACTGTCTGGACAGAGCTTCAGGCTTGATGTTCTTACTGCCCGGACGATAGGTGAGGGAGAAATTGAAACGGCCGAAGAACAAGGCCCACCGGGCCTGACGAGAGTTCAGACGTTTGGCCGTCTGGATGTAGGCAAGGTTCTTGTGGTCGGTCCAGACCACAAACGGTGTCTCTGCTCCTTCCAGCCAATGTCTCCAGTGTAGTTGCGGATAAAACAGCGGTAAAAATTAGCGAAACCCAAAAAACATTGTAGCTGTTTCCTGGTGGTGGGTGTAGGCCAATCCGTAACAGCCTGTACTTTAGCTGGGTCTGCCTTTAGCTGCCCACTTTTCTCTATGTAGCCCAGAAAAGTTACCAAAGAGGCATGAAAGTCGCACTTCTCGGCTTTCACGTACAATTTGTTCACCATTAATCTCTGTAGGACCTGGCGAACATGGGTAATATGTTCCTTGAAAAAATGAGGATGTCGTCGAGGTAAACAAACACTGACTGGTTTAGAAAGTCTCAGAGGACGTCGTTTACCAGAGCTTGGAAAACTGCAGGAGTGTTAGTGAAACCAAAAGGCATGACCAGGTATTCAAAATGTCCGAGAGGTGTGTTGAAGGCGGTTTTCCACTTGTCTCCTTCCTTTATCTGGACCAGATGGTAGGCATTAAGGAGATCCAGCTTGGTGAAGACTGTGGCGCCATGTAGGGGTTCAAAAGCAGAGTTGATTAAAGGCAGAGGGTATTTGTTTGTCACTGTAATATTATTGAGCCCACGGAAGTTGATACAAGGCCTAAGGGTCTTATCCTTCTTATCCACAAAGAAAAAAACTGCACCCAGGGGAGAGGAGGAAGGACGGATAATACCTGACTTGAGGGATTCTCCTATATACTGCTCCATAGACTCCTGTTCAGGTGCAGACCCATTGTAAAGTCTGGTGGTGGGTAATGGAGCTCCGGGCAACAGGTCTATTTTGCAGTCATAGGGTCGATGAGGTGGTAAGGATAGGGCCTTTTCCTTACTGAACACTTCAGCCAGGTCATGATAAACAGGAGGCACAGAGGACAAGTCTGGGGGTTCTAGTTGGAGAGAACTGGGAACACTGGTGAATCTAGTCTTAGCTGATCTGAGACACGAGGAATGTCAGTAACTGCTCCAGCTAACGACCTTCCCTGCTGCCCAATCAATAACCGGATTGTGACAGAGGAGCCAAGGAAGACCGAGTACCACTGGGGCATTAGCAGAGGGCAGGATATGGAAACCTAGTAGCTTGTGATGGTTGCCAGCTAACGACAGGGAAATGGGAACCGTCTCATGGGAAACGTGAGCTAATATATAGCCATTGACTGCTTTTACCACTAAGGGTGTGTCAAGGGGGATGGTAGAGATCTGATTCTGCCCAACCAGTTCAGTGTCAATGATGTTAGAATCAGCCACTGAATCGACTAAGGCCTTGATGGCCATATCTCTACCATTTAAGTTCAAAATAGCATCAAAATTAATTCTCTTACGGGGATTAGCTGGAACCACGGAACAACTCACCAGACCCCGTCTGAGACTGGTAAGGGTTGGGCGTTTAAAACGGTGGGGATAGGAGGCCAGTTGGTGGTTGGGTTCCCCACAGTAGATGCAGAGCCTTTCTTTGAACCGCCGGTTCCGTTCCTCAGGGGTAAGGCGACTGCGGCCTAGTTGCATCGGTTCCTCCTTGGTCGAGACAGGGGAGTGATTGACACTGGAGGAAACAAACTGATTAGAACGCCTGTGAGCAGAGTCCTTGGTTGGGGTTAATGAGGCAGTTTTAACTGGAGAAAAAGCCCTTTCTCTGCATCTCTCTCTGAGCCTGTTATAAATCTTTATAGCTAATGAATTAATTAATTCCTACAGATTACTGGATTCGGACCTTCCCACCAAACTGTCTTTAATCTCCTCATTTAACCCTTTCATGAATATGCTCTGTAAAGCCCTGTCGTCCCACCCTACTTCAGCTGCCAGTGTGCAGAATTCCACTGAATAATCAGCTGCTAAGCTTACTATCGCTGCTAGTAATGGGGTGGTCGAACACAGAGGTAATTTCAGCGGTGAACTGTTGGTAGGTTGAGTTAATTGGAAGTTGGTTGTTCCAGAAAGCTGCTCCCCAACTCCTGGCTCTGCCCTAATCCCAACACATACGCAATCTTCGTGGTGTCATTAGCATAAGTGAGTGGTTGCTGCCTACAGCAGCCACTCAACACATTGGAAACATTGGAACATTGGAATAAAAATGTCTTACATTCTCCCAGGCTACCATCGTATTTCTCTGGCGCTGGCACGAAGGGTTCACGAGGCTGGTGAGTACTCACGGGTACCGCTGGCGGAGGTGAAGAGACAGGCGGAGCAGAAGGAGGATGAGCCTGTTTGCCTTCCATACAGGAAACACTGATAGAGAGTTCCTGAAGTGTCTCCATGATGCCTTGAAGCATCTGTGAATGTTGCCCGAGCTGAGCTCCTTGAGAGGACACTGCTTGGCGGACAGAAAAACCTGGCGAGCTAGCTTCCGTGTCTGCTGGGTCCATATTTAGGCCAGATTGTTCTGTTGTGAACGATAAACGGTGGAACTGGACCCAAATGCAAAACACAACACGGGATCAAATATAACGTGATTTAATGTGTAATATGATATATATATATACAGTGCAAGGTGCACGGGGGGCGGGGTGGCATGTCCGGGGTCCCAGTGGTGAGTGGTGGGTGGTGGTGAGCTCTCCAGAGTGTGCCCAGTGATCCGCAGTCCCAATCCGATACGTGGCTTTCCTCCACGTGGAACTGGCGTCCTCCGAGGGAAAAAACAAATCCAAACACAGTGCAGGCAGGCGATAAGCAAGCAGGCAGGCAGGCAGGCAGGCAGGTGGAATGGCTGAAGCAAGAACGAGGGTAAACTACAACACATGAGCACAAGGAATGGTTGGCTACACAGGCTAAGGACACTGGAGATATCACAGAGATAACGGGAGCCAGGATTACAAGAAAGGTACCGATCTTGCTGACTGAACGATCTGGCATCGAGTGGATCTCAGGCAGATCTTCTTATACTGTGGGCAATAATTAGTGATGATCTCCACCTGTCGCCACCTGCAGGGAGAAGCCATGCCCATCAACACAAAGACAGACACAGAAACAGAGCAGGGGAGAAACATGCAAGATACACACAGGGGAAAACAAACAATGACACAAGAGGGGAGAGGAGGGCTGCCATGATGCCCTCATGACACTTTTAGTACAATTGATTTATTCACGAATCAAAACTAACTAGAAAATAAGCTATATTTTTATCTGGACAACTTTATTCATATTTTACAACATAGGCAATGTTAGTCTGATTCATTAACAAGAGTTATGCGGAGGAAAGCCAAGCGTGACAGACAGAGGGTGAAAAGGGGCGCTTAAGGAATGGACAGCATGAGAACACTGATGACATTTATGAACATTGGAGCATGTAAACTTTTTCAAGTGGTAACCCAAATTAAAAGTACGAACCTGAATATGAGCATAAGTCCTGAAGTTTGTCTACCTGATTAGTTTCATCTGGCTTTAGAGATAAATACAGCTGCGTATCATCTGCGTAGCAATGGAATTTATGTGGTGTTTTCTTATAATATTGCCTAAAGGAAGCATATATAGTGAAAAGTATCGGTCCCAGCACAAAACTTTGTGGAATTCCAGGCAAACTATTGTATGAATGGAAGATTTGTTGTTAACGTTAACAAACTGATAAGTAAGACTTTAACCATTCTAGTCCTGTTCATTTAATCCTAATAATGTGGTCCAGTCTCTGTAATAGAATCTTGTGATCAATAGTATCAAATGCAGCACTAAGATCTAATAGGACGAGAATAGAAACATGTCCACTGTCTGAGGCCATGAGATGAGGTTTAACTACTGCCACCTTAAAGGCCTTTGGTAGGTAGCCTGTTGATAGAGATAAATTGATCTGATCTAATATGTTAATTGAAGGTAGTACATCCTTAAATAGCCTTAATGGAATAGGATCTAAAAGACAGGTTGTTGGCTTGGATGAAGTGACCAGGGAAATTAGCTCAGCCAGATCTATAGGGGAAAAGCAATCTAAATATAAATTAGGCAAAACTGTTGGTTCTGAGGCTACTGTGTTGGACAGTGTATCTGTGCTATTAGTGGGAAGAAGCTGATTTTTTTTCTCTGATGGTAATAATCTTATTTGTAAAGAAGCTCATGAAATAATTGCTACTAAGAGTTGGATGAAAAGACAGTTAAGTAGAGCTTTTACTCTCTGTCAGCCTGGCTACAGTGCTGAAGAGGAACCTGGGGTTGTTTTTATTTTCCTCTATTAGTGACGAATAATATGTGGTTCTGGCATTTCTGAGGGCTTTCTTATCTGTAATTTAACTATTTTCCCAGTCTAGGGGAGAATCACCTTAATTGTTGGAACACCCCTTCCTTTCTAACCTAGTCTGTTTTAAAGCACATGTCTGTGCATTAAACCATGGAGCTATCTTCCTCTTTTCAACTATCTTCTTTTTAAGAGTGGCGACAGTGTCGAGTGTGGTACTCAATGAGGCTGCTCTACTATCAACAAGATAGTCAATTTGTATGGGAGTAAAGTTTTGGAAACTATCATGCATTGTACTGACACATGGCAGCGGAGTAAATAACGATTCAAAAGTTTCCTTGAATTTACTTACAGAGTTTTCTGATAGACACCTGCTGTAATAGAACTTTTCTCAGAATTCAGTAAAGTTAATAAGCGATAATTCAAATGTGACTAAGAAGTGATCTAACAGGGTTTCGGGGAAATATCATTAGATATTCAACTTATATGCCACATGTCAGAACAAGGTCGATGGTGTGATTAAAAAAGTGAGTGGGTTTGTTTACATGCTGAATGAAACAAATTGAGTCTATTAGTGAAATAAAAGCTAAACTAAGACTGTCATTTGCCACATCCACATGAATGTTGAAATCACCCACTATAATGACTTTATCTGTGCTGAGCACTAACTCTGATAAAAAGTCTGAAAATTCAGATAAAAATACAGAGTTAGGGCCAGGTGGACGATATACAATGACTATCAGAACTGGTTTTTGACATTTCCAACTTGGGTGTATCAGGTTTTAGGCTTTCAAATGAGTTAAAGCTATTTTTGGGTCAGGTGTTAATTAATAAGTCTGATTGGAAAATTATTGCTACCCCTCCTCCTCAGCCTCTGGTCCGAGAAATATGAATATTATTATAAGTGGGAGGTGTTGATTCATTTAAACTAACATTCTTCTTGCTGTAGCCAGATTTCAGTCATACAGAGTAAATCAAAGTGATGATCAGTTATCAGATCATTCACTAATAAAGATGTAGATGGGAGTGACCTAATTTTAATAATCCACATTTAATCATTCTATTTTGTGGTTCTTTATTGTATTAGTGTTGCTTTTTACAAGGTTTGAATTTGTCACACCTCTCTTATTTAATTTTGGTTTAGATAGTTGAAGTGGTCGGGCAGACACAGTTTCTAGGTGTTGTTGTGGGGATGAATGTCTAGACTGTCACGGTTTTGACTGTCTAGGTAACTCAGTCAAGTTTCTAGAAGTGAGAGCTGCACCATCTAAAGATGAATGCAGTCTCTTCGCATCAGACCAGGCTTTTTCCCAAAGGTACGCCAGTTATCTATGAAGTTCATGCTGTTATCTGGACACCACCACAACAACCAGCGGTTTAATGAGGACGTGTGGCTATACATGTCATCACTAGTGAGGTTAGGCAGGGGTCCAGAGAAAACTACAGAGTCCAACTTGGTTTTTCCATGTGAGCACATTGAATCAATATTATTATCGGGTGTCGTTACTGCCGACGTGAAAAATAATTTTACCATAACTGCCATTATCTTTGGCCAGCAGTTTTAAATAGGATCCAACGTCCCCTACTCTGACCCTACTGATACATTTGAATGTGGTTGCTGGTTTCGCTAACCTTACGTTCCTCAAAATAGAGTCGCCAATGGGCTTCAGTTTAGGACTATGCTTCTCAATGTGGGCTTCATAGATAACTGGCGCACCTTTTGGAGAATTCCTGGTCTGATGCGGAGACACGGCATTCATCCAACTTTGGATGGTGCAGCTCTCATTTGTAGAAACCTGACTCGGTTACCTAGACGGTCAAACCTGTGACTTTTCAGAGTTGAGACCAGGAAGCAGAGTTGCAGTCTTACACGCTTCTCTGCGCTTCTATTACAGCAGTCACCCCCACAAAACCCCATAGAAACTGTTTCTGCCCCACGACCACTTCAACTATCTAATCCAAAGGGAAATAAAACAGGTGTAATTCACACAAATCTCACAAAGATCAACACAAAGCCTATAAATGAACCTAAGAATAGAACAATAAAATGTGGATTATTTAATATTAGGTCACTCCCATGTTAGTGAATGATCTGATAACTGATAAGCACGTTCATTTATTCTGTATGACTGAAACCTGGCTACAGCCAGAAGAATATGTTAGTTTAAATGAATCAACACCTCCCTCTTATAATAATACTCATATTCCTCGGACCACAGGCCGAGGAGGAGGAGTAGCAGCAATCTACCAAGCAGACTTATTGCTTAACGCTCGACTTAACCATAGTTTTAACTCATTTGAAAGCCTAACTCTTAGCCTCCTTCACCCTAGCTGGAATTGTCAAAAACCAGTTATTGTAGTCGTTGTTTATCGACCACCAGGCCCTTACTCTGAATTTTTATCTGAATTTTCAGACTTTTTATCTGAGTTGGTGCTTAGCACAGATAAAGTTATTATAGTGGGTGACTTCAACATTCATGTGGATGTTGCCAACGACAGTCTTAGTCCTGCCTTTAATTCGCTCATAGACTCAATTGGTTTTACTCAACATGTAAACAAACCCACTCACTGTTTTAATCACACCCTCGACCTCGTTCTGACCTATGGCATAGACATTGACAATCTAATAGTATTTCCTCAAAACCCTCTGTCCGATCACTACTTAGTTACATTTGAATTCTCCATTATTAACTTTACTGAATTTGGAGAAAAGTTCTATTACAGCAGGTGTCTATCAGAAAACTCTGTTAGTAAATTCAAAGAAACAGTTCCTTCGTTATTTACTGTACTGCCATGTGTCTATACAGTGCAGGATCGTTATCAAAACTTTACTCCCATACAAATTGATGATGTTGTTGATAGTGCAGCAGCCTCACTACGTTCCACACTTGACACTGTCGCCCCTCTGAAAAAGAAGACAGTCAAACAGAGGAGGATAGCTCCATGGTTTAATGCACAGACACGCGCTTTAAAACAGACGTCACGTAGGTTAGAAAGGAACTGGCGTTCCAATAGTCTAGATGATTCTCACCTAGACTGGAAAAATAGTTTAATTACATATAAGAAAGCCCTCCGAAATGCCAGAACCAATTATTTTTCTTCACTAATAAAGGAAAATAAAAACAACCCCAGGTTCCTCTTCAGCACTGTAGCCAGGCTGACAGAGAGTAAAAGCTCTACTGAACAGTCTATTCCTCCAACTCTAAGTAGCAATGATTTCATGAGTTTCTTTACTAATAAGATTATTACCATCAGAGAAAAAATTTACCAGCTTCTTCCCACTAATGGCACAGACACACTGTCCAGTACTGTAGGTTCTGAACCAATAGTATCGCCTAATTTATATTTAGAATGCTTCTCCCCTATAGATCTGGCTGAGCTGACTTCACTTGTCACTTCATCCAAGTCATCAACCTGTCTTTTAGATCCTATTCCATCAAGGCTATTTAAGGATGTATTACCTTTAATTAATAATTCCATATTAGATCAGATCAATTTATCTATATTGACAGGTTATGTACCAAAGGCCTTTAAGGTGGCAGTAGTTAAACCTCTGCTCAAAAAACCGACTCTGGACCCAGATATCTTAGCTAACTATAGACCCATATCAAACCTCCCCTTTATCTCTAAAACCCTTGAAAAACCTGTTGCTAACCAGTTATGTGACTATTTACACAGGAATAGTCTGCTTGAAGACTTTCAGTCAGGTTTTAGAAAACATCATAGTACAGAAACAGCACTACTGAAGGTTACCAACGACCTTCTCATGGCCTCAGACAGTGGATATGTTTCTATTCTCGTCCTTTTAGATCTTAGTGCTGCATTTGATACCATCGATCACAAAATTCTGTTACAGAGACTAGAACACATTGGGATTAAAGGAACAGCACTAGAATGGTTTAAGTCCTACTTATCTGCTAGATTTCAGTTTGTTAACATTAACAACAAATCTTCCATTCATACAAAAATGAGACATGGAGTACCACAAGGTTCTGTACTGGGACCGATACTTTTCACTCTATATATGCTTCCTTTAGGCAATATTATAAGAAAACGCCACATCAATTTCCATTGCTACGCTGATGATACCCAGCTGTATTTATCTATAAAGCCAGATGAAACTAATCAGGTAGACAAACTTCTGGATTGTCTTAAAGAAATAAAGGCCTGGATGACTTATCATTTTTTACTTCTAAATTCAGAAAAAACTGAGGTCATTATACTCGGCCCTAAACACCTCAGAGAAACATTATCTGATCATATAGTTACTTTGGATGGCATTACCTTGGCCTCCAGCTCTACTGTGAGAAACCTTGGAGTTACCTTTGACCAGGACATGTCCTTTGACTCACACATAAAACAAGTCTCTAGGACAGCCTTCTTTCACCTGCGCAATATCAAGAACATTAGAAACATCCTCTCTCAAAAGGATGCTGAAAAACTAGTCCATGCTTTTGTTACTTCTAGGCTGGACTACTGTAATTCATTACTGCTAGGATGCCCCAATAAGTCTGTGAAAAGCCTCCAGCTAATCCAAAATGCTGCAGCTCGAGTTCTGACAGGAACTAGAAAAAGAGATCATATTTCTCCAGTGTTAGAATCTCTGCATTGGCTTCCTGTAAAATTCAGAATAGAATTCAAAATACTGCTCCTAACCTACAAAGCCCTTAATAATCAAGCTCAATCATATCTTACAGAGCTCCTAGTTTCATATTATCCCAATAGATCACTTCGCTCTGTAAATGCAGGATTACTTGTGGTACCCAGAGTCTGTAAAAGTAGAATGGGAGGCAGAGCCTTCAGCCACCAGGCTCCTCTCCTCTGGAACCAGCTCCCAGTTTGTGTCAGGGATGCAGATACCCTGTCTACATTTAAAGTTAAACTTAAAACCTTCCTTTTTGATAAAGCTTATAGTTAGAACTGCTCAGGTGTTTAATAAACCATTTCTTTATTATACTGTTATAGGCCTAGACTGCTGGGGGAACTTATATCATGAGCATCTTTCTCCCTCTCCCGTTCTCTCCTTCTCCCTCTTTCTCTCCCTTTTATATCTCTCTCCTTCTCCCACCTTTTTCAATCTCTCTCTCTCTCTCTCTCTCTGCCCCCATGTATCTACATTACATGTCACTAACTCTGTTTTCTCTCTCCCCTAGTAGATCTGACCCCAGAGCTGCAGGATCCAAACCCGTCATTATTATTATTACTATCATTATTATTAATAACATCATTGTATTTATAAGTATCAGTTTTCACTAATTATAAGTATCAGTCTGGAAGAAATTAAAGCAACTGTTATACTACCCCCCCATCCCCCGATATGTTTACAGTACATGTCACTAACCCTGTTTGTGTTTTCTCTTTGTACACTCTCCTAGTGTATCTCTGACCCCAGAGCTGCAGGACCCAAACCCGTCATTATTATTGCTATTATTAATATTAATATTAATATCATCACTAATAATAACAACAACATAATTGTATTTTTTAATTATAAGTATCAGTCTGGTAGAGATTACAGCGGCGGTTGTACAACTGTCCTCTCTCTCTCTTCTCTCCTACTGTCTCGCCTCCCACCCTCTTTCTGCCCACCTCTCCTCTCTTCCTCCTCTCTCTCCTCACCCCAACCGGTCGAGACAGATGACCGCCCACAACTGAGTCTGGTTCTGTCAGAGATTTCTTCCTGTTAAAAGGGAGTTTTTTCTCTCCACCGTCGCCATGTGCTTTGCTCATTGTGGGATTTGTTAGGTTTTCCCTGTAATATTGTAATATTGACCTCACTATGTAAAGTGCCTTGAGACAATGTATGTTGTGATATGGCGCTATACAAATAAAATTGATTTGAATTGAATTATCATTGCGTGAGATTTGGAGACATTTCTCCAGGTGAAGGATTGTGTAGTGTGTGAACCCCCCGTCGCTGATGAGTCACAGTGTGAACAGCACAGTGATCTGACAACTTTGAAGAATGTGGAGTGTGCCTTTAGACTTGAGGTTTATCATGTGTACTGGTGTGCAGTGTAACTCCCGATACTGCAGCCAGCCATCAGTGGGTGATCAAGATGTTTAGATTTACTTTTGGGAACTGTCATATTGTCTTTATAAAAGCCATTGCTGCTTTGGTAGTGGATGCTGCTACAGTCACTGCTCAGGAAAGTGTTTCTTGTGTGATATGTTCTGTCAGTGACATGCATTTATGATGTCTGACTATGTAAAAGAAAAAAATATCACTGCAATGTTATGTTTGAGGGCTCTGTGGGCTGAGACTGAAAACTTTTAAGAAGAATTTTAGAAGCAGAAATTGTGAACAGGCCAACTTAGAAACTTAGTGTTTTATATGAAAACTAAATGTAAAAGAAATACATGCAGTTCATTCTTAATGGTCTTTTCCAGCATAATGTCTGATGAGTCAACATGTCGGGTTAAAAGTTTGTGAACATCATGTTATCCACCAGTGTTTTCTGCTAATTGAATATCATGTCACTTTTTGAATTAATTCAGCGATGACTTCTCTGATTAATTCAAATAAATGTAATTATTTTTTTACCCAAAAGCGTAACATCAACTGATGTTCAGTGAGACTGTCTTGCAAGAAAATATGACCATAAAGGGCCGTTTGTTCAAGGAGCGGATTAAGACTTATGTGGTCTTTTTAAAGACTGCAGACCTCTAGCGGTAGTAATGTACGTGGCTGCTGTCAGTCCGTCAAGCTTGTGTATTTCAATGCATGTTTATATTCTGTAAAGTAATTGTGCTGATTCTCTGCCATGTCATCCTAACCATCACCCTTACCTTTACTAGCTCATTAACCATGCGTTGGTAAAGCAAATTAAGGCCCCCCCCAAAGAAGTAGTTGTGACGTACCACGAGCTAACAACAACGCTAACTGACTGTTCGTGGCTCATTCACAATTAAGAAAACACCTCACTGTCACAGGGTGAAAAGGAGAAGGACCCTAAATGCAAAGTGCAAAATAAACAGTATTTTTAATTATCCAAAACCAGACACAAGACAGGAAAGGTAGTGAAGCAACACAAGGAAAGGGACTTCAAAGTAAAATATGAAACTACATCAAGGGATCAGGAAAGTAATATAACCAATACAAAAGGAAAAGTACAACAAGGGGAATAATAAAATAAACAAACTATAGAGTCCACGATAACTTAATAGTTAGGGGAGATCCAGGAGCCAACAAAAAAAAAAAAAACCTCTCGAAAACTGAGAATGGGCTTTGCTGGGGGGTTCAGGACGACCTGGAGGTCGGTGGTCGTGCAGGCAGGCACAGGAGCTCTGGGGGACGGCTCGGCGGCCATGCAGGGAGGCGTAACAGTTCTGCGGGACGGCTCGGAGGCCGGGCAGGCAGGGGTAGGGGTGTCATTCGGCCCGCCAACTGGGACGAGGGACGGGGGTCGGCCGGACCACCAACCGAGGATGTTTCGTTCAGTCCGCCAGCTGTAGATGAGGAGCTGGGGTCGGCCGGACCACAGACGAAGGACGTGTCCATCGGCCCACCAACTGGAGATGGCGAGGGGGGGTCGGCCAGACCCCCGACGAGGTAAGTGTCGATCGGCCCACCGACTGGTGACGAGGAGCAGAGGTCGGCCAGACCACCGACGAGTGATGTGTCGATCGGCCCACCGACTGAACACGAGGAGCAGAGGTAAGCCAGACCACCGACGAGGGATGTGTCGATCGGCCCACCGATTGAAGACGAGGAGACAGCATCTGCTGGGACCCCTGACGCAGGAACAGGTGATTGCAGGGGGATAGCAGGACCGAGGCAAGCCGATGCAAATGCCAGATGCAGAGCAGGCTAGCAAGCTGCAGTCTAGCCTCCATGGAGGCCAGCTGGAGGCCAACAAGCTGGAGGCTAGATAGCTGCAGGCTAGCCGATATGGAGACCAGGCTGTCAGGCCTGATGCTAGCCAGCCCGATGCTAGCCGACTGGGATGCTGGTTGGATGCTCGCAGTCCCAATGCTAGCTAAAGTGGAGACTGGCTGCAAATCTGGGCTGTTAATAAAGTCCTTTAGCTAGCTGGGTAAATAACCCTTTAACCAGGGCTTCTCTGAGACTTATTTGCAAGCTAAGTGTAGAGAAGTGTCTTTATACTCCTTCAAATTGTCTCTCTTGTAGTTGCCATAAATACAAGTCAGTGTATGAAGCAAATCATAAAGATCTTAATCAAATAAAGCACATGCTGGGTCCATTTTTGGTTGGTTAGTACTGTCACCGGGTGAAAAAGAGCAGGACCCAAAATGCAAATTGCAAAATAAACACTATTTTTAATTATCCAAAACAAATTGAGACATTCAGTCTTTTAGGTAGAAATAACAAAATCAATCACGAGAGAACAAAATCTAAAACAAACCAGAGAACCAAGGTACAGCAGACATCAGGAACAGACTGGGAGAATATCACAGGTACCGACTGGGGCAAAATCATAGACGAACAAACAAAGACATAGGGAAGCACAGAGACTAAATAGACACAAGGTGGGCAAGGCAAATTGAACACGGGTGAGACACACTAGGATCAGGTGCAGACAATCACAGGGGCAGGAGACACAGGTAAAGCAAAGACACCAGAAACACAACACAGGAAAGGAAGTGAAGCAACACAAGGAAAGGGATTTCAAAATAAAACAGGAAAGAACAACAAGGGATAAGGAAAGTAATATAACCGATACACAAGGGAAAGTAAAACAAGGGGAATAATAAAATAAACAAACTATAGAGTCCACTATAACTTAATAGTTCATGATCCTCGTGGATCATGACACTCACATTATCATAATAAACGTAAACAAGGAACATGGCTATTGTTGGTGGGCTCATTTGTCAAGCTAGCATGTTAGTATTTGGAAATTTTGTTGAAAAAGGAGTTCTGATGCAGAAACTTGTTGCTGGCTAGCTAGCAACAGGCTAGCTTTCTGCCCTTTTTTTCTTTTACTGTCTGACACAATCAAGAAGGTGAATTTTGTATAGGACTAGCAGAGCTTCCATGATAAGAGTGTTGTTGGCTCAGACTATGAGACTACTCCAGACACTTTTAAATATATCTAATCATTTATCATGTATCTAATCATGTCTGTTACTTTACAGGCCAGAATTCGAGGACTGAGCTTTGAGCAGTGACACAAGCCTCCTGCTTCATTTACTACACCTCACATCAGCAGATGCTCCTCCACCGGGCTGTCCCTTTGCATGCCCACAGACGTGGACACGAAGTGCTGTGGGCAACTTCATGACTCCTGTGTTTCCTGGCTGCCACATATGGAGGTTTGCATTTTGCATATACATTTTTATGGTTGGTAAATGTACAGGTTTCATCCTTAGTAGAGAGTAGTGAGTAAAGTTTTTTTTGCAATACCAATGTTTATTTATTGACCCAAACCCGTCATTATTATTGTTATTATTATTATTATTATTAATATTAATATCATCACTTATAATAACAACAACATAATTGTATTTGTTTTATTATAAGTATCAGTCTGGTAGAGATTAAAGTGGCGGTTGTATAACTGTCTCTCCTTCCACCCTCTTTCTGCCCACTTCTCCTCTCTTCCCCATTTCTCTCCTCACCCCAACCGGTCGAGACAGATGACCGCCCACAACTGAGTCTGGTTCTGTCAGAGATTTCTTCCTGTTAAAAGGGAGTTTTTTCTCTCCACCGTCTCCAAGTGCTTTGTGGGATTTGTTGGGTTTTCCCTTTAATATTGTAATATTGACCTCACTATGTTAAGTGCCTTGAGACAATGTATGTTGTGATATGGCGCTATACAAATAAAATTGAATTGAATTGAATTCAATTGAATTTAATTGCTGGTCGACGCTCAGGCCCTAATAATCCTTCCAAAAACAAAAGGTCCTTCGCCAGCCTGTCGGCACTCTGGCCCTAATAACAAGAGGGCCTTCAACAGCCTCCTACTGGTCGGCGCTTGGGCCCTAATAATCCTTACAAAAACAATAGGTCCTTCTCCAGCCTGTCGGCGCTCCGGCCCTAATAATCCTTACAAAAACAAGAGGGCCTTCGCCAGCCGCAGCTTCCAGCTGGTTGGCTCTCGGGCCCTAATAATAAATCAACATTACTGCCAAAGTCTGACAACACTACACCAGCATTTTCTGCAGTGACAAACATAGTTGTCTACTTTTGTGGGAGCCAAGTATCATTGTTCGGGATTTGTGAGGGCATTTGTTGGTGGAGCAGCCACACCTTCATATGGATGTGCTATGACTTTGTTTAAATAAATATTGTAGATCATAACAAGTAGTTTCATGGTTCAGAATCTGTAAAAAAAAAAAAAAAAAACACCTGGCATAAATGTTTTCACTTTTGACACCTGACAGAGCCCCATGCTGACGGGGATCGCCTGAGGTTTTTTTGTATGGTATTGTATTGCCCAGCTCTTCTTAAATACATCATTGTTTGAAAAAAGTAGTGCTGGTTGTTTTGCTGAGCTTTGAAGTATTTGTTTGCGGGGATTTGTAGTCCGGGAGCAGGGAGACAGTTTCTCTAGGGGCGAAGCTTCGGTGAAAAACACACAGAGACTTCTTGATGGAACTTGAGGTTTTATAGAATTTATCATCGCATACAGACTGCAACATGCACATCAACTCAAGGCATTCTCACTACGCCCGCTCCACACACACAGAGGTAACGCTACATCCCTTTCCGACATTTGCTCACAAGTACAGTGAAGAGGGTTAGGGTCAATTTTCACTCAACAAAATGTGTTCATACTAAACTTCAGACCACATATCTATTTAAAATGTATAAACGTATCTGATATATTTTTTAAAAAGGGTGATAAATCCTTAATTAGCTTATGAGAGAGCAGGGCAAACTATTAACTATTGATTCAAAATTAATTAACATTTACATTTCACAAAGTATATGCCAATTGCGAACAAGTCTTTGCATTCAAAGCAGTGGTAGGACACCCCACGTGCATTTCAGAAGGTTATTTTGAGGTTATATTGTAACAGGTTCTTGTGCAGATGTCACTGCAGTTTCAAGAAACCCTATGAGCAGCGGTGGACTGGCCATCAGGAAGCTTGGGACATTTCCCGGGCCGAACCGGCCTGTGGTCATATTTCAATTTCAGATGTTGGTTACAGTCATGTACGAAATTAAAACAGGTGACGGTACCGCCTTCAGCCGCGACATTGGCTGAGCTGGCTTTCACTTCCGCAGACAGAGCAAAACGGAGCTCTGGCCTGGCTGTCAGACTTGGTCAGTTTAATACTATAGATTTAGAGGGGGATGCAGGCGGCCGAACGGCCAATCCCAACTTGGACTGCTCTGCTTTTTGTTAAATCTGATTAGCTCAGCCTGATCGTTGGCCGTTCACCTTACTCCCCTCTGAAGTTACACAGAGAAAATCGAAAATGTCGAAACGAAAAAAAAAGGTAGTGGTGGAGATGAAAAAGAAATAGGCGGCACGGAGAAGTTGAGATTAAATTCCTTACAAAAAAGGTTGTAGGTGCGCCTTTCACACGCTCTCATAAAAGGCTGCTCCATCCGAAAGTCCCAGGCTGAATTCTTTTTCCAGTACATCCCTGCCTATGACCTAATGACCTCTGTTCTTTATGTGCACCATATGATCATAGCTATGCTGTTTTACTCTTTCACTTTTGAGATTCTTGTGTGACACTTCAAAACTTGTCTATTGGAAACCTGGGCAAATGTGATGAGACAGCAGGTGGTTTACGTGACAGTGTGAAGATATGGCATGTACAGTTTTACAGTTTCAAGATTCCCTAATACCCCAATTTTCCTTGATTTGACCCACACATCTGGATCAAAAATCTAATTTGATTTGAAAAGCTGTTACGGGTCAAATAGCTTCAATGCATAAAAACTTGTGGCCCCTATAAAAAAAAGTTCAACTTTTTTGATTATTTCGATTTTTGTGAATTTGGGGTCACTTTAGGAAATGTCATCAAATTTCGGGCATATAGGGTCTCTTTTCTCCTGTAAAATGTCAAAACACAGCACTTTATCCATCACTTATCATTCATACACTGAATGTACAGCTGTCAGGAGAAATTTGGGGGTTCAGAGTCTTGCCCAAAGACACTTCGGCACATGGACTGGAGGAGCGTGGGATCGACCCATCAACCTTCTGGTTCTGGACCTTCTCTACCTCTTGAGCCACAGGCACTAGTTCACAGTTACTGCTAACTTCAATTCAATTCAGTTTTATTTTACATAGTGTGGTCAATATTACAGTATGACAGGGAAAACGCAAAAAATCCGACAATGAGCAAGCACTTGGTGACTGTGGATGAGAAAAAACTCTCTTTTAAGAGCTCTGTAAGATATGCTGGGGCTTGATTATTAAGGGCTTTGTATGTTAGGAACCGTATTTTGAATTATATTCTGAATTTTACAGGAAGCCAATGCAGAGATGTTAACACTGGAGAAATAAGATCTCTTTTTCTAGTTCCTGTCAGAACTCATGCTGCAGCATTTTGGATTAACTGGAGGCTTTTTCACAGTCTTACTGGGGCATCCTAACAGTAATGAATTACAGTAGTCCAGTCTATAAGTGACAAATGCATGGACTAGTTTTTCAGCATCCTTTTGACATAGGATGTTTCTAATGATGTTGATATTGCGCATGTGGAAGAAGGCTGTCCTAGAGACTTGTTTTATGTGTGAGTCAAAGGACATGTCTTGGTCAAAGATAACTCCAAGGTTCCTCACAGTACGGCTGGAGGCCAAGGTTATACCAGCCAAGGTAACTATTCTGTCCTCAATGTGTGTGTCTGTACACAAATAGACAGATAGCTAACAAGCTTCCAGAGAAAGACAGAGGCTGGAGTAAAGCTGAATGTTCTTTACTGTTGTCTTCATTCTCATGAAAAGATATCATATTTTCTTGTAAAACTGAAATAATACAGAAAGATAACACCAATTACTGTAAATACTGTACATCTACAAATATAACACTATATGAATGATGGCTATGACATTATAATGTACAAAGTCTACATTAAAGTAATATTTAGATAACTGCACACAATTTGTAAATAATATACACAAAATTCACCAGATTAAAGCACGTATAGAAAGCATACTTGCATACCTTCAGCAGGAAAAAAAATCAAATTACAACAGAAACATAAGCTACTCACATCAGCTATATTCACATATAAAAAAACGTAAATATTTAAATGTTTCAACAGAATGCATAGCATGACACAAAAAATTACAATACAACTTACAAGCGATGCTTTCCAAAGCACAAACAGAGGACATAAAGGGTAGCTCAGCTGGCGCTGCGAGCTGATCACACGTTCTAGAAAAACTAAACACTTCCTGACTGAAGTCTCTGAACTACGACCTAGCTGTCACATGACTACAATGACCTCAGTTTTGTCTGAATTTAGATGTCAAAAAAATTATAAGTCATCCAGGCCTTTATGTCTTTAAGACGGTCATGAAGTTTGTCTATCTGATTAGTTTCATCTGGCTTTATAGATAAATACAGCTGGGTATCATCTGCGTAGCAATGGAAATTTATGTGGTGATTTCTTATAATACTGCCTAAAGGAAGCATATATAAAGTGAAAAGTATCGGTCCAAGCATAAATAACCTTGAGGAACTTCATGACTCACTTTTGAGTGGAAGATTTGTTGTTAACGTAAACAAACTGAAATCTATCAGATAAGCAAGACTTAAGCCATTCTAGTGCTGTTCCTTTAATCCCAATGTATTCTCGTCTCTGTAACAGAATCTTGTGATCGATGGTATCAAACGCAGCACTAAGATCTAATAGGACGAGAATAGAAACATGTCCACTATCTGAGGCCATGAGATGGTCATTGGTCACCTTCAGCGGTACTGTTTCTGTACTATGATGCTTTCAAAATCTTGACTCAAATTCTTCAAGCAGAATATTCCTGTGTAAATAATCACATAACTCGTTAGCAACAGTTTTTCTAAGGATTTTAGAGATAAAGGGGAGCTTTGATATGGGTATATAGTCAGAGTCATTGTTTTGAGCAGAGGTTTAACTACTGCCACCTTATTAAATCATATTATCTGATCGGATATGGAACTATTGATTTAAGGTAATACATCCTTAAATAGCCTTCTAATTCTCTGCTACCATTGTCAGCCTCAATGTCACTCACTTGCTACTGATGCCTCTTAACACTTCGGAAGAAGTATAGTTTCCACAAGCATTTGTGCCCTTATAATCATGTATGAAATATCAACTGATCTTGAAGTGGCACTGCGTGGTGGTGTAGTGGTTAGCAGATGATATTAGTTTCCTCCACAAGTCCTGTCTTTATCAACTAGACTAACTAAGACTACTTACTAGTCACTATTTTTCAACAGCATCCTCACTAGCATGTAGTATGCCGGCTGCCACACAAGTAGCACCTGGATGCAAAGAAGGTACAATCGAAAGCCTTTTGATCATTTCTTACAACTTCTTCTTGGAGGTTATTAATTTAACTGTTGGACCTCAGTAGTTGAGCACATTTTGATCCTCAGGAGTTATGGAAAGAAGAGGCTAATTCATTTACAAAATTAACTTCTGCGTATTTTTGTGCATGAATAGTTATCTATGTCAGAGCTTATGTAGCTGCCTAGTTAACTAGTAATATTTATATTAATATTAAAATGTACTAAACCATACTATGTAAAGTGGCTCCAGATAATGTATGTTTTGATTTGGTGCTAGAGAATTGATGAAAAAAAAAAAAATTAATCCAGAGCCAAGTCCAAGTCAAGCATTAGATGTACAGCTCAGAATTAACAGAGTAGGCCAAAGATTTTATGTAATAATATGATTATGATTTTAATATTAAAGCTGCACCTCGTGCTAGGCCCCTAATAATCCTTACGGAAACAATAGGGCCTTGCACCTCGGTGCAGGCGGCCCTGGTGCATGCCTGCACCGAGGTCCGCGCACCTCGTGCTTGGGCCCTTATAATAATAATAATCCTTACTGAAACAATAGGGCCTAGCACCTCGGTGCATGCGGCCCCTGGTGTATGCTGCACCGGGAACCGCGCACCTCGTGCTCGGGCCCTAGTAAATAATAATCCTTACGGAAACAATAGGGCATTGCACTTCGGTGCATGCGGCCCCTGGTGTATGCTGCTCTGGGAACCGCGCACTTCGTGCTCGGGCCCTAGTAAATAATAATCCTTACGGAAACAATAGGGCATTGCACTTCGGTGCATGCGACCCCTGGTGCAGCAGACTTGTCCTATGAAAAAACACCAGACTTGCCCTATGAATACAAGAATATTAATGGATTTTACAATTGAATTCCATATATAATCCCTATTTTGGAACAGTTTTTACAATTGAAATTAATTCAAAAGAAAGCCTCTAGTCTTTCCTTCATCTCCTCACACCTGCCATTTTCAATCCACCCACCAGATGTCCCCGGACTCTTTGTCTTCCCTTCTACCCACATATTCCATTGTTTATGATCTAAAATCACCTGGGATTCCCTGCCCTCTTCTTTAGTTCAGAATTTATACTGTCCTGACTCTTTTACCTTTGCTACTGTCAGTTTGTTTGAATAAGATCCCTGCTGTTCCTTTGTATTGACCATTCTTCCGCTCTTGCTTCCTGTTTTTGTATTTCTGTTTGCTTGTTCTGTTCTGCTTATCTGTGCTACATATCTGCTTATAAAGCCATTATTTATTTATTTTTGGGGGAAAAAAATCAAAATAAATTAATTTAAGTTCCTCCTCTGCTTCACCCGGTTCTTGTTAGTTTGGCTCCTCTGTACCTTTTTTCCTACAATTCAAAAATGTCTTGATCAGCTGTCTCTCTTTCTTCCTTATTCACACTGAAGAAGGATTTGCTTAAAGAGTGGACTATTTCCAGCCCGCTCGTTTTTTGATCAGAGCTATAGTACACACTTTCCTATCATATGCCTGATATGTGAATTATTAAAGGCATAAATTTGAATTATGAATACACTAACTGTAAGGAAACAGGCAAAACATGCACCATGCCCCAGGCTACATCTCTCTGCAATGCATATAATTTCCATGTAGTCTCCCTCTCATCCTTTGTGTTTACCTCTCCCCTCCCTCCCCTCTGTACACACGCTCCCACCACCACAGCCAGCCGATTTGATCTGAATGGAGGCTGATTCAGGGTGTCAGACCCTGTCTCAAATTTAATAAATTACCATCGAGCCAAGGAATTGTGCATCCCTCCCGACACGTTATCACAGAAGGGTCTTGTGCATCACCATCCTTGACCTCATCTTCTACCCCTCACCCACCTCACACACACGCCAATCAACACCCCCATGGTAGGTCTTGCCGTTTGCCTCAGCAGAGTTGCTATGTGAGCTGAGTTCTGTTGATGAAATGTGCAGAAATGGTATATGGGTAATATCTCCAGAGCACAGCTGTTGCTGGGGCTTTGACTCATGGTAAGATCGCGTTCACCAATCTGATAAAAAAGATTGAGCTTTCTTCAAGTTTTATTTTATTCCAATTTATGTTCTATAATCAGTGATGATTGTTGAGACCTGGGAGCATGGTGACATTACTACTGTACATCAAAGTTCAGTTTCCTGAAATCATCTCGCCATTCAGCGCACCCGTGACTATGTTGAATGTCACTCCCAACTTCATTTTAGTGATACAATGCCCCCAGATCTTAAACCATTTACGCCATCTCTATTGCCACATATCAAACATGATGTCCAATCAGAGATTAAGGAACAAATACCCAAGGTATATTCAACCTTATCAGCTCAGTAGGGTCCCATTGTATTCCATGGGTTAGGGTGTGTGTCCATAACTGTATGCTGAGGATTCACTTCAATTCATATTAGACATATTATCAGATTTTGCAGCACAACTTATGTGCTGTGACAGTGACTATGTAGCAAAGCTGACATTACAGGTGTGGTAGATGGATGGGTGTACACACATCTAACTACCGCATCATTCCACCCACATGTTCATCACAATCCAACAGTTACAGTAATGTTTTTTAACTATAACACCAGTATTTCCCTGATCTGTAGGCTCAATGTACCAGTTTTGAATATATTCAAGATACTCTCTTTAGAAGTAATAGGCGTTTGCAGTATCCTCCAATATCAACATTCCCCTTGTAAGTAGGGTTGCGGATATTAGGTGCGAGGAGCTTTATAGGTCTGTTGGGCTCTTGAAGACCTCTTAAACCAGATGATCAGACATGTTGGAAACAAACTGAAAGAATATCCAGGTTTTCTAAACCAGTTCATGTGGAGGTTTTAGTCAAACTATTACCAGTGAAGGAGAAGGTGGGTCTGTGGACTGCAGGATCAGCTGACTGCTCGTGTTCCCATTTGAGAGCTCATCATATGAGATATCCCTCAGGACCCAGTCAATATAACAATACAATCTGTCCCCCTTCAAAGATGTGTGAGGTCTCAGATGTGATTGTCCTCCTTTTTCAGTTTAGGGTCATCCACTGATTCCTGCTCCATGACCTTTGGCCTCTTCCAGTGGATGCTGTGAGTTGTTCACAGGTCTGGTTTACAGACAACTGATGTTGTCTGTTCCTCTTGTCCAGGCTCCTCACTGATGTAGTGTTTCCCCCAGCTGTCACATGTGATATTATGAGGATTTCACACACCACACCAGTTTTCCTGTCTTTATTGTGGACTAGCAGGGATCTTGGAGTGCTCAGTGGTAAATTGTAAGTGCTGAAGACTCTAGCCAGATGTTCTGACAGTCCAGTTGTACTGTATGTATATAAAAATGTCTTACTAGGGAATTTGGTTTTAGATCAGCATTTAGATTGTCTGTCCTGGTCTTAAGTCAGGACAATACCTGACACCTGCAGTGAAAAACTAAACCGGCGTGCAATAGCACTCTGGTCCTGACGCACTCTCAGGTTAAATTGGACCTTCACCTATAGTGCATTCACATAACTCTCACGCAGTTTAAGTCAGTAATTATTGAGCTTTGAAAAAGGGCAGCCTTCATTATTTCCATAAACCATAAATCAAGCTTACTCATCATAAATCTCTGAGCCAATGCAGCCTGTGCACACCATTACTCTTTCTGATAATCAATTCTCTGCATGCTATTAGACTTTACACTGCATCCTGAAAAACCAAAGTAACACATCGCCTGTGTGTTGTTTTTTTCTGATCTCAAACAGGGCTTTGATTCAGAATCGGACATCAGTACAGCTATGAACCTGTAATTCTGTAATCTATGCACACTTAACTTGATATAGACTAATGCTATTTATTGTTCTATCCTTAACAAAGGGACTATAGTCTGCTAGCGTGGTGCAATATTATTATTACCTTGTCCACAGTTGTGTTCCTTCTGTGACAACATTTTATTTTGTTTAATTAATTTGTATTGACAACAAAGCACATACAAATGACATTCTCGTAATTACAATTTCACAAATGGGAAGTAGGATCTTCCAACTAGCACGTGAAGGCAGCATAAATCACTTGCTGATTTCCACTTTGAGTCTGTTTTACTATTACACTTTCCTTTTACTTTTTATGTTCCGGAGTTAAAATATACTTTTTGAATCTCTTTTAGTGTCAGTAGTTATGACAAATCTCCAAACATGGAGTTTGTATGCAATGAAGTGTGATTATCAATATCCACTATCCTATGCTGAGATTAAAAGCAAACACATAATGAGCAGTAGATCCATGTTAAAGCATGTGAAGGGAGTCACAGGAGGTGAGGAGTCAAACGATGTACAGAGGTTATTATTTAGTGCTTTTGCCTGAGCCTGTGATTACTTTGTCTTGCACCTAGGATGTGGGAGAAGAGGCATGAGGACACACAAGGAGCTTGTGTGTGTTCCTCTCTAATGATTAGCCTCTCATTGTTGAGTGGTGCCCCAAGGTGGCAGACCAGACCAGAGAGCTCAAGTCCACATTCTGTATGTGTTTGTGTGTGTGTATTCATGCGTGTGTGTGAGCGTGCGTGTTTTGCTGCATTAGAATGAGATGCCAAGAATTCAGGATGTGTGTGTGTGTGTGTGTGTGTGTGTGTGTGTGTGTGTGTGTGTGTGTCTGTGTGCGTGTGCGTGTGCGTGTGCGTGCGCGTGCGTGTGTGTGTGTTTGTGTGTGTGCGTGCAAGTGTGTTCTCTTCCCCCAGACTGGTCGTCAGTTTTAATGAGCCCAGATTTCATTTCCGATGAGCGATTATTTGACTGTTCATTTGGCTAAGATTTATGACAAAGCCCTATATCTGTTGCCTGCAGCACTGCTCTAGTCTTTAATAATGGGAAATGAACACATTAATCACCCTTTAGCAGTCAGCCACAGAAAGCACAGGAGCACCATCCAATCTGCATCACCAGACGAGAGAGAATATCGCCTCATATTCATTCAAAAGCCTTATCTAGTACATGGTGGGAGGAAAAATTACCTGTCTAATAGAATTTGATTAAGCATCCTAAAGATTGAACAAGGGTTACACACACACACACACACACACACACACACACACACACACTACTATCCCACACTCTTGGTCCTGCTGTGACCAAAATGTTTTTGCTTGGTCAGTTTATCAGCTGAGCCACCACAACAAACCCACAGGATTTATCCAGGGTGGAGCAGGGCTGGTGACCACAGATCCCCATCAGTCTCTGGGCTCCCGATAACTAAGCTTACCTGACACTGAGCTGAGGAATCATCACAGACTCTTGCTGAAGTGTCCTTGGGAGACTGTCCTCCACTAAAAAAAACAGCCTTGTTCAGGCAGTTTATTACAACCTATGTGGTAGTTTTAAAGAGCGCATTGCTAAGCGGCCGTTATGAACACAGTCTCTAAAGCTCAGCGGTAGGCCCGGTAAGTCGGCCAAGTTTGTGTATTTCAATGGATTTGCTCATAATCTGTAAAGTAATCGTGCCGATTCACTGCAATGTCATCCTAACCATGACCCTTATGTTTACAAGCTCATAAACCATGCATTGGTACATCAAATATAACCCAGTAATTATCTGAGGGGAAAAGTATTTGTGGCGTTCCTGTCACCAGTAGAGGCACTAGAGTGAATGAAACACATACTTTGTCGTATGAGTTGGAGGACTTGTTTGTGCTTGGGCAAAACACTTAACCCTGAATTGCCTCGGAAGGCTATTCAAAGCAGTGTATGAATGTGACAGAAAAACCACAGTATATAGTAGTGCTGTATGAATGTGTGTATGAATGGGTGAACATGACCATAATGCATTTTGGGTTGTCAAATTTATAAGCTATATGAATACAATCAATTTACCAGTGGTGGGATTTGTATCGGACATTATGTAGACCATATCCCTAAGAGTGACGGGACTGAACGAGCAGAGTAGTGGAGAGCGTGGGGTCAGGTAAAGGTAGAAGTGATGCACCTAGTGTAGTTAAAGCTTTGATGATTTCTACTTCTTAACAGAATACTTCAAAAATCTCTCACAGTCCTCTACAGATGTGGCACAAACAGCGGATGGGGCAAGGTTTACACGACTGTTGATGGTAGTGAAGAGAAATCTTGAATCATCCTTTTAGAGGCAACTAGATGTGAAGAAGTGAGAGAAGTATATTGCTCTTTTCCTGTGAATTAAATGAAGATAATAGATAATTCAAATTGAGTCTTGAACTAGAAGTTTAGACTTTTTCCATATACGTTAAGCCTTCTTACATTCTCTTTTAATCTTATTATAATATTTCATTAAAAAAAATATTCCTGTAATATTGTAATATTGACCTCACTATGAAGTGCAGTGGGACAAGGTATGTTGTGATTTGGCACTATACAAATAAAATTGAATTTAATTGAATTGAATTATCCATGGCAATGGGTTGGAGGGAAGACATGACCTTACATTCACATGGGCTACTTGATCCAGAGATCTCAATCACATGAAATCAAATTCATTAATCACATCTTTTACAGGGCTGCACGGTGGTGTAGTGGTTAACGCTGTCGCCTCACTGCAAGAAGTTTCTGAGTTTGAAACCTGGTTCGAACCAACCAGAGCCTTCCTATGTGGGGTTTGCATGTTCTCTCTGTGAATGTGTGGGTTCTCTCCGGGTACTCTGTCTTCCTGCCACAGTCCGAAGACATGTAGATTGGTGTAATGTTAACTGAAGACTCTAAATTGACCGTAGGTGTGAATGTGAGAGTGAATGGTTGTTTGTCTCTGTTTGTTGGCCCTGCTATACGCTGGCGACCTGTCCAGGGTGTACCCTGCCTCTTGCCTAATGTCAGCTGGGATTGGCTCTAGCCCCGCAACCCCTTAATGGATAATCCATCCATATTGATAAAAGATGGATGAATATCTTATACATCACTGCTCTTAGTAAGATTTCTAAAAGTACTCAAAGTAGGAGCAAAGTCTGCAACTGAGTTGCTGTTTAAAAATGCATGTGTACTGTTTTCTTTTACATTACATTAATTTACCAGATGCTCTTGTCCAAAGCGACTTATAAGAACCTTGAAGATTTAACCCAATAGTGCAATAATCATCATAACATCATACATAAACATTTATCTAATGTGCAAAACAGCTTCAAATGCGGCCTGCTGTGACTTTCAGATCTTGCAAGTAAAAGCCTCCAGTGCTTTTTTTAAGTCTCTGTTATAGTGTGAAGACAGGAGGGGACCCCCCAATACAGGAATACTCTCCAGCTGAGCAGCTTCTCCTTTGCAATAATGAGGGTTCCTCAAACAAACTATGCTCAGGGAAAATCACAAGACCCTCTCACAATCATGTGGTGACACTATTTTCCAAGAGAGGTGATTGGTCAGTAGGTGGCGCTATACAGTCCGATGTGTTTTTTCAGCTCTGCTTAATCTTAGCAGTGCAGCATAAATTACCATGGTGATTTACCCTGGTAAGTACCTCACTACATACTTTCAGGGCACACCACTTCTTGCTCTGAAATGTTGGCATTAGACATAACCTGTCCATTGCAGATTAGTCCAAAATGAACATAAGTGCTTGGATACTGGGGTAGTAAGTTGACACATGTATTGCTACATGGATGCAGCAAAACATGACTTGAGCAATAGGTTCTGCTACCCCAACCAAACCTGGCAGACCATGTTGTTCTGTAAATCTTTGAGCCTTGGTTCCTTTCACACAAAATGTAGTAAGACAGGTTCTTCTGTTCATCTTGCCTGTAAGAGGAAAAAGACAATAGAAATAGAGCAACTATACTGTACAGTTTCGGTGAAGGGATTTGGATGGGGTGTCACTTAAAACTTTAAATCTGTGTTTCTATAGCTGTCTCAAAATTGTTGCCAAACAGAAGACACAACACTACACGTTGCTGTTTTGTCAGTCTCACATTCTTGTCCTATGGATTTGCTTTCATATTTGTGTGTGTCTGTGTGTGTGCGCTTGTGTGCGTGCGTGTGTGCATGCGTGTGTGTGTGTGTGAGAGAGAGAGAGAGAGAGAGAGAGAGAGAGAGAGAGAGGTGGCTTCGAAAAGGAAAGAATAAAAACAGTTCATGAAAACTGACGTGTTTTGACTGATCCATTGTGTGTAACATGAAAGTCCTCTTCTATGAGTTTTTACATTATTCTGTCAAATTGGCTGCAGAGAAAGACTCCAGTTATTCCAGTTATAGTCTTCACTTAATGCATGGTAGGTTTTTGCTTTTTATTGAAGGAATGTAAGCAATCCAATGAAGAGAAACAGGCCTTATTACTACATGGTACTGAAGTCCATGCACACAGAGAATGATTAATCCTCTTTGTATATATATGTATCCGTATATCACTGATATGATTCATATCTTGCCTCCCGACTCGTTCTCATAATATAAATCACAAACAAATAAAAAATACAAAAACACTAAGTCTTTGTCCTACATTAGTATTGAGGCTGCTGTTCTGCGCTGTACTGTCACTAAAGATCTAGTTGGCCATTAACCATTCAAAGCACTGAAGTGTGTGTGTGTGTGTGTGTGTGTGCGCGTGTTCCTTTTTTTAATCCCCATGGGCATTGTGGACTGAACCCATGCTCATTATGTCTCCTTTGGAGGATTTTAATTGTTAATTCTGAACAAAGATTTGGCTCAGTGACTTTCTGCACCATATCCCGTTTTGTGTGTACATACCGTATATAACCCTTGTTATCACCTTCTTATATGTGTTATCCTCACATATCCTCTTTTATTGTTGGTGGAAAAGATTTTTGATATGTTATTCACAGGAGAACAGCATGATTCAAATATATCAGATGTTTTTCTCACTAAATCTAACCTCCTCTGCTGCTTAATATAACTTTATTAGATACGGTTAAATCATGTACTAAAAGTATGCTTTATTGATGTAGCGGTGCGCTTTTTCGATAATTTGACGTCTTCGGATGACATTACTATAAACTGTGTTAATACAATGGGCAGATAAGTCCTTGGAAGAGTAATAGATTTTAGACTGGTCAATCATACTGTTGAAGACAAGAGCAGTACACGTCATTGACTCAAAGAAACATACTTAAAAGCTCATAATTATTTTGCAGCCTCTGGCATAGAGCTGGACATAAATTTAGTGCTATCACAACCTGACTTCGCCTTGAATCTTAATGGGATGAGTCTAGGCCTACTGTAGGCCGTTTCTGCCCCCTTCTGGCTCAGCTGCTTACCAACATTTCCTGGCTATAAAGTTAAACATCACCATCTACTGGGCATATACCAATAATACTAGTCATCAGGTGTTCAGCTGTGCTGCTACTGTGGGGGTATTTTCTTAGGCCCCACCTGTAGGAAAAAGAGACATGTCTCTGCTTCAAAGAGAATATAACTGATAAGAAATTTGGGTCTGAGGCCATTCATATCAACTTTTGTCTCAAGTGAAGAAATTATGTGTGAATAACAGACACACATACACACACACTCTCACTCTGTCTCTCTCTCACAGCTCTACATTTGCTCACTGATTACTCGAAAGCTTCCCTTTCTGAAGGAATACACAAAACCTGGCTTCTGTGCAGCCAAGATTGTAGTTCAACAGTGAAAAGAAAAAACTCACAAAAATGTATCACCAAACACAGGCTATGATGTCAGCTCAATATCTTCTATCAGGAATTGTCTATGGCAAGAATTACTGTGCTCAACCAAGTCCTATTCACTTAAGAACAAATTAAGTTGAAGCTTTAGATGTGTGTGACGACCCCTGTCTATATGTTTGTGTGCTGTCAGTATTATCTGTCTACCCAGGTCAAAGGTCAGGAGACAATCGCAGCCAGATCTGGAGCACCTGTGCCAAGTGCTCTGCAGGAATAAAAAGTCCCAGCACCCACCAATGTTTGCTTTGTTTTGTTTGGTATTGTATATGTTACACCACAGCACCCTACACTACATGATCCACAAACACACTGATGCCACTGATTTACACGCCTCATATCATTGTTACTTTTATTTTTTTACGTTTGCTATAATAAATAGGTTCATTTTGTCCGAGTTCTGTGTCCTTTCTCCGTTTTTGTCATGGCCCATGAGCCGGGTTATGACAGTGACTAGAAAATTGATATTCTTCATTTGGAGTCGGGGACTGTAAATAGTATCTATGAGCACTTTGTGAACATCACACTAATACTATACTACCCAAGTGAAAAAAAAAATACTTAAATAGATTTGTAAAAGTATATTTCATGTGCTAAGTTTTTTATGTCTTTTCTGGACATTTTATAGATGTCAATTAAAGACGTGCTACAGACGTAATTGTTAGACATCCAGAATACGTCCTCACAGGAGCAAGAATGAAAGGTTTTTATACGTCTTTTCTGGACATTGTTAAGACGTCAATTAAAGACTTGCTCAGGACGAAATTGTTGGACAAAGGCCAACAATTTCTGTAGTAGAAATGTCAAAGAAGACTGTTAAAAACCCATACTGACATTGAAATCCCAACTGTGCATATTTGCAAGGATCCAACTTTAAAAAATCTTAACTTCAAAACAATGGCAGTGAGTTAGTTCTCACTGAGACAAACCCAGCTACTCATTGTTCATGGTTGTCATGTCATGAAACTGCAGATACACAGGCCATATACCTATATAAATACCCATATATTTTTATTACCATTTTGATCTGCTGGACCAAAACTTACAAACTGCCAGAACAGTAAAGTTATATATTAACACACAATTGCCCTTTAAATAACAATCTATAAAATGTTGTTAAAACAGCATAACAGTATAAAATTAACAAAGTGTGGCTGCTATCAAGGTCCACAGCATTTATTTATAGCCACCACCCCCGACTCTCCCGGGGGCATTTTTAAGATGGTCCGCTGCAGCTGATTTTATTTGGGCCTCTGTTGCAGCTGGGTCCCATTTCATGACAGCAGCTACAATCAAAGCAACAAAATAAATCCACATGTAAAATAAATAAATACAAATGCCACTGTTGTGGCTAAGCTTGCAGCAGAGATACATAGTATACATAGTTGAAAATCGAGTACTCAAATCAATTAAATGAAATCAGTAATTAAATCACAAATCAAGTAAAATTACATCAAACCTGATATTACGCATTCCACATATATATATATATTTTTATTTTGTTTTTAAATGACCATAATATGAAGCTTACCTTTTATTGCTGAAAACAACTTCTTGTCCTCAAACCCAATTTTTTATTTTTTGCCCTTCCCCTTCATGTTAAATAGGGTCTCAGCTGATTGGTGAAGAGCCTATGCAAGACAAAAGAAATATGCAATTATTCTTTGCGCTATACACACACACAGGTGATTGCCGGTTACATGATTGTCCATGCATGGTGACCGCAGGTTGCGTTTGTCCAATATGTTGAATCGTCTCAACTTTTTGGCATTATGCACAGCCATACTATTTTTACCTTCATCAAATCGCCTGAAAACGACACTAGACTGATACAATATAACCATACAGATCTCTACATATATCAGACCTCTTGCTTGGCTGAGATGGACATAGGGCTGCATAAATTAGCCAGCGGCAGCCTTAGTCAATACGTGTTCAGTAGCGATATTGATATTTTCAATATAGTTCGTGGATGTCACTAACTTCAGTTCTAGGAGTAATTGCGTGTGAGACGGAGCGTGCTGGACCCGGCAAGAACGGGACATGAAGGTATACCAGAGATTATCAGGGAACTGTGAACATGGGCGCGCCTGAAGGGATCCTTGAATTTGATAAAAACATTCACTCTACAAGCGCGAGAGCATGGAAATATTAGCGCAAAGGGCCTCGCATCACCAGTTCTTTTTTCTGGGAAGGTAGGGGAATACTGCTACCTGATTGTTTTGTGAAGTGTACACACAGTTCGCTCGTGCAGACCAAAGCACTCGGAAGCTGAAAAGAAGACGCCAATTTGGAAAGTGGAATAGCCTGACTGAATTTGGTGAGTGATGGTTTCAATAATTTAAAGGGGCCATATTATGCTCCAGGCACCTTTTCAGCCTGCCTCCACGTATATTTGGTTATCTGGGGTGTCTGCCAGCCCACGGAGAATGAAAAGAAAAGAATGAGTCGTTGATTCCTGGATTGGGTTGATCGTGCAGACGGTCTGTAAACGAGCCATTCACAGCCCGGGCGTCAAGTGACGTAAGTTGCTACTGGGGCGACCACGCCCCAAACCTGAGCAGCACCTCCCAACTTGAAGTGCGGAAAAACAGATCGCGTCTATGCCATAATTTCTCGCGGCTGCCGGCGGACCTCGCGGCTCCACGGCTGCCGGCTTGCAGCTGCCGGCTCGCGGCTGCCGGCTTGCTGCCGGCCCGCGGCTGCCGGCTTGCTGCCGGCTTGCGGAGGCCGGCGGACCTCGCGGCTCGCGGCTGCCGGCTTGTGGCTGCCGCTCGGCTTGCTGCCGGCCTGAGGCTGCCGCTGGAGCTCGCGGCTTGCGGCTGCCGGCGGGCTCGACCGGCGCGGATGTCCTTAATGTTCTATCACCCAGCCCCTTGTGCTCTGTGTGTAATTATGGAGAACGTGTTCGCTGTGCCTCCCCGGGTCTCTATGTCGTGTATGTGCCTTGTTACGTGCGACTGTTGTCATGGCAGCGCAACGCCATATTTGCGCAGCAGACCCGGGGAGGAGCGAGGCGGAGCGAGGCGGAACCCAAAGGGAGGGGGGCGAGTAGTGAGCAGGAAAAGTGGAATCGACCATAGTCTCACAGGGCTGTTTATACAGAAAGAGGAGGGTACTGTGTAGTGTGATCCTTGAGGTGTTTTGACATGGAATGGCAAAGACATGTAGTGCACACACCTGAAAACCAATGTAACTTGTGTAAAGGGGGCATAATATGGGCCCTTTAAAGGAGCTCAGTTGACATAGGCTTAACATTAGCTACAGGTAATATATCTCTAGAAGAATTAAAGCTTGCTGAAAGAGGCATCGTGTCATTGACGCATAACGTTATGCAACACAGCAGGAGAGATAACATTGTTACAAGCCTCCGGTGGAAAATTAATTGTTGTAACGTTAGCCTAACGTTAGCTAGCTTGTATAGCGTTGATGTTGCGGCAAGCTAACGATGTTAGCTTTTCGTGCTAGCTAGCTTTTCGAGACTGATTAGCTAGCTTTAACGTTGGGCTAAACTAGAAGTTAACCCTAACATTAACATTGTTTTTCCAAAATGAGTGTGTTAGGAGAGAAAGATGCTGTGGTTGTCAAACAACTGGATGCAGGGATCAAGTGCAGTTGGAACTGGTCTTGGCTCAAGCCAGAAGGCAAAGTCACAGTAAAAGGAAAAGAGCTGTCATTCCATCTAGCAGATGTGCTCAGGAAGATCAGTAAGCAGGGATTTGCACGTTGCATTCTCTGTCAGAAAGACATTAACTATGCAAACAAGGGCAGCCATGCACTGCAGGCACACTGTCAAACAGTGCACAAGAAGAAGGTGCAGGTCATAGCATCAACACACAGTGTAGCCAGCACCTTTTTTCCAAGCAGAGAGACAGCATCAACAAGCCAGGGTCCTGCAAGCCAGAGACCAGAAATAATCAGGCAAAGATCCCTGTACCGTCTGTGAACCGCATAGCAAATGCAGAGGTAGGTGTAGGCCTTTTAGTCAGCACAGGCAGCATAGGCATAGAGTACACTGGCAGCATCATCACCGAAACATGTAATACACTAGCTTTACATTAATTACATAATTTGTCTTCTAGGCAATGGTCCTTGGAATGATGGCAGAGCATTCATCCCAATTGCTATGGCTCCAGTAATTGTGGATCTCGCCCAGACTCTTGCCCTGGACAAAGTGGCTTTGCAGGGAATGAAGCTGTTGCGAACAGCAGCATTGTATAAGATGATCCATGGTCTAGGTATTTATATATTTTTTCTTACCTACTATTTCAGTGTTTTAATGTCAATTTTAGTGAACTGCACGCATAAAAAATTGTCCTAAATCTATCATGTTGCTATATATACTGCTATGTTGCCAGAATTACCTGTTGTATAATTTATTTTGTACCAATCAGATTATGCATGTGATGAGACAAATCTGTCCGACTTTGTGTAGGGCGGACCTACTCTGAGAGGACCTTTTCCAACATGAGGAGATTTCCCTTTTCATTAAATTTAGACGAGAGTACCTCAAAGAACAACAAAAAGGTTGGTCTCATATTTAACTATAGCCATCAAAGTCCTTCTGTTTTTTCTTCAGTGTGTGCCCTGCAAAATGTTGCATGGTAAATAAACCTTTTGATTTTGAAGGTCCTCTCCATGCTCGTTTGCTACTAACATGCGGACTTGAGGAAGGTGATGGTGGAGCATTTGGGGTCCTTGGAGGTCATGAAGGTGAATGCTGCTTCTTTGAAAAAGGTGCTCTGCGAGTTCTTTGAGAAAAATAACATCCCGTTGAAAAACCTTGTGAGTATGCTGATGGATTCGTGTGCTGTGAAGAGGGGCAGCAAGACCGGCCTCGAGACCAGGATGCACCAATACTGTCCAACACTGCTGGATATTGATGGGGACTCCTGTCATCATATTCACAATGCGGCAAAGAAGTTTTTCAGAGCCCTTTGACAGCTACCTGGAGAAGCTGTTCAGTGATCTCCAGGTTGACCATCAGTGGTGTCCAGACCAGGTAAACAAATGCCAAGCACATTTGAGACTACAGTGTTTTGGCGCCCTCTGTAAAGCACTCACAGTAGCACACTCCACCCTTGTGAATTTGGTATAACCTGAATTTGTCAGCTCTAGTCTAGACCACGGCTGGCCCTACTGTACCGTACCGTGGTTAAACTATGGAATGTGTTGAATGTCTATATGTTTCTTTCAAAATCTTTTTCATAATCTGTCTTTTGTCAGGTGATGTACCTCAAGGAGATATCTCTGATTGTCAATCTCCCCACCTCAAGCCCTCAGAGGGGCTTCGTTCCTTATCGTTGGCTGTCTGCATACGATGCCAGCATGGCGATCCATGCCATGATGCCTGCATACAAAGTGCTCTACTATGGCTACCTATCCACTGCAGATAAGGAGCTGTATAGAGAGCCTTTGGAACTGATGTACACCAAGTACAATGTTAATCAGGCGGCAAGAGCCAGAATCAAGGTGGTTCAGGAGGAACTCAGGTGATGTGACTTGATGTTACAATCCCCTATAATAATTAGCACTTTTACTTGTAATGAAGTTACTAATGAGGAGGAATATTTACTGTATTTTACACTTAAATTAATTCATCTTTCACAGGCATGACTCCGCAAGGCGGTGAGAGAAAAAAGAGGGTCTGTCAGAAGCGGTGGCATGATTAGACGACAACAGTCCTACGGCTCAGCATCTACATGGGTGTGCTTGAGGTTCTCAAGGAGTATGTCATGGTTTCCCAGGTGGGCGTTACTTGTGTTTGGAATTACTGCAACTGTTGACTGCACCTGCATCCACATACAATGTTGGCAATCAATTTCATAAGAATTTGTTTTACATTCACAGGGTAGCCAGACCTTGGTTCACAAACTCCAATGACCAGCAGCTTGAGCTGGTCCTGACCTTCCTGGCTTGCTTCATGAAGGCCGAACACATTACTCAGGTAATTACCTCCTCCTTACACCCACTCTGCCTACATTAGTATATTGTTTTTATCCCTATTTTTACTTTTCTGTTGTCTGTACTATCAGTTGATTGTTTACTGTTTTTGTAAAGCAACCTTGGGTCTTTTGAAAGGCACTAAAGTTATTACTCCCATTAATTACTTCCATTACACAGCTGTCTCCCAGGGCTCTGGGAGAGATGGTGCTGGAGGATGCCATGCTGCTGCCATCCAGTGAGGTTTACGTGGGACAGGAGGCTGACACATTCAGGAGCCAGAATCCCAATCATGCTGTAAGTACCCTGCATAACCTGCATGACCTTTTTTCTCAATTGTTTTTGAGACTTAAAGTAATGGTCAGTTTTTGGTGTTTTGTTTCAGCTGTTGGTGCCATTCCTGGCGGAAAGAGGCCTCTGCGGCAGATTGCACTATTAAAGTTGTGCTGTTGCACATTTCATGAGAAAAGCTTTCGGTCTCATTTCTTATATAGCATAATGTGACCATGTACAGATAGATACTTTATTATACATTCATACTGTCTTGAAATTCCACTTGATTTTTCCCTCAAAATTCATCAGATTAATGCTTTTAAATATGAAATAATCAAAATTTTCCTTGCCCCCGGACCCCCCTAGAGGGAACGTATCCATCTCACCTTTTTCACCCCTGACCCATTTTCATGCCTGGATGCGCATTCAACTCGCGCTTCATAATGAGTCAGTCAATCGTGAGTAGACAATCCAGTCTGCAGTATAGTTCAGACACTTCACTGATAAACCAGAGAACTGTACAGTAGTCTTGCTTTGCCAGACCTTCCTTCACAGCACAGTGGAGGAGGGTCTGGCTTGTCCACACAGCATTCCGGGATGGGAGAAAAACGTGCTTTGGTTTATTGGCATTTCTCTAAACCAATCACAATCGTCTTGGGTGACGCTAAGCACCGGGCAATGCCACGCTGCCGCTCCAAAATAAACTCAGATTGGACAGTGTTACGGCCGGCGCCAACCCCTGCCCCCCATTTTGTATGCATAACCTTTTTGGCCTGTTAAGCAGGGTGCCCCTCCCACTTCTGGTCGTCGTCCTGGAGGATCCGGATGTGAGCGGCACCTGAAACAATTCCTTAATATTGACGCTGGCGATAGTGGACTTGATGCTTGTTTCATGCCATTCATATTTGACGGGTTAGTGTCGTTGACCGACGAGGCTGGCGATCAGCGTCAGGTGCGTATTTTGCAAGACACTGGTGGCTCTCAATCTGTGATTCTCGTCGTTGCGTTGCCCTTTTCAGAGCACTCGGCATGTGGTTATAGAGCTGTGCTGTGTGGCATTGAGATGGGGTACAGACCTCAGCCAGTACATCGTATACATTTACTGTCAAAGTTGATCAAAGTTGATTCAAAACTATGATACTGTGTCAAAACTGAAGTAACAAAATGAGAAAACGCTGGTTTTGACATAAGTTCAAAACTATGATACTGTGTCAAAACTGACGTATTTCAATGAGAAAACGCTGGTTTTGACACAGTAAGTTCAGACTGATGTATTTCAATGAGAAAACGCTGGTTTTGACACAATAGGTTCAAAACTATGATACTGTGTCAAAACTGAAGTAACAAAATGACAAAACGCTGGTTTTGACATAAGTTCAAAACTATGATACTGTGTCAAAACTGACGTATTTCAATGAGAAAACGCTGGTTTTGACACAGTAAGTTCAGAACTGACGTATTTCAATGAAAAAACGCTAATTTTGACACAATAGGTTAAAAACTATGATACTGTGTCAAAATTGTCGTATTTCAATGAGGAAACGCTGGTTTTGACATATTAAGTTCAAAACTATGATACTGTGTCAAAACTGACGTATTTCAATGAGAAAACGCTGGTTTTGATACAATAGGTTCAAAACTATGATACTGTGTCAAAACTGTCGTATTTCAATGAGAAAACGCTGGTTGTGACACAATAGGTTCAAAACTATGATACTATGTCAAAAATGAAGTAACAAAATGACAAAACGCTGGTTTTGACATAAGTTCAAAATTATGATACTGTGTCAAAACTGACGTATTTCAATGAGAAAACGCTGGTTTTGATACAATAGGTTCAAAACTATGGTACTGTGTCAAAACTGTCGTATTTCAATGGGAAAATGCTGGTTTTGACATATTAAGTTCAAAACTATGATACTGTGTCAAAACTGAAGTAACAAAATGACAAAACGCTGGTTTTGACATAAGTTCAAAACTATGATACTGTGTCAAAACTGTCGTATTTCAATGAGAAAACGCTGGTTTTGACACAATAGGTTCAAAACTATGATGCTGTGTCAAAACTGTTGTATTTCATTGAGAGAACTCTGTTTTTCACATATTAAGTTCAAAACTATGATACTGTGTCAAAACTGACGTATTTCAATGAGAAAACGCTGGTTTTGACACAGTAAGTTCAGAACTGACGTATTTCAATGAGAAAACGCTAGTTTTGACACAATAGGTTCAAAACTATGATACTGTGTCAAAACTGAAGTAACAAAATGAGAAAACGCTGGTTTTGATACCAAAGGTTCAAAACTATGATACTGTGTCAAAACTGACGTATTTCAATGAGAAAACGCTGGTTTTGACACAATAAGTTAAAAACTGACGTATTTCAATGAGAAAATGCTGGTTTTGACACAATAGGTTCAAAACTATGATACTGTGTCAAAACTGACATATTTCAATGAGAAAACGCTGGTTTTGATACAATAGGTTCAAAACTATGATACTGTGTCAAAACTGTTATATTTCAATGAGAAAACGCTGGTTTTGACACATAGGTTCAAAACTGTTGTATTTCAATGAGAAAATGCTGGTTTTGACACAATAGGTTCAAAACTATGATACTGTGTCAGAACTGACGTATTTCAATGAGAAAACGCTGGTTTTGATACAATAGGTTCAAAACTATGATACTGTGTCAAAACTGACGTATTTCAATGAGAAAACGCTGGTTTTGACACAATAGGTTCAAAACTATGATACTGTGTCAAAACTGAAGTAACAAAATGACAAAACGCTGGTTTTGACATAAGTTCAAAACTATGTACTGTGTCAAAACTGACGTATTTCAATGAGAAAACACTGGTTTTGACACATAGGTTCAAAACTGTCGTATTTCAATGAGAAAACGCTGGTTTTGACAAAATAGGTTCAAAACTATGATACTTTGTCAAAACTGTCGTATTTCAACGAGAAAACGCTGGTTTTTACACAGTAAGTTCAGAACTGACGTATTTCAATGAGAAAACGCTGGTTTTGACACAATACGTTCAACATTATGATACTGTGTCAAAACTGTCGTATTTCAATAAAAAAAAAGCTGGTTTTGACACAATAGGTTCAAAACTGCCGTATTTCATTGAAAGAACTCTGGTTTTGACATATTAAGTTCAAAACTATGATACTGTGTCAAAAATGTCGTATTTCAATGAGAAAACGCTGGTTTTGACACAGTAAGTTCAGAACTGACGTATTTCAATGAGAAAACGCTGGTTTTGACACAATACGTTCAACATTATGATACTGTGTCAAAACTGTCGTATTTCAATGAGAAAATGCTGGTTTTGACACTATAGGCTCAAAACTATGATACTATGTCAAAATTGTCATATTTCAATGAGGAAACGCTGGTTTTGACATATTAAGTTCAAAACTATGATTCTGTGTCAAAACTGACGTATTTCAATGAGAAAAATGCTGGTTTTGATACAATAGGTTCAAAACTATGATACTGTGTCAAAACTGAAGTAACAAAATGACAAAACGCTGGTTTTGACATGAGTTCAAAACTATGACACTGTTTCAAAACTGTCGTATTTCATTGAGGGAACTCTGGTTTTGTCACAATAGGCTCAAAAGTACGATACTGTCACAACTGTCGTATTTCAATGAGAAAACGCTGGTTTTGACACATAGGTTCAAAACTGTCGTATTTCAATGAGAAAACGCTGGTCTCACACAATAGGTTCAAAACAATGATACTGTGTCAAAACTGACGTATTTCAATGAGAAAACGCTGGTTTTGATACAATAGGTTCAAAATTATGATACTGTGTCAAAACTGTCGTATTTCATTGAGGGAACTCTGGTTTTGTCACAATAGGCTCAAAAGTACGATACTGTCACAACTGTCGTATTTCAATGAGAAAACGCTGGTTTTGACACATAGGTTCAAAACTGTCGTATTTCAATGAGAAAACGCTGGTCTCACACAATAGGTTCAAAACAATGATACTGTGTCAAAACTGACGTATTTCAATGAGAAAACGCTGGTTTTGATACAATAGGTTCAAAATTATGATACTGTGTCAAAACTGTCGTATTTAAATGAGAAAACGCTGGTTTTTACACAGTAAGTTCAGAACTGACGTATTTCAATGAGAAAACGCTGGTTTTGACACAATACGTTCAACATTATGATACTGTGTCAAAACTGTCGTATTTCAATGAAAAAAAAGCTGGTTTTGACACAATAGGTTCAAAACTGTCGTATTTCATTGAGAGAACTCTGGTTTTGACATATTAAGTTCAAAACTATGATACTGTGTCAAAACTGTCGTATTTCAATGAGAAAACGCTGGTTTTTACACAGTAAGTTCAGAACTGACGTATTTCAATGAGAAAACGCTGGTTTTGACACAATACGTTCAACATTATGATGCTGTGTCAAAACTGTCGTATTTCAATGAAAAAAAAGCTGGTTTTGACAAAATAGGTTCAAAACTGTCGTATTTCATTGAGAGAACTCTGGTTTTGACATATTAAGTTCAAAACTATGATACTCTGTCAAAACTGTCGTATTTCAATGAGAAAACGCTGGTTTTGACACAATAGGTTCAAAACTATGATACTGTGTCAAAACTGTCGTATTTCAATGAGAAAACGCTGGTTTTGATGAAATAGGTTCAAAACTATGATAATGTGTCAAACTGTCGTATTTCAATGAGAAAACGCTGGTTTTGACACAGTAAGTTCAGAACTGACGTATTTCAATGAAAAAAAGCTGGTTTTGACACAGTAAGTTCAGAACTGAGGTATTTCAATGAGAAAACGCTGGTTTTTACCCAATAGGTTCAAAACTATGATACTGTGTCAAAACTGTCGTATTTCAATGAGAAAACGCTGGTTTTGATAAAAGAGGTTCAAAACTATGATAATGTGTCAAAACTGTCGTATTTCAATGAGAAAACGCTGGTTTTGACACAGTAAGTTCAGAACTGACGTATTTCAATGAAAAAACGCTGGTTTTGACTCAATAGGTTCAAAACTATGACACTGTGTCAAAACTGTCGTATTTCAATGAGAAAACGCTGGTTTTGACACAATAGGTTCAATACTGTGATACTGTGTCAAAACTGACGTATTTCAATGACAAAACGCTGGTTTTGATACAATAGGTTCAAAACTATGATACTGTGTCAAAACTGTTATATTTCAATGAGAAAACGCTGGTTTTGACACATAGGTTCAAAACTGTTGTATTTCAATGAGAAAATGCTGGTTTTGACACAATAGGTTCAAAACTATGATACTGTGTCAGAACTGACGTATTTCAATGAGAAAACGCTGGTTTTGATACAATAGGTTTAAAACTATGACACTGTGTCAAAACTGACGTATTTCAATGAGAAAACGCTGGTTTTGACACAATAGGTTCAAAACTATGATACTGTGTCAAAACTGAAGTAACAAAATGACAAAACGCTGGTTTTGACATAAGTTCAAAACTATGTACTGTGTCAAAACTGACGTATTTCATTGAGAAAACACTGGTTTTGACACATAGGTTCAAAACTGTCGTATTTCAATGAGAAAACGCTGGTTTTGACAAAATAGGTTCAAAACTATGATACTTTGTCAAAACTGTCGTATTTCAACGAGAAAACGCTGGTTTTTACACAGTAAGTTCAGAACTGACGTATTTCAATGAGAAAACGCTGGTTTTGACACAATACGTTCAACATTATGATACTGTGTCAAAACTGTCGTATTTCAATAAAAAAAAAGCTGGTTTTGACACAATAGGTTCAAAACTGCCGTATTTCATTGAAAGAACTCTGGTTTTGACATATTAAGTTCAAAACTATGATACTGTGTCAAAAATGTCGTATTTCAATGAGAAAACGCTGGTTTTGACACAGTAAGTTCAGAACTGACGTATTTCAATGAGAAAACGCTGGTTTTGACACAATACGTTCAACATTATGATACTGTGTCAAAACTGTCGTATTTCAATGAGAAAATGCTGGTTTTGACACTATAGGCTCAAAACTATGATACTATGTCAAAATTGTCATATTTCAATGAGGAAACGCTGGTTTTGACATATTAAGTTCAAAACTATGATACTGTGTCAAAACTGACGTATTTCAATGAGAAAAATGCTGGTTTTGATACAATAGGTTCAAAACTATGATACTGTGTCAAAACTGAAGTAACAAAATGACAAAACGCTGGTTTTGACATGAGTTCAAAACTATGACACTGTTTCAAAACTGTCGTATTTCATTGAGGGAACTCTGGTTTTGTCACAATAGGCTCAAAAGTACGATACTGTCACAACTGTCGTATTTCAATGAGAAAACGCTGGTTTTGACACATAGGTTCAAAACTGTCGTATTTCAATGAGAAAACGCTGGTCTCACACAATAGGTTCAAAACTATGATACTGTGTCAAAACTGACGTATTTCAATGAGAAAACGCTGGTTTTGATACAATAGGTTCAAAATTATGATACTGTGTCAAAACTGTCGTATTTAAATGAGAAAACGCTGGTTTTTACACAGTAAGTTCAGAACTGACGTATTTCAATGAGAAAACGCTGGTTTTGACACAATACGTTCAACATTATGATACTGTGTCAAAACTGTCGTATTTCAATGAAAAAAAAGCTGGTTTTGACACAATAGGTTCAAAACTGTCGTATTTCATTGAGAGAACTCTGGTTTTGACATATTAAGTTCAAAACTATGATACTCTGTCAAAACTGTCGTATTTCAATGAGAAAACGCTGGTTTTGACACAATAGGTTCAAAACTATGATACTGTGTCAAAACTGTCGTATTTCAATGAGAAAACGCTGGTTTTGATGAAATAGGTTCAAAACTATGATAATGTGTCAAACTGTCGTATTTCAATGAGAAAACGCTGGTTTTGACACAGTAAGTTCAGAACTGACGTATTTCAATGAAAAAAAGCTGGTTTTGACACAGTAAGTTCAGAACTGAGGTATTTCAATGAGAAAACGCTGGTTTTTACCCAATAGGTTCAAAACTATGATACTTTGTCAAAACTGTCGTATTTCAATGAGAAAACGCTGGTTTTGATAAAAGAGGTTCAAAACTATGATAATGTGTCAAAACTGTCGTATTTCAATGAGAAAACGCTGGTTTTGACACAGTAAGTTCAGAACTGACGTATTTCAATGAAAAAACGCTGGTTTTGACTCAATAGGTTCAAAACTATGACACTGTGTCAAAACTGTCGTATTTCAATGAGAAAACGCTGGTTTTGACACAATAGGTTCAATACTGTGATACTGTGTCAAAACTGACGTATTTCAATGACAAAACGCTGGTTTTGATACAATAGGTTCAAAACTATGATACTGTGTCAAAACTGAAGTAACAAAATGACAAAACGCTGGTTTTGACATAAGTTCAAAACTATGATACTGTGTCAAAACTGACGTATTTCAATGAGAGAACGCTGGTTTTGATACAATAGGTTCAAAACTATGATACTGTGTCCAAACAATCGTATTTCAATGAGAAAACGCTGGTTTTTACACAGTAAGTTCAGAACTGACGTATTTCAATGAGAAAACGCTGGTTTTGACAAAGTACGTTCAACATTATGATACTGTGTCAAAACTGTCGTATTTCAATGAAAAAAAAGCTGGTTTTGACACAATAGGTTCAAAACTGTCGTATTTCATTGAGAGAACTCTGGTTTTGACATATTAAGTTCAAAACTATGATACTGTGTCAAAACTGTCGTATTTCAATGAGAAAACGCTGGTTTTTACACAGTAAGTTCAGAACTGACGTATTTCAATGAGAAAACGCTGGTTTTGACACAATACGTTCAACATTATGATACTGTGTCAAAACTGTCGTGTTTCAATGAAAAACAAGCTGGTTTTGACACAATAGGTTCAAAACTGTCGTATTTCATTGAGAGAACTCTGGTTTTGACATATTAAGTTCAAAACTATGATACTCTGTCAAAACTGTTGTATTTCAATGAGAAAACGCTGGTTTTGACACAATAGGTTCAAAACTATGATACTGTGTCAAAACTGTCGTATTTCAATGAGAAAACGCTGGTTTTGATGAAATAGGTTCAAAACTATGATAATGTGTCAAAACTGTCGTATTTAAATGAGAAAACGCTGGTTTTTACACAGTAAGTTCAGAACTGACGTATTTCAATGAGAAAACGCTGGTTTTGACACAATACGTTCAACATTATGATACTGTGTCAAAACTGTCGTATTTCAATGAAAAAAAAGCTGGTTTTGACACAATAGGTTCAAAACTGTCGTATTTCAATGAGAAAACGCTGGTTTTGATACAATAGGTTCAAAACTATGATACTGTGTCAAAACTGTCGTATTTAAATGAGAAAACGCTGGTTTTGACACAGTAAGTTCAGAACTGACGTATTTCAATGAGAAAACGCTGGTTTTGACATATTAAGTTCAAAACTATGATACTGTGTCAAAACTGTTGTATTTCAATGAGAAAACGCTGGTTTTGACACAGTAAGTTCAAAACTGAGGTATTTCAATGAGAAAACGTTGGTTTTTACACAATAGGTTCAAAACTATGATACTGTGTCAAAACTGACGTATTTCAATGAGAAAACGCTGGTTTTGACATGAGTTCAAAACTATGATACTGTGTCAAAACTGACGTATTTCAATGAGAAAACGCTGGTTTTGATCCAATAGGTTAAAAACCATGATACTGTGTCAAAACTGTCGTATTTCAATGAAAAAAAAGCTGGTTTTGACACAATAAGTTCAAAACTGTCGTATTTCATTGAGAGAACTCTGGTTTTGACATATTAAGTTCAAAACTATGATACTGTGTCAAAACTGACGTATTTCAATGAGAAAACGCTGGTTTTGACACAATAGGGTCAAAACTATGACACTGTGTCAAAACTGTCGTATTTCAATGAGAAAACGCTGGTTTTGATACAATAGGTTCAAAACTATGATACTGTGTCAAAACTGAAGTAACAAAATGACAAAACGCTGGTTTTGACATGAGTTCAAAACTATGATACTGTGTCGAATCTGACATATTTCAATGAGAAAACGCTGGTTTTGATACAATAGGTTCAAAACTATGATACTGTGTCAAAACTGTCGTATTTCAATGAAAAAAAAGCTGGTTTTGACACAATAAGTTCAAAACTGTCGTATTTCATTGAGAGAACTCTGGTTTTGACATATTAAGTTCAAAACTATGATACTGTGTCAAAACTGACGTATTTCAATGAGAAAACGCTGGTTTTGATACAATACGTTCAACATTATGATACTGTGTCAAAACTGTCGTATTTCAATGAGAAAAAATGCTGGTTTTGACACAGTAAGTTCAGAACTGACGTATTTCAATGAAAAAACGCTGGTTTTGACACAATAGGGTCAAAACTATGACACTGTGTCAAAACTGTCGTATTTCAATGAGAAAACGCTGGTTTTGATACAATAGGTTCAAAACTATGATACTGTGTCAAAACTGAAGTAACAAAATGACAAAACGCTGGTTTTGACATGAGTTCAAAACTATGATACTGTGTCGAATCTGACATATTTCAATGAGAAAATGCTGGTTTTGACACAGTAAGTTCAGAACTGACGTATTTCAATGAAAAAACGCTGATTTTTACACTATAGGCTCAAAACTATGATACTATGTCAAAATTGTCATATTTCAATGAGGAAACGCTGGTTTTGACATATTAAGTTCAAAACTATGATACTGTGTCAAAACTGACGTATTTCAATGAGAAAACGCTGGTTTTGACATGAGTTCAAAACTATGACACTGTTTCAAAACTGACGTATTTCAATGAAAAAAAAGCTGGTTTTGACACAATGGGTTCAAAACTGTCGTATTTCATTGAGGGAACTCTGGTTTTGTCACAATAGGCTCAAAAGTACGATACTGTCACAACTGTCGTATTTCAATGAGAAAACGCTGGTTTTGACACATAGGTTCAAAACTATGATACTGTGTCAAAACTGACGTATTTCAATGAGAAAACGCTGGTTTTGATACAATAGGTTCAAAACTGTCGTATTTCATTGAGAGAACTCTGGTTTTGACATATTAAGTTCAAAACTATGATACTGTGTCAAAACTGTCGTATTTCAATGAGAAAACGCTGGTTTTTACACAGTAAGTTCAGAACTGACGTATTTCAATGAGAAAACGCTGGTTTTGACACAATACGTTCAACATTATGATACTGTGTCAAAACTGTCGTATTTCAATGAAAAAAAAGCTGGTTTTGACACAATAGGTTCAAAACTATGATACTGTGTCAAAACTGTCGTATTTCAATGAGAAAACGCTGGTTTTGACGAAATAGGTTCAAAACTATGATAATGTGTCACAACTGTCGTATTTCAATGAGAAAACGCTGGTTTTGACACAGTAAGTTCAGAACTGACGTATTTCAATGAGAAAACGCTGGTTTTGACACAATACGTTCAACATTATGACACTGTGTCAAAACTGTCGTATTTCAATGAATAAAAAGCTGGTTTTGACACAATAGGTTCAAAACTGTCGTATTTCATTGAGAAAACTCTGGTTTTGACATATTAAGTTCAAAACTATGATACTGTGTCAAAACTGTCGTATTTCAATGAGAAAACGCTGGTTTTGATACAATAGGTTCAAAATTATGATACTGTGTCAAAACTGTCGTATTTAAATGAGAAAACGCTGGTTTTTACACAGTAAGTTCAGAACTGACGTATTTCAATGAGAAAACGCTGGTTTTGACACAATACGTTCAACATCATGATACTGTGTCAAAACTGTCGTATTTCAATGAAAAAAAAGCTGGTTTTGACACAGTAAGTTCAGAACTGACGTATTTCAATGAAAAAACGCTGGTTTTGACTCAATAGGTTCAAAACTATGACACTGTGTAAAAACTGTCGTATTTCAATGAGAAAATGCTGGTTTTGACACAATAGGTTCAAAACTATGATACTGTGTCAAAACTGAAGTAACAAAATGACAAAACGCTGGTTTTGACATAAGTTCAAAACTATGTTACTTTGTCGAAACTGACGTATTTCAATGAGAAAACGCTGGTTTTGATACAATAGGTTCAAAACTATGATACTGTGTCAAAACTGTCGTATTTCAATGAGAAAACGCTGGTTTTGATAAAATAGGTTCAAAACTATGATAATGTGTCAAAACTGTCGTATTTCAATGAGAAAACGCTGGTTTTGACACAGTAAGTTCAGAACTGAAGTATTTCAATGAGAAAACGCTGGTTTTGATACAATAGGTTCAAAACTATGACACTGTGTCAAAACTGTCATATTTCTATGAGGAAACGCTGGTTTTGACACAGTAAGTTCAGAACTGACGTATTTCAATGAAAAAACGCTGGTTTTGACACTATAGGCTCAAAACTATGATACTATGTCAAAATTGTCATATTTCAATGAGGAAATGCTGGTTTTGACATATTAAGTTCAAAACTATGATACTGTGTCAATACTGACATATTTCAATGACAAAACGCTGGTTTTGACATGAGTTCAAAACTATGATACTGTTTCACAACTGTCGTATTTCAATGAGAAAACGCTGGTTTTGACACATAGGTTCAAAACTGTCGTATTTCAATGAGAAAACGCTGGTCTCACACAATAGGTTCAAAACTATGATACTGTGTCAAAACTGACGTATTTCAATGAGAAAACGCTGGTTTTGATAAAATAGGTTCAAAACTATGATACTGTGTCCAAATAGTCGTATTTCAATGAGAAAACGCTGGTTTTTACACAATAAGTTCAGAACTGATGTATTTCAATGAGAAAACGCTGGTTTTGGCACAATACGTTCAACTTTATGATACTGTGTGAAAACTGTCGTATTTCAATAAAAAAAAGCTGGTTTTGACACAATAGGTTCAAAACTGTCGTATTTCATTGAGAGAACTCTGGTTTTGACATATTAAGTTCAAAACTATGATACTGTGTCAAAACTGTCGTATTTCAATGAGAAAACGCTGGTTTTTACACAGTAAGTTCAGAACTGACGTATTTCAATGAGAAAACGCTGGTTTTGACACAATACGTTCAACATTATGATACTGTGTCAAAACTGTCGTATTTCAATGAAAAAAAAGCTGGTTTTGACACAATAGGTTCAAAACTGTCGTATTTCATTGAGAGAACTCTGTTTTTGACATATTAAGTTCAAAACTATGATACTGTGTCAAAACTGTCGTATTTCAATGACAAAACGCTGGTTTTTACACAGTAAGTTCAGAACTGACGTATTTCAATGAGAAAACGCTGGTTTTGACACAATACGTTCAACATTATGATACTGTGTCAAAACTGTCGTATTTCAATGAAAAAAAAGCTGGTTTTGACACAATAGGTTCAAAACTGTCGTATTTCATTGAGAGAACTCTGGTTTTGACATATTAAGTTCAAAACTATGATACTGTGTCAAAACTGTCGTATTTCAATGAGAAAATGCTGGTTTTGACACATAGGTTCAAAACTGTCGTATTTCAATGAGAAAACGCTGGTTTTGACACAATACGTTCAACATTATGATACTGTGTCAAAACTGTCGTACTTCAATGAAAAAACGCTGGTTTTGACACAATAGGTTCAAAACTGTCGTATTTCATTGAGAGAACTCTGGTTTTGACATATTAAGTTCAAAACTATGATACTGTGTCAAAACTGTCGTATTTCAATGACAAAACGCTGGTTTTTACACAGTAAGTTCAGAACTGACGTATTTCAATGAGAAAACGCTGGTTTTGACACAATACGTTCAACATTATGATACTGTGTCAAAACTGTCGTATTTTAATGAAAAAAAAGCTGGTTTTGACACAATAGGTTCAAAACTATGATACTGTGTCAAAACTGTCGTATTTTAATGAGAAAACGCTGGTTTTGATGAAATAGGTTCAAAACTATGATAATGTGTCACAACTGTCGTATTTCAATGAGAAAAACGCTGGTTTTGACACATAGGTTCAAAACTGTCGTATTTCAATGAGAAAACGCTGGTTTTGACACAATACGTTCAACATTATGATACTGTGTCAAAACTGTCGTACTTCAATGAAAAAACGCTGGTTTTGACACAATAGGTTCAAAACTGTCGTATTTCATTGAGAGAACTCTGGTTTTGACATATTAAGTTCAAAACTATGATACTGTGTCAAAACTGTCGTATTTCAATGACAAAACGCTGGTTTTTACACAGTAAGTTCAGAACTGACGTATTTCAATGAGAAAACGCTGGTTTTGACACAATACGTTCAACATTATGATACTGTGTCAAAACTGTCGTATTTCAATGAAAAAAAAGCTGGTTTTGACACAATAGGTTCAAAACTATGATACTGTGTCAAAACTGTCGTATTTCAATGAGAAAACGCTGGTTTTGATGAAATAGGTTCAAAACTATGATAATGTGTCACAACTGTCGTATTTCAATGAGAAAAACGCTGGTTTTGACACAGTAAGTTCAGAACTGACGTATTTCAATGAGAAAAACGCTGGTTTTGACACAGTAAGTTCAGAACTGACGTATTTCAATGAGAAAACGCTGGTTTTGACACAATACGTTCAACATTATGATACTGTGTCAAAACTGTCGTATTTCAATGAAAAAAAAGCTGGTTTTGACACAAAAGGTTCAAAACTGTCGTATTTCATTGAGAAAACTCTGGTTTTGACATATTAAGTTCAAAACTATGATACTGTGTCAAAACTGTCGTATTTCAATGAGAAAACGCTGGTTTTGATACAATAGGTTCAAAATTATGATACTGTGTCAAAACTGTCGTATTTAAATGAGAAAACGCTGGTTTTTACACAGTAAGTTCAGAACTGACGTATTTCAATGAGAAAACGCTGGTTTTGACACAATACGTTCAACATCATGATACTGTGTCAAAACTGTCGTATTTCAATGAAAAAAAAGCTGGTTTTGACACAATAGGTTCAAAACTATGATACTGTGTCAAAACTGTCGTATTTCAATGAGAAAACGCTGGTTTTGATGAAATAGGTTCAAAACTATGATAATGTGTCAAAACTGTCGTATTTAAATGAGAAAACGCTGGTTTTGACACAGTAAGTTCAGAACTGACGTATTTCAATGAAAAAAAGCTGGTTTTGACACAGTAAGTTCAGAACTGAGGTATTTCAATGAGAAAACGCTGGTTTTTACCCAATAGGTTCAAAACTATGATACTGTGTCAAAACTGAAGTAACAAAATGACAAAACGCTGGTTTTGACATAAGTTCAAAACTATGATACTGTGTCGAAACTGACGTATTTCAATGAGAAAACGCTGGTTTTGATACCATAGGTTCAAAACTATGATACTGTGTCAAAACTGTCGTATTTCAATGAGAAAACGCTGGTTTTGATAAAATAGGTTCAAAACTATGATAATGTGTCAAAACTGTCGTATTTCAATGAGAAAACGCTGGTTTTGACACAGTAAGTTCAGAACTGACGTATTTCAATGAAAAAACGCTGGTTTTGACTCAATAGGTTCAAAACTATGACACTGTGTCAAAACTGTCGTATTTCAATGAGAAAACGCTGGTTTTTACACAATAGGTTCAAAACTATGATACTGTGTCAAAACTGAAGTAACAAAATGACAAAACGCTGGTTTTGATACAATAGGTTCAAAACTATGACACTGTGTCAAAACTGTCATATTTCAATGAGGAAACGCTGGTTTTGACACAGTAAGTTCAGAACTGACGTATTTCAATGAAAAAACGCTGGTTTTGACACTAACGGCTCAGAACTATGATACTATGTCAAAATTGTCATATTTCAATGAGGAAACGCTGGTTTTGACATATTAAGTTCAAAACTATGATACTGTGTCGAAACTGACGTATTTCAATGAGAAAACGCTGGTTTTGATACAATAGGTTCAAAACTATGATACTGTGTCAAAACTGAAGTAACAAAATGACAAAACGCTGGTTTTGACATGAGTTCAAAACTATGATACTGTTTCACAACTGTCGTATTTCAATGAGAAAACGCTGGTTTTGACACATAGGTTCAAAACTGTCGTATTTCAATGAGAAAACGCTGGTCTCACACAATAGGTTCAAAACTATGATACTGTGTCAAAACTGACGTATTTCAATGAGAAAACGCTGGTTTTGGCACATAGGTTCAAAACTGTCGTATTTCAATGAGAAAACGCTGGTCTCACACAATAGGTTCAAAACTATGATACTGTGTCAAAACTGACGTATTTCAATGAGAAAACGCTGGTTTTGATAAAATAGGTTCAAAACTATGATACTGTGTCCAAATAGTCGTATTTCAATGAGAAAACGCTGGTTTTGACACAATACGTTCAACATTATGATACTGTGTCAAAACTGTCGTATTTCAATGAAAAAAAAGCTGGTTTTGACACATAGGTTCAAAACTGTCGTATTTCAATGAGAAAACGCTGGTCTCACACAATAGGTTCAAAACTATGATACTGTGTCAAAACTGACGTATTTCAATGAGAAAACGCTGGTTTTGACACATAGGTTCAAAACTGTCGTATTTCAATGAGAAAACGCTGGTCTCACACAATAGGTTCAAAACTATGATACTGTGTCAAAACTGACGTATTTCAATGAGAAAACGCTGGTTTTGATAAAATAGGTTCAAAACTATGATACTGTGTCCAAATAGTCGTATTTCAATGAGAAAACGCTGGTTTTGACACAATACGTTCAACATTATGATACTGTGTCAAAACTGTCGTATTTCAATGAAAAAAAAGCTGGTTTTGACACAATAGGTTCAAAACTATGATACTGTGTCAAAACTGTCGTATTTCAATGAGAAAACGCTGGTTTTGATGAAATAGGTTCAAAACTATGATAATGTGTCAAAACTGTCGTATTTCAATGAGAAAACGCTGGTTTTGATGAAATAGGTTCAAAACTATGATAATGTGTCACAACTGTCGTATTTCAATGAGAAAAACGCTGGTTTTGACACAGTAAGTTCAGAACTGACGTATTTCAATGAGAAAACGCTGGTTTTGACACAATACGTTCAACATTATGATACTGTGTCAAAACTGTCGTATTTCAATGAAAAAAAAGCTGGTTTTGACACAAAAGGTTCAAAACTGTCGTATTTCATTGAGAAAACTCTGGTTTTGACATATTAAGTTCAAAACTATGATACTGTGTCAAAACTGTCGTATTTCAATGAGAAAACGCTGGTTTTGATACAATACGTTCAACATCATGATACTGTGTCAAAACTGTCGTATTTCAATGAAAAAAAAGCTGGTTTTGACACAAAAGGTTCAAAACTGTCGTATTTCATTGAGAAAACTCTGGTTTTGACATATTAAGTTCAAAACTATGATACTGTGTCAAAACTGTCGTATTTCAATGAGAAAACGCTGGTTTTGATACAATAGGTTCAAAATTATGATACTGTGTCAAAACTGTCGTATTTAAATGAGAAAACGCTGGTTTTTACACAGTAAGTTCAGAACTGACGTATTTCAATGAGAAAACGCTGGTTTTGACACAATACGTTCAACATCATGATACTGTGTCAAAACTGTCGTATTTCAATGAAAAAAAAGCTGGTTTTGACACAAAAGGTTCAAAACTGTCGTATTTCATTGAGAAAACTCTGGTTTTGACATATTAAGTTCAAAACTATGATACTGTGTCAAAACTGTCGTATTTCAATGAGAAAACGCTGGTTTTGATACAATAGGTTCAAAATTATGATACTGTGTCAAAACTTTCGTATTTAAATGAGAAAACGCTGGTTTTTACACAGTAAGTTCAGAACTGACGTATTTCAATGAGAAAACGCTGGTTTTGACACAATACGTTCAACATCATGATACTGTGTCAAAACTGTCGTATTTCAATGAAAAAAAAGCTGGTTTTGACACAATAGGTTCAAAACTATGATACTGTGTCAAAACTGTCGTATTTCAATGAGAAAACGCTGGTTTTGATGAAATAGGTTCAAAACTATGATAATGTGTCAAAACTGTCGTATTTCAATGAGAAAACGCTGGTTTTGACACAGTAAGTTCAGAACTGACGTATTTCAATGAAAAAAAACTGGTTTTGACACAGTAAGTTCAGAACTGAGGTATTTCAATGAGAAAACGCTGGTTTTTACCCAATAGGTTCAAAACTATGATACTGTGTCAAAACTGAAGTAACAAAATGACAAAACGCTGGTTTTGACATAAGTTCAAAACTATGATACTGTGTCGAAACTGACGTATTTCAATGAGAAAACGCTGGTTTTGATACCATAGGTTCAAAACTATGATACTGTGTCAAAACTGTCGTATTTCAATGAGAAAACGCTGGTTTTGATAAAATAGGTTCAAAACTATGATAATGTGTCAAAACTGTCGTATTTCAATGAGAAAACGCTGGTTTTGACACAGTAAGTTCAGAACTGACGTATTTCAATGAAAAAACGCTGGTTTTGACTAAATAGGTTCAAAACTATGACACTGTGTCAAAACTGTCGTATTTCAATGAGAAAACGCTGGTTTTGACACAATAGGTTCAAAACTATGATACTGTGTCAAAACTGAAGTAACAAAATGACAAAACGCTGGTTTATATACAATAGGTTCAAAACTATGACACTGTGTCAAAACTGTCATATTTCAATGAGGAAACGCTGGTTTTGACACAGTAAGTTCAGAACTGACGTATTTCAATGAAAAAACGCTGGTTTTGACACTAACGGCTCAGAACTATGATACTATGTCAAAATTGTCATATTTCAATGAGGAAACGCTGGTTTTGACATATTAAGTTCAAAACTATGATACTGTGTCAAAACTGACGTATTTCAATGAGAAAACGCTGGTTTTGATACAATAGGTTCAAAACTATGATACTGTGTCAAAACTGAAGTAACAAAATGACAAAACGCTGGTTTTGACATGAGTTCAAAACTATGATACTGTTTCACAACTGTCGTATTTCAATGAGAAAACGCTGGTTTTGACACATAGGTTCAAAACTGTCGTATTTCAATGAGAAAACGCTGGTCTCACACAATAGGTTCAAAACTATGATACTGTGTCAAAACTGACGTATTTCAATGAGAAAACGCTGGTTTTGACACATAGGTTCAAAACTGTCGTATTTCAATGAGAAAACGCTGGTCTCACACAATAGGTTCAAAACTATGATACTGTGTCAAAACTGACATATTTCAATGAGAAAACGCTGGTTTTGATAAAATAGGTTCAAAACTATGATACTGTGTCCAAATAGTCGTATTTCAATGAGAAAACGCTGGTTTTTACACAGTAAGTTCAGAACTGACGTATTTCAATGAGAAAACGCTGGTCTTGACACAATACGTTCAAAATTATGATACTGTGTCAAAACTGTCGTATTTCAATTAAAAAAAGCTGGTTTTGACACAATAGGCTCAAAACTGTCGTATTTCATTGAGAGAACTCTGGTTTTGACATATTAAGTTCAAAATTATGATACTGTGTCAAAACTGACGTATTTCAATGAGAAAACGCTGGTTTTTACACTATAGGTTCAAAACTATGATACTATGTCAAAATTGTCATATTTCAATGAGGAAACGCTGGTTTTGACATATTAAGATCAAATCTATGATACTATGGCAAAATTGTCATATTTCAATGAGGAAACGCTGGTTTTGACATATTAAGTTCAAAACTATGATACTGTGTCAAAACTGACGTATTTCAATGAGAAAACGCTGGTTTTAATAGAATAGGTTCAAAACTATGATACTGTGTCAAAACTGAAGTAACAAAATGACAAAACGCTGGTTTTGACATCAGTTCAAAACTATGATACTTTGTCAAAACTGAAGTATTTCAATGAGAAAACGCTGGTTTTGATACAATAGGTTCAAAACTATGATACTGTGTCAAAACTGTCGTATTTCAATGAGAGAACGCTGGTTTTGATAAAATAGGTTCAAAACTATGATAATGTGTCAAAACTGTCGTATTTCAATGAGAGAACACTGGTTTTGGCACAGTAAGTTCAGAATTGACGTATTTCAATGAGAAAACGCTGGTTTTGACACAATAGGTTCAAAACTATGATACTTTGTCAAAACTGTCGTATTTAAATGAGAAAACGCTGGTTTTAACACAATACGTTCAACATTATGATACTGTGTCAAAACTGTCTTATTTCAATGAAAAAAAAGTTGGTTTTGACACAATAGGTTCAAAACTGTCATATTTCATTGAGAGAACTCTGGTTTTGACATATTAAGTTCAAAACTATGATACTGTGTCAAGACTGTCGTATTTCAATGAGAAAACGCTAGTTTTGACACATTAAGTTCAGAACTGAGGTATTTCAATGAGAAAACGCTGGTTTTTACACAATAGGTTCAAAACTATGATACTGTGTCAAAACTGAAGTAACAAAATGACAAAACGCTGGTTTTGATACAATAGGTTCAAAACTATGACACTGTGTCAAAACTGTCATATTTCAATGAGGAAACGCTGGTTTTGACACAGTAAGTTCAGAACTGACGTATTTCAATGAAAAAACGCTGGTTTTGACACTAACGGCTCAGAACTATGATACTATGTCAAAATTGTCATATTTCAATGAGGAAACGCTGGTTTTGACATATTAAGTTCAAAACTATGATACTGTGTCAAAACTGACGTATTTCAATGAGAAAACGCTGGTTTTGATACAATAGGTTCAAAACTATGATACTGTGTCAAAACTGAAGTAACAAAATGACAAAACGCTGGTTTTGACATGAGTTCAAAACTATGATACTGTTTCACAACTGTCGTATTTCAATGAGAAAACGCTGGTTTTGACACATAGGTTCAAAACTGTCGTATTTCAATGAGAAAACGCTGGTCTCACACAATAGGTTCAAAACTATGATACTGTGTCAAAACTGACGTATTTCAATGAGAAAACGCTGGTTTTGACACATAGGTTCAAAACTGTCGTATTTCAATGAGAAAACGCTGGTCTCACACAATAGGTTCAAAACTATGATACTGTGTCAAAACTGACGTATTTCAATGAGAAAACGCTGGTTTTGATAAAATAGGTTCAAAACTATGATACTGTGTCCAAATAGTCGTATTTCAATGAGAAAACGCTGGTTTTTACACAGTAAGTTCAGAACTGACGTATTTCAATGAGAAAACGCTGGTTTTGACACAATACGTTCAAAATTATGATACTGTGTCAAAACTGTCGTATTTCAATAAAAAAAAGCTGGTTTTGACACAATAGGCTCAAAACTGTCGTATTTCATTGAGAGAACTCTGGTTTTGACATATTAAGTTCAAAATTATGATACTGTGTCAAAACTGACGTATTTCAATGAGAAAACGCTGGTTTTGACACTATAGGTTCAAAACTATGATACTATGTCAAAATTGTCATATTTCAATGAGGAAACGCTGGTTTTGACATATTAAGATCAAATCTATGATACTATGGCAAAATTGTCATATTTCAATGAGGAAACGCTGGTTTTGACATATTAAGTTCAAAACTATGATACTGTGTCAAAACTGACGTATTTCAATGAGAAAACGCTGGTTTTAATAGAATAGGTTCAAAACTATGATACTGTGTCAAAACTGAAGTAACAAAATGACAAAACGCTGGTTTTGACATCAGTTCAAAACTATGATACTTTGTCAAAACTGAAGTATTTCAATGAGAAAACGCTGGTTTTGATACAATAGGTTCAAAACTATGATACTGTGTCAAAACTGTCGTATTTCAATGAGAAAACGCTGGTTTTGATAAAATAGGTTCAAAAATATGATAATGTGTCAAAACTGTCGTATTTAAATGAGAAAACGCTGGTTTTAACACAATACGTTCAACATTATGATACTGTGTCAAAACTGTCTTATTTCAATGAAAAAAAAGCTGGTTTTGACACAATAGGTTCAAAACTGTCATATTTCATTGAGAGAACTCTGGTTTTGACATATTAAGTTCAAAACTATGATACTGTGTCAAGACTGTCGTATTTCAATGAGAAAACGCTAGTTTTGACACATTAAGTTCAGAACTGAGGTATTTCAATGAGAAAACGCTGGTTTTTACACAATAGGTTCAAAACTATGATACTGTGTCAAAACTGAAGTAACAAAATGACAAAACGCTGGTTTTGACATCAGTTCAAAACTATGATACTGTGTCAAAACTGACGTATTTCAATGAGAAAACGCTGGTTTTGATACAATAGGTTCAAAATTATGATACTGTGTCAAAACTATCGTATTTAAATGAGAAAACGCTGGTTTTTACACAGTAAGTTCAGAACTGACGTATTTCAATGAGAAAACGCTGGTTTTGACACAATACGTTCAACATTATGATACTGTGTCAAAACTGTCGTATTTCAATGAAAAAAAAGATGGTTTTGACAGAATAGGTTCAAAACTGTCGTATTTCATTGAGAGAACTCTGGTTTTGACATATTAAGTTCAAAACTATGATACTGTGTCAAAACTGTCGTATTTCAATGAGAAAACGCTGGTTTTGACACATTAAGTTCAGAACTGAGGTATTCCAATGAGAAAACGATGGTTTTTACACAATAGGTTCAAAGCTATGATACTGTGTCAAAATTGACGTATTTCAATGAGAAAACGCTGGTTTTGATACAATAGTTTCAAAACTATGATACTGTGTCAAAACTGAAGTAACAAAATGACAAAACGCTGGTTTTGACATGAGTTCAAAACTATGATACTTTTTCAAAACTGACGTATTTCAGTGAAAAAAAAGCTGGTTTTGACACAATGGGTTCAAAACTGTCGTATTTCATTGAGGGAACTCTGGTTTTGTCACAATAGACTCAAAAGTACGATACTGTCACAACTGTCGTATTTCAATGAGAAAACGCTGGTTTTGACACATAGGTTCAAAACTCGTATTTCATTGAGAAAACGCTGGTCTCACACAATAGGTTCAAAACTATGATACTGTGTCAAAACTGACGTATTTCAATGAGAAAAAACGCTGGTTTTGATAAAATAGGTTCAAAATTATGATACTGTGTCAAAACTGTCATATTTAAATGAGAAAACGCTGGTTTTTACACAGTAAGTTCAGAACTGACGTATTTCAATGAGAAAACGCTGGTTTTGACACAATACGTTCAACATTATGATACTGTGTCAAAACTGTCGTATTTCAATGAAAAAAAAGCTGGTTTTGACACAATAGGTTCAAAACTGTCGTATTTCATTGAGAGAACTCTGGTTTTGACATATTAAGTTCAAAACTATGATACTGTGTCAAAACTGTCGTATTTCAATGAGAAAACGCTGGTTTTGACACAGTAAGTTAAAAACTGAGGTATTTCAATGAGAAAACACTAGTTTTCACACCATAGGTTAAAACCTGTGATACTGTGTCAAAACGAGCGTAACTCAATGAGAAAACGCTACTTTTGACACAATAGGTGAAACTTTGTCAAAACTGTCGTATTTCAATGAGAAAACGCTGGTTTTTACACAATAGGTTCAAAACTATGATACTGTCTCAAAACTAAAGTAACAAAATGATAAAACGCTGGTTTTGACATGAGTTAAAAACTATGATACTGTGTCAAAACTGACGTATTTCAATGAGAAAACGCTGGTTTTGATAAAATAGGTTCAAAACTATGATAATGTGTCAAAACTGTCGTATTTCAATGAGAGAACACTGTTTTTGACACAGTAAGTTCAGAACTGACGTATTTCAATGAGAAAACGCTGGTTTTGACACAATAGGTTCAAAACTATGATACTGTGTCAAAACTGTCGTATTTAAATGAGAAAACGCTGGTTTTAACACAATACGTTCAACATTATGATACTGTGTCAAAACTGTCTTATTTCAATGAAAAAAAAGCTGGTTTTGACACAATAGGTTCAAAACTGTCATATTTCATTGAGAGAACTCTGGTTTTGACATATTAAGTTCAAAACTATGATACTGTGTCAAGACTGTCGTATTTCAATGAGAAAACGCTGGTTTTGACACATTAAGTTCAGAACTGAGGTATTTCAATGAGAAAACGCTGGTTTTTACACAATAGGTTCAAAACTATGATACTGTGTCAAAACTGAAGTAACAAAATGACAAAACGCTGGTTTTGACATCAGTTCAAAACTATGATACTTTGTCAAAACTGAAGTATTTCAATGAGAAAACGCTGGTTTTGATACAATAGGTTCAAAACTATGATACTGTGTCAAAACTGTCGTATTTCAATGAGAAAACGCTGGTTTTGATAAAATAGGTTCAAAACTATGATAATGTGTCAAAACTGTCGTATTTCAATGAGAAAACACTGGTTTTGACACAGTAAGTTCAGAACTGACGTATTTCAATGAGAAAACGCTGGTTTTTACACAATAGGTTCAAAACTATGATACTGTGTCAAAACTGTCGTATTTAAATGAGAAAACGCTGGTTTTAACACAATACGTTCAACATTATTGATACTGTGTCAAAACTGATGTATCTCAATGAAAAAAAAGCTGGTTTTGACACAATAGGTTAAAAACTGTCGTATTTCAATGAGAAAATGCTGGTTTTTACACAATAGGTTCAAAACTATGATACTGTGTCAAAACTGAAGTAACAAAATGACAAAACGCTGGTGTTGACATAAGTTCAAAACTATGATACTGTGTCGAAACTGACGTATTTCAATGAGAAAACGCTGGTTTTGATACAATAGGTTGAAAACTATGATACTGTGTCAAAACTGTCGTATTTCAATGAGAAAACGCTGGTTTTGATCAAATAGGTTCAAAACTATGATAATGTGTCAAAACTGTCGTGTTTCAATGAGAAAACGCTGGTTTTGACACAGTAAGTTCAGAACTGACGTATTTCAATGAAAAAACGATGGTTTTTACACAATAGGTTCAAAACTATGATACTGTGTCAAAACTGTCGTATTTCAATGAGAAAACGCTGGTTTTGACACAATAGGTTCAATACTGTGATACTGTGTCAAAACTGACGTATTTCAATGAGAAAACGCTGGTTTTTACACAGTAAGTTCAGAACTGACGTATGTCAATGAGAAAACGCTGGTTTTGACACAATACGTTCAACACTATGATACTGTGTCAAAACTGTCGTATTTCAATAAAAAAAAAGCTGGTTTTGACACAATAGGTTCAAAACTGTTGTATTTCATTGAGAGAACTCTGGTTTTGACACAATGAGTTCACAACTATGATACTGTGTCAAAACTGTCGTATTTCATTGAGAAAAAGCTGGTTTTGTCACAGTAAGTTCAGAACGGAGGTATTTCAATGAGAAAACGCTGGTTTTTACACAATAGGTTAAAAACTATGACACTGTGTCAAAACTGAAGTAACAAAATGACAAAACGCTGGTTTTGACATCAGTTCAAAACTATGATACTGTGTCAAAACTGTCATATTTCATTGAGAAAACGCTGGTTTTGTCACAGTAAGTTCAGAACTGAGGTATTTCAATGAGAAAACGCTGGTTTTTACACAATAGGTTAAAAACTATGACACTGTGTCAAAACTGAAGTAACAAAATGACAAAACGCTGGTTTTGACATCAGTTCAAAAACTATGATACTGTGTCGAAACTGACGTATTTCAATGAGAAAACGCTGGTTTTGATAGAATAGGTTCAAAACTATGATAATGTGTCAAAACTGTCATATTTCAATGAGAAAACGCTGGTTTTGACACAGTAAGTTCAGAACTGACGTATTTCAATGAGAAAATGTTGGTTTTGATACAATAGGTTCAAAACTATGATACTGTGTCAAAACTGTCGTATTTCAATGAGAAAACGCTGGTTTTTACACAGTAAGTTCAGAAATGACGTATTTCAATGACAAAACGCTGGTTTTCACAAAATACGTTCAACATCATGATACTGTGTCAAAACTGTTGTATTTCAATGAAAAAAAAGCTGGTTTTGACACAATAGGTTAAAAACTGTCGTATTTCAATGAGAAAACGCTGGTCTCACACAATAGGTTCAAAACTATGATACTGTGTCAAAACTGACGTATTTCAATGAGAAAACGCTGGTTTTGATAAAATAGGTTCAAAACTATGATACTGTGTCCAAATAGTCGTATTTCAATGAGAAAACGCTGGTTTTGACACAATACGTTCAACATTATGATACTGTGTCAAAACTGTCGTATTTCAATGAAAAAAAAGCTGGTTTTGACACAATAGGTTCAAAACTATGATACTGTGTCAAAACTGTCGTATTTCAATGAGAAAACGCTGGTTTTGATGAAATAGGTTCAAAACTATGATAATGTGTCACAACTGTCGTATTTCAATGAGAAAAACGCTGGTTTTGACACAGTAAGTTCAGAACTGACGTATTTCAATGAGAAAACGCTGGTTTTGACACAATACGTTCAACATTATGATACTGTGTCAAAACTGTCGTATTTCAACGAAAAAAAAGCTGGTTTTGACACAAAAGGTTCAAAACTGTCGTATTTCATTGAGAAAACTCTGGTTTTGACATATTAAGTTCAAAACTATGATACTGTGTCAAAACTGTCGTATTTCAATGAGAAAACGCTGGTTTTGATATAATAGGTTCAAAATTATGATACTGTGTCAAAACTGTCGTATTTAAATGAGAAAACGCTGGTTTTTACACAGTAAGTTCAGAACTGACGTATTTCAATGAGAAAACGCTGGTTTTGACACAATACGTTCAACATCATGATACTGTGTCAAAACTGTCGTATTTCAATGAAAAAAAAGCTGGTTTTGACACAATAGGTTTAAAACTATGATACTGTGTCAAAACTGTCGTATTTCAATGAGAAAACGCTGGTTTTGATGAAATAGGTTCAAAACTATGATAATGTGTCAAAACTGTCGTATTTCAATGAGAAAACGCTGGTTTTGACACAGTAAGTTCAGAACTGACGTATTTCAATGAAAAAAAGCTGGTTTTGACACAGTAAGTTCAGAACTGAGGTATTTCAATGAGAAAACGCTGGTTTTTACCCAATAGGTTAAAAACTATGATACTGTGTCAAAACTGAAGTAACAAAATGACAAAACGCTGGTTTTGACATAAGTTCAAAACTATGATACTGTGTCGAAACTGACGTATTTCAATGAGAAAACGCTGGTTTTGATACCATAGGTTCAAAACTATGATACTGTGTCAAAACTGTCGTATTTCAATGAGAAAACGCTGGTTTTGATAAAATAGGTTCAAAACTATGATAATGTGTCAAAACTGTCGTATTTAAATGAGAAAACGCTGGTTTTTACACAGTAAGTTCAGAACTGACGTATTTCAATGAGAAAACGCTGGTTTTGACACAATACGTTCAACATCATGATACTGTGTCAAAACTGTCGTATTTCAATGAAAAAAAAGCTGGTTTTGACACAATAGGTTCAAAACTATGATACTGTGTCAAAACTGTCGTATTTCAATGAGAAAACGCTGGTTTTGATGAAATAGGTTCAAAACTATGATAATGTGTCAAAACTGTCGTATTTCAATGAGAAAACGCTGGTTTTGACACAGTAAGTTCAGAACTGACGTATTTCAATGAAAAAAAGCTGGTTTTGACACAGTAAGTTCAGAACTGAGGTATTTCAATGAGAAAACGCTGGTTTTTACCCAATAGGTTCAAAACTATGATACTGTGTCAAAACTGAAGTAACAAAATGACAAAACGCTGGTTTGACATAAGTTCAAAACTATGATACTGTGTCGAAACTGACGTATTTCAATGAGAAAACGCTGGTTTTGATACAATAGGTTCAAAACTATGATACTGTGTCAAAACTGTCGTATTTCAATGAGAAAACGCTGGTTTTGATAAAATAGGTTCAAAACTATGATAATGTGTCAAAACTGTCGTATTTCAATGAGAAAACGCTGGTTTTGACACAGTAAGTTCAGAACTGACGTATTTCAATGAAAAAACGCTGGTTTTGACTCAATAGGTTCAAAACTATGACACTGTGTCAAAACTGTCGTATTTCAATGAGAAAACGCTGGTTTTGACACAATAGGTTCAAAACTATGATACTGTGTCAAAACTGAAGTAACAAAATGACAAAACGCTGGTTTTGATACAATAGGTTCAAAACTATGACACTGTGTCAAAACTGTCATATTTCAATGAGGAAACGCTGGTTTTGACACAGTAAGTTCAGAACTGACGTATTTCAATGAAAAAACGCTGGTTTTGACACTAACGGCTCAGAACTATGATACTATGTCAAAATTGTCATATTTCAATGAGGAAACGCTGGTTTTGACATATTAAGTTCAAAACTATGATACTGTGTCAAAACTGACGTATTTCAATGAGAAAACGCTGGTTTTGATACAATAGGTTCAAAACTATGATACTGTGTCAAAACTGAAGTAACAAAATGACAAAACGCTGGTTTTGACATGAGTTCAAAACTATGATACCTGTTTCACAACTGTCGATTTCAATGAGAAAACGCTGGTTTTGACACATAGGTGCAAAACTGTCGTATTTCAATGGAGAAAACGCTGGTCTCACACATAGGTTCAAAACTATGATACTGTGTCAAAACTGACGTATTTCAATGAGAAAACGCTGGTTTTGATAAAATAGGTTCAAAACTATGATACTGTGTCCAAATAGTCGTATTTCAATGAGAAAACGCTGGTTTTTACACAGTAAGTTCAGAACTGACGTATTTCAATGAGAAAACGCTGGTTTTGACACAATACGTTCAAAATATGATACTGTGTCAAAACTGTCGTATTTCAATTAAAAAAAGCTGGTTTTGGACACAATAGGCGGTCAAAACTGTCGTATTCATTGAGAAAACGCTGGTTTTGACACAATAGGTTCAAAACTATGATACTGTGTCAAAACTGTCGTATTTCAATGAGAAAACGCTGGTTTTGACATAGTTCAAACTATGATACTGTGTCAAAACTGTCGTATTTCAATGAGAAAACGCTGGTTTTGACAATAGTTCAAACTATGATACTGTGTCAAAACTGTCGTATTTCAATGAGAAAATGCTGGTTTTGACACAATAGGTTCAACCTATGATGCTGTGTCAAAACTGATGTATTTCAATGAAAAAACGCTGGTTTTGACACAATAGGTTCAAAACTATGATACTGTGTCAAAACTGACGTATTTCAATGAGAAAACGCTGGTTTTGACATAAGTTCAAAACTATGATACTGTGTCAAAACTGACGTATTTCAATGAGAAAACGCTGGTTTTGACACAATAGGTTCAAAACTATGATACTGTGTCAAAACTGTCGTATTTCAATGAGAAAACGCTGGTTTTGATAAAATAGGTTCAAAACTATGATAATGTGTCAAAACTGTCGTATTTCAATGAGAAAACACTGGTTTTGACACAGTAAGTTCAGAACTGACGTATTTCAATGAGAAAACGCTGGTTTTGACACAATAGGTTCAAAACTATGATACTGTGTCAAAACTGTCGTATTTAAATGAGAAAACGCTGGTTTTAACACAATACGTTCAACATTATGATACTGTGTCAAAACTGTCTTATTTCAATGAAAAAAAAGCTGGTTTTGACACAATAGGTTCAAAACTGTCATATTTCATTGAGAGAACTCTGGTTTTGACATATTAAGTTCAAAACTATGATACTGTGTCAAAACTGTCGTATTTCAATGAGAAAACGCTGGTTTTGACACATTAAGTTCAGAACTGACGTATTTCAATGAGAAAACGCTGGTTTTTACACAATAGGTTCAAAACTATGATACTGTGTCAAAACTGAAGTAACAAAATGACAAAACGCTGGTTTTGACATCAGTTCAAAACTATGATACTGTGTCAAAACTGACGTATTTCAATGAGAAAACGCTGGTTTTGATACAATAGGTTCAAAATTATGATACTGTGTCAAAACTGTCGTATTTAAATGAGAAAACGCTGGTTTTTACACAGTAAGTTCAGAACTGACGTATTTCAATGAGAAAACGCTGGTTTTGACACAATACGTTCAACATTATGATACTGTGTCAAAACTGTCGTATTTCAATGAAAAAAAAGCTGGTTTTGACACAATAGGTTCAAAACTGTCGTATTTCATTGAGAGAACTCTGGTTTTGACATATAAGTTCAAAACTATGATACTGTGTCAAAACTGTCGTATTTCAATGAGAAAACGCTGGTTTTGACACATTAAGTTCAGAACTGAGGTATTCCAATGAGAAAACGATGGTTTTACACAATAGGTATCAAAGCTATGATACTGTGTCAAAACTGACGTATTCAATGAGAAAACGCTGGTTTTGATACAATAGTTTCAAAACTATGATACTGTGTCAAAACTGACGTATCAATGAGAAAACGCTGGTTTTGACACATAGTTCAAAACTATGATACTGTGTCAAAACTGTCGTATTTCAATGAGAAAACGCTGGTTTTGACACAATAGGTTCAAAACTGTCGTATTTCATTGAGAGAACTCTGGTTTTGACACAATAGTCAAAACTATGATACTGTGTCAAAACTGTCGTATTTCAATGAGAAAACGCTGGTTTTGACACAGTAAGTTCAAAACTGACGTATTTCAATGAGAAAACGCTGGTTTTGACACAATAGGTTCAAAACTATGATACTGTGTCAAAACTGACGTATTTCAATGAGAAAACGCTGGTTTTGATACAATAGGTTCAAAACTATGATACTGTGTCAAAACTGTCGTATTTCAATGAGAAAACGCTGGTTTTGACACAGTAAGTTCAGAACTGACGTATTTCAATGAGAAAACGCTGGTTTTGACACAATAGGTTCAAAACTATGATACTGTGTCAAAACTGTCGTATTTCAATGAGAAAACGCTGGTTTTGACACAATAGGTTCAAAACTGTCGTATTTCAATGAGAAAACGCTGGTTTTGACACAATAGGTTCAAAACTATGATACTGTGTCAAAACTGTCGTATTTCAATGAGAAAACGCTGGTTTTGACACAGTAAGTTCAGAACTGACGTATTTCAATGAGAAAACGCTGGTTTTGACACAATAGGTTCAAAACTATGATACTGTGTCAAAACTGACGTAACTCAATGAGAAAACGCTGGTTTTGACACAATAGTGATACTGTGTCAAAACTGTCGTATTTCAATGAGAAAACGCTGGTTTTGACACAATAGGTTCAAAACTATGATACTGTGTCAAAACTGAAGTAACAAAATGACAAAACGCTGGTTTTGACATAAGTTCAAAACTATGATACTGTGTCAAAACTGACGTATTTCAATGAGAAAACGCTGGTTTTGATAAAATAGGTTCAAAACTATGATAATGTGTCAAAACTGTTATTTCAATGAGAGAACACTGTTTTGAACACAGTAAGTTCAGAACTGACGTATTTCAATGAGAAACCTGGTTTTGACACATAGGTTCAAAACTATGATACTGTGTCAAAACTGTCGTATTTAAATGAGAAAACGCTGGTTTTAACACATACGTTCAACATTAGATACGGTGGTCAAAACTGTCTTATTTCAATGAAAAAATAGCTGGTGTTGACACAATAGGTTCAAAACTGTCATATTTCAGTTGAGAGAACTTCTGGTTTTGACATATTAAGTTCAAAACTATGATACTGTGGCGAAGACTGTCGTATTTCAAGGAGAAAACGCTGGTTTGACACACTAAGTTCAGAACTGAGGTATTTCAATGAGAAAACGCTGGTTTTTACACAATAGGTCAAAACTATGATACTGTGTCAAAACTTGAAGTAACAAAATGACCAAAACGCTGGGGTTTTGACATCAGTTCAAAACTATGATTCTTTGTCGAAAAGCTGAAGTATTTCAATGAGAAAAACGCTGGTTTTGATACAATAGGTTCAAAACTATGATACTGTGTCAAAACTGTCGTATTTCAATGAGAAAACGCTGGTTTTGATAAAATAGGTCAAAAACTATGATAATGTGTCAAAACTGTCGTATTTCAATGAGAAAACACTGGTTTTGACACAGTAAGTTCAGAACTGACGTATTTCAATGAGAAAACGCTGGTTTTTACACAATAGGTTCAAAACTATGATACTGTGTCAAAACTGAAGTAACAAAATGACAAAACGCTGGTTTGACATAAGTTCAAAACTATGATACTGTTGTCGAAACTGACGTATTTCAATGAGAAAAACGCTGGTTTTGATACCATAGGTTCAAAACTATGATAATGTGTCAAAACTGTCGTATTTCAATGAGAAAACGCTGGTTTTGACACAGTAAGTTCAGAACTGACGTATTTCAATGAAAAACGCTGGTTTTGACTCAATACGGTTCAAAACTATGACACTGTGTCAAAACTGTCGTAATTCAATGAGAAAACGCTGGTTTTGACACAATAGGTTCAAAACTATGATACTGTGTCAAAACTGAAGTAACAAAATGACAAAACGCTGGTTTTGATACAATAGGTTCAAAACTATGACACTGTGTCAAAACTGTCATATTTCAATGAGGAAACGCTGGTTTTGACACAGTAAGTTCAGAACTGACGTATTTCAATGAAAAAACGCTGGTTTTGACACTATCGGCTCAGAACTATGATACTATGTCAAAATTGTCATATTTCAATGAGGAAACCTGGTTTTGACATATTAAGTTCAAAACTATGATACTGGTGTCAAAACTGACGTATTTCCATGAGAAAACGCTGGTTTTGATACAATAGGTTCAAAAGCTATGATACTGTGTCAAAACTGAAGTAACAAAATGACAAAACGCTGGTTTGACATGAGTTCAAAACTATGATACTGTTTCACAACTGTCGTTTTCAATGAGAAAACGCTGGTTTTGACACATAGGTTCAAAACTGACGTATTTCAATGAGAAAACGCTGGTTTTGACACAATAGGTTCAAAACTATGATACTGTGTCAAAACTGTCGTATTTCAATGAGAAAACGCTGGTTTTGACACAATAGGTTCAAAACTGTATTTCAATGAGAAAACGCTGGTTTTGACACAATAGTTCAAAACTATGATACTGTGTCAAAACTGACGTATTTCAATGAGAAAACGCTGGTTTTGATACAATAGGTTCAAAACTATGATACTGTTCCAAATAGTCGTATTTCAATGAGAAAACGCTGGTTTTAGCACAGTAAGTTCAGAACTGACGTATTTCGAATGAGAAAACGCTGGTTTTGACACAATACGTTCAAAATTATGATACTGTGTCAAAACTGTCGTATTTCAATTAAAAAAAAGCTGGTTTTGACACAATAGGCCTCAAAACTGGTCGTATTTCATTGAGAGAACTCTGGTTTTGACATATTAAGTTCAAAATTTATGATACTGTGTCAAAACTGACGTATTTCAATGAGAAAACGCTGTTTTGACACTATAGGTTCAAAACTATGATACTATGTCAAAATTGTCATATTTCTATGAGAAACGCTGGTTTTGACATATTAAGATCAAATCTATGATACTATGGCAAAATTGTCATATTTCAATGAGGAAACGCTGGTTTTTGACATTAAAGTTCAAAACTATGATACTGTGTCAAAACTGACGTATTTCAATGAGAAAACGCTGGTTTTAATAGAATAGGTTCAAAACTATGATACTGTGTCAAAACTGAAGTAACAAAATGACAAAACGCTGGTTTTGACATCAGTTCAAAACTATGATACTTTGTCAAAACTGAAGTATTTCAATGAGAAAACGCTGGTTTTGATACAATAGGTTCAAAACTATGATACTGTGTCAAAACTGTCGTATTTCAATGAGAGAACACTGGTTTTGGCACAGTAAGTTCAGAATTGACGTATTTCAATGAGAAAACGCTGGTTTTGACACAATAGGTTCAAAACTATGATACTTTGTCAAAACTGTCGTATTTAAATGAGAAAACGCTGGTTTTAACACAATACGTTCAACATTATGATACTGTGTCAAAACTGTCTTATTTCAATGAAAAAAAAGCTGGTTTTGACACAATAGGTTCAAAACTGTCATATTTCATTGAGAGAACTCTGGTTTTGACATATTAAGTTCAAAACTATGATACTGTGTCAAGACTGTCGTATTTCAATGAGAAAACGCTAGTTTTGACACATTAAGTTCAGAACTGAGGTATTTCAATGAGAAAACGCTGGTTTTTACACAATAGGTTCAAAACTATGATACTGTGTCAAAACTGAAGTAACAAAATGACAAAACGCTGGTTTTGACATCAGTTCAAAACTATGATACTGTGTCAAAACTGACGTATTTCAATGAGAAAACGCTGGTTTTGATACAATAGGTTCAAAACTATGATACTGTGTCAAAACTGTCGTATTTCAATGAGAAAACGCTGGTTTTGACACAGTAAGTTCAGAACTGACGTATTTCAATGAGAAAACGCTGGTTTTGACACAATAGGTTCAAAACTATGATACTGTGTCAAAACTGTCGTATTTCAATGAAAAAACGCTGGTTTTGACACAATAGGTTCAAAACTGACGTATTTCAATGAGAAAACTGCTGGTTTTGACACAATAGGTTCAAAACTATGATACTGTGTCAAAACTGTCGTATTTCAATGAGAAAACGCTGGTTTTGACACATGTAAGTTCAGAAACTGACGTATTTCAATGAGAAAACGCTGGTTTTGACACAATAGGTTCAAACTATGATACTGTGTCAAAACTGTCGTATTTCAATGAGAAAACGCTGGTTTTGACACAATAGGTTCAAAACTGTGATACTGTGTCAAAACTGACGTATTTCAATGAGAAAACGCTGGTTTTGACACAATAGGTTCAAAACTATGATACTGTGTCAAAACTGACGTATTTCAATGAGAAAACGCTGGTTTTGACACAATAGGTTCAAAACTGTCGTATTTCAATGAGAAAACGCTGGTTTTGACTAGTCAAAGTACGTGTCAAACTGACGTATTTCAATGAGAAAACGCTGGTTTTGACACATAGGTTCAAAACTGTCGTATTTCAATGAGAAAACGCTGGTTTTGACACAATAGGTTCAAAACTATGATACTGTGTCAAAACTGTCGTATTTCAATGAGAAAACGCTGGTTTTGATACAATAGGTTCAAAACTATGATACTGTGTCAAAACTGTCGTATTTCAATGAGAAAACGCTGGTTTTGACACAGTAAGTTCAGAACTGACGTATTTCAATGAGAAAACGCTGGTTTTGACACAATAGGTTCAAAACTATGATACTGTGTCAAAACTGTCGTATTTCAATGAGAAAACGCTGGTTTTGACACAATAGGTTCAAGAACTGTATCGTATTTCAATGAGAAAACGCTGGTTTTGATACAATAGGTTCAAAACTATGATACTGTGTCAAAACTGTCGTATTTCAATGAGAAAACGCTGGTTTTGACACAGTAAGTTCAGAACTGACGTATTTCAATGAGAAAACGCTGGTTTTGACACAATAGGTTCAAACTATGATACTGTGTCAAAACTGTCGTATTTCAATGAGAAAACGCTGGTTTTGACACAATAGGTTCAAAACTGTCGTATTTCAATGAGAAAACCTGTTTTACACATAGGTTCAACTTGAACTGTTCAAAACGTAACAATGAAAAACGCTGGTTTTGACATAGTTCAAAACTATGATACTGTGTCAAAACTGACGTATTTCAATGAGAAAACGCTGGTTTTGATAAAATAGGTTCAAAACTATGATAATGTGTCAAAACTGTCGTATTTCAATGAGAAAACACTGGTTTTGACACAGTAAGTTCAGAACTGACGTATTTCAATGAGAAAACGCTGGTTTTGACACAATAGGTTCAAAACTATGATACTGTGTCAAAACTGTCGTATTTAAATGAGAAAACGCTGGTTTTAACACAATACGTTCAACATTATGATACTGTGTCAAAACTGTCTTATTTCAATGAAAAAAAGCTGGTTTTGACACAATAGGTTCAAAACTGTCATATTTCATTGAGAGAACTCTGGTTTTGACATATTAAGTTCAAAACTATGATACTGTGTCAAAACTGTCGTATTTCAATGAGAAAACGCTGGTTTTGACACATTAAGTTCAGAACTGAGGTATTTCAATGAGAAAACGCTGGTTTTTACACAATAGGTTCAAAACTATGATACTGTGTCAAAACTGAAGTAACAAAATGACAAAACGCTGGTTTTGACATCAGTTCAAAACTATGATACTGTGTCAAAACTGACGTATTTCAATGAGAAAACGCTGGTTTTGATACAATAGGTTCAAAACTATGATACTGTGTCAAAACTGTCGTATTTCAATGAGAAAACGCTGGTTTTGATAAAATAGGTTCAAAACTATGATAATGTGTCAAAACTGTCGTATTTCAATGAGAAAACGCTGGTTTTGACACAGTAAGTTCAGAACTGACGTATTTCAATGAGAAAACGCTGGTTTTGACACAATAGGTTCAAAACTATGATACTGTGTCAAAACTGTCGTATTTCAATGAGAAAACGCTGGTTTTGACACAATAGGTTCAACACTATGATACTGTGTCAAAACTGTCGTATTTCAATGAAAAAACGCTGGTTTTGACACAATAGGTTAGTTCAAAACTGTCGTATTTCAATGAGAAAATGCTGGTTTTTACACAATAGGTTCAAAACTATGATACTGTGTCAAAACTGAAGTAACAAAATGACAAAACGCTGGTGTTGACATAAGTTCAAAACTATGATACTGTGTCGAAACTGACGTATTTCAATGAGAAAACGCTGGTTTTGATACAATAGGTTCAAAACTATGATACTGTGTCAAAACTGTCGTATTTCAATGAGAAAACGCTGGTTTTGATAAAATAGGTTCAAAACTATGATAATGTGTCAAAACTGTCGTGTTTCAATGAGAAAACGCTGGTTTTGACACAGTAAGTTCAGAACTGACGTATTTCAATGAAAAAACGATGGTTTTTACACAATAGGTTCAAAACTATGATACTGTGTCAAAACTGTCGTATTTCAATGAGAAAACGCTGGTTTTGACACAATAGGTTCAATACTGTGATACTGTGTCAAAACTGACGTATTTCAATGAGAAAACGCTGGTTTTGACACAATAGGTTCAAGAACTGTCACGTATTTCAATGAGAAAACGCTGGTTTTGACACAATAGGTTCAAAACTATGATACTGTGTCAAAACTGTCGTATTTCAATGAGAAAACGCTGGTTTTGACACAATAGGTTCAAAACTGTGGAGCAGTTCTTAACGTGTGTGCCAATTTTCGTTTCCGTTTTCGCATATGGGAACAGGGTGCAAAATGAGCGACGCGTCTGAACAAGAATAATAATAATAATAATAATAATTAATCCTTACGAAAACAATAGGGCCTTGCACCTCGGTGCATGCGGCCCTGGTGCATGCAATGCCCCAGGTCCGCGCACCTCGGTGCTCGGGCCCTAATAATAATAATCCTTACGGAAACAATAGGGCCTTGCACCTCGGTGCATGCGGCCCTGGTGCATGCAATGCCCCAGGTCCGCGCACCTCGTGCTCGGGCCCTAATAATCCTTACGGAAACAATAGGGCCTTGCACCTCGGTGCATGCGGCCCTGGTGCATGCAATGCCCCAGGTCCGCGCACCTCGTGCTCGGGCCCTAATAATAATCCTTACGGAAACAATAGGGCCTTGCACCTCGGTGCATGCGGCCCTGGTGCATGCAATGCCCCAGGTCCGCGCACCTCGTGCTCGGGCCCTAATAATCCTTACGGAAACAATAGGGCCTTGCACCTCTGGTGCATGCGGCCCTGGTGCATGCAATGCCCCAGGTCCGCGCACCTCGGTGCTCGGGCCCTAATAAGAATAATAATAATAATCCTTACGGAAACAATAGGGCCTTGCACCTCGGTGCATGCGGCCCTGGTGCATGCAATGCCCCAGGTCCGCGCACCTCGTGCTCGGGCCCTAATAATAATAATAATAATCCTTACGGAAACAATAGGGCCTTGCACCTCGGTGCATGCGGCCCTGGTGCATGCAATGCCCCAGGTCCGCGCACCTCGTGCTCGGGCCCTAATAATCCTTACGGAAACAATAGGGCCTTGCACCTCTGGTGCATGCGGCCCTGGTGCATGCAATGCCCCAGGTCCGCGCACCTCGGTGCTCGGGCCCTAATGACGGATTTGGATCCTGCAGCTCTGGGGTCAGATCTACTAGGGGAGAGAGAAAACAGAGTTAGTGACATGTAATGTAGATACATGGGGGCAGAGAGAGAGAGAGAGATCGAAAAAAGTGGGAGAAGGAGAGACATATAAAGAGAGAGAGAGAGGGAGAAGGAGAGAACGGGAGAGGGAGAAAGATGCTCATGATATAAGTTCCCCAGCAGTCTAGGCCTATAACAGCATAATAAAGAAATGGTTTATGAAACACCTGAGCAGTTCTAACTATAAGCTTTATCAAAGAGGAAGGCTTTAAGTTTAACTTTAAATGTAGACAGGGTATCTGCCTCCCTGACACAAACTGGGAGCTGGTTCCAGAGGAGAGGAGCCTGGTGGCTGAAGGCTCTGCCTCCCATTCTACTTTTACAGACTCTGGGAACCACAAGTAGTCCTGCATTTACAGAGCGAAGTGATCTATTGGGATAATATGAAACTATGAGCTCTGTAAGATATGATGGAGCTTGATTATTAAGGGCTTTGTAGGTTAGGAGCAGTATTTTGAATTCTATTCTGAATGTACAGGAAGCCAATGCAGAAATTCTAACACTGGAGAAATATGATCTCTTTTTCTAGTTCCTGTCAGAACTCGTGCTGCGGCATTTTGGTTTAGCTGGAGGCTTTTCACAGACTTATTGGGGCATCCTTATAATATTGCCTAAAGGAAGCATATATAAAGTGAAAAGTATCGGTCCCAGTACAGAACCTTGTGGTACTCCATGTCTCACTTTTGTATGAATGGAAGATTTGTTATTAAGGTTAACAAACTGAAATCTATCAGATAAGTAGGACTTAAACCATTCTAGTGCTGTTCCTTTAATCCCAATGTGTTCTAGTCTCTGTAACAGAATTTGTGATCGATGGTATCAAATGCAGCACTAAGATCTAAAAGGACGAGAATAGAAACATATCCACTGTCTGAGGCCATGAGAAGGTCGTTGGTAACCTTCAGTAGTGCTGTTTCTGTACTATGATGTTTTCTAAAACCTGACTGAAAGTCTTCAAGCAGAGTATTCCTGTGTAAATAGTCACATAACTGGTTAGCAACAGTTTTTTCAAGGATTTTAGAGATAAAGGGGAGGTTTGATATGGGTCTATAGTTAGCTATCATATCTGGGTCCAGAGTCGGTTTTTTGAGCAGAGGTTTAACTACTGCCACCTTAAAGGCCTTTGGTACATAGCTTGTCAATATAGATAAATTGATCTGATCTTAACAATCTCTTCTATATTTGATTAACTGTAGAAATTCAGAATCTAATAGCTAATAGTACTGACAGTTATTTTTCCCCTCTCCAAGTCTTAGTCTTCTGTTTATTCTGTTTAATTCCATTGCATCATACTTTTAGATTCTATTTTATCATTTTTAAATCTCATGTGTTTTTGTATTGCCTTGTCCTGCTTTTATACCTTGCTCATTCTCTTCTTGTGTCCTATTTAAAGTGCTTAACAATCACGCTTGCTTACCTTCAGATGGAGGGGGAGTCTCAATTACTGTCGATGACACCGCCGACACCATTTCCGCAGCTGTGAATGTTGAGTCTGCATCATCCACAGGTTTGCTGGTTCCACACCCTGCTTCATCACTGTCAGGCTCACTCCCACTGTCCTTGGCCTCAGCATCACTTACCGCAATTTCTTCTGGTAAATTGATTAAAAAAAAACGTTTTTAACATTCTTTGCTTAATATATAATAGCAGGATTTCAGACCACGATTCTGTAAATTGGTTCACAGTGTAAACTGAAGAACCCTATTAGATGAGCTAAGAATCTAAAGCGGGGTTCACCAACCTGACAATCATGATTGACCGGTCAGTCTTCGTGAGGATCAAAATGCATTTCACTTGAATTATTATCATCATTTTCACCTATCCCAATTTCCTATTGCCTATTGGGGCTGGATTTGACAGTACTGAATTATTGCTAATTGAAATCAATCACTAAACTTTTCTGCTGCTCTCCGTTCATAATAAAAGCTTTCAATGACAAATTACATAAAGGCTTCTATTTTAAGCTGCTACAGTAAAATGCAGTCACTGAGGTTAGCACTGACTGCTATAGTTTGCTATAACTTGATCCACACAACCAGTTATGGACATATATTTTGTGCATTTACCCCTAGTGGCTCATTAACAACCACAGGGAGCACGCTGATAGGTGTTGAACTTTAAATATATATTAAAGATGTCTGTGACTGCCTCACCTCTCTGTGTCTTTTGTTTTGGTTCAGTCTAGTTTAGTCTCTCAATGTTGTGTGGTGTTTGTAATTTTGTAATTGTAATTTATCTTTGTAAGTCATTGTTTATTTGTTGGTGTGTGAAGCCCTTTGTATACTTTTTAAAAAGTGTTAATAAATAAAGCTTTACTTCCTTTCTAAATAGATTGGGAATTCAAAATTTCTATGATATTATTTGGTATTGGTAAGGGTAGAGAGCATTGTGTTACATGTTGGTCCAAAATCGTTTGATTGTTCAGCTAGGTTGAGATCTGGTGGCTGTAAAGGCTTCATCATTTTATTCACCTCAATTTAATATTCATCAACTCATCTGAATCTGGGTGACAAATTAGGGTAAAAACCTGAATAGATGACAAGTAAAACCATAACAAATGCAGTTGCTTCCACACAGGTGCTCTCTGACAACGCGACAACGCGTCGTGTGACGAGACTCTCAGGCCAATCAGCGGTCGGCAGTGTTTTCACGTCACATTTTAGTATCGGCTTAGCTCGATTGGAACCTGGCCAGATGTGGGACTAAAAAAGGACCAGGTACCATCAGGTACTATCCCTAGTGGAAAAAGCAAAAAAGAGCGAGCAGAGTCGTGCCGGTACTATGCAGTCGAAAAGCACCATTAGAGGAAGAATCACTGCAGATCAATACAAAGTAGTTCTTAGACATCACCCTTATCCTATGATGAAACATTTCTATCCTGATTGGAGTGCTCTCTTCAGATGGTTGGTTGGTTGGTTGGTTGGTTGGTTGTTTGATTGGATGGTTGCTTGGTTGGTTGGTTGGATGGTTGTTTGGTTGGTTGGTTGCTTGGTTGGTTGCCTGGTTGGTTGGTTGGTTGATTGGATGGTTGGTTGGTTGGTTGTTTGGTTGGTTGCTTGGTTGGTTGCCTGGTTGGTTGGTTGTTTGATTGGAAGGTTGGTTGATTGTTTACTTTTTTGGTTGGTTGTTTGGATGGTTGTTTGTTTGTGTTTTTTTGGCTGGTTGGTTTTTTGTTTGGTTGGTTGGCTTTTTTTTGTAACCATTTTTTTAACCCTGGAATTTTAGACTTTCATTTTGCCAAAGTAAATTATTATCTGCAAGGATATAGAGAACATTTTAAGGATATTGGAGTGATTTGGGATTCATTCTTTTTACACATACTTTAGTACAGTCAATAAAGTAAAATGTGATTTTATTATTGATTATTACCAATGTGAAAAATTATTAAAACGTCAAAGATAAAAAGTTCATTTATATGACGCTCCCTGTTGTTGTGTTTTTTTAAGTGAGAAGATTACGTTTCCACACCCGGCGGAAGTAAACACCGGAAGCGCTAGCAGCGTTAGCTCTGTGGGTGTGTGGAGTCAGAGAGACTGTAGAGAAAAGAGATCTCACTTTTAACAGGAAGACATTTCTAACAGAAGCGGACTTGTGGGAAGGAGAAAGATACATTATGGGAATTCCCCCAGCAGTCTAGGTATAAGCAGCAGAACTAAGAAATGGTTCAGTAAACACCTGAGCAGCTATAAGCTTTATCAAAGAGGAAGGTTATAAGTCTAACCTTAAATGTGGAGAGGGTGTCTGTAAAAGTTTACCATCACATTAGTGATGTATCTTTTGTCCCTTTGTTCCTCCAGAGCCCCCACAGCAACGTGTCTGTCAGTAGGAGGAGGTTCTCTCTGAGCAGCAGCTCTGTGACCAGGAGAGGAGCTCCAGTCTGGATCAACAGGAGCCAGAGCCTCCACAGATGAAAGAGGAGCAGGGGGAACCAGTCAGCAGTCAGGAGGGAGAGCAGCTTGTACTGAAGCATGAGACTGACACCTTCATGTTGACTCCTACTTATGAGGAAAGTGAGCACAGTGAACCAAAACCAAACAGTGACCAGCTGCTCCTCTCTCAGTACTCTCCTGTAGCTGAGAGCCACGATCGAGAGGAAGTGAGCATGTGGAGCTAGGACCAACTAGAAACAAACAGATAAAAACAAATAGAAAAGGGCGATATTACAACTTTATTTGCAACAACAGTGGGAAAAGATTCAATCAGAAAACACAATTGATTGAACATTTGAAAATCCACACAGGCGAAATCCCATTTTTATGTGAGAGTTGTGGAGAGTATTCAGACAAAGTGTTGACTTGAAAATCCACATGAGAACCCACTCGGGTGTGAAGCAGTACGCATGCAAAACCTGTAGGAAGAGATTTATTCAAAAGATCTCACTGAATAATCATGAAAGAACCTACACGGGTGAGAAACCATACCCCTTCAAAACCTGTGGGAAGAGATTTATTCAAAAGATCTGACAAAATAATCATGAAAGAACCTACACGGGTGAGAAACCATACCCCTGCAAAACCTGTGGGAAGAGATTTATTCAAAAGATCTCACTGAATAATCAAGAAAGAACCCACGCAGGTGAGAAACCATACCCCTGCATCACCTGTGGGAAGAGATTTACTCAAAAGATCTCACTGAATAATCATGAAAGTACCCACACAGGTAAGAAACCATACCCCTGTGGGAAAAGATTCATTCAGAACCGGAACCGGAAAAACATGTAAGAATTCACTTTCACTGAACACGTGGAAGAGCTTTCAGAATAAGGGCTCTGTTTTAATGTTCAGTTCATACAGTGTTTCCCATTAATTGACTAGACGGCGGCTGCCCACCATGGTCTTATTTGTCTTTAATTTAATGGTGGAGAAGGAGGTCCCTGCAGCGAACGGGTGCATGATTTAAAATCATCAGAGACCATCCCCCTTTGCGTTTAAAAAGCCTGCTGTGGTTGCACCTTCTGCTGTTGTGAGGTTGGATATGCCCAGTAGTAAGACAGAGAACAGCTGTTCCATACGGTAGACTAAAGGCATAGCAGTGTACTTACTATATTATACAGAGAGGGTTGAGGAGACGACATCCAAGACAAGACCTAGAGAAGTGAAGTCACGTCACAGCTCGTAAAAATTTAGTCAACCTCCGTGTGACTGTACTCTACTCGTACTCCAGTTTGCAGTAGTGTTTATTCTGGGAAGGCTATGTTTCACATTGAGTGCAGAGCTCCTACAAATGTGATTAAGTTCTTAAAGCTACAGTGTGTAACATTCAGAAGAACTTATTCAGAGAAATTGAATATATTTTCGTCAACTTGGAATGAGTTAAATGTAGTTAAATGAGGTTGATCCAACATCCGTGTGAGTCTCCATGTTTGCTACGTTGTGTTGAATACAGTCGCAAGAAAACAAACCAGAATCAGCAGTGTGCCAGTGTGTCGTGGTTTGCAACTTTACCACCAGATGCCGCCAGAAAATTACACAGTGGGGCTTTAACTCAATATAGCTGACGTGGCTCACGGTGAATGTCACGGACTATCGGTTTCAAGCACTGTGGTCAGATCGAATCCAGCTCCATGCGATCTTGGAAGAATTTTATTTTCTTCACTTTTTTTACTCTAGGTGGCTGTAATTTAGTGCTTACTCATACAATCACATTCGCCGCAGTACTAACCTTATCCAAAGAAGTAGATTTTTGTTCTACAACTCTACACACGACTTGTGTGAACTGGAGTCAACAGGCATTTGTGTTGAAGGGAAAACCTTCAGAGGCAGTGTTGCCTGTGTCATCTTGACAATCTTGGGTCCCACTATCTTGGAGGATTTACTGAAAATTTCGGCTGTGCAGAATATTTTTGCAGGTACTGTCATATTAAAAAATAGGATTTTCAAAGAATTTGAAAATATCCCAGATATGCAAATGCACAAACGCATCAAGTCAAAAAGTGTTTTGAACAAACACACATTTCCATGTTTGTGCACCAGGACACCCACCATGCCTTGCCCATGATTTATTTGAGGGCATAGTTGATTATGATTTGGCGATGTACCTCCAGTTCCTAGTAAAAACAAGGAGGTGGTTCAGCTATGATGTACTCAACAGCAGAATTGTTACTTATAGAGGTGAGAGTCAGAACAAGGCTGATGGTCTTCCTACCAATGGGACCAAACTTGGGGGGCATGCTGGCCAAAACTGGCCAAAACTGGTGGCTTCTTCGGTTCTTGCCAGTACTGTTACATGACTAGGTCAGAGACCCTGAGGATGAAGTTTGGCAACTAGTACTGCTACTTAGGCAGGTGGTTGAGCTTGTGTGTGCTCCCGCACTGTCAGAATCACAGGTTGCCTACATGAAGGTCCTCATTGAGGAGTACATAGAAACAAGGCATCTCCTCTTCCCACTTAAAAAGCTTAGACCCAAAAATCATACCTTTTACATTATGCAGATTACAGTTTGGACCCTTAATTCGCATGTGGACGATGCGATTTGAGAGCAAGCACAGCTATTTTAAGAGGTGTATTCGGGCAAGTAAGAACTTCAGAAACATCACAAAATCCCTCAGTTGCTGCAGGCCTACCTAAGCAGGGGCAATGTGTCCCCCCCTGAGTTGATCATGTTTGACTGTACAAGGTTTTACCCACAGTTGTATGATAGTCAAGGTTAAAAAAGCATTGAAAGTGTTTGATGTGTCACCATCAAATGCGGTAGTGACAGACAAAATTACTGTACTAGGCAGATGCTATGCAAATGACATGCTTGTTAATTTGAGCTGTGAGGGTAGAGAGTTAACTCTCGGGCTGATAGCATGCATTGCAGTGAAACAACAAAAGACTGGTCTTCTTTTGCTAAGACAGAAAAGAACAAGTCTTGATCCAGGTCATGGTGTTTTTGAAGTATATCGTGATGGTGGTACTTTTATTTGTAAACGACTTGATAGGCTTCTTCATTACATCCCACTTAGACACTACCATAGAGGTGGCAGACTGCTGGTTGCTCTTAAACACAGTCAACCATGGAGCCTGTAAGGGAGAAGATCAGAAGCACATTGCATTCACTTGAAGAGGAGCAAATACAAGCTGTTGTCACAAAGTTGAACGACGTTGGAGTCACAAATCTTGAAGACTGCACATTTGTAACAGCAGCCGACTTGGATGGGATTTTGTCATTAATACAGTCCAGGAGGCTGATAAATGGATTCTCTTCAGGTATGTAATGGGCTTGATTACACGTACGCGCGCACGCACGTACGCGCGCATGCACACGCACACACACACACACACACACACACACACACACGCACACACTTAAATTAACCTTTTTGGCATGACAGTACATTCAGTTCTCTTTTTCAAAACATGTAGTCTCTCTACCTCACATTATTGTTCACATTTTGTAATTCACATTTCTTTTATTGTTTGTTCCCCCCTAGTATCTCAGAGCACCATCGGTTGTGTCCTGTGAATCCGATGAATCCAATTTAACCAAGCATCTGGTGGGGACGCCAAATGTGAAGGCAACTGTGAAGCCAACTGTGAAACCAACTGTGAAGTTAGATCATTTGTCTACACAGATAAGGTGTGCCACAACTGGGATGCTACAAGGTTATTTAAAACCAGTACTCTACCTTTAAAAGACATTTGAGGGAGCAACCATTTCCATTTAGACATTTTTGCATCTATCTTCTCTGTAACGGTCTCCCAGTTCTTCTTAACTGTGTTCTCTTTTCCCAAAAACACTACCAAGTACTTAATGCCGTCTTTTTTTCCAGGTTAGGCTTTGTGGGAGGACTGGGAGACCGGTCCTCCCACATGTATATGTGTACTTATGTATACACACAGTTTTTTCTGCATGTGACACTTATCTCATTAAAAGAGTCAACCTGACGTCATATGCTTGGATGATGTCAGAAACTGTGAACTGGAAAAGTGTTTCTTGAGAATTCTCATGGAAATTCCAATGAATCAACTCTTGACCAATACTGAGCAGAAAGGCTGACGTATCAAATTCAACTAGAATAACTTTAATGAGTCAAGGAAATTATAGTGAAAATGAGTCAGATGTGACTAAAATGTTTACAAATGGACCTGATTGACTCCTCTGTTAAGGTCTATGTAGGAGGCGTTCAGGCACAGTAATGCCGTGTGGTCACCCACGTTTTGATAGAGCTTTAGTCCAAGTCCATCATTCTATCAATTTTTTTTAAGCATATAAAATGGAAGAAAAAATAAATGTGAAGCCTAAAAAAGATCTCTCTGGTCCCATTGATATGTGTATGATATTTATCGTGACGCGCCATGCACGGACGTAAACTATTCAATCCGAAGTAGAAGAAGAAGAAGAAGAGTATGAATATGACCTAGAAGAGACGCACCTCATCATGTAAGTTACATATGAATCATTTACATCTGATGTCACACATTGGTAAAACACACTGAAACATGCTGATGAAGTCGCTACGTTTTTTGTAGTCCATCTTCGAAAATTTGTAGTTTCACCACAGCAGACGCATGTCAACATCCGCCGTCGTGTGATGACGAAGTATAGTGAAAGTCCAGTCAGATTTTATAAGCAGCGCTGTCGCCTTTCTCCTAAGTCCAATGAGTCCTCCTTTACACCTTTCCTTGACCTCATGACGTTTTCCACTGAGGTCAAGGAATAGTCAGTAGGAAGGACAATTCGACCGCACCCCTTACATGCACTGGAAGCGGTTGACCAATCACAACAGATTGGGCCAGCTGGCCAATCGAGAAGGGCAGGAGCTAAAAGGGGCAGGAGCTAAAACCAAGTGTTTCAGACGCAGGCTGAAAAGAGCAGCTGCAGGAATGGTCTGAGGAAACTGATGTGTTTACTGAACATTAGAGCATGTAAACCCTTTTCAAGTAATACCCCAAATGAAAATTAGCATAATATGTCTCCTTTAAAATCGAAAAGAAAATGTGATTTAATACCAGACTCTTAGAAATTACTGAATACCGTAATAATCTCCAAATATATACGTGTTTACTTGTCAGTTCTTCTATTTGTAGAGGCATGACATTGAATGTAATAAGGGGAAAGGGAGCAGAATTGTGTGGGGCACAGATTTTTCGGCTATGCCGCAAGGCCTCGGGTGTACTCTGTGTTCAGTGCCCATAAGAAAATGTTGGCATGCTGGCATGCATTGCCGCAGCATGTTGATACCGAGCGGGCCCACCTGACTTGGACAGTGGGTATGTTGCGTTGTAGTAGCGCTCATAGAACTGAAGGATCGGCCCTGTTACGTTGAGAGCGTTGTCACCTTGTCTCTTGCCTATGGCTTTCATCTGAGCCCAGATCCGGATCTGCAAAGATTTTGAGAGCCACAACAATGGATTTTTAAAGAAAAAGGGACATCTCCTAAGGCTGTTAATTATTTCAGCATTCACGGGAAGATAAAGTTAGATGGATGACGTGACCTCTGACCCTTATCTCGGAAACATTGATTTTTGGGGTCTACAGTAATATTACACTGTACATGTACAGGTACATCTACATGAACATGTTACCGACAACTATGAACAACTATGTGAAACTGTGTCACACATTAATTAACACATGCATGTTCCTGACACTTGCTCTAAAAGTCACTTGTGGTCCTGGAAAGGACCTGAAAGGTTTTTGCACTTCTTAAAATGAACCAATTTCCCTGCCGTTGGACAGCGCCACGGTGCCTCGGCTGTTGATGATCATGACATTGAAGGCCGCTTTCATGGCTGGCTCGTCGAAGCAAGGGAAGGTTTTCCTGGCATATATCGCTTGCATCTGCGAGGTAGCCATGACTCTGCAAGTCAATTAAACATTAAAACAAAATATACATCAACCGAGTGAATTACTCCACAGTCCCACCAAGAGGAACAATGGAGCCGTGACAATGGGCTACTTGCACAACCATGTCCAGGTTCTACCTAGTACTGCTCAACTGTTTCCGGTCCGGTTCAACAATGGCGCTGTTTCGTTAGCTGATCTGTAACGAAGTGTCTGCTGCAGACCTTCGTGTGACAGGTGACAGAGAAATGATCCCGACGTATGTTTACCAGACGTCGTCTTCTCGGGTCGGGACGGGTCGGAAACCCATGAAAACTTAGTACGCCATTAAATTTTGATGACGCTGAAGAAGGTGGGACACAGCAGCGCTCTGAGTACTTCTTCATTCGTTTTTGAAAATGTCCCATTTCGGACATTTTCCTGCGTAGACTCGTGACAAAACTCTAAATGAAGTAGTGAGTAAACACAGTAGCGGTGAACAGACTGGAAACAGACGAGCAGCATTATTTTGAAATGGAAGTATGTCACAAAGCCAAGTGCATGTAGTCCATTAACACTCACTGTCGAGGAAAGAAAGAGGGTGCATTATGCTTTGCTTATTTCTTTACACCATCCTCAACGTATTCACTCCTGTAGAAGCCTTCCAGGTCGTCTGCCAGCTCTCCCTGAAACTCAGTGTGAAGTACGTAGGTCGCTCCCACAGCTAGTCTGCTGCACAGCTAAAGAACCAGAAATTCCTTTTTCACCACAAACCAAGACTTCAGTATCGCGGGCGCGGTGACTTCACCCAGGCAACGCAGTTTGCAAGGTTCCCGGTGAGATGCAGCTTGTTGGAGTGGATGATGATGAGGTCCGTTTCCTTCACACATCTGAAGACCACCGCTGAATGTCCAGTGAAGATGTACAGGTCGTCTGCATTGGGTTCCAGCCGGGGGCACAGGGTCACATTTTCATTTTCATAACACCTAAGGAGAGATGGAAACAGATTACCTTGGTCATTTTGTTTGCAACTCAGCAGTTCTCAGATCCATGAATATCAAGTAATAGTGCACAATCTGTGTTGTCCAAAACTGGCATGACATCTACAGTATGATTTAACAGCGTTTAATTCTTATATGGGAAAGCAGTTGGCAGTTATTTCTTCATATTTCTGCTGGAAGTAGACTGGATTGTGAAAAAAAGAACAGTGTGGGTGCTAAAAGGTAACAAATGCCAATAATATGATGTAAGCGAAATATAACTGCATGCAAGTTTAGCAATCCAAAGGGTTAGGGCCAGACCTACTGTATAAAAGGGGAGGAGGTTGGTCATGAATGCAAAAATACAGTATTATTGAAAAAACGTATATTTCCATCAAAATAGTTTAGGAGTAAGACTGTGCACAGACTGTGTTTTCAGATACTGGATTATACTTTTCCAGACGCCCTGTGAGAAAATCTCACTAATCCTCCTACGACTTGAAAAAAAAAAAGCCACCGTCTTATGAAACAATAAGCAATCGAGACTGGCCTGGTGACGGCCGATTTCACAGGATTTCCCCCACCTTACTAAACTTTTGTCCCGGTTACCTTTGCCCCTAGAAACGATATTGCACCACATCTCGCGATAATTTATTTTTACAGTATAAATACAGCTCCATCTCCCAGACAGGGGACAGTCAGTCCTACCCAGGTGAAGACGCATCCCAGAAGTTTAGTCGTCGCTATAATAAAATCGCAGGCGCCATTTTGGAGCTTTTTAGTAGAGTATATTCCAACAAGTGCAATGTGGAAGTTACTATTTGCGTCTTCTCCCTTTTGTTTTTTTGTTCCAGCAGACATGGCAGCAGCTGATGTCATCTCCCACCAGGTGAGTACAGGGAGGCTCAGCACAATTTTATTTAGCTGCAAAACGAACCTGAGAAGGCTTGAATATGTAAGACATGCAAAAATTAGCTGTCTCATAACTAGGACTGCAACTATCGATTATTTTCATAATGGATTAAGATAATGTTTTGTTTTGTCCACACAACAAAGATATTTAGTTTAATATCATAGAGGAGAAAAGAAACCAGGAAATATTCACATTTACGAAGCTGAAATCAGAGAAACTTGAACTGTTTAATTAATAATCAAAAGAATTGGCGATTAGTTAATTGATTACTAAGCGATTAATAGATTAACTGTTGCAGCTCTACTTATAACTATTGTTTTTTTTGTTATATAAACATTCATTAGTATGAAATGGAAGTAAAACAGCACAATTTAACCTCTGGTCCAAAGTAATAGAATAATTTAGCTGAACTTTTTTCAGATTTGACTTTGAATTGGAACATGGTTTCCCCGTGTATTTCCTCCCCAGAACGTGGTCCAGAGGGTGACCAGCCTCCCTCTGGTGAGCTCCACCTACGGCCTGGTGTCCAGCATGTACTGCACCACCAAGGACACCCACCAGTACATCAGGAGCGTGTGCGAGGGTGCCGAGCACAGGGTTGGATTTGGTCCAGTTTTCCGGAAAACGGGATTTTGCTGAGAATCCAAATTGGCATTAATGGCCTGTTTTTCCTCCGTCGTTAAAAGGAGCAGTTGTTTAGACTATACTGTGGTGTGGAAAAAGCATATAACAAACAATCCTGTACACTGTTAAAAAAAAAATCATATTTTCAAGAATTAACCAGCGAGTAACTTCATGCATCGTGGTTTTTAAAGCTTCAAGTTTCTAAACATGCGTGTTTTCCTATGGTTGAAAGGGCCACAGGCCAAATCGCCGCCAATGTTGTAGAAAACACATTGTAGAAACCACGTTCTAGAACCACGTTGTCTGGGTTTTCAATGGGACATTTTTGTGTTTTCCCTCCCCCGTGACAGAGCTGGAAGCACAAACCGTGAAAGGCTTCGATAAGAGGAATCTGAGCTACTATGTCCAACTGGGTTCCCTCTCCACGAAGCTGAGGAAGCGGGCATACAACAGGGCCGTGGCCAAAATCCAAGATGGCAAGCAATGCAGCAGGGTTTTCATCTCCGTGCTCAACGCCACCGTGGACGTGGTGGGTCCATTGGCGCTTTACAAAACGGTTTTGTTCAATTGCTTTGTCACATTCCTTGAGATTTATTGGACTCCTGCCCTCATTGTTTTTACTGCTCACGGACAGCAATAAACAAGTGTTTGTTTTTCTAGATTGAATATGGTAGAAATAATATTGCCGGGGCAAACCAGATCGTGAGTGACAAGCTAAACTCTTTGGCGACGTGGAAGTCCAGGAGTCCAGACCAGGAGCGTGGTCATGAGGCAGAGGTAAAGAGGTGGAAAACTAGAGCTGCAACTGTTAATCGATTAGTATTCGACCACTAAATTAATCGCCAACTATTTTGAAAATGAATTAATCGGTTCAAGTAGTTTTTATGTGGAAAACAAGTCAAATTTCTCTGATTTCAGCTTCTTAAATGTGAATATTTTCTGATTTCTTAGCTGTATGACTTTTGGAAAAAAAAAACTTGGGATTTGGGAAACACAATCTTCATTTTTCACAATTTTAAGACATTTTATGGACCAAACAACTAATCGATTAATTGAGAAAATAATCAACAGATTAATCCATAATAATGGTTAGTTGCAGCTCTATGGAAAACACAAACATATGTTTCCAGTCCGTTTCTTCTGAACGTGTGGTGTATATGGAGTTGGGTTTTTTTGGAACACTCAGGTAATCGAGTTTCACATCTTAGCCCTGGCACATTCCCTCACCCAGGAGCTCCAGACCACCTGTCTGGTCCTCGTCTGCGGCCTGCAGGGCCTCCCCAACCACATCCAGCAGGAGGCGCTCTCCCTCGGCCGCTCTGCCTCACGTCTACACCGTCTTCAGCAAGGTCAGGGTGCTGGGAGACCTACCAGACAGCATGCTGGCCAGCAGCAAAGCACAGCTGGGCAAAATGATCGGCTCTCTCGACAACGTCATGGATTATCTGGTCAACAACACGCCGCTCAACTGGCTGCTGGGTCCCTTCTACCCTTTCCTCTCTGGGATTTCGGACAAATATGAACTCTTAGAGATTGTTTTAAAAAAGAAAAATGGACTCAAACTTGACGCCCTCATCGTTTTTATAAAATGTCTTTGCGAAACTAATTTTGGACTTGTAATAAGATTGTAATTTGTCATTTTTCAGGATACATCATGCAAAGGTTTTCAGTCGCATAGGATAACAAAAACAAACTTTATTATATAAAAATATTCTTTAAAACACATGACAAGCAAAGCCAAAAATATTGTAAATACAAATGTTAAGTGTGATGAAAAATCCAAGTGGAGAAAAATAACAAGTCACAGTGGACATGCTCAGGCTTCTGCACTCATTGCTGGCAAGGATTTCGCCTGGACAGATAATCCATCAGTCTCTGAAAGTCCAATATCCAAGTTACAGAAGAGATTACTAGTCGGTAACAATGGAACATTTCAGATGTTTTAAAAATATACGTTTACAATAGAGTTGAAGAATATATTTAAAAGGGCATTTGTTTTGATAAATGACACGAACTTACTGACAATAATAATAATAATAAGTCAAAGTTAAAAATGTGCAGTGTTTACCGTCAGCCTCTGGATCTGGCACCAGGCCAAGTCGTCCAGCATGTCCAGGTTAATTTCATCCTTGGTCTCTTCAGAAAAGCTGACAGTCTACATGTAGAATACAAACAGTGCATACAAGCCTGGAATCTGATAACAATTCCTTACAGTACTAACACTAAGACTACATTTTTAGCCGTAAACCAAGACGCGTCGAGTCTACAAAACGTTCCCCAGCAGTGGGGAACACTTGATTTCTTAGGTCTGAGAGGGATTAATCGAAGAGCACAGTCTTACACGGTTTGGTCAAAACCATTTACATTAAATTGAACAGGGGAACTACGTAACCCCCCTGAGAGCTGGAACCGAGGATAAAATGTAGGGAGTACCGTACCTGCCCCTGTGCTGTAGTTACAGTGATGTGTGCTGCTGAGCCCGCCACTGAACAGTGCAGATCCCCAGTTGAGACGACAGACCTGGGACAGTACGAGAGTCGCGTCAGTGCCACCATATCAACCGCTTCCAACAATCTGTCTTACAAATATCAGAAGAGCTTAAATAATTTAATCCCCCGCCCAAACCTGAGTTTAGGTTTGACCGGTGCCGTCTGCTCATTGGACTTAGTCAGGCGGCTCTGGGTCCTTTTTGCAGTGACTGTGGAGCCCCTGCAGAAAATCAACAGTGACAGTCACAGAGTGCACAGAGTTCATCAGACGGAATAGGACGTCACTCCTACAGTCCAATCTCACCTGAGATTTCCAGTGCTGTTACTGCCAGCTAACGTCCTGGTCCTTTTTGTCTTGTTTCCAAGCTGCAAAAAAAGCAAACCAAAAAAACAACAAAGATGAGCAAACAGCAGCAGTGCAGAGTTAAAGTAACAAAGTCCAGCAGGTGAACACAGTGCATGTTGGTAACCAGGACTGGATATCAGGCCATCATCATCATGCCAAACAGACAATCATGGGGCAAAAAGATCCATATTAAAGGAATTTAATGAGATCAAAATACTGAGCGTTCACCCAGCCCCTTGAACCCCCTGTGAATATGAAAGATTATATCCTGTCACTCAAAGCAAGGATTAGGAGCTGTCAAAATTCACTGGGATGACGGAAACAAACAAAAAATTCCGGAGAGCGGCGAATCATTTCATGACTGAGGATAGGGCACACGCGGTTGGATAAAAGATGCATTTGATAGGAAAGCATCCACTGGGGCTGTGTGAGTGTGGAGTGGAGGAGAGTGTTAAGCATGTAGTTTGTCATCATCAGAAGTGAGGAAAGCTTGGAGGAGGAACGTGGGCTGGAAGCTTTGAGTCTTGGGAATTTGTTCAGCGTTGAGGCGGGAAAGGATAGATCTTTGTTTGAGGTTTTTTTGTAAAGAACCGGGTTGATGAGGAGAATTGAGTTGGTGCCTCTTGCCATTGAACTAAAAGAAGAAGAAGAAGAAGAAGAAACCATGTCATCTCCTTTACGTGTGCAAACATCACCTTCTCCCATCGACTGTACCTTGACCGAGGCCCTCGGGACTGCAGCAGACTGAACTGGCGGAGAATCAGTTGATTTCACTACAAAAATTGAAAACGCATTAATAAATGAATTCTTGTGTCAAAAGTGGGTTTTTAAGATCGTGTTAACGGTCTTTGTTTTACCTCACCTCTTTTACTGTGATTCCTCTTGAGGGGCTGGTTCATCTCAAGGGACTCGTTCTGCAAAAAAGAGTGAAGAGTTAATCTGTTATTGTAATATGTTTTTTTTGTTTTGACATGATTCACTCGTCTCACCTTCATGGCAATTGATACATCACTTGCAGAGACTTGCTCCTCTATCACGCGGGACAGTTTGGAAGGTGATGGGGGAAGAAAACAAAACAAGTCGTGAATCTCATCTGACATTTCTTTTACTTTCACCAATATGTATTTTAAAAGAAAAATGTTTCCCGTAGGTTTATTGTTGTAGGTTTTTTTTTTTGGGGGGGGGGTCAAAAATCACTGATCATGATCAATTTCATCCACAATCTTTCATATAGGAATAAGGGGCGGGGCGCCCTCCCACTTCACACTCACCACTCATTAAATCTGCCAGGAGCGTGTTCCGAAGAGAAAGGGGCATCTTCATCACCTCCACATTGTACACCTTGTCCACAGTGGCCAACATGTTCTCCATTCTGGCGTCGAGCTCGTTCATGCGCTCTTCCGCTGAAACAAATCGCGTGTTGTAGTTGGTTTTTTGGGGGCGCGGAAAGAAGTGTGAAAACATGTGGACAAGCACTAACGAGCAAACCTTCTTTCTCAAACTGCCGGACGAACAGAGCCAGCCTTCTCTGGCACATGTCGCGGCCCTGCTGCTCCTTGCTCTGGGCATTGCTCGCGTTCCTCTTGCGTCTCAGTGACATGTCGGCATCAGAAACACACACACCTGCACAGCGCGCCTCATCCGCGTCTTTATGCGCCACACACCGCGAATGACGTCAAGAACTATGTTGCCCGGCGGAAGGATACTGTTAACTTAAAAAAAAAAAAAAAAAAACATCAGAAAGAAATCTGTCAAATCTTACCATAAAAAAAAAATACCAGCCTTTGGCTCATCTCTGAAAATTCCCTCCTCATTGATATAAAGCAAGTTAATTTTGTGTAAATAAATATGATTTATTTTCTCATATCACTCAAGTTACATTTGCTCAAATTCTCTGACAGTCACCAGGGTAGGGATGGGACGATACCACTTTTTTCGTGTCCAATTCCGATACCCATCCTTCAGCCTTGAGTATCTGGCGATAACAATCCGATACTAATCTGATACAACCTTTTCCCCACTCGTAAAATAAAATATTAATAATGCATTGTTCAGGATTGCACTTTGCTTAACCTAGCCATCTAAAAGCTCATACTCAACTGTGAAACAAATAATCAACTCCCCTAAAGGAAGACACACATAGCCAGCAACATGACTGAGTTATGGATTACTGCTGTATTATTTCTCATAGAACTTTTGGCAGAGTTTTTATGGTCAGCACCGTTCGAACAAACAAAAAACGAATTGAATTGTAAACTGTTAATTAACTAATAATAAATTAACATAAAAATATGATGCCAGAATGTCGTTCAAGGCTCACTAGATATGTAAATAGCCATTTATTTGGTATGCTTACTGTAATGTATCGGAATCGGATTTTACTTCTTATTTCTTCCGATATCCGATCAAGTCATTTTGCCCAATATTGCCCCGATACCGATATGGAATGTCAGATCGGGCCATCCCTAGTCACCATTAACTCCTGTTATAGATCTAAAGTAAAACATATTTCTCAAAATTCTATGAGAATAAAGATGCAATAACTAATGCCTAGTTTTCTGAAGTGACCCAGGTGTGGAAATCCACTGTTAGGATAGGACAGCTTTTTGATCACAACATGCAAACTGTGGGTGTGTGCAGGACTGAATTGGGGATATCATAGAAATATCCTAAATGTCAAAATGAAATTAAAGAAAATTAAAAATGTATGAAGCTGAAGTTAAAAATGAGCCCTGCATTTTTCTAAAACCATCCAAATGTGCAAGGATATTCTGGAGAATATCAGTCTGAGTTAAAGCTGTGACATCAAAGACTGTCAGACCTGTAGTGACTTTTAAGAGAAATTGTAGGTATGTATGATACTTTGGAACAGTGGTCAACCCAGGTGTGACAATGTAGGATAAAGAGGAGCGAGATGAAGGAGGATACAAATTCAAAAAATATTAAAAAGTAAACAGTGTCAAAGTCCACAATAATTTAAAAAATGGACAGTCTGGCAATGGATTTAATGTGAGCCATAAAAAGAAGACGGTGTCTTTTCGTGCTCAAGAATAGAGCTGAGGCAAGCGAGTAAGCGTGCCATGCTATCTGAAAGCACAAAATAAAACGAACCAGGTGCATTTTTTTCCCTCTTTGCTGAAGGTGTTTTGGCGGTCAGATATATGGAGCTCCAAAGCTTTTAAGGCACCACTGGATGTTGGGGGTGGGCGGCCGATTGATGCGGTGCAGAGACTTGAGCTGTTCGGCGCCCAGCTCCTCGTAAGCCAGCCGGTACTCCCTGTTGAAGGCCTCTGCAGGGTGAAAGGGTGGGAGCAGAGATTCACAAAGTCAGGGGAGCTTAAGTACAGTTGTCTGGGATTGTGAGTTGAATTTATCACCCATTGCTTTTATAAGGGCAGTTGAAAACAAATATTGGAACATGTTTTACTTTTGATAAGCCAAAAACAGTAACCTGATAAAATATAGGAACATTTCTGTCCTTTTCACAAACTTCAGACTCTAAAACTATCCATAGTAAGACAGGGTTATGTTGGTTTTCAAAACCAAAATGATCTCCGTCCACAATCACAATTGTTTTAGCTCCATATCACTATTAATCCCTGTCTATACGAACACACATGAAAAGACATATCACGTGACCATTCACATACACTGAGCATGTGTGACTCCTGAGAAAAAATCAGAGCAGACAAATGAGGTACAGGCATGTTTTCACTGACACTATATGCATATTAATGTGGTGAAGTAAAAAAAAAAAAAAGGAAGAACAAGGCAGACCTTTGTCGCTTGACCCCCTCTGGGCGCCGCTTGATCTTTCGGATCAACAGGTAGATCGGTCGGTAGACGTCGTTGGTCTGGATGTTGCAGACAATAGTGTTGAGGAGAGTACGAATCTCCTGGTGGTCGGTGGGAGCCAGCGTCGCCTTTTTCTCCACTAGAAAACACAAACACATACAAACAAACAAACACATCCTTTTAACAAATGAGTTCGAGTTCTGACCAACAATGAAATTGCAAGAAAGGAGGTGCACGGCAAATACAGTAATCGTGTACTAGAAGATAAAATGAAACTTTGTCAAGTAGCATTAAAGCCACAGGTCTTGATGACAAACAGCGGACTATAACACACTTTGCCACTTGCTTAAATGGGAGCAAGGTCTGCGACTCAGATCATGTGGACAAGTGATGGTGGACGATACGGCCTGATACTATGTGTCTTTGTGTGCAAACTCACACAAGGTCCTTCACAACAGGTAGAGGGGATCTCCTGGTTCCTTATGCAGGTTGATGTTGTCCCACAGGAGCTGGACTTATACCTGCTTACTGTCCTGGGACAGAGATGTCAGAGGCAGCTGCAAAGATAAAGTTTTATAGTAGCTATATTTGTGCCAGTATGATACTACTTATATTAAAGAGCACATGAAAGGAAAAACATCTGGATATTGTGTAGGAATAATGAAAAAACATAGTAAGTCTCTTAGTACTCCATTGTTGCAGTGTTCAGAGGTAAGAATGAGACCAGGTAAGTGAGTGGTCAGGTCCAAGCAATGGAAATACCACACCAGGTTCACGAAGATGATGGGGTGCTGGCTGAAGAACTTGTGGGTGTAGATGACCTAGATGGACAAAGAGAAGTCGGACTTACGAACAAACTTCTCGGGATTTGGAGTCATGCATTGTGGACTATGACGCTAAAAAGCCAACTGTCAGAACATGTTTACATTTGCGCGTCCCTACCTGATCCCCCTCATTCTCCAACAGGGTCTCCGGCTCCTTGCGCAGCACCAGGGGGCTGAGGTACGGTACAGACACAGGCTTGGTGTTTGGCCATTTGGTTCCCATGCTATCCTGACAATCACACGCACATTTGCATTCCATCAGTTAATTTCACTGCATTGCAAAAAAATAAAGTGTCACCTGCGACTTTTAAAAAGCGATAGGGTTCGTTTGTGAGAGTGCATGGCACTGACAGACATCTCTTGCAGGCTGCAGGGAAGGCTGGTTGTGGAGACGCCATGGCCGGGTCTCTGGGAGTAGTCCAGGCCCTGCAGTGGACCGCCAACACTGTTGCTGCGTGTCAGTGACGTCCTGCTGCATCTCTGCTGCTTCTCTCCAGCGCGGTGCTCCAGTAGACCCAGAGGGTCTGACTGCACTGGCAATCAGACTAGAAACAGAGAGAAGTCAGGAGGGGTGCTGGAGGACAACTGGACTTATAATATCCCTGCAGGGTAAATCCAAGTGTAAATTCTGGTGCATGCAAGTGATTCATATTAGGGTTGTACCTCTTAGATGCTCCACAATGATTACCTGGAGTTTCTCTTTTGTTCCTCTTCAGGGAAAGTGATAAGGTCTGGTGTCTTAATGTCGGCTGAAGCACCAGCTGTGGGATGGGCGCTGGTGCTGTGGATACTGTCTCCCGAGGCACTGGGATTCATATAGAACCTGAAAGAGAAGGAAAAAAACGTATTTGCTAAGACCTTTGTTTCCCCAATGGGAAGAAGTTAGTATGATTCATCTTAACGCCACTTAAGATGAACATGTTCCTACCCAGTCAACGTGTGCAGGTCGTGGAATTCAATGTGCAATAAGGGAAGGAAGGCTGTGCGACAGAAAGGACAGTTGGTATTGAGGTTGGAGTCATCAGCTGTCCAGCCCGACATAATCTCCTCATCATACACCAGAGCGGCACTGGGAGCAATTTGACATCAGCACCTGTCAGCAGGGAAATAAAATAAAACCTTGCTGTTACTCATTTGACATGCCGGGCAGCACGAGCACGGCCACACCACAGGGGTTGGTTGTACAAGGTTATGTCTGACATCCAGTGCACAGTTTTGGTAGATGCTTGAGGAGGAAGCATGATTTGTCTTCGCAGCTGTAGTGCTTCACAAAATGGAGGACCTGATCATTTGGTCCTTTGTTCCAAAGACAAAGGAACAGACTGGAAAACTCTGATGCCCAGAATGCTTCACTTATCACACCTTGGTGTGAACTCTCCTCCGTGCTCCAGCTGCCATTGGTCACTGTGTGCCCCAGACCCCAGGGGGTCATCAGGCCCATAAAACCCCAGCGCAACCATCTTTTCACGCTCTTCCTGCCTCTAACTTCAAGGAGACAAAATTCTCTTCTCCAACCTCTCAACGGAGAGCAAAGACCTCACTTTCTCCTCTGGGAGAAACCACTGCTCTTGGACCCTGACCTCCATGCAGGCCTGCCAAAGGACCAACCAAGGCTGGAAAGTCTGGTTTTACATCAGTGGCAGACACAAAGTCTGGTCAACTGATCAAGTTCAGGAACCACCACTCAGAGTTAGTGTTGAGCATCTAACTCTGTGGAGGACACAAAAGGGACACTGAAACCACACAGGACGACTGCTGCATCTATCTGGACACACAAACAGCATCCCAAAAGCACTATTCATCTACTTTTCCATGGACTTGGTAATGTAACTTGGGCATACAGCATAGCATAATGCAAAACGGCTAAGCATAGGAATGTTTAACCTTAATAGTGTACTGTGTTGATTTGAGTCGATGTGTTCACTTAATGTTTTTGTTATATCTACCAATAGGTTATTTTGGTGTTAGGACCCTTTGACTAACCCTCTCTTAACCTGAAACTCTTTGTCCTGCAACAAATGGCCTTATCAAAGAAGCACAGCATGTGGCCGAGCCGACACCTTTCACCCCGCCATTTTGTAGTTTTTTTGTTCACTGCCATCTTGTTTATAGTACTTCTCAGACCTTTGACCTTTACGGCCACCTAGTCTGTGTACTTACACAGACAGACACACACACACACAATCTCAGACATATATATATATATTTTGTTCGTTAGATTAGATATTGTTGTTTGCTGGGCCCCAACCTCTTCTCCATCTACATGCTCCCCCTTGGCAAAGTCATTACCAAACATGGTATATCATTCCATTGTTATGCTGATGACACACAGCTTTACCTCAGGAGAACCCCCACTCCTTCTGCTCCCCTGCCAACATCCACACTGACCACCTACCTGGAGGAGGTGGATGAAGCTCAACTTCCTTAAGCTGAACAGTTCCATAACGGAACAGTTGTTTTTAAACAAAGCGTAAAAACATATCTTTTTAAAACAGCTTTTTACTAAATGTATTTTATAGGTTTTCCTTTTAACTATTTATTGAACTTGATCTTTTTTAATTTTAATTTATTGACCATGATTTTTTTTTTCTAATTGAATTACTATATGCTCTGTAGCATTTTGAGATTGGTGTGATGTAACGTGCAATACAAATAAAATGTATTATTTATTATTGTTTCAACTTGTCTTTTAAATAAATGTTATTAAATATGCAGTCTGGTCTATTTAATGTAGCATGAGTGTGAGTATTACCAACCTCTGACCGGTAGAACTCCAAATCCTTCAACCTCCGCTAACTACCACGATGGTGATTCTGGTGTTAATTATTAATTAAATTATCAATAAGAATTCCAAATTGATAGTTAGCATATTGTAAATGAGACTGAATCAATTGATTGGTTATCATTTCCCTAGCCCCGAGGAACTTTGATATTAATTAAAGTTAGTATTTAATATTAACATTTTTAATATTAATATTTTATTATTTTGACAGCCATAACTGAATTATTATATTGCTTAGACAAATGGTACTGTCACCAATGTCCAGGCACAACACAGCAAATGTCTTGGAACGAGTGATGGTGTTGGGGCTACGCTTGGGTGTGTCAACCGGAGAGCCGGTTGGAGTTTTGACGGGAGGCACAGGAAGGCTGGATCTGCGCTCCAAAGGCTGCTTGGTCAGTGAGGCGTCGGTGGACTCTCCCTGGGACTGCTGGAGGACTTGACACCGAGAGGGCTGCGCAGGCTCATGTACATTACGATCTCCTCAGCCAGGTTGCGGGACACCACAGCAAGCACCGAGCGTGGTTGCTCCTGGCTGGTGACGGAGGCAGACTCTTCGATCTGTGACACCAGGAGGGAAGTGGGTCAGCGCCGACCTTGACGTCTGGTCTCCAGAGTCGCTCCTCACACCCCTGACTCATCCTCATGTGCATCCGTTTCCATTTTTTTTCTTCAGTCCCCTCCACATCATCTTCATCTCCCTTCCCTAGTGTTGCTGCTCCTAGCCCCTCTTCCACTGGTAGCTTCCCAAGTATCAAGCCCTGATTATCCTCAGGCTCCTCCTCCAGATCTTTGAAAAGTGCTTTGGACACACTGCTGGGGGGTGGACTCTGGCAGGCAGAAAGAGCTGCGGTCAGGATACGAGCGTCAGCGCCCATCTGTCTGGCCATGTGGTCCACGGCTTTCTCCAGGAGCATTCCGGCACGAGTTTTCGCACTGAAGCTACAGCTGCGCTCAGCAAAGGATTTTTGCTGCTGCTGTTGAGACTGGCTGGCCACATCCCCCGGTGCCAGCGGGGCGTCATCATCGGGGAGAAACACATTGTCGTTCTTGCTGTGTCTCCTGAACAGCTTCCCGAACCTGTAGAACATGTGCAGGAATGAGAATGTCCCATTTAATTTGTGTTGCAACAGTAAAACAATAGAATCAATTCATCTTAAAAAGGGGCACTTAATAATTCAAAGTCATGTTATAGTTCAAATTAAAGCCTCATCTTCCTCTTCACCTGCTTCACCATCAAAGCTCCCGGTAGACAGCTTCACAATACTAGGCACAGGTGAGGGCACGTCAACGGGACTCGGGGGTTCTGCTACTGCTACTGCACTGTCCACCGAGACAGCGATGTCGCCTCCTGGTCAAACAAGGTAGTACAAAGTCAACACTGAAGTGAGTGAAGAAAAAGGGGGGGGGGGGGTTGTTCATACACGTACTGCAAATGAGAATGGAAGTAGCTTCTCTTACTGTTATGTTGCGCTTTGGCATTGTTTCTCTCTTGAGGGGAAAGGACGGCTGTGTGTGAAGGCTCCTGGTGTAACTCGTCCTTGGAGCCCTGATCAGATTGCCTTCCTGCGCATCACAAAAAACACACAGAACATGCTGCACTCAAATATATATATATATATAAAATATACATTTTAAGTGTAAAATTAAAGGACAAGTGTTTAGTGGTACCTAGTGGGGAGGTTGCAGATGGCAACCACCTAAACCCCTCCCCCTCCCTTTCCAAGCATATAGGAGAATGTATGGTATTCATGTAAAGTAAACACGTGGCAGGTGTTCTCTAAAGCCAGTTTCTTGATTAGAAATTGATGAAAACATAATTATGAATATTATATTTGATATTTACCAAAACATCTCCCTAAATTCTACACATGGGACTTCAAAGGAGATCTACTTACTTTTTTGTACACCGCTGGTTACTCTTTTTTCTTTTAGAAACAGGTAACATTCTCCACATCTACTCAAATTGCTAAGATTCGGGACTACAGTGAATTTGCCAGACAGATTTTCAAGGTTCAACTTGGAATCAAGTTTGCAAGTCCTATTGGACCTGCTGTGAATACAATAGTCAGCGCTTTCAAAAACTTTCCAGTGATGTGTGGCTCAGCAGGAGTCAGTACCTGTACTGCAGTGGTTATCTGTTGCATCTTCCATGCCGTCGCCGAGGGCAAATAGATTATGATACTCACCGTTGACCTCGTTCGAGCTGTCGGCACTTCCATGACTCAAGCGGTCGGTGTCATTGACTGCAGATCCTCCTATTGATGCAGCTGGAGACGGACAAGCAAAGTCAAAAGTGAGTAAAAAACAAACAAACAAGGAAACATATTGAGAGAAAAACAGACAGTGCAACAGATGTCATATCGCCAATACAACAAAAAGAAGAATCAGTGATGCTGAGATATTGTATGTTCCATTCCCACGTGTCTGATGAGCGTGGACTCCTTCTTGGACGCAGTTTGGCCTAGAGCGTGCTTGAACTGGGCCACTACTTGAACCACATTACGAAGCTTGGTCCACATGGTTTCGGCTTGGCCAGGGGCTTTCTAAGACCGCCTGCAGTGGGAACACATTGAAGGGTGAGGACACAGGAAGTCTGCTCAATAAATTGTGGTTTGGACTTGTGATTGTGAAGTGAAATATCAAACAAAATGCCAGTGCAAATGGTCCACTGAGCCATTTCTGTTTGATTTTAGAGGTAAATATTGATCTATTGGTGCTTTTCTTTGTTTTTAACATTATATATAAGTGTTGTGCAATATAGGACCTTGTTGTAATATCTGTATGTGATGGCGTTGGAGTGTACTCCAGCTTTCTTCATCTCAACCAGGACTCGCGCAGCCATGACAAGTAGAGCTGCATCACCACTCTATAACACACCTAAAGCCAGAGAGACAGATGCATTAACGTAGGGCTGGGCGACATATCGAGTTTTTAAAATATATCAATATATTTTCAAACACAATATAGGATAAGACAATATCGTGTATATCGAGATTCATGTTGCATTAAAATAACGTTATAAGTTTCTTTCACGGAGCCGCCAGTTCGCCTGTTTCTCCTCTCCCTGTCTGGACCCGCCCCTCTTCCTCTCTGAGCCCCTCCCCTACCCACTCACTCACACACACAGAAGTCCTGCATGCAGCACACACACAGACACAAACGAGAGGATTATTACAAATACTGGTTCGATCATTTGGAGATGGATTCCAAGTTTCAGATGAAGCCTTCGCAGCTTCTGCACCCAAAACAAACGTTGCAAGCTTCATTCAGCCTCGCTGTGCCCTGTTTGCACAGCTCCGTGCATTCTGTGATGCAAGAAAGGAGCCTTTTTAAAATATTATTATTTGTTGTTATTTAACCAACAAGTTTAGTTTTGTGTCAATTTCATGTACATGTTGGGCAGCTGGTTATTATGTGACATTTTGCACATCTTGATTTGACTTGGAATTGACTTGGAAATTACTTTTTTGTTATTTCTTTACCGGAAACAAATATAGAGATATATATCGTGTATCGCCATTCAGCTAAAACATATCGAGATAGTGAAGATGAAGATGTGTGCTCTGAGAATGAGTGATAAAACATTGTGGAGGTTCAACAAGTGGTCAGGAACTGTTTACAATGAGTTCATAAACTGTAATTTATGGATTAAATCATGATTAATAAAACATTCCAAAGCCTTATAGATCCGTCACAAGCTGTTAATAAGGACAACTGATGGGTTGCCAGGTTGTGGACAAGTCATCCTCCTGCACACACTTCAGTCTCAGTCTCCAATGAAATCATTTAATTGTAATTTAAAGCAGTAGGTGATTTTTGAGAAAGCTGGTTTCTCTCTTTGTTGTTGTTGTGATTTCACTGCTCTGGCCGAGGTTGCAGCACCACCCGCTAGCAGGTCTCTTAACGTGTCGACTGGTGATGTTAAAGCCCCAGTGTGTAATTGTCTGGCGGCACCTGGTGGTAAAGTTGCAAACCGCAACTAACTGAGCACTCGACAGGGGACATTTTATGGTGGCGCACCGCTGATTCTTCATGATTACATTTCATTCAACTAGCTGACGCTAGTCAAGGAATTAAAATAAGTGCATTTAACCATGAAGATATTACACAATAAGTGCAAGAATCATGCAAGTATATTTATGAAAGGCAATGGTTTTGTAAGGATTCAAGGACTGTGTGTGTGTGTGTGTGTCTCTGTGTGTGTGTGTGTGTGTGTGTGTGTGTGTGTGTTTGTGTGTGTGTGTGTCTCTGTGTGTGTGTGTGTGTGTGTGTGTGTGTCTGTGTGTGTCTCTGCGTGTGTGTGTGAGTGTGTGTGTGTGTGTGTGGGTGGGTGTGTCTCTGTGTATGTGTGTGGGTGTGTGTGTGTGTGTGTGTGTCTCTGTGTGTCTGTGTGTCTGTGTGTGTGTGTGTGTGTCTCTGTGTGTCTCTGTGTGTCTGTGTGTGTTTCTGTGTTTCTGTGTGTGTGTGCGTGTCCCTCTGTGTGTGTGTGTGTGTGTGTGTGTGTGTCTCTGTGTGTGTGTCTCTGTGTGTGTGTCTCTGTGTGTGTGTGTGTGTGTGTGTGTCTCTGTGTGTGTGTGTCTCTGTGTGTGTGCGTGTGTGTTAGGTAATGGTAATGTGAATATTTCACTAAGTTGACCTCCTTTCTCTTATACCAGGTACAGCAAGTTGTACATGAAGGAGTCCAAGACCTGGAGGTTGTCTGCCACGGACCAGAGCACTGCGACCAGACGATCCCCTTCAATAGCTAGAGAAGCAGGTCAGCAGAGGACCAGGTGAGTCAGCTCATGATACTGTAGGTTCTTCTTCCTTAGATAACTGACAAAAACTTTTCACAATATCTAAACTTAGCAGAATCCAGGGACAGCATCATCAAACAAGTCCAAAAGAGCACATTCCTAGGAACAGATAACATACTAACTAAGATAGCTAACTAAGATACTGCGCAGAATCCTCAGGACCTGAGCTTGAAAGAGGAATCACAAGACATGATGTCATGGTTTTTGCATGCTTTTGGTCTGGTTCAGAGTAGGAGAATGTAACATGCACTTGCCAAAATGTACATGGCTAGTAAAGAGACACTCCCCCCCTGCGCAGAAATGGCCTGTTGGTGGGTGTTTGTTAAGTCTGATGTTTAATCAGAGGTCGAAGAGAAAAAGTGAAGAAAAACTGGTGGTGACCTTCTGTGCTTTTCAAAATCTTGGTACATCTTTTATTCTGAACACTGTACACTTTGCAACACTTTTACTTTTACTGGCTGGTTGTAGAAGTTCCAGAGTGGCAATGAGGCTCTTCTTCTGGGGTAAGTTTCAGGCTTCTAGCTATAAGCACACTCAACAGAAACCTTTCCTGCATAACATTGTTTCTGCCAGAATGAGGCTTGTAAAAGCTGCTTGTTGTCCACATAACTTTGTTGAAGAGCCTTAACTTTATCCAAGAACATTTGTCCTTACAGCTCATCTAGTTTAGCTGCATGTCTGGCTTTTTTCTTTACTGAGCAAACTAAGCATACTGGCTTGTCCATTTCTCTTAGAAAGCATGACATTCTGCATACACTTTTCTGTTCTTGTCAGTTGCCATAATGCTTGATGACATAACAACTATGTGTGTTTCCTTCACCCTGACCATGACCTGACATGCAAACAATTATAATGGGCCTTTGTTAAGGACATCTTGGTCAACTGGGAATGAGCCCTTACCTCAAGTAAAGGAGTTTAAGTACCTCGGGGTCTTGTTTGCGAGTGAGGGGACAATGGAGCGTGAGATTGGCCGTAGAATTGGAGCAGCGGGGGCGGTATTGCACTCGCTTTGCCGCACCGTTGTGACAAAAAGGGAGCTGAGCCGGAAGGCAAAGCTCTCGATCTACCGGTCAATCTTTGTTCCTACCCTCACCTATGGTCATGAAGGATGGGTCGTGACCGAAAAAACGAGATCGCGAGTACAAGCAGCCGAAATGGGTTTCCTTAGAAAGGTGGCTGGGGTCTCCCTTAGAGATAGGGTGAGAAGCTCAGTCATCCGTGAGGAGCTCGGAGTAGAGCCGCTGCTCCTTTGCGTAGAAAGGAGCCAGTTAAGGTGGTTCGGGCATCTGGTAAGGATGCCCCCTGGGCGCCTCCCCTGGGAGGTGTTCCAGGCACGTCCAGCTGGGAAGAGACCTCGGGGTAGACCCAGGACTAGGTGGAGAGATTATATCTCCACACTGGCCTAGGAACGCCTCGGGATCCCCCAGTCAGACCTGGTTAATGTGGCCCGGGAAAGGGAAGTTTGGGGCCCCCTACTGAAGCTGCTGCCCCCGCGACCCGACCACGGATAAGCGGTTGAAGATGAGATGAGATGAGATGAGATCTTGGTCAACTATTTTGTCATTTTTTTCTTTATTTTCATTAGTAATTCATTCCTGTCAGGAGTTATTTCTGAGCTGCTTGTTTTGGATTTATCTAATTGACTCACAGGCCATATCAAACTTTGTCATGGGCCATATACTGATATCTAAATCTCCATCCCTGATCTACATGAGGTATCTTTAATCAGTCTGAATCTCCAACCAATCAGCTCTAACTGGTTTGTCCTCTGCCTTCACACAGCCAGAACACAGTAATGTGTGTTTCTGGTACATCCCTCTTAGTTTGAGAGGCCTGCCTCCTGGACCTGACAGAGATTAAAGACAAGTGTCTTTCTGTTGGACGAGATTGCCCATCTGGGCAATGACCTGTGACCTCTGATATTGTCTGGTCTCGACTGTCTATCACTGTGGAAGAAATCAGGTTATTGGAGTACGAGAGTTATCCAGCACGTGTGGTCCAATGTTTCACAGAGGAAATATTTCCAACTGTGCTCTTTAGCTTCTGATTTACGCAACTGTTTGTTCATTGCACATAATTATTCCTTCAGCTCTGCTTTATTGTGCACACAAACAATCTTGAACCGCCAGCTTGGGTTCTTGTTTACACTAATATTCTCTCCATCTACAGACCCATCAATCTAAACATCTTAAGGTTTATTTATTTCTATTAAATGAATAGAAATGATAGCGTGTGTAAATGTATTTCCTGAAACCATACTGTTAACATTTTTATTAGGAATTGGTTTCTGGGAGAGCTTTGGCTCCTGTTTATTCCCTTCCAATCGAACAGCTGCTGATGATGTAGAGCCCCACCTTCCTTTGCAAATACTTGCATTTTAAAAAAACATCAGCAATGAAAATATCATTCCTTTTCTGTGTTTATTTGTAAATTCAGTGACTTGACAGGATGTTCCAGAGGGGGCAGTAAGCCAAGATATGATACAGAGGATTCCACAGTCAAATAACTCCTTGTATCCAACTCCAATGTTGTCATTTAAAGAAGGCCCCAGGACAGAGAAGAGTCAGTCTGGGCTTTGTCCTAGGCCATCCTGGTTTAAATTTTCTTTGCACTCTGAAGCAAAATCATTTAATTCTGTGCATTAGGTGAAAAAGAGGAGAAACTCAGCCACAACAACATATTATCAAATAAATTTATTTAGAAATAGCATTATCACATTTTAATACAATTAACTACATTTATTGATGCTTAAAAACAAGTGTTGTCTTGTTGACTGGTCAATGCTCAGTAGCGTGGATTCCTTACATTTCCACCTGGAAGAAGCAAAAAAAAGAAAATCTGTTTTCTTATGTTAAGTCACAAATGCATTATGCCAATACATTTAGGTTAGGCAGTCAGTAGAACAGTATAAGCCTTACACATTGTAATTAAATCTGGCTGTAGCATTTTCAATAAGATGGGGTAAACAGTAGCGCTGTATGAATGGGTGAATGTGACATAGCCCATCTTGTTTAAAAATGAAAAGACACCACAATGCATGCCTTCGTTTTAAATGGTGTCACACAAGACAGGTTTTACTACGCTCCCCATCAAAACTTAATTTGCATGTGCTTTCTGGTGACCCGTATTGGGATATGAGCAGGGGATAAGGAAAGTGAATTTAAATAGGCAACTATTTGTAGAAATAGAGAATGTGTCCTTAGGCACCACAATGGAGAGAATATAGATCCAAATGTAATATCTATTGGTAATTAGGAGTTCATCATTTGATCTGTATGGACATTTTAACCAAATCTAAAATCTGTGGTCACCAATACAAGCAGTCTAGTCTTTGCTTGGCATGAAAGCCTCACATTTAAATATGGACTGCATGATCACCATCATCCAGTCCAACACTACCAAGGTTCAAGCTGTGAGTCTCACCTTTAGATTTCCCAGGTCTGCTACTGTATCCATTGACTGTGTCTTGCTGGCTGCTATACCTTTCTGTAGACACAGGATGCAGTTAGAATGGCTCAATTCTCTCAGCAAGTTTCTTACCAAGTGATTGTGTCCTATACGAGCACCAATGTGTCAGTCAGAACAATTATGCTGTGCTTTTCTTACCGGTTTGAAGAGGATTTCAGTTATAAAAAAAAGTGCCAAAAATGAAATAAAGATATTGTATTTGTGTGCACTGCTCAGAATTAAGTAACATTTCAAGCAAAGTCTATACCAACAGTTTGGTCACCTTCAGTCAGATCTGATCAAACCACACCCTTAAAATGCCAAATCAAACCAGACAATTTGAAAATACATTTCAGTTGACAGATTTTCTGGCTTTGCCTTGTGCATTTTCACACAAGTCTTCCAGGGACTGACTAGAACAAAAAAATGGCCCCGTCTCATCTGCTGCTTCACCAGTAGATACAAACAAGGAAATTCTCTATTCTTTAATTATTTTCAAACACTTAAACGCATGTCTGAAATGACAGATGAATAGATCTGGGGCTACTCATAAAATCTAGGTCTAAGGATGGCTATGACGGCAAGAGGGTAACTGAGGGAAGTGTTTCGCCTGCACTGCCACTTGAAAAAAGTGGAACACTTCACAACTTTCTACTGCAAGCAAAGTAACTGTACCAAAATTCAGTTTGGCATTACATCAGCCCATGCAAGGAAAGGACAAGCATCAACACAATACTTGAATGTGGGCTGGTGCATAATCAAAGTGTGCTGACAATGCATCTGTGGGCTGCTCATGCACAAAAATAAAATAACCAGCTGCTCAAGCGGCCCCTTTAAGATAAAGCGACCAGGCACCTCCTGGTGTGATGGCCAGTCCACCTATGGTGTCTATGGGATAGCTAAAGTGTTAATTTTAAGTAAAAAGAACCGTTGTCCCAAATGAGGCATTTAAAATTATTATAATTTACATTGCTTGTGATTTCAGTTCTGCTTATTACCTACAACCTGTACATTTTACATTACGTGCATTACCTGAACCACCGTTCCTCCACTGATTATGCCTCCTCTGGTTTTTCTGCGTGTTCATGGAGAATACTTCATCTTTTCCTTTTTTTGACTTTTTCACTTCTATGAGACAAACAGTTGATTAATTACGCTCCAGGTTAGGATACATCCAAATCATTCATTGATGAATTAATGAGGAGATCACCTGAATATTTTGAAGGATGCCCTCTTTTTGGTTCCATGTCACCCATACACAGCTCCTGTAGATCCTTTAACTCCGTACACTGGACACCACAATCCACTAAAGGTCCCTTTGATGAACATTGTTGACACTGTGTCTTTGACACTTCAGCATTCTGTTCAGCCACTGGTAAACACAACTTCTCATTTCTCAGCCGACTTTGTTCTTCACTCCCATATGTTCCATCCTCCACCACAATGTCAACTAGGTTTTGCTCAATCAGTTGATCCCTAGAGGAAGTTTCCTCTACTGCTGCAGAGCTCAAGAGGAGAGTTGCTCCCTGTTCATGAGAGCAGGGGCTTCTCTCCCGTTGCTCATTTACAATAAGATATTCCTGGTTTGGGCTTTGATAAGCCTCTGGTTCAGAAGACTTATTTTCATCTGTACCCTCTGCAGTAAGGGATGGTGAAATTATTTTACTCTGCAGGCAAGTAGGGGAAGCTAGAAGGAGCTTTTCTGAAGGAGTCATGCTGTGGTCTTTCTTCGCTGCACTCATTTCACTCTGCATTCCTGGCTTCTTTGGTGGCTTTTCAGCAGGGGTACTAAAAATGAGACTGCTGTCTGACACTGGAACAGAGTCAGATGAGGAAAACCTGTAATTCTGCCTAATCTTACCAGCTTTGACAATAAGGTCATTTTGGGTTGAGTATCTGCAATTATTAGATTCCTCTATCATCTCAATAATCATGTCAGGCTCAAACACAGCATTCTGCAAAATCCACTCCTTAGATGGGATGAAGGGGGCTAAAGACTCCACAGACCAAACAGACTCATTCATTTTGTTCTTTATCTGGGTGCTATTCATAGGTATTTGACAGGGAATTACTTCTGTAGTGTCTGCCTGTAGATTTGTCTTATTGCCATTTTCTTGATCGTCTGGGGGCTCATCTCTGCATGGTAAGCAATGCCTAAAAAAACCATCCAATTCCTCGAGTTCATCATCTCCTCTGGCATATGAGAGAAGATCATAAAGAGCTACAGGCAGTTTGAGGATCTTGACAAAGGTTTTGCTGTTCTTAGAACTGAAGATATCTTGCATATCATCAATGGCAACAGGTTCGTCAGCCACCACTGGATAATTCTGGGTCTCAGCTGGGCTCTTGTAAAGAGACTTTTCATGTTCCAATTCAGTTTGGGATGCCAGCAGCTGGTGATTGTCCTGAGGCTGTACCATTTTCAGCACTGTTGATTGGGGTGTGCCACCTCCCCAACTCATCAGAATGTCAGGAAAAGAGACGCGTCTCTCTTTGACAACCTCGATCTCTTGTTGAGAAGAGCAACACACAGGAATTATACTATCTGGAGAACTCACTGACCACATAGTGCAGTGAGAGTTTCTGCACGTGGGATCATTCTCCTGACTAACACCATCTTTACGGCTCTTCTGTGTTTCTGGAGTTGCTCTGACACGTGACTGGACAGTCTTCATTCCTGTAGTATGTGGGATGTCAATGCCCTGTTTGACTGTGATACATGTATTGGTCCTGTTAACCTGGAAATTTTCTGCATTACTACTAGGTAAGGTGTAATTCTCAATGTAGGCAGAGCTTCTTTTTTGGGAGCTGGTGCTTGAAGATGGAGAGTTTGCGGCTGTTCCATGCCCAGAATCTGAGCTTGAACTACCTACACCTCTGTGTGTTGGCTCTGTTTGAACCTCAGAGCTTACAGTTTCTCTAACTGGTACCATATGAGGAGGGCAAATTCTGTGGGGCTGGTTTGAGTTTTGGTAGGGTGCACTGGGAGCATGGACTTGGGGGTGGAGCAACCGTCTGTAGTCAACTGGTTGGATGTGAGGGTGCGGCAGAATGTAAGCTGGTGCCTCCATGTAGGGGAGAGGTGGGAATGGGGGCATGACCATACCATAGCCTGAGATAGGAAAAACATTTGTCTTATGAACTGAAATGATTTACTTTCTGGAAACGTAATTAATTACATCCGTACAATATCCATTCCAAAATGTATTTAGTCTTTTTGGAGTTTAGAAAATAAAAAGTTACATTTTCAGACTTATCATATTGAAAAATATGGTTCCATGGTGTGGTAATACAAGGAAATTACTTTATTATCCACAACCCACATTTAAATATCCTCAAAAATTAGAGAAAATACACTCACCCATGCCTGGGAAGCCAGAAAAGGGGTTATATGAAATGGGCATGGGCCACTGGTATTGGAGGAAAGGGGATGGAGGGGGAGCATGGACGTAGTAGACAGGGCGTGCAGTGACTGGGTGTTGGTAATGGGATGAAGGTCCAGGGTCTTGATTGTGGCAGTGTAGTCTTGGATCTTGCAGCCCAGAGTTTGGTACAGCACTGTTAATGCCAGAGGATAGGTTCACTCGATTTGGTCCTGGAAGAGTCATATTCAACCTGCACAAGGTGGTGGAGGAAGAAGGTATGTAAGACAGTTGGGAGCCCACAGCAGGAAGGGAAGAGGAAAAAAACACTGAAAATTGTAAATGGACAGGATTTATATAGCACTCCCATAGTCTAAATCTAACACTCAATGGCTTTACATTACAATCACAGGTTTTTCTATCTATGGCCCAAGGACACGTCAGCACGCGGACTGGATTGAACAACTGATCATCTGATTAATGGACGAACCACTCTCACCACTGAGCTAGAGCCGCCAGTAAACACAGCACTACTACTCCAAAGTCAAAAAAAGCAAAGTGAGCACAATATACTATAAACATTTTGAGTGCAGAATGTTAGCCATTCAAAAGAAAATTTTCAAGGTAATTTTACATTCTTTGATTTGAGAATCACGCTTTGGTTGGGATCATTTTCAATAGTTGATTAAATTCAAAATGGTTTTAATTATTTTGGGCAGCAGTGTCTGTGGTACTGTGTCAAAATATACTTCAGTGTGTGTTCATAGTAATGAGGGAACATATCAGCCAGTGCAACAATGTTTAAATTTACAATGGAGCTGTACATCAGGCAAACACAATTTATTGACTATAAGAAAACAATATTCTAGTCCTCTACTTGAACCTACTCCCAGGGAGCTCAAGAACAAACATGGATTGACAAGTGTATTATAAGTTACCAGGGGAGAAAGAAAACTACAGTGGAGACAAGAAGTGACATTTAGCAGCTAGCCTGTGTTTAAGGCTAACATAAGGTGAGGTTTCCTTTGTTGCGTCACTCAACAGCCTCTATAGACCTCTCCAAATCAGACATGTGGCAGGAAAAAACGCATGAATAGAACCATTAACAAAGGGACACACTCCATTTACATTTCTCACATGCAAAAACATTTCAGTAGAAAACAGGTCCTTGTGCATCTTGTGTAAAAAACAAAGAAAAAAAAATATTGCACATAAAAGATGCGATTATATTCTCATGACATTTTCTGCATTTTCCCTCCAACAGCATTTATCGGTTTATTCTCTTTTGGACTTTGAAAAGACAAGTGATGTAACATTTCATCAATGCAACTGCTTGATCCTCATGGTCTTAGGTTGAGTTAATATGTAAATAAAAGAAAATATTTTTCTTCATTAGATTTTAAGATACTTAAGTTAATAAGTGTTTTAAAATGGCAGACTTATTACATGAAGCTCCAATCAACAAAACATTTAATACAATCCATTACAAGGAATAAGAAAACATTAAAGATACAACAAATCTTCATCATACTGTAGTCACTAAAGAGGGGATTTATCTTAACCTGAAATGTTTGAAATGTCAATGATACATTTTAAATTTAGCAACCTGCCCCCACCCACAAACGTATATGTATTGCTCATGTTGTCTGTTGAGAAGTATAGTCACTTTACCTTTGTGAGAACTTGGATGTGGACAAACTCAGAGCAACAAGTGAAGTGTTTAAAAGTGAACAACAGACACACCTGAGTTTAAGTAGATGCGCATCAGACAAGAGTGTGTAGCATCAGCTGACTTGATGCCAATCAGCAACACTGAGGCCTCCTGCAGGGCTGAATGTCACTGTGCCATCAGAAAACTAGATGGAGCCAAAGTCCCTCTGCAGTGCAGTTTTCTGTCAGATATCTGTCTTGATTAAATATGCTCAGTGTTTCAGCTCTCCATGTTGAAGAGATGTAAAGCCTCTGGTTATAGCCTCTTAAATACATTTTTTTTTTTAAATTTTATTATTTGTATTATTGGTAGTTTGCACCACTATATTTTGATTCTAATAAATTAAAACAATTAAACATTAACTAAACAGAAGTAACGTTTGATGGTTAGTGTTCTTGGCATACAGTAAATGTTTATTAACACTGGCTTGTAGTCTTAGTTATTATTTTCGTTTACTTATTTATTTTGGCCATAAGGGACATAAACATACACCAAACAAGAAAATAGAAAAACTATAATTCCCCACACCACAGTTGTAAACAGTGCACAGATCAAGTTTTCAAACTGACAGAAGTCCGTGGTAGTCTACCTTACCTGTAGTGCTATAGACATTACTGTATCAGATTATCACTTTGAATATGACTGTAAGAAAGGCACTTTTTTATTTGTTACAAGATGTTTATTACTTCCAGCACATTGGTTGTTCAGTTCACCTGTGATGCTTCCACTAGCTGCACAAAACAAACCAGTACCAGTCGGGGGTGCTTGACTTTACAGTTATATAGTCTGTCTAAAAATAAAGTATTAGAGACTGTCTATATTCTGAGATGTAGCTCTTTAGTTCCATTTTATCCAACAGATGTGACATAACAGTGTTGTTAAAAATGTGAGCTACACTCTATAGTGGACTTCACATTTTTCATTATCTGAAGCATTTATCACTCATTTATTCATTTTAATCCTACAGTCACAATGTGGACGTGGTGATGAGTTTGTCCGTCAAGGTGTCCAGAGAGCTGCAGACCTTGGCGTGCTGTGTTTGGCTGGTGGACTGGGGTGGAAAAGTTTTCTTCCACTCTGTTTCCACTCCATGAGGAAGAGCAGCAGCTGACGTCCTCATCATCCACTCTGGTGACGACAACCTGAGGGAGATCAGTAGCATCAGGCTGGTCCACATGAAGACGACCTGCAGCAGACTCACCTCCAGCACCTTGTGAAGGGGACCTGTAACTGCTACAGTTGGCAGTGTCAATGCTATTGAATTTTTGCCTTCAGGACACACTTTGTTTGTCTAAACATGTCCCTGACTTTCATGGACAATGTTGAGTTTATTTTATGTTCATCAATGTTGATAAAAAAATACCAACTATAGCTACAACACTTATTACCTCTGCTCTTCTCCTCCCCTACAGTCCCACACTGTATCCCCTTCTCCTCCCACCACATGGACTCTACACCTCTGGGCTCATTCTGAGCTCAGCTGTTACTGCTTGCACTGGCCAAGTCTGTATATTAAATGTGTTCTTTAATTTTAATATTGTCCACCTTTTTGTGTTTTGTACCTTCACTAAAAATAAATCTGAGAGTTAATCTATAACTTCTAGTTCTGACTCATAAATATGTTTATATTTTAACTCTTTTTGTCTTTAATACTGACTGAATATGTGAGATTTTACATTAAAACCTGACTATTAATTGACAAATAACTCCTAAACTACAGATAAAACCTTAAGCAATAACAGGTTTGTGTGATTTAAATATATTATAAAAGAAGAACCGAGTGATTCATTTTTCTTCTTTGCTCTTGGAGACAGAACACGGTCAGCACAGTGGAGTCCTTCAGGGAGGTCCTTACCTAATAACAAAGACAAATAAAAAATAGTAAGACAAGTTTGTAAATAAAGAGGTTTGTGTGCTTGTGTTCTGTAGATATTCAACTGTATTTGAATGTAATTTTAGATTTAAGAGTGTTCTACCAACACAGTGAATGTACAGTAAAGTATGTATAGAATATATAATTGTTATCAAAGCTTACGGGCACCATTGTTCTCATGTTTCACTTGGGAAAAATATGACCATTAAGTTATTCACAAACCATATGTGGACCTGGGGTCAGTGCTGAAGTGATGAGTCCGAGTTCAGTTCTGCCTCATGTTGAGCTTCCACTGGTCCAGTCTCTCTGGATCATCTGGAGGAAAACTACACAGACAAACCTCATCACAGGCGATCCCAACAAGTCTGTTTCTGCATCCTAATTATCTATCGTGTCGGTTTTAGCAAAAGATATGAATCAAACTTCTTGTGTTCTTCTGTTTCATTTTAAGTTACCGTACAAAAAACTCGATCACCACCAACAAGTTTTACCGCACGCCGGAGCACAAAATGGCGGCTATAGCAGGGCAAACAAACGAATGTGCTGTATGTGTTAGCATGGTTGTGACTACTGTGAGGTTGAATGTGTATGTTAGCTAGCTAGTAATGCCCTGTACACTTGAAGTTTATGTTGATAATTATATATATTTGTGATGTTTGTTGACAAGACAAGTTGCAATAAAGCAGATGAATCTCAGGAAGACAGAGAAATGGTTCGCCTCTTCATTCCTCTGGTGTTTCATCTGTGTTTTCAGAAACCTTTTTGTTATTTGGGGAAACCACTACTTGGGGCCCGTAACATTCACAGTCGCAGGTGTTGAGTCAAAGATTGGCTGTGTTGTCACGAAGGAGACAGTTGCCTGTGCCCTTCTGGACCTGGTGCCTTACAAGGTGGCGCTTGTATGCACCTCGGAACTGCCTTACATTGGGGTTGTTGTTGTAACCTCCAAATGACGTGATAGCAGAGAAGAAAAGTTCCAAGTTGTCCTGACTGAGTTTGTAGGTCAGGAGATATCGGCATGAGGCAGCTGGCTGCATGTCTTTTTTTGTGTGGAATGCAAATTTACGAGTGTGTTGTCTCGTACTTTAATTTTGAGCCCTCAGAGAAGTGACTCTGCTCCATCCAAGAAACCCTTGGCCCGGTATTTAGTTCCTTGCTTGATGGGTGCCTTCTGTCCTTTTCCAAGCGTGGTGCGACTGTTTAGGACATCAAAAGCTGTATCAATTTTGCGCAGGAATTGAGCTGTGGCAGCACAGCCACGGAACTGTGAATATTTGAGCTCCTGCTCACAATACTCAAGGTCATCAGCCACACTGCTGCTGAAGAGCTGGGCTGCAAGATTGACCTTCATTTTTTGATTACGCCATTGAACGTGCGCCATTTTTAGCTTGTTGCCGAGACGCAAGCCTTCCTTCTCCTGAAGCTAATGGAGCTCCTCAATGTATTGCCACTTTATCTGATGGCCATCTTCTCTTACAAGGACCCCAACTGTTGAGAACACATTCCGAAGAAGCTTGAGCATGTGACATGGATCCAAGAGCACATGGACTTTTTGTGCTTGATCTTCAGGATGGAGAAAGTAAGATCTCATGTCCATGATGTCGTGGTTAGCACCAAGCTCTCTGATCATTGTGAAGTTTTGAGAGGGTCCATCACATGTCAAGAAGACAACCCTAACTGCAATTTCATGGAGCCTAACAAGGCTCTCTGATGAGGTTTGCTCTCTCTGCTCCTGTCATGCTGTTGATAAGAAAGTAAGCAATGGGGATTTTCCAAGACTCATTGATTGCAACAACCATGAGGACCAAAGCTTGTGTTGCCACAACATTCTCCTTGTCTTTTCCTGCTTTCTCCTGCTCAGCAACATGACTTTTTAAAGCTATGAATGAAGCAACAGTAAATCCAGGATCTGCAGAGATGCTACTGTACCATTTTCATATGGTCTGAGGATGAGGCAAAGCCAAGTGAAACTTCTCTCTGACATAGTCATAGGCCTTTGGAGAGTAGAAGTGCAGTGTAGTTGCGAATTGCTTCAAGTTTTCAGAAAATACTGTCTTTTTCTTTGATTGTAACCTCTGAAAGATCTCTCGGTGAACATGATCTAGATCATCAAGAAGAGAGGCACATTCAGTTGAAATAAGGACTTTCTTCTGAAGCACTTTTGTGATGTCTTTCAAGGAAGAAACTCTTGCCTTCAGTCTCCTCGTCTGCTGGCTTCTCAACCTCAGCTTCTTGCAGGCTGCACACAGCTTTTCTTCAAATGTAGAAAATTCATTTTAATGGTTCTCGGAGAATCAGAAATGGTGTAGGAGTGATCACTCAGCGAGCTGCTAGGCAGCTGTGTTGAAATGTAAGAGTGACCTAAGACTGTCCTTTTTCCACTCAGATCTTTTGGCTGACTGTTGCTACCCACATCATTTCCCCATACGTTATTGTCATCATGTATGACATCTTGAAGACCGAACGTCTGTTCAGGTGTGTCCTCCATCATATTGACATCTCTCTGAAAAGCAGCAAGACTGTTTCCACTACTGTCATCACCCACATCTGCAACCTCCTCATTGCTATTTCCAACAGAAATAGGGATGTTTCTTACCTCCTCATCCATACTCACCTTTCCTTGAGGATTTTCTTCTTTGCCCTGGGACCAAGAGGAAATGGTCGGCACAGCTGTGTCTTTCAGGCATGTCCTTCCCTATTAAAAAATACACAAAACATAAATATATCATATTGTTGCAGAGTAACTGGGTGTTATTCATACAGGAGGCTTGTGGGTTCAAGTTCTGTAGATGGTGGTGATGTGGTATCAAACTTAACAGTGTACTACCAAGACAAATACAATATTAAATTTACAGATTGCAGTTCATTCATGCTAAAATTATTTTTGCTTTATAAATTAATATTACCTATTCTCAAAGCTTACTGACACCAAACAATCAAACTATGTTCAGCTATCACTTGGAAAAAGTTTTCACGTCCAGCAATGGAAAGCAATGGAATGTGAAATGTACAAAATTAAGTGTTCAATAACTGTGATCCTGGGATAAGGGGCGAAAAAATCCATGAATGGTAGTTTCAAGCTGATGACCCAGCTTAGCAAGCAGGCACCAGTGGAAGTGTGGCAGTTGTGCCGGCGCGAACGCTGTGCCAGGGCGCCAGACGCCCTGCTGGCGCGAACGCTGTGCCGGCGCAAACGCCGTGCCGGGGCATCCGGACGCCATGCCGGGGCGAACGCCACACAGTGGCCATTTCTCAATATGCTTTCTTCTCTGTACTTGTGTTCTCGTGAAACGTCATCAGTCGTGGCCAAAGTACCGTTCAAATACAAAGAACGGTCCACATGCCCGGATGTTGTTCTCGCCGTGCCCCCTTTACCGAGGATGCATCGGAGGAGACTTGTGTGTTCTTGGGAGACCCAAGTATCCCAGAATGCATTTCGCGACAACAAACGGCAACGCGATTTCGATCCATTTATACGTATATTGCAATGCTATTTCCTCACTCACCAAAATGTCCTCCACAACCCACCACAACGTTTTTTCCTGCCACTGGCCATTATGTGTAGTCTACAGAGTGCAAAATTTATAAACTTTCTTTGCTTTGGCCCACACACCAGCAGGTAGGTGGCAGTAATGCGTCATAAACGCTAGGTGCCACCCACTATAAAACCAGAAGAAGAAGGAACGAAAGAACGCTGCTGTTCCAATTGCAGAATGACTGTTCTGCGTCCTCCCGTTCTCGGGAGAACGTTCTCCCGAGTTGAACTCTCAAGAACGTTCTTGGAAAGAACAAGAGTACATACTTGCGTTCTTTAGTATTGAGAAACCGCCAGTGTCTGTGTTCTCTCAGTGTAAACAAAGGGGCGAGGCCCCGGAAAGACTAGGCCACGTCCACTTCTTGAGAGGGGAATTTTTTTAATTGTATTAAAATTGAATACAAAGTGAAATTTTTGTTCTCCTTTTTGACAAAGACATTTTCCACCGGAGGCTCCTGCATGAATAGTAACTGTATCCTAGCTAGACAGTGTTGTGTAGACGTAACGCTAGTGGGCCAAAACATAGGGCCTGCTACTCTCATTAGGACAGTGGACAAATCAGGAATAGCAGTGCGTTTTATTGAAAAATTTAAATAAATGATTTTTCTGCAATTTTCATACTTTGCAAAGTCATTCAGTGGGCCGGATTGGACCCTTTGGCCGGCCGGTTCTGGCCCGCGGACCTGAAGTTTGACACCCCTGAGTCCTAGAGGAAAACTTTACACAGAAAAATGATTATGTAAATTAGAAAATGAAAATGAAATTACTTCAGTCATCAGTACATCATAACTTATGTATTTTTTTAAATGTTGTGTATATAGGCCACTTACTCCATCTGTTGCATTGTCTATTTTTGTGTAGTTATGGACATATTTCATACACTTACATTTTCATATTTTTATGTGACAGTCAAGTGCATATTCTTAGTCATATTCACTTACATTGTTCACTTACAGTTGACATGAATGTAACAAGTTGTGTAAGTGAATAATATTAGAAAACATATAAAATGACATCAAATATTTTCTATGTAGTGCATGTAAGTGAGAGTTATCCCCCTGAAATCCAGGCATTGAGTTATATGTCAATGTATCGGCCAACAGCAGGGTTTTGGCAGTTTAAAATGATATCTACAAATTATTTTCCTTATTTTTCTACTGTTCTTATCAGTCACAGCATCTTTAAATTCAGGCTATGGTAACAGTCCATGGAAGACAGACACATCCCTTGTTTAGACTGCAGTCTATTGAAATAATAAAAATGAACACCTTGAAACATCATTTGTTAGTTTGTCTCTACATGGTAGATGTGTTCTGGAAACTACTGCCGAATAAAAATCCACAGCACTAAAGGTTAGACAGTAAAAGTTGACATTAAATCGCATTAGTGAGTGTTGGCTCAGCACAGTCACTGAGCAGTGAACACTTGAGGCACAAACATACGACTGGAACCCATGAAAAGCAGTTTATAAGTACCAAGTCTAATGTGTGTTTTCTTGAAGAAGAAAAAAGGAAAACAGCTCAGCGCCACAGGGAGAAAACATGAGAATATATAACCGTGTCAATATTTTAATAATGTTGTATAAGCGTTGGTACCGGACATTTTAATGCAAACAGCCTCATTACCAAAGCTGTTTTAGTAAACGGGGCTGGCTACAAGCTAACAAGCCACATATAACTCTGGGTAGCGTCTCATATTAGGGCTAATGTTAGATTTCACCTCCGATATTGGTGATGTTTTGGGTCTAAACACTATTAAAAGATTAAAAGATTTGCAGGTGTTATGAAATGTAATCTAAATTCGACATACCACAACGACGACACATAAGGATCCCACGTCCTCTTAGAGAAGAGCGACCGTCTTTTGTTAATGTGACTGGTGCAGCAACTTTTTTATTTTCTAACTTCACACAGACGTTTTTTGTTTAAAAGTAATATAACCTCAAATTCTAAATCGCAATGTAACGTTTTCACTTTCACTTCAATTTCACCAAGCATACGCTCCCACTAGCGTCGGCACCGTCAACCGTACACGGCTAATGCATTAGCTTGTTAACAACCCAAGCTAACAAGCCAGGCTCGGCGAACGATCAACATAACCAAAATATTTTAAATGACTGTGCTTCAATTTGGTCTGCTTGTAACGCAATATGTGGATTTATAGTTCCGTTGGTTGTTGTTTTTTTGGCGATCACCGTGTCGGCAGCGTCAACCCGTACAGGGCTAATGCATTAGCTTGTTAACAACCAAAGCTAACACGCCAGGCTCTGCATGTCGGCACCTGCCGGCTGGGGAGCTCTCCTGCTAATTAGTGCTAACAAATAAATAAAACATTACTTGAATTTCACTCACCGAAAAAACTGGAGGAGAGACTTCTAAGAAGGTCTGTTAGTAAAGTTAACAGCACAGCAAGCCATTTCTATCAAATATTAGAAAGAAAAAAGTTAAAGAAACCATAAAAACCCTTTCGAGAAGTCAAGTGTACCGAGTGACACTCATTAGCTAACGGGAGCCTAGCAGCTAGAAGTCGGCTGGCGGCTAATGACACAGAATTCACGGACAACACCAAGGTGGCACAGCTGTCAATGAAATAGACAACGCCCCTAATTATGCAGAATTTCAAACCTTAATATAATATAAATGGACCCACCCCAGAGTTGTCACGAAGGGGGGGTTCAGCCATTGGGACCAAAACCGTTTTTTGAACCAGGCTGTAAACATTCTGTTTAATTCTGTTTAATTCAGGCTGTTTAATTCTGCTGTAAAGTTGAACATTTTAACATGGGGCTCTATGGTGATTTGCTCCTTTCTGCAGCAGCCTCAAGCGGGCATTTAGTGAACTGCAGTTTATAGAATTTCCGCATAGGCTTCATTTCTCAGCCTCAGAGTTGGCCCCTTGGAACTGACCAATGGTTAAACATAAACAATTTATTATATTTTCTTATAATAAATGTTACTTCTTGCTTTTAATTGAATAGAAATTAATTGAGTTGTATAAGTCAGTTAATCATACCTCTTTTTGATGATTTTGGGAGTTTGTTTCTGAAAGACTTTTCCGACCCTCTGGTGGAACACTGGATGTTGATGTGTCAGTCTCGATGTGTATTCCTCCCTTGATTAGTTTGGATGTTTTATAATGGTAAATTAAATTATATATTTTTCCAAACATATGAGAAAAAATATTTCAGTTCTCCATACAGCCAACTCTGTAACTTGCTTCAGCATTACATTTATGGTATACCTTCTTGGTTGATTTTTTTGAAGGGGAAGGCTTTGCGGATTGCAGATACATATCTCCCCCTCTTTTTCTGTTTGCGTTCCTTCCATTTTTCAACATCAACTCTGAATGTCTGCAAAAAGAAGTAGGAAGTTCTTAATTCTTAATCAGTCATTAAGAATTACATTTGCTTTGAAAAGCAACTTGAGACCAAGGCAGAGATTCTGCATCATAGCACATAACTCATTCCTATATGCACAATCAGAATCAATTATTAATATTCAACTGCAGAGTCATAATGTTTGATTTTGATACTTTATCGCATTAGGACATATCACTGAAATAGGCTGGATGTGGCACAGCCCTCCCTAAAAGAAATTCCACCAGCCGCCACGGAGCTTTGGAAATCACTTCTCTGTAATGTTTTTCAAAGCAGATTTCACAGGAACACACACACGCACACACGCGCGCACACACACACACACACAAATATACATATATATATAACAAATACAGTACAAACAGACAAACTGACCTAAGTGGGTCAGTTGTCTTTCCTTCATTATAAAAAAGTAAAAACATTTTTAAAATTTTACTTTTTGATTTTGGACATGTCCCAGTCCCTGAAAAAATGATCAGGATCAAATACACAACTGTAGCACCTAAGTCCTGTTGGACTTGTAATTACCTTTGTTGTACTTATTCTGTTCTCTATCTCAAACTACATTGTTGTTCTTCATTTCATGTGTAAGTTGCTTTGGATAAGTGTATGGGAAATTGATTAAAATATAAATGTACACAACAAAATTTGGCATTTACCTGTAAATCCTCTAGATTCATATTTGACTTTGCAGTCCATCCAGCTGACATCCTTTGATTTGCAGCCACCTCTGTAGGTTGTGGAAATGTTTTTCAACATTGACCCCACTGGACGGACTGGAAAACACGACTGCCGTGCTTTGTACCATATCATCCAGTTCCTCAAAAGAACTTGCTGTTGTGAGGAGCCCACAAATGTGCATGGCCAGGTGATAGTGGTTTGGCGCACTGTGGGGTGTAAAAAGTAAATTAATTTAGATGTGTTATTCCATTTGAGTGTAACAATAACCATATGTACCTTTTCTGTTATATTAGACATGCAATTCAAGTGGACATATACTGAGTACAACATCATTATTTGCAGGAATATCTGCTAATAACCTTCTACAACAAATACTTTATAGTAATATTAGGTTATGCTTACTACTTTCTACACATCTCTTTGGCATTCTTCATGACGTGGCTCAGGCAGTGGTGTAGAATGGGCACCTCAAAATCAGCCTTTGTACCTTTACCACTGGCAATGCTGTAATAATGGTTGATGGTATCGTGGAGATTTTTCTTGGCAAATGATAGACATATTGCCTGCATCAATACCATCGAACCATCACAAACATGATTGCCTCAAGGAAATGTGTGATGGACTGTGGTGTGGTCACTGGTCAGATATGTAGCCACTGGTAGGGGGGAAGCATTTTTTGTGGGATTCCGGACCACCAGTTCATACACAAGGAAGGTGGAGAGCCTTTTTTTTTTTTTAATACTGCCTGTAGCATCCAGATATACAATGTCAATTCAATTCAATTTCAATTCCATTTTATTTGTATAGCGCCATATCACAACATACATTGTCTCAAGGCACTTTTGTAACGAACCAGTTTAGACCCAAGCGCGAGACACACGTAGCTCAGTCGGTAATCAACTTTATTGTGGAGAACACAAGCAAGGCTCAGAGTCAGGGGCAGAAGGTAAACGTCTTTTCCGGGATCGTGGCGAGATGGGAAGGTCGGGGACAGCAGGCAGAGGTCTTTACCGGGATTCAGGTGAAACGGGGAAACCAGGGACAAAGGCAGGGTCGTAACCAGGGCTGAGACGATACGGGGAAGTCGGGGGCAGAACCAGAGTCGAAACCGGGAGATCCGTCCGTGGGTAAATGCTGGAAAGTCTGACATGGAGTACAAAGAACAATCGGGCGGTGAGTAACTGAGTGAGAGGAGGTTAAATACAGACCTGATTGGTGATGAGGTGAGTGTAGCTGATTGCTCGTGTGGGACAGAGGGGAGGTGACGTGGGAACCTACTGGGCATTACGGTGGCTGACTGTGACAACTTTACATAGTGAGGTCAATATTACAGTATTACAGGGAAAACCCAACAAATCCCACAATGAGCAAAGAACTTGGCGACGGTGGAGAGAAAAAACTCCCTTTTAACAGAAAGAAATCTCTGACAGAACTAGACTCAGTTGTGGCCGGTCATCTGTCTCGACCGGTTGGGGTAAGGAGAGAAATGAGGAAGAGAGGAGAGGTGGGCAGAAAGAGGGTGGGAGGAGAGACAGTAGGAGAGAAGAGAGAGAGAGGACAGTTGTACAACCGCCGCTGTAATCTCTACCAGACTGATACTTATAATTAAAAAATACAATTATGTTGTTGTTATTATTAGTGATGATATTAATATTAATATTAATATTAATAATAACAATAATAATGACGGGTTTGGGTCCTGCAGCTCAGAGATACACTAGGAGAGATAGAAAACACAAACAGGGTTAGTGACATGTACTGTAAACATATCGGGGGATGGGGGGGTAGTATAACAGTTGCTTTAATTTCTACCAGACTGATACTTATAATTAGTGAAAACTGATACTTATAAATACAATGATGTTATTAATAATAATAATAGTAATAATAATAATAAGGTTTGGATCCTGCAGCTCTGGGGTCGGATCTACTAGGGGAGAGAGAAAACAGAGTGAGTGACATGTAATGTAGATACATGGGGGCAGAGAGAGAGAGAGAGATTGAAAAAAGTGGGAGAAGGAGAGAGATATAAAGAGAGAGAAAGAGGGAGAAGGAGAGAACGGGAGAGGGAGAAAGATGCTCATGATATAAGTTCCCCCAGCAGTCTAGGCCTATAACAGCATAATAAAGAAATGGTTTATTAAACACCTGAGCAGTTCTTACTATAAGCTTTATCAAAAAGGAAGGTAAGTTTAACTTTAAATGTAGACAGGGTATCTGCATCCCTGACACAAACTGGGAGCTGGTTCCAGAGGAGAGGAGCCTGGTGGCTGAAGGCTCTGCCTCCCATTCTACTTTTACAGACTCTGGGAACCACAAGTAATCCTGCGTTTACAGAGCGAAGTGATCTATTGGGATAATATGAAACTAGGAGTTCTGTAAGATATGATGGAGCTTGATTATTAAGGGCTTTGTAGGTTAGGAGCAGTATTTTGAATTCTATTCTGAATTTTACAGGAAGCTAATGCAGAGATTCTAACACTGGAGAAATATGATCTCTTTTTCTAGTTCCTGTCAGAACTCGTGCTGCGGCATTTTGGATTAGCTGGAGGCTTTTCACAGACTTATTGGGGCATCCTAGCAGTAATGAATTACAGTAGTCCAGTCTAGAAGTAACAAATGCATGGACTAGTTTTTCAGCATCCTTTTGAGTTAGGATGTTTCTAATGTTCTTGATATTGCGCAGGTGAAAGAAGGCTGTCCTAGAGACTTGTTTTATGTGTGAGTCAAAGGACATGTCCTGGTCAAAGGTAACTCCAAGGTTTCTCACAGTAGAGCTGGAGGCCAAGGTAATGCCATCCAAAGAAACTATATGATCAGATAATGTTTCTCTGAGGTGTTTAGGGCCGAGTATAATGACCTCAGTTTTTTCTGAATTTAGAAGTAAAAAATTATAAGTCATCCAGGCCTTTATGTCTTTAAGACAATCCTGAAGTTTGTCTACCTGATTAGTTTCATCTGGCTTTATAGATAAATACAGCTGGGTATCATCAGTGTAGCAATGGAAATTGATGTGGCGTTTTCTTATAATATTGCCTAAAGGAAGCATATATAAAGTGAAAAGTATCGGTCCCAGTACAGAACCTTGTGGTACTCCATATCTCACTTTTGTATGAAAGGAAGATTTGTTATTAACGTTAACAAACTGAAATCTATCAGATAAGTAGGACTTAAACCATTCTAGTGCTGTTCCTTTAATCCCAATGTGTTCTAGTCTCTGTAACAGAATTTTGTGATCAATGGTATCAAATGCAGCACTAAGATCTAAAAGGACGAGAATAGAAACATATCCACTGTCTGAGGCCATGAGAAGGTCGTTGGTAACCTTCAGTAGTGCTGTTTCTGTACTATGATGTTTTCTAAACCCTGACTGAAAGTCTTCAAGCAGACTATTCCTGTGTAAATAGTCACATAACTGGTTAGCAACAGTTTTTTCAAGGATTTTAGAGATAAAGGAGAGGTTTGATATGGGTCTATAGTTAGCTAAGATATCTGGGTCTTGATGACTTGGATGAAGTGACAAGTGAAGTCAGCTCAGCCAGATCTATAGGGGAGAAGCATTCTAAATAAAAATTAGGCGATACTATTGGTTCAGAACCTACAGTACTGGACCATGTGCCATTAGTGGGAAGAAGCTGGTAAATTTTTTCTCTGATGGTAATAATCTTATTAGTAAAGAAACTCATGAAATCATTGCTACTTAGAGTTGGAGGAATAGACTGTTCAGTAGAGCTTTTACTCTCTGTCAGCCTGGCTACAGTGCTGAAGAGGAACCTGGGGTTGTTTTTATTTTCCTCTATTAGTGAAGAAAAATAATTGGTTCTGGCATTTCGGAGGGCTTTCTTATATGTAATTAAACTATTTTTCCAGTCTAGGTGAGAATCATCTAGACTATTGGAACGCCACTTCCTTTTTAACCTACGTGACGTCTGTTTTAAAGCACGTGTCTGTGCATTAAACCATGGAGCTATCCTCCTCTGTTTGACTGTCTTCTTTTTCAGAGGGGCGACAGTGTCAAGTGTGGAACGTAGTGAGGCTGCTGCACTATCAACAACATCATCAATTTGTATGGCAGTAAAGTTTTGATAACGATCCTGCACTGTATCGACACATGGCAGTAGAGTAAATAACGAAGGAACAGTTTCTTTGAATTTACTAACAGAGTTTTCTGATAGACACCTGCTGTAATAGAACTTTTCTCCAAATTCAGTAAAGTTAATAATGGAGAATTCAAATGTAACTAAGTAGTGATCGGACAGAGGGTTTTGAGGAAATACTATAAGATTGTCAATGTCTATGCCATAGGTCAGAACGAGAGTGTGATTAAAACAGTGAGTGGGTTTGTTTACATGTTGAGTAAAACCAATTGAGTCTATGAGCGAATTAAATGCAGAACTAAGACTGTCGTTGGCAACATCCACATGAACGTTGAAGTCACCCACTATAATAACTTTATCTGTGCTAAGCACCAAATCAGATAAAAAGTCTGAAAATTCAGATAAAAATTCAGAGTAAGGGCCTGGTGGTCGATAAACAACGACTACAATAACTGGTTTTTGACAATTCCAGCTAGGGTGAAGGAGGCTAAGAGTTAGGCTTTCAAATGAGTTAAAACTATGGTTAAGTCGAGCGTTAAGCAATAAGTCTGCTTGGTAGATTGCTGCTACTCCTCCTCCTCGTCCTGTGGTCCGAGGAATATGAGTATTATTATAAGAGGGAGGTGTTGATTCATTTAAACTAACATATTCTTCTGGCTGTAGCCAGGTTTCAGTCATACAGAATAAATCAACGTGCTGATCAGTTATCAGATCATTCACTAACAAAGATTTAGATGGGAGTGACCTAATATTAAATAATCCACATTTTATTGTTCTATTGTTAGGTTCATTTATAGGCTTTGTGTTGATTTTTATGAGATTTGTGTGAATTACACCTCTTTTATTTCCCTTTGGATTAGATAGTTGAAGTGGTCGTGGGGCAGAAACAGTTTCTATGGGGTTTTGTGGGGGTGACTGCTGTAATAGAAGCGCAGAGAAGCGTGTAAGACTGCAACTCTGCTTCCTGGTCCCAACTCTGAAAAGTCACGGGGTTGACCATCTAGGTAACCGAGTCAGGTTTCTACAAATGAGAGCTGCACCATCCAAAGTTGGATGAATGCCGTCTCTCCGCATCAGACCAGGAATTCTCCAAAAGGTGCGCCAGTTATCTATGAAGCCCACATTGTTATCTGGACACCACCTCGACAACCAGCGGTTTAGTGATGATGTACGGCTATACATGTCATCACTGTTCAAGTTGGGCAGGGGTCCAGAGAAGTCTACAGAGTCCGACATTGTTCTTGCAAAAGTCCAATCCAAACACCTTCAATCTGTGCCTTTTGAAGGCGATGGAGCAGAATGGATGGAGAGTCCTCAATCCTTGAGCTATTACATTTGTCCACTGCAATCCTTTGAAGCCTCTCGGATGTCTTGGTTTTTATGTGATTCCAATCTTTCATCTCAATGAAAAAGTATAATGGACCCCGTGGGACAGGGATCTTGATGAATCCTTCTTCATCAGATGAGATGCTCAAGGTTTCCTAATGGAAATGCACAACATTGTGTTATATATTAAGTGTGAGTTGTCAAATTATATATGACAACAAAGCAAAAATAGAAAAACACTAGAAGACATATTAAATGTCTTTTATTTTTCTATTTTCTTCTTTACTTATAAGATTATTACCATCAGATAAAAAATTTACCAGCTTCTTCCCACTAATAGCACAGACACACTGTCCAATACAGTAGCTTCTGAACCAATAGTATCGCCTAATTTTTATTTAGAATGCTTCTTCCCTATAGATCTGGCTGAGCTGACTTCACTTGTCACTTCATCCAAGTCATCAACCTGTCTTTTAGATCCTATTCCATCAAGGCTATTTAAGGATGTATTACCTTTAATAAATAATTCCATATTAGATCAGATCAATTTATCTATATTAACAGGCTATGTACCAAAGGCCTTTAAGGTGGCAGTAGTTAAACCTCTGCTCAAAAAACCCACTCTGGACCCAGATATCTTAGCTAACTATAGACCCATATCAAACCTCCCCTTTATCTCTAAAATCCTTGAAAAAACTGTTGCTAACCAGTTATGTGACTATTTACACAGGAATAGTCTGCTTGAAGACTTTCAGTCAGGTTTTAGAAAACATCATAGTACAGAAACAGCACTACTGAAGGTTACCAACGACCTTCTCATGGCCTCAGACAGTGGATATGTTTCTATTCTCGTCCTTTTAGATCTTAGTGATGCATTTGATACCATCGATCACAAAATTCTGTTACAGAGACTAGAACACATTGGGATTAAAGGAACAGCACTAGAATGGTTTAAGTCCTACTTATCTGATAGATTTCAGTTTGTTAACGTTAGTAACAAATCTTCCATTCATACAAAAGTGTGACATGGAGTACCACAAGGTTCTGTGCTGGGACCGATACTTTTCACTTTATATATGCTTCCTTTAGGCAATATTATAAGAAAACGCCACATCAATTTCCATTGCTACGCTGATGATACCCAGCTGTATTTATCTATAAAGCCAGATGAAACTAATCAGGAAGACAAACTTCAGGATTGTCTTAAAGACATAAAGGCCTGGATGACTTATAATTTTTTACTTCTAAATTCAGAAAAAACTGAGGTCATTATACTCGGCCCTAAACACCTCGGAGAAACATTATCTGATCATATAGTTACCTTGGATGGCATTACCTTGGCCTCCAGCTCTACTGTGAGAAACCTTGGAGTTACCTTTGACCAGGACATGTCCTTTGACTCACACATAAAACAAGTCTCTAGGACAGCCTTCTTTCACCTGCGCAATATCAAGAACATTAGAAACATCCTATCTCAAAAGGATGCTGAAAAACTAGTCCATGCATTTGTTACTTCTAGACTGGACTACTGTAATTCATTACTACTAGGATGCCCCAATAAGTCTGTGAAAAGCCTCCAGCTAATCCAAAATGCCGCAGCACGAGTTCTGACAGGAACTAGAAAAAGAGATCATATTTCTCCAGTGTTAGAATCTCTGCATTGGCTTCCTGTAAAATTCAGAATAGAATTCAAAATACTGCTCCTAACCTACAAAGCCCTTAATAATCAAGCTCCATCATATCTTACAGAACTCATAGTTTCATATTATCCCAATAGATCACTTCGCTCTGTAAACGCAGGACTACGTGTGGTTCCCAGAGTCTGTAAAAGTAGAATAGGAGGCAGAGCCTTCAGCCACCAGGCTCCTCTCCTCTGGAACCAGCTCCCAGTTTGAGTCAGGGAGGCAGATACCCTCTCTACATTTAAAGTTAAACTTAAAACCTTCCTCTTTGATAAAGCTTATAGTTAGAACTGCTCAGGTGTTTAATAATCCATTTCTTTATTATGCTGTTATAGGCCTAGACTGCTGGGGAACTTATATCATGAGCATCTTTCTCCCTCTCCCGTTCTCTCCTTCTCCCTCTCTCTCTCTCTCTCGTTATCTCTCTCTCCTTCTCCCACTTTTTTCGATCTCTCTCTCTCTCTGCCCCCATGTATCTACATTACAGGTCACTCTGTTTTCTCTCTCTCCTAGTAGATCTGACCCCAGAGGTGCAGGATCCAAACCCGTCATTATTATTATTACTATTATTATTATTAGTAATAACATCATTGTATTTATAAGTGTCAGTTTTCACTAATTATAAGTATCAGTCTGGTAGAAATTAAAGCAACTGTTATACAACCCCCTTATCCCCCGATATGTTTACAGAACATGTCACTAACCCTGTTTAGTGTATCTCTGACCCCAGAGCTGCAAGACCCAAACCCATCATTATTATTGTTATTATTATTATTATTAATATTAATATTAATATCATCACTAATAATAACAACAACATAATTGGGTTTTTTTTTTTAATTATAAGTATCAGTCTGGTAGAGATTAAAGCGGCGGTTGTACAACTCTCCTCTCTCTCTCTCTTCTCTCCTACTGTCTCTCCTCCCACCCTCTTTCTGCCCACTTCTCCTCTCTTCCCTATTTCTCTCCTCACCCCAACCGGTCGAGACAGTTGACCGGCCACAACTGAGTCTGGTTCTGTCAGAGATATCTTCCTGTTAAAAGGGAGTTTTTTCTCTCCACCGTCGCCAAGTGCTTTGCTCATTGTGGGATTTGTTGGGTTTTCCCTGTCATATTGTAATAGTTACCTCACTATGTAAAGTGCCTTGAGACAATGTACACTGCGTGCACAATTATTAGGCAAGTTGTATTTTTGAGGATTCATTTCATGATTTAACAACTACAGCGTTCTCGCTCAATCCAAATGTTAATAAAGCTCAAACCGGAATATTTAAGAAAGTAAAAGTGAAGTTTTGTCTTTCTTAAGAGAATATCTCAGTGTGCAGAATTATTAGGCAAATATTGGTGCGCAGAATTGTTAGGCAACTAAATGAAAAATGAATATTTTCCCATCTCACTTGTTTATTGTCATCTGTTAAAGTGAAAATAATGAACAAACAACTCTAAATATACAAATAAACATTTCTAAGATTTAAAAAAAAAAATCAGTGACCAATTTAGCCACCCTTCTTTTCAATAACCGTCACAAGCCTTCCATCCATGGAGTCTGTCAATTTCTTTATCTGTTGACGATCAACTTTTCGTGCAGCAGCAACCACAGCCTCCCAGACACTGTTCAGAGAGGTGTACTGTTTTCCTTCATGGTAAATCTCCCGTTTAAGAAGAGCCCACAAGTTCTCAATAGGGTTTAAGTCAGGTGAGGAAGGGGGCCATGTCATTTTCCTGTCATCTTTAAGGCCTTTACTGGCAAGCCATGCAGTGGAGTACTTTGATGCATGTGATGGAGCATTGTCCTGCATAAAAATCATGGTCTTCTTGAAAGATGCAGGCTTTTTTCTGCAGCACTGCGTGAAGAAAGTGTCCTCTAAAAACTGCAGTAGTTCTGGGAGTTGATTTTTAGTCCATCTTCAACCCGAAAAGGTCCAACTAGCTCATCTTTAATGATACCAGCCCATACCAGAAGCCCAACTCCACCTTGCTGGCGTCTGAATCGAAGTGGAGCTTTGTGCCCATTACTGATCCAGCCACGGGCCCATCAATCTGGTCCATCAAGAGTCACTCATTTCATCAGTCCATAAAACCTTTGAAAAATCTGTCTTCAGGTATTTCTTGGCCCAGTCTTGATGTTTCAACTTATGTGTCTTGTTCAATGGTGGTCGTTTTTCAGCCTTCCTTACCTTGGCCATGTCTCTGAGCACTGAACACCTTGTACTTCTGGGTACTCCAGGTGGGTTACAGTTCCGGAATATGCCAGCACTGGAGGACAATGGGTTCCTAGTAGCTTAACGCTTGACTCTTCGTAAATCTTTGGCAGTTAATTTGCGTCTTTTTTTTTCTACACGTTTCTTTCGACCCTGTTGACTTTTTGCCACAAAACGTTTGATAGTTCTGTGATCACGCCCCAATATCTTGCAATGTCAAGCGTGCTGCATCCCTCTGAAAGATTTTTTACAATTGTTGACTTTTCAGAGTCAGTCAAATCTCTTTTTGGGCCCATTTTGCCTAGGGAAAAGAAGCTGCCTAATAATTATGCACACCTTGATATAGGGTGTTGATCTCCTTAGGGCACAACCTCCCTTATTACACAAATACACATCACCTGATATGCTCAAATCCATTAACCACTCAAGTTTATACAAGTTGGAGTTGGAAAATATGCATAACAATTATGATATGGTCAAAATACTAATTTGCCTAATAATTGTGCACGCAGTGTATGTTGTGATATGGCGCTATACAAATAAAATTGAATTGAATTGAATTGAAAGAACAATTGGATGCCAGCCTCATTAATATTCGGATCAGCATTCATTAGGTGATTTGCAAGGACTTTTTATGGTTAAAAATGGGCGTGTACAGGGAGGGATATGAGGCTGATTCACGTACAAACATTGTAGGTGATCTGTGATTTATAAAGGGAGAATTGCGCACAGGTGTGTGTACGCACTGTTTTTTTTTTTTATTAACATATGTTTATTGATTTTTAACAAATCACATCACAGTACATTCCAACAAAGCATAAAATAATCAACTTAAAGCAAAGCAAACCTCCCCAACCCCCACCCCGACAACAAAAGACAAAAAGGGTAACGACATTACATAAATGGGACATTAAAATAGCTTAGCATCATATAATTAACATAAAAGTTACATCGACATTCCTTATGAACAGATCACCTTGAGAATTCCAGAGATTCTCCCAGTTCACAGCTCCCCAAGAACGAAAGAAAGGGGTTCCAGATCTCATGAAGTTTGGCTGATTTCTTTTTCATTGTGTATGTTAATTTTTGTAGGACAAGGCATGCTGATAGCTCTTTCAACCAACGACCAACAGAGGGGCTTTTAATATCCTTCCAGCAAAGAGATATCAAGCGTCTAGTCTGTACAAGACATAAGTCAGTTAGTTTTTTCTCCTTGCTGTTTAGTGTACAGTCCTCTGGGTACAAATTAAGAATGCAAAGTTCAGGGCAGTCAGGGACTGGGTTCAAGGTCATATGAGAAATACATTTCATGACTACATTCCAGAACTTTCGTATCTCAGGGCAGTTCCACAAGCAGTGAAGTAAGGTGCCTTTTTCTGTATTGCATTTGACACAGGTATCAGGAATATTTGGATTCATCTTATTTAGTCTAACTGGAGTAACATATGTCCTCATAATCCAGTTGTACTGGATCAGTTTGAGATGGGTATTTATTGTTAGTATATGAGCTTGTGAGCATATAGCATTCCAATCTTCCCCGGAGATATCCTTTTGCAGGTCTTGTATCCATTGAGTTCTCTTATGCTCAGTAGAGTCTTTGTGATTTTTAAGCAGTGTTTTATAGAGTAAGGATATTTGACCTTTGCCAATGCATTTATTCACTGCTAGATTTTCTAGTATGGACAAAGGAGGTTTTGTGTTAGAATGCGTCTCCGAGTAAATGAAACTCCTTAGCTGTAAATACTTGAAGAAATGTGTCCGAGGTATACCATATTTGCAAGTCGTAGGCCTTTGGTGCAGGCACTTTCGATTTGTACCCATGGTAAGAGAGGTTCGGGCGAGAACCAGTAGATTGCAGCACTAAGTTGAGCAGCCCAGAAGTACCATTGTAAATTGGGTAATTGTAACCCTCCTCTCTCATATGGCAAATAAAGAAGTGAAAGTCACAACCTTGCCCTTCTGTTATTCCAAATAAACTTTGTAAACATTTGCTTCATTTTTAAAAAGAACTGCGAAGGTGGGGGTAAAGGGATAGATTGGAATAAATATAATAACTTAGGCAGTATATTTATTTTGATTACGTTTATACGTCCTATAAGAGAGATTGGCATAGATTTTCAAATATTCGGTTACTGTAGAAGTCATAGGTTCTAAGGAGTACTAAGTCTTTAATGGCTGGGCTAATGGTAATACCAAGGTATTTAAATCCGTTCACAGCATTATTGAAAGGGTGGTTTATCACTGGATTTAACCGCTCCTGCTTATTTAAAAACATGACAGAGGATTTTGTTTTGTTTACTTTAAAGCCTGAAAACTTTCCAAATATGTCAATTAAGTTGGTTAGATTAGAAATTGAATTGCTTAGGTCTGTTAGAAGTACAGGGTGTCGTCTGCATACATTAAAATATGATGCTCTATGTCCAATATTCTTATGCCTGAGATTGAGGGGTGTGACCGCTATTGCAAACTGTTCCGTCACCAGAACAAATAACTTTGCCGAGAGAGGGCACCCCTGACGGGTACCTCTTGAGAGTTTGAAAGGGGATGATATTAAATGGTTGGTGGAGACCTCTGCCATTGGATCAGTATAAAGTATCTCTATCCATTTTCGAAAATAGCTTCCACATCCAAATCGAGATAGTACATCAAATAAATATCTCCACTCCACCCTGTCGAATGCTTTTTCAGCATCTAAAGACAGAATGGCAGTGTCAGGGGCTCCCTGCCTCGCGTGTATTACATTCAACACCCTTCTGACGTTATGGAAGGCCTAACGGTTTTTCACAAACCCATTCTGGTCTGGATTGATCACAGTCGGAAGCACTGGTTCCAATCTTCTAGCATGACCTTAGCAATAATCTTAGCGTCAGTGTTAAGCAACGAAATAGGTCTATATGAAGTGCAATTGGTAGGTGACTGCAATTGGTAGGTGACTTATCAGTTTTCAAGATGAGTGTTATCAGCGCACCCCTCAGGGAAACTGGGAGACGCCCCTGTTGAAAGGCCTCTTCATACATTTCTAAGATAGGTCCTATAAGTTGATCTTTAAATATCTTGTAGATATCAACTTGGAGACCATCAGGACCAGCAGTTTTACCTCCCCTCATATTGGTAATGGCATCAGCAATTTCTGAAGCCGTCAGCTTATCATCCCTATGTGTTTTAAAATCAACCGGTATAGAAGGAATGCAAGGACCATCCAGGAATTCAGTCTGTCTCTCCAAATTTACTGGGGATTCCGGAGTATATAATGTTTTATAATAAGTGGTAAAAATGTTGTTAATTTCCTGAGGGTCCGTTGATATTGTCCCATCCTGTGTTTGAATAGCATTAATTGCCCTGTCTGCATTCAGTTTTAAGATGCCAGGCCAACAATGTCCCTGGTTTTTCACCTTGATCATAGTAACTCTGTGTAAGCCGGATCAGACTATTTTCTGCTTTTGACGTAGACAGTTCTTCATATTGGGTTCTAAGAGACATTAATTCTTGTTTTATTTTTGTGGAGTCATCCAAAAAGGCCTCTCTCTCCAGTTGTCTAATTTTGTGGTCAAGCTCAGTCATTCTGAACTTGAGTTTGTTTGTTTTGGAACTGGTATAAGATATTATCATGCCTCTGATGTACGCCTTAGATGCCTCCCACCTAGTAATAGCAGAGGTCTCATTTGTATTTATGTTGAAAAATGTCTCAATTTGTGCCTCTAAGAAAAGCAGGTAATTTGAATCGGAAAGCCATCTGGGATGAAACCTCCATCTGGAGGTGGCTTTAACCAGCCCTCCAGCTTAGGGTGAGGGTTAGGTCTGATAATATTATACTGTTGTAGTTACCATCCATCACAGAGAGGAACATGGAGCTGGAAATAAGAAAATAATCTATGCGTGAGTATGATTTAAAACGGGGAGAGTAACAGGAAAATTCTAATTTATCAGGGTTTAATCTCCTCCAGGGGCCACATAAGTTCAGAACATTTACATACTGTAACAGTTTCTTCCTACGCTGCACATGAGAAGAGTCCACACCAGATGAACGGTCCAATTTAGTATCTAAAGTGCAGTTGAAGTCACCTGCTATAAGAGCTTTCCCTGGGAGAGAAGCTATTAATAAAAATAAATTTTCAAAGAATTTGGGGTTATCATCGTTTGGGGCATATACATTAATCGGGTTAATCTTTGCATTTATTAATGTCGGGACAAAACCCATTGTTACAAAATAAACACTCAACACCAGCAGCTGTGAAAAGGCACCATTACAACTTGTAAGAAACAGACATTACCTTTCCTCAATAGATGGAAAGCAAAGTTCAAGTTGAGTGTTCACATCGTCTGCTGTCGCTAAAAAGTTCAGTCACTGACAGCGGTCATCCTGGTGTAATCTCTCGCGTTGGGGCCAGTCGGCTAGATTTTCAGTTGGTTAATGAACGCTTCCACACCCGCAGGGTCGGCGAACACATGAGGTTTCCCTTCATGGAGCAGCCTGAGTTTAGCAGGGTACATGAAACTGTAGTCAATCTTCAGGTCACATAGACGTTGTTTAACATCATTAAAACGCTTCCTTTTCTTGTGAAGCTCGGTGGAGATGTCGTGAAAAAACATGACATGGTGGCCTTCAAACAAGATCTTGCCTTTCTTTCTGGCTGCCTGCATGACTCGATCGTCTTGAAAGTTTAAGAACTTCAAAATCATGACTCACGGTGTAGTGGAGTGTGGCGCCCCTGGCAGCCTGTGGGCTCTTTCAATAATCACCGGCAAGAGCATCCTCCTTGTCACCGATCCGGTCCTCTGCTTGCCCCAGTCTCCCTGAAAAGTCTTTAATGTCTGACTTAATCCCATTAATTGCAGTTAGAACTCCGTCAAATTTGGAGCCGGAGTCTTTTTTCAGAGCGACAATTGCTTCCAAAATCCCTGCTGTTCCCGGAGCTTGCACGTCAGTAGCTAGCATGCTAGCATCTTCCCCCGTTTCTTCGAGTCGGTCCGTCTTGTTCTGAGCCTTTTTCTGGTTGCCCGAGGCGGTTTTGGATGGTCTGGATGACATATCTTGGCCACGAATATCGTTAACTTTAGTTTAGAAAAAGTATGTGTTCGTTTTTAACGCAGGATAATTTCAATTTAGCCAATATTGACGGAGAAAGTGCTGCAGCTGCGACCGCTCAGCTCCGCGCCATAGCTCCTCCAGCTCCACACTGTTTTATAAGTCTGAATGTTTTTGGCCGTACGCCATTTTTGGCTTTTGGGCGCGCATACACTTTTAGTAAGGATCCTATGCAGTTTTATAAATGAGACCCCTGATCTAAACACAAGACAGACAGGCCTACAAACAAGCACCAACTGGAGGCAGCTGCAGTTCAAGGCTTTGCAATGCATCCAAGGGAGGAAACAGCATTTGGTGATATAATGGGTTCCACGCTTCAGGCAGACATTGACTGCAACAGATTTTCATCCATGTATTATAAACAATCCTTAAATTTAAAATTATGTAAATTTGTCTAATTACTTCTGAGCCTAATGTAATATTTCTGTTAAACCTGTCGAACTAAAGCTAAAAGTCTACACTTTGATCACATCTTAAATTTTCAAATCCATTATGGTTGTGTATAGAGTCAGAATTACAGAAATTGTGTCACTGTCCAAATACTTATGAACTTGAAGACGAGAGAAAAGAGGGGTTTGAAATATAGCAAAGGTCCCCAGTAGGGCCATCACATACCAGATTTTCACAACACACTTATCATTGCCAAAATAATTCACTATAATAACATTATCACAATATCTATTGATAACAATAATATGCTATCAGTCAATTAAATTATTAGCTTTGTGTTTTGTCTCTATTTTGGCAACACTAAATACTAATATCTACTAAGTAATAGTGTTAGTTAGAGCACCACGATGAAAAGAAATGGAAACTTTTTTAGAGGCTCTGGATTATTCACATGACATTATCATGTGTATCAACAGGATATTAATATATATATTAATTTTGCACTAGGACTACTTTGTTATTTAATACTAACAGGCAAAATAAAGAACATGCATGCTCATTACAGAAACTAAAAAATTGTGCAATTATGAATTCATACTGAACAAAAAATAACTAATCTGACTTCCACATTAAGAACAAGGCACTCCCCATGGAAAATTGAGAAAAAAGATACCATTGACAAATCTGTAATCCCAGTTTCATGTAAAATATGAAACCATTACGAGAAAAACCAAACAAAATGGGGACCAACTCATACAAGACACTTCTCCAACTCCACAGATTACCTTTTAACCTAAAGGCGATTAAGATGATTCAGATTAAGAGATACAACTGTGACAACTGACGAGATATGCATCAAAAATATAAGACAAAGTATGTCAATTTATAATAGGGAAACAAAGGAAAAGGTTGACTATTAAACCTTACAGAGTGAGGACATTTCGGCCATTCCTCACTGTTACATGGGCTGTTTAAGGGTTAAGACTAGGTTGGGTTTAGGCATTCATTTGTGATGCTATGGTTTAGGGAATGCATTATGTCAATTCGCATTCTCACAAAGATATTAGTATAAGTATGTGTGAGTGTAAGGTAAAATAAGAAGTCTCAAATAAAATGTTAAAACATGGAGTAAAACATTTGAAACAGTTTGTCCAAAGTTCTTAGTTTATGTTTAACAAAAAGTTAGAAAAAAAACCCTGATAACATTAATAAAGCTATTTTTGCACTATATATTCAATTTCAGATTTTTAAAAAATATTATACTTTAAGAACAGTAAATTTATAATACAATTTCAAAATTAAGATTAATTCAATGAAAACAAATCTTTAAACTGACCGAATTTGCCTTACACAAACAACGGTTTAAGAATAAACCCACAAAACGACACACTCTCAACCATAAAGCTAGCTCCAGCGGCTGCGTGCTAGCATTTACATCGACTGAAGTTAACGTTAGCCATTGTTGAAGGTGACATATTATGCTAAAACAACTTTTTCAGCCTTTTTGTACATATTTTGGGGTATGTGGGGTGCCTGCCGCCCCACAAAACGTGAAAAAGGAAACACAAAGTCGTTATTAAGATGGGCTCTGAACAAGCCAGTCACAACCATAGACTGTATGTCACAATCCGGGCGTCCTACTACGAAACATGAAGCTGCTCCTGGGGTAACCACGCCACCAGGAGCAGCTTTCTTCACTCCTTACCAGTTGGTGGCGGTAATGCACCATTTCGTTGATTGCCAACCGCCATAAAACAATAAGAGAAGAAGAAGAACAGCCACGCCCCCAACCTGCAAAATCTCCGCCCCTTGGACTGCGAGACACCGGAGCGCGAGCATAATGCCGAGAAGAGTTAATAACGTTTGCGCTGTTCTAGGATGTACTGGCCAACATAGGTCTGTACATCGACTCCCAGCCTCAGAGGACACAAGAGCTAAGTGGACTGACTTCATATTCGATGGAGATGTTCCAGTCAGATTCGGTGAAAACCTGCGAGTTTGTGCCAAACACTTTTCGTGGGACTGTTTTTCCAACCTGGGTCAGTACAACGCCGGACTGGCAGAAAGACTTTTCCTTAAAGATGGTGCAACTCCTACCATCCGTGGCGAAGCTACAGAGGTGAGTCAATACCTCATGCCTTTGTGTGTGTGTGTGTGTGTGTGTGTGTGTGTGTGGGGGGGGGGGGGGGGGGGGGGGGGGGGGTGGGTGGCACACGACAGTGTCGTTCATATTGCCGGCTTCAGTGGGCTCTGGCCACCGGGATGTGCTCCACGTCCTTGTATGCGTTGACTTGTTGAAAAGTAAAATGTAAAGTCCGCGTGTTCGCTTTACTCCCTTTGCTCCCTGTGTCTGTTCCTTGTTCGTTTAGGCAGCATCAGTTGACCCTGTCCTCTGATGTAAACACCACGTGTGTCATTGAACTTACAGGCTGTAGTTACCAGGCCACAGTAACGTTGACGCTATGGGTGTTGTGGATTAACTCTAGACTGAGCATTTGTTTCATCAGCACTCTCCAGGAACTTATTTTCCTGAAGATTTTGTCTGCAATGCCAGTATGTGGTGGCAGCCTGTTGCAGCAGCTCCCGGTGTTTAGAACTGTTTGTCTTTTACTTGCCTTTTTGTACTTTTTTCATTTCTAAATCTTTGGGACCACTGCAATAGTGACGACAACAATGCCTGGTGTCTGTTTCGGAACGTTTCTCGCTGTTTCACTGCTACTCTCGTTACTTCCGGTAACGGGGAGCCACGCACAGACGCGTTCATGGTTATTACTGGGGATGTGAACCATGCAAGACTGGACAAAACACTCCCAAACTTTCATCAGTATGTTGACTGCCCCACCACGGAAAACAGAACACTGGACCTCCTGTATGCAAACACCAACGATGCATACAGTGTCACCGCCCTCCCCCTACTCTGCAGATCTGATCACAACCTTGTCCTGATGACCAAAATACGTCCGCTTGTCCAGCGGCAGCCTGTGTTCACTAAGACAGTGAGGAAGTGGACTCAGGAGGCCAATGACGCGCTGCATGACTGCTTTGAGTCTACCGAGTGGGATTTGCATCACAGAATACATAAAATTCTGTGAAGACAACACCATGCCAGCCCGGACTGTACGTTGCTTCCCCAACAACAAGCCCTGGATCACCAGCGACCTGAAAGGACTTCTTAACAAGAAGAAGAAAGCCTTCAGGTTGGGGGACAGACTTCTACTGAGAGAGGTACAACACGAGCTGAGAGAGAGTAAAGACTCTTACAGGAGGAAGCTGGAGGCCAAACTCCAGCAGAACAACGTGAGGGACGTGTGGACGGGGATGAAGGCCATCACCAGGTGTGGTGTGAGAGACATGCAGACGTCAGGGAGCCTGGAGAGAGAAAACGAGCTGAACAGGTTTAGCTCCCAGCCCTCTCAGTCCGCCGTCTCGTCTACCACACACCCTGCCCCCCACACACCTTCGCTGCCTCCAATGCTCCCGCCCCTCCTCCCCCTCTCTCCCCTGTGGTGAGCACACCGGATCCAATCCCCCCACCTTCACAACACCTCCATCCCCCCACGGACAGTCAGAATCCCCTCCCCCGCTGGACTGTGACAACGGCCCAGGTGAAGAGACAGTTGGAGAGACTTCACCCACGCAAGGCTGCGGGACCCGTTGGCATCAGCCACAGGGTTCTGAAGACCTGTGCCAGCCAGCTGTGTGCTGTTCTCCATCATCTCTTCAACCTGATCCTGAGCCTGGAACAGGTACAGTGCTGTGGAAGACTGAACCATGAGCACGCTGATTGGCTGGTATGAGAATACTGCAAATACGGTGGCTCTTAACAGACAAATATAATAATTTAACCAAACGATCTACAAGTGTGTCGCTGTTTTTGTGCAGCCTGGTCGGGTTGTTATTTGTATCGTGACCGGGTGAAGAAGGCGAGGGCTCAGCAGAACGTGAACGGTGAGGTTGGATACTAGCTTTAGCCCAAGTTGGCACAACCACTTTGTGTCGCTTTGCCATCGGCACTCCAGTCTGCCTTTCTGTCATTCAACAGTGTCTGCGTATCTTTCTTACTGATGCGCTCACATGAATATCAACAGTTGTCTTACATCGGTCAAAGCATTTATTTATTTTGTCATGACTTTAGCTTTATTTTACTCATGTTGTTGGCATAGATTATCGACGATTATTGTCTGTCAGATGTATACAGTGTTTTATTTCTTTCTGAAATATTTGAAACTAACAAATGCATAATTATTATTGTTTTTGGTGTTTAGACAAGGATATCTGGACTGCTGGCTGAGGACAGACATCATGTGGCCTGCCAGACAGACCCCCCCGTCCCCCCCCAGACTAACACAGTTGGTACACAGCTGTCCATCACAACTTTCCAACCCCACTTCAGAAGTAAAGGTTTGTTGACCTGAGTTTTATTATTTTCGTTATGTGTGTCTGCATGTTGCAATTTTATTATTTTTTCAATTTTGCGTGGCTAATAAATTCTCATTATTTAATCAAAGGAACACAGAAGACAATATCCTGTGCCAGTGTCGGCACCTCACCTGTTGCCTTCTCCACGTCAAAACCATTTATGACATCAACAGCGGTGAAGAGGCCACGCTTGGAATTGGAGGAGGAAGAGGACAATCCTTTAGAGGGCAGCTCATCCATGAAGATTCCTGATCCACAGGACTCTACGTATGACCCTGAAGACTCTTTCACAGCCTTGACTGTGTCAGTAGATGTAACGTGAGTAAATCAATATTTAGCTCAAACATTTTAAGATTCCTCCAATTATTCTAGCATAAGTTGTACTGAATTATATATTTGTTTGTTTCCAATTTTTATTGTTTGAATAGAAAGGAATCTACCGACCCAGTTCATAAGACGTCAACTTACATTGTCTATGAAAGCTGCCTACTGGAGTTGTTTCGGATATGCCCTGAATGTCGGCGGGTTTCAGAAGTACGTACGAGTAGAGTGGGCACATTCATCACCATAGAACAGAAGTGTCTGGGATGTACGTACAGAAAGAAGTGGAATAGCCAACCTCTTCTTGGAAACAGTCCTGCTGGCAACCTCCAACTTTCTGCTGCTGTGTATGCCACTGGGGCATCCTTCTTTAAACTTCAAAAGGTAGGGGATAAGGACTCAATCATATTAAAAGTAATAAACCATAGCATATCATGTTGCTTAATGTTATTTAGAATGTTGAGAGGAAATTTTATACCCCCAGGGATTAGAGAAAAAAGAAATAGCAAAGTTCTTATACCGGATCTTTTTCTGACCTCAGATCTTCCGGGCAATGCATCTGAAGATGTTTCAATATGACACCTTCAGAAGACACGCCCGGAATTACATAGAACCTGCGATCGTGCACAAATGGAAGAAAGCACAGGGTGGAATGTTGGAGCAGCTTAGTGAGCAGCAGAATGTCATCCTCGGTGGTGACCTCAGGGCTGACTTACATGGTACGTAATTCAAACTATTTTGTAATGATGTTTTTGTTTAGAGAAGTGGTCAATAAGACAACAGATCATGACAATGCATGTTAAGAATTCAACTTCTGTGCTATCTCACTCCTGGTGCTTCTGGAGCAGAGCTGCAAAGTCTGTGTATGTTTCTGCAGGACCCCCACTGCAACTACTGTTATTATATTATTGTTATTAGAATTAGTTTGGTCTAGACCTGCTCTCTGTAAGGTGACAACTTCTATTTTGAATAGGCACTATATGAATAAAATAGAATAGAATATATATATATAAATTATGTATAATTCCACATTTATTTTTGAAGGTCATTCTGCCAAGTTTGGGACTTACTCCATGATGGACCTGAAGAGCAACACCATCATTGATCTGCAGCTGGTTCAAGTGAGTGAAAAGATATTTATTGAATTAAACTACACTATGTTTAAGAAATGGTAAAACAGAAATTACATTAATGTTACTAAATATTGTAGGTTACATGTGCTTCATTTACTTTTATAATCAGAGCAATGAAGTTGATGGAAGTTATCATATGGAGAAGGAGGGTCTGAAGAGAAGCCTTGCTCTCTTGGAGGCGCATGGTGTGACTATGGACAGCATTGTTACAGACCCTCACCCTCAGATCCAGAAATTCCTGAGGGAGTCCAACATCACCCACAACTATAATGTGTGGCACATGGAGAAAGGTATTTTTACTGTCTGTTGTGTGTCAGAGGGAAAATGCATCAGGAACATTTAGCATCTGTAGATGTGAACAGTCTATATCGATTGATGACAAAAGTCTTTGTCCAAACAATTTTCCCCATTATCATAATCAATGATGTGTTCCACAAGTTTAACACAGACTATTGTTTCCCTGACATTTTTGACCAAATTTAAATTGAAAATATAGATTTGGCACATGGAGACCCTGTCTTCCCCCAGTGTTTACATCCTGAACACACTTCAAGGGACAAGAGCAAGAATGTGGTCTTCACTTTTCTTGAAATGTTATGCAGGTAAATAAGGCTCCATTGTCTCAACACATTTATACAAATCCACTGTCCATCATATTTCTAAAGTGTTATTTCTCCTCCCAAGACTCTACTTGGCAGCCCTGCACTTCAACGAGAATGCTGGGCTTCCCAAAGCAAGAACATCAGCTGGTGAGCCGCAGTACAGGATGTACTTCCCAAAGCCCATGAACGGAGAAGTCACAGCAAAACCAGTGAAAACTGCAGCAACCTTCTGTAAGTTTTAAAAACTTTTATTGAATTATTTGAGAAATTAAATAAATAATGTGCAAACAGCAATTAAACATTGAGTGAAAAATAAATAATAATAATATTTAAAAAGTAGCTGTTCACTTTAAAAACACCGTTATAATGAATAAACCTGATTGAAAAGAAAAAGAAATGTGCAACAATGCAGCAGGGTCAGTGTGCTATTGAACTCTATCACAAACTATATATCTATATATATATATACCACTCTTATGTACAATAGGTTATGTGGATGAGTTGATGGACCTCATCTTTGACGTCTTCAAAGATCCTGCCCCATTTATGGATGAGGTGCTGAGGATCCCAATCCCACCGGCTCTGTCGACCCAGTTTGACAGTCCAGAGAAGCAGGACGTGGTAGCCTCCTTTGTGTCGGGGTTCAACCAAGCACAGGTCTGAACCCCACGTATCTTCCCTCTGCGTCGCGGAACACTGTGCGACCACACAGGCAGGCAGTACCACAGGATTGTCCGGCCCAAAAAGCCCCAAACCCAGCTTACAAAGCTTCTGTAGGCCAGGAATCTATAACGGCTGAAAAAGTGGACATATTTAGTCAAAGTTTATTTTGACACGTTGAAACGTTATTTGTTTATATTGTACATTTGTGATTTTTTTTTTGTGCCATTTATCTTTTTTCTATAATAAAACAGTATTCTGCTATAAACTTTTGTGCTTTCAGTGTTTGATATTTTACATGATTTCAAGTGCCAAAGCTGAAATATGATCAGTAACAATATAAAAGAGTGAACAGTAACGTCTTTATTTGAATGTATTTATTACTAATTCTATTACTCCATAAATGTATTATAATATCAGACAGTTTTTTTATAGAACAAAACCTACTGCTGTATTCCCCTTAAACGTAAATGGCCATAGTCCGCTCTATATACGTTGAATGCATTCTGTAGAGAGAACACATTCAAACACACAGGTTCAAGGCCAGGATGATCCACCATGCACGTTGGGATGTTCTGCTGAAGCTGTTCTTGTCTTGTAACCTAGTACATTTTAAAGGTAAGTATTTGATTACAGAAAAATAATGACTGTATAATTTTAATTTACACCAAGCATTTACTTTTACCTGGGGTATCTCCCTGCACCACACATTCTCCTCTGTAGGCATTGTTGCACAATTCCCAAATGTACACCTGTGCCAAGAAGAAATGAATACATGATAACATTGCGGATGCAGATTTTTTCAACTCAATGGTTTGTTGCTAATAACAGCACAAGTCACCAAATAAAAGATTTCATAACCTAATTGGTGTTCATGGGTACATCATTTTTAAACTAGGCTGGAAGATTATTATCAACAAAATCAGTGCTGTTCCATTAAAATTCAAGGAGGTCCAGTTATAGAAATTTTCGTGAAACAAAAGTCCGCAACCTCATAATGTCTAACTTGTGTATGATTTAGTGCCATATTGAAATATGCTGGGTGCCTATTTATGAACAACTGACTGTCAAATGCAATAAAGAAAAAGGCCTGCAATTCAATTACATTTTAACAATGTTAATTGTCAGTTTTCATATTGAACTGCGGGAATTATTAATAACAAGTACTCTAATAATTACATTACATTCATTTAGCAGACACTTTTGTCCAAATTGACTTACAATAAGTGCATTCGACCATGGGGATATTACGCAATAGTTAACAAAGTGCATAAACATTCATCAAATAGGCAAAGAAAGCTTCAAGTGCTATTAGTATTAGTTTTTCTTTTTTTTGTTAATGTATGTGCTCGCAGTATATTTAGTTAGATTTAGAATAGTAGATTCAGGGGGTATGGTGCAGTCTGAACAGGTGAGTTTTCAGTCTGTGACAGTCCTGACATCAATAGGGAGCTCGTTCCACCATTGAGTTGCCAGGACAGAAAACAGGCGGGATTTAGAAGAACTGTGGCTGCCTGCCTTTCGCAGTGAGGGAGTGGTAAGGCATTTGGCAGTGGTAGAACGGAGTGGGCAGGCTGGAATGTATAGTTTGACCATGTTCTGGATGTAGGAAGGGCCTGAACCATTCGCAGCATGGTAGGCGAGTACAAGTGCCTTGAATCGGATTCGAGCTACCACCAGCAGCCAGTGCAGGGTGCGGAGGAGTGGTGTGGTGTGGGAGAATTTGGGTAGGTTGAAGACCAACCGGGCCGCTGCGTTCTGGATGAGCAGAGGTCGGATGGCCCATGCCGGCAGACCAACTAGGAGTGAGTTGCAGTAGTCCAGGCGTGAGATGGGGGCTCGTCCGGGATCCTTTTGAGGGTCGGGTTCGGTAGGTTCTGTTTTCAAGTTACAATACATTGTGATTGCACGTTTTCATTTTCTGTTACGGTAACTTTTTCTGTTTGATATATATATATATTTTTTAAACAATATATTTATTGAATTTTCTTTTTTCCCACACGAACAATCGAGAAAAAAAAATTAACAACAAAAACAACAAGAATAACAACAAAAGTAAAAATCAAAACAAAACCAAACAAACACAGCTCAGATCAACAAACCTATACAGGAGGTTACAGGAAATAATCTTATGTTGCAGGTAAATCAGGGGCTACGAGAAAGTAGCTTCATGAGATTCCTCGTAAAATAATAGAAGACAAATCAGGTCCAAGATAATTCAGATAGGGCTGCAAGACTTCATAGAATTGGTCTGCTTTGGTGTATACAATATGTGTGAGATATTCCAAAGGAACCAGCTCAAATACAACTTTACTCCAGCCCTCAAGAGAAGGGCCCTTATCACTGATACACTGTAACAATATATTTTTCCTAGCATCAAATGTAAGAATGTCATACAACCTTTTGCCAGTTAGGCCCAAAATCAAAGACATTGGATCCTTTTCCAAATCCCTGTCAAATATTTTTTCCATGTCACATAATATATCCGACCAATGCTAATGTTATTTACGACACAACCATAAGCAATGGGTTAAGGTACCTATTTCAGTCTTACATTTAAGACACAGAGGAGAAAGTGAAGGGTTGAAACAATGTCTGCGATGAGGCGATATATGTATTCTATGTATTATTCAATACTGGATTGCTGTTGTTCGAGAACAGATGGATATCTTCTTGGCATAACTCCAAATATTTTCCCATGTCTCCTCGTCAATAGTCACTGACAATTCATTCTCCCACACGCCCTTAATTCTCTGTGCATCAATAGGAGACATGCCCCGCATTACATTAGAAAGCAAATGTAGAGACACATTTCCTGGTGGTTGAAACAACATTTTCTCAATAACAGATATCTAAGGGTGATGTATAAGGGTCGTACTCATAATGATATAATGCCTTATTTGCAAGAAACGAAAAAAATTATGTTTTGGTTGCTGATATTTCTCTATCAACTGTTCAAAGGACATAAGACTTCTATCTGAAAATAAGTCTCCCAGCTTGACTATATGTTTGTTATTCCATTGCAGGAACCCAGAATCCAACATTCCCGGCCAAAAAATCAGGATTCTAAATTATTGGGGTAAATCTGGAAGTCATTTGAACCTCCCCTCCAGACGGCGGATTGATCGCCATGCCTTAAGAGCATTGATTGTTATCGGATTGGCACAATGATCTCTTATATTCTTGAAATTTTTCAAAAAATAGTAAGTATTGTAATCTAGATAAAGCATGGACAGACTAAGAAAACTCTCCTCCCTCACACAGAGAGCTTTTCTCTTAATTTGTGGAAATACTGGGTAAACTTTCGCTCGCCATCTTCCAGCGGACGTGACTTCCTAATTTTCTAGTAGACGTGATCTACGTGACCTCCTCATTTTGCATGACAAATGGATTATAGAGTTTAATGCTCCATTTACATTCTTTGATTATTCGTAATAATGTTACATCTCTCTATATAGTTTTATTACATTCATTTAATAATCAACATAACCTCAATCAGCTTTGCTTTAAATACCATTTCATATATTTCAATCAACTTTTATGATTTATATTGACTCTTTGTGTCTTGTATTTCTCTATGTGTTACTATTTATACTGCCCATACCTTTTGTAGATAATGCATTTAAGGTTGAGATCTCAACTTCTTTTTGACACCCCCTTCTTGAGGTCGAGGACTCCGTTCGGTTGAATCTGTAGAAGGCCAAACAGCGAGTATATCGTCATCTTCTCCCGCTGACAGTAGAAGCACATCCTCATTTGTTGATGTTGATGGTTCATCCGTTGAATCCCACCGATCAACGATTGTCATCTCATCCATACACGGCGTGGTACAGGAGGAGAACAATGTTATCCCCCTGGTACTGGTCACTGATGGGGTTGGAAGGTTTTCGATGGTTGTTGCATCCTCGCAGTCATCGGGCGGAAGATCTGTGTTTTCACCACTTGTGTCCTCTACTGCCCCTGGAGATGTAGATGTGGTACAGTCATCTGGTCCGGGCTCAAGCTCTGTTATTTCTGCAATCACAGAGCTGAACTGATCCTCGATGATTGTGAGAGCGGCACGTAGCTCCTCCTGCTCAGACGAGGCCATGGGTGGCATCAGGGACTTTCCTATCCCCAAGCCGCTTGCTGAATCTGGTAACGGAGGTCCCTCCTTGATTATTTCTCCAACTCCTTCCACCCAGAACCAGCTAACCCCCTCCGTCTGAGTTGCAGCATTCTTAGTGGAAGGCAGCGCCGGAACGATGGTTTTCATATCAGGAAATGGAGATCCAATCGCCGCGAATCTGCCACCACCAAGGTTGCAGGATGAAACATATTTGCCCCCAGGCCACGCCCACATCTTCATGAAGGATGGACAGTAGAATCTGTATTCGGACACCACAGGCCCACAGGGTACTTCTTTGTGGCAGAGCACAACTCTGGCCAGATGAACTGAAATGAATCTTTCGTAGCAGCCAGTGCACCACAACATTGGGGTAATATCCCAAAGATACTTGGCTTGTTCCAGGGATATCCCGCAGTGGTTGCAGCTGGCTTCTTTCTTCAAGGCATAACACATAAAGTATGATTATTGTTTGATACATGGTTTTTTAAGCATAGCAAGCTTTAGCAAAGACCCATCTTAACATTAGGTGTGGCGGGTAGCGCGTCTCATGGCCAATTTTTCAACCATGGTGAGGTCATGATAGGTGGTGGAGTTAACCCCGGGCTCCCCATGGATGTTTTCATTGGGCCATATTGATACAGTGTAGTCAGGACTGTCCCTAATCCGACTATTACTGATAGTACTTGATAGTACTTTTAGGGTTATCCAAAAAAAGGAAATCCATTTTTCTTTCCGTGGTCGTTTCCATGTAGGCCGCAGATGCTCATCTTCATCTCTTATGGAGTCATATTCGCCTCGGATAGAGTCCAGACGTCTTCTCCTGGAATGCAATTTAGTCGCATCGGTAGGTCCATCCTTCTTCAATGGAATATGTCCAGATCTTGACTTTGTTTGAAGGTTTTCTTCTTCTTGGTCGGTTGGTTGACTAGCAGCTGCTCCTGTTATCACCGGATTTTTTAATTTTTCTTCTTAGAATCCCACCTTATGTTTACCCAAGTTTTTGGCAAAAGATGGCTCATCCAGGGTCTCTTGCCGGCAGCTGGTTGTGGTACTCCGGGCAAAGGTCCTGGGCTCTAGGGACTCAGGTCTTCTGTTCTCTTCACATGTGCTCCAACGGAGTACACTCCCTTGAATGGGACCATGACCATCCACACAGACACTTGTCCTGTGACCGTTTCTTCCAGTCTCAGGGGGGTGGCTGCCCTAGCAGCCATCGTGCCTGGGGCTTGCAACACTCCATTTCTCCAGGTCCGTCACAGCTCCCTGCCGGATTTTCTGTACACAGGAATGGGTACAGGGGTGGAGCCATGGGGTGACCTGGTCCCGCCAGTGCATTCGGTGGTATGGATGGTCTTTCCTCACGCTGTGGTGCCATCACTGCCATTGTCATCACATCTCCCGTCTCCCATCCAGGCGAGGTGTTGAACATCATCAGGGAATCGACAAATCTTCTCACCTGCCACCCTTCACCTTGTCCCACACACAGTATTCTGCCGTTGTTGAATTGGAGGCGACAGTAGTTGCACGGCAGAAGGAAACGCCCTTCCCACTGGCAGGAACAGTCCGCCCAATCCGGCGTCATCCCCCCTCAGATCCCACTGGGTGATGATGGTTATTCGAGGTAGAGCTGTCAGCCTACATATCCCACAGACAAAGAGTCCATAACCAGTGCATCCATGGCAATGCCCCTCCCAACCTGAAAGATCTACTCTCACCACAAACCTCCTCATCCAACCTCCGCTCCTGAAACAAAACCTTCCCCCTTCACCCCTCCAGGACCAGGCTGCGCACCATGGGGGATCGAGCCTTCTGCTCAGCCGCTCCTCGCCTGTGGAATTCCCTTCCAGACCCTTCCAGAGGGCTCCACAAAGCACTCTATCTTTTAAGGAGGGCCTGAAAACCTTTCTTTTTAAACAAGCATTCCCCTAAATTTTTGTACTTTTTCTTCTACCGGTTTTTTCTTTTTAAACCTATTTTTAAACATTTATTTTATCTTGTTTCTACTCTGTAGCACTTTGAGATTGCTTTTAGCAATTAAAAGTGCTGTATAAATCAAATGTATTATTATTATTATTATTATCATTAAGTAATGTGTCAGCAAACCCCGAAATGTTTGGAGGTTGTTTGAATCATTTATCATTTGTCCTTGCCCGGTTTAAATTAAATCAATTAAGTGTCTAGTAGTAGTGAAAAAATCCAAAGTAGGTCAATGGGAACAATAAATCAAACGGACCCTTTCAATCACTGAGTATGTTCAGGAAGTGAATTTGCTCATATCATCATGCCAGAGTAACAGCCCATGGAAGTTGTGCAGCTCGTACAAGTGCAGAGAGTACCGACTGTAACACTTGGGAAATAGCAGTGTTCCTTCAACCACCTTCCTTGAGGGTATGTTTGGGTACAAACAGACTTGAACTATTTATGAGCAATTCATAAGAAAGCTAAATGTTGTGTAGACATTAGCTGTGTGCGTGTATGTGTTTTCATAATGCCTTCCTAATTATGTAACTGGGTTGTGGGTTTTGGCAGCCTGCTATTAGGTTGAAATTTTACTCAAAGGAGCTTGTCATATGCCTTTTTTTCAATAAATGTAGCACATGTCAATCAAAGTCTAATCTCTGATCGACATTAACTGTCTGAGCCCGAACCTGTCGGATGCGACAAAAAATGCGTCATGTTATAGAAGTCCTCATAACGTTTGATCAGTTCATGCCAGCAACTTACGATTTGTTTGGACCGGAAGCTGACACTGGCTTCGTGGCCCTTTCAGAAGATTTTTTAGTGCGGCCTGGAACTTCAGTGTGTTTTCGGAGACTTTGTACAATATGTCCATGATGATAAATCCAACACTGAATGAATATGATGATAATTTTTATCCCGTTTTTCAATATGTAAAAGGCTTCTGTTGTTGTTCACAAACTTTTAGCCGTCCATTTTTAGATCCACTTGACAAATCAGAGGCTTTGTTACAGATTTGTACCAATCCGACGCTGTGTTGTCGACTGGTCAAAAAAAATGCAGAATGGTACAAGTGACTTATTTGTAGAAAAATGTGGATAAATTTTGATTTGCATTAGTAAGAAGGTTTTGAATTGTTTTATCTTATAGCCAAGGCTTCAAAAAACAGCTTTCAAGAGGGTTGAAAAAAAATTCAAAAAAATCGGGTCAAAATTATAACGTTTTCGTCCAGGACAGTTCCTTCTTTACATTTTCATGCAAAATAACTTGTTTGTATTTTCTTTTGCAAAACGCAGGCATGATATAATTTCTAAGATAGCATCTCAAACATACACATACATTTTTCTGAAACTGTACATCACTAGGACAGCTGCAAGGAGGGGGGGGGGGGGGAATTGTACCAATATATTTCAGCAAACAAAACCAAACAATATTTCTTCATTACATTGATTTGTCCTGTAATTCTTTTGCTGTGGTACATTTCACAGATGTTTATGCCAGCCTTTTGTATTAGGCTGGATCCTTCATTACTTTGTTTGGTGCAGTCCCTCTTCTGTTCCTACGCACAGCACGTTGGGGGCAGACGTCACCTTCCTGCATAGCAGCGCATGGGACAAGACAATGATAGTGAACGTAGTCAAAGTGACACACTGCTGTTCAGGCAGAGGCCCTGACAAACTGAGGAAAAATGTCAAAAACATGTACTTACTGTTTTTTTGGGGTTTTTTTTCCATCAACACCATCAGTTGTGCTGTTGAGCTGTGGCTCAGGAGTTTGTGAATTATGTATGATATAGAAAGGCTGTTTGGGTGAGTGTGAATCTTGGTGTGAAAGGGCTTTGAGTGGCCATTCAAGACCAGAAATGTCCTATGTCCATTTAGTTCATTGATTGAATATGTTGATTTGGTAACCTACTGATTGTCTAGATTAAGATCCAACGCTTGCTCAATACAACATTTCATCATTCCCCTGGACTTTGCCTCTATGACCTTGTTGAGTGAGAACAGACATGCTCTGAACTTTATTCACTGTGTCAGGTGGTATTACTTTAAAGTACCTTGATTTAGTTAACAAAAGCTGCAAACTGGACTGCAGTTCTCATTATGTGAGACACAGAAGTCTGGAATTGAACCAGCACTCGATCTTCATTCCTTACTCAGTACCAATAATTCTAAAATATTCTGACACTGCAGGTAAAACACTGGCCTTATTGTTATGAAGTTGTTCTGTATTAGGCATACAAGACGCAGCCAACACATTTAAGCCATCTTCAGAAATTACAGAAATTCACCGTTAAGTGCAACACTGCCGGCAAAATGAAATTTCCCCTTCCAATTGCACGAGACACTTAAGACAAACATGCATTTTATTCATCTATGTCAATATGATGTAATCCACTGAAGCTAAATTTGATCTACTTCACTGGTCATTCAGACATATAGTCACTCAGGTGTAAAGTTCAGAGCAACTTTATTTTGTGAGAGGCTGCTGCACCTGCTGCATCACAAGCCTTATAGACAACAGTCACAGTCTTTGTTCAATGAGATTTTCTTGCTAAACCAATTTAGCCGATAAAACCCACAGCGTTTAATTTTCTGTTATCAATGCTGCATTTATCATGAAGTGATCTACAAGGTTTTGAATTGTTTTATTATTGCAATTCACAGCAGATTTGAAATTTCTTTCTACATTGCTGAACTTCCTCAAGCATCACTCTATCCAGCTTATAAATGACGAACATATTAAAGTTTATTTAATTTCTACTTCTAGTCCGAAGATTATAATATGGCGCATCACCATCAGTTTAACTACATTTACCCACACTAATATGTAAAGAAGATATAGACAATTAGATGAAGACCAACAGAGTTTGGTCATATATCATGAAGTGATCTACAAGGTTTTGAGTTGTTTTATTATTACAATTCACAGCAGATTTGAAATTTCTTTCTACATTGCTGAACTTCCTCAAGCATCACTCTATCCAGCTTATAAATGACGAACATATTAAAGTTTATTTAATTTCTACTTCTAGTCCGCAGATTATAATACGGCGCATCACCATCAGTTTAATTACATTTACCCAAACTAATATGTAAAGAAGATATAGACAATTAGATGAAGACCAACAGAGTTTAATCAACACAGTGCATGTTGTAACTTTAAATTCCCTTATATCTCATGGCAGAGAAGGGTAATGCAAAATAAAACAACTTGAAAGGGACACCATTTTCTCGAGTTACAGCTGACACCCAAACCGGAGGTGCTGCTGGACAATCTCCTCCAGGCCCAAACATGTAAGTCTGTGTTGATCAGTTTGACACCCAGCCGCTGTGGGCCAATACTCGATCCATGTTCTCTCACCGAGCACGTACTGATACCTGTGGACAGAAAAGTGAAACACACATGTCAGATGCTTGGAATGAAAGAGTACCAGATACGACACACAACACACAAAGAGTGTAGACACAAAGAACAAACTTACGACTTGCCCATGATGAGGTATGGTTTGCCTGTGCCCAGATCTACAGACTCCCTGGAGTGTGGAGAACTCAGGAATCGGCGTATATCACCCAGAGGACCCCCATCGAAAACTTCCTGTGATTAGAAAAATGGCAAAAGACGGAAGATATTTAAAGATTGAGTGCAAACACTTTAAGCTCAGTGTCCAGTGGAGTCAGATTGATAACTCTCTCATATTTGTGCAGTAGAAATATGATGCTACAGCTGGAGTTGGCTGACATCATGGCATAAACACTGGAAACAGTTTTATCTCATTTGTTAAACCTGTACATAAACTGAAATGTTAAATAATTCACAGTTTTACAAGGGTTTACGTGCTGCTGTCTCCAAGGGTTGCCTTGCAATAAGATAGCCAGCTGCAAATACTCAGCACACAGAAATGAATCTTTTGGTCTGCCTCACAGCATTAATTCTTATTAGTGTGCTTCCTTTAACTGGCCATGTTTTTGGAGACTAGAAACACCACTGATGAGATGTCAAGCCCCCTTGAAATTTAAGAAAGCGGCAAAAAGAATCTATGCCATCTTCAACTTGAAGACACTTAGACACCTGTTCGATAAAACATTACATAGGGGATTGCAAATTTGAGATGGTTCAAGGAGAAGATAAACACCCACCGCTTTTGATCACCTCTTGTATCCGCATTGTGTAAATGTCAGTGGACAAAACCTCAGTAAATTGCTCCAGTTTCACTTCGCACACAGAGGATAGACAAGTTGCAGTTTGTTACCTCCCTTGCTTACTTATTCTCTCAATGTCCTTCTCACATACAAGTCATTCACATTAAGACAAATCTCTTCATCAATGCAGATCATTTTCGATTGCGTCTTACTAAAATCTATTCTGCTGCTCGGTGTGGTCTCACAAAATTTGGTGGTGCGCTGATCATTGCTGATGTTGCCCTTCTTCTGCATACTGCAGTTCTATGAAAACACACAATAGGCACAAAGGGACAAGTCATGAACCGATAATTTGAGCATGTGTGTGGGTGTGTGGATTGGTTGATGGGCGACTGCATCTGACACCTGCCCAGATCCCTTCGCAACAATCTGGTGATTTACTGTGAGTCACATTACACGACCAACTCCTCCAGTCTCGTTTAATCTTTAATTGGTCTCAAAGTATCCAGATTTATTAAGGTGCAGTCAACAGACAATGCAGGGGGATGAGTGGTCACTTCTTAATGAAGTTCTGTATTAGTGCTTACGAGTTCCTTCAAGAATTTCAGGTGCATCTTCACAGAGACACCGTCCTGTTTACCTGCAGCACATGTGCATATCTTATTTCTACAGAGCCTCAGTAGTTGACCAGCTGTCCTCACTGGATGGTAGAATTTCACACACTGGGTTTCTGCAATGGGAAAGGAAGATAATTGAAACAAAACTATGCTAACTGCATTGTTGCATTAATTGAAAATGTACATAAAATTCTATCTGCAGCAGAGAAAAAGATCTTGGAGCTCTCTGGAGCATAGAGAGTTCTGAGTGTGTTTGAGACTTACGGTCATAATACTCATAGACAGACACAGCCGCCGGCTGTAAGATGCCCACTTTCAGCTTCTGGTGGATCCTAAAAGTGATCTCCTCTGGTCGTGTTTGAGAAACCTGTGGAGAAATGTAGAGCAAAGGTGAGGTAGAGACAAAGAGAGAGAGAACAAGGAGAGATAAAAGGGGAGAGAGGGAAGAAAGGCTGACGTCTTACCTTGTCCAGGTAGATGATCAGTGAGCCTCTCTCTGACAAGAGTGTGTTCATCTCATATTTTGCAATATACTACTACACACAAACATACAGAGTGTCAGACACCTTTCCAAACCATATACCGCTGTGTGGGTTTTGTGTGGATTTTTAAAAGCTCTTACTAAGTCCAGGTCATTTGTGTTAACGGTGAAGCCAGTAAGCAAGCCAATATCCAAGATCCACATGGTTGCATCGCGATCCCTGTCCTTATATCTGAGCAGAATGGAAAAACAAAACAGGCACATACAAGCAGACAAAATGACAGCAAATGATAACAAAAAAACAACAAGAGACAATGGGCGGCAAATTACCTGGGATGAGCTCCACGGACATGTGGAACTGCTGACAGTAGCTCTCCTTCTCTGTAGACAGAGCCTAGTACTGCGACACCATCTGTGACGCAGCAAAAAAAAAGGGCATTTTAATATTGAATGCACTGTCATCAAATAATATAGGTATCCATTTGAAAGGCATTGTTCACACAAGACTGAAAATGTATCTGGTCTCATCTGGGATGAAAAGGACACAGGTTGATGTACAACAGATGATAGAGCTGCGGGCAAAAACATGTTTTTTATTTACTGTCACTGTTGCTTCTCCTGTTCCTGTGGCCGTCACTTTCACATTCTGGTTTATATCATTGATCTGTGGGGACACACACAACACACACACAAAGACACGACATCAACAGAAGTAACAAACAGGCAGAAAGCAACAGGCATGATGACAGAGTGTGTTCTCACTTCAGATGTTCTTGTGACATAGTTGTTGTTGTTGTTGAAGTTGTACTTCTCAGGCTTTGCCCTGCCCGGCCGCAAGGCAAAGCAAGGCAAGGCAAGTTTATTTGTATAGCACATTTCAACAACAAGGCAATTCAATGTGCTTTACATAAAACATTAAAAGCATTGGGAGGAAACACATAAAATTACATTAAAATACAATACAATTGTATTAAAATACAATTATTAAAAAGAGAAATTAAAAAGAGAAAATAAAAACAGGTGATAAAAGTTACAGTGCAGTAAAAGAAATGCATAGATAGTTTATTTACTGAAAGGCAGCAGCAGACAGAAAAGTCTTCAGTCTTGACTTAAAAGAACTGAGAGTTGCAGCTGTAGTGCAGTTTTCTGGGAGTTTGTTCCAGATCTTTGGAGCATAGAAGCTGAAAGCTGCCTCTCCATGCTTAGTTCTTACTCTGGGGACAGAGAGCAGACTGTCCCAGACGACCTCAGAGGTCTGGTGGACAATTTGTCCGCATTCAGATCGTACCCTGGTTCTTTAGCAGTGGCATAATATTCTGCTACGGCCTGTTACACTATTATGGTAGCCTGGACAGGAAAAGAATCCACATGAACTAACAACAAAAAAAAGTTAAAATGCATTAAACAGCTTGAGTCAACATGGATGTAGTCCTGCGTTACCTGAGTTGATCCAAAGCCTCCGCCAACCTTCTGCTGTTGGCTGAACCATCTCACAACAGGTCTGGCTTCTTCAAAGGCCTTTATCAACAGAAGGTGAGAAAAGACTTGACGTCTCTGTGGTTGACTGAATTTTTTTTTGTGTGTTTAAAAAGCAACAAAACCTTGTTAATTATAAGGAGAGATTACGGTTCTTTTATTTCTATACTTCTCCAAAACCCACCTTGTTAATCAGTTTTTTCTATAATGGCACATCCTCCTTGTAGAGTTTTGGCACTTGCCTCATTCAAGTAATCAATCACAAATCAACTTTTTATTTTTGTCAAATTTGTGTTTGTGTTTTTACGTTGTTCAAATAAAAGCAAAAAGTAGAAATTGTTTTCACTGTGGCTGGATTTTCATTGCATAATAAAATAAACGGAGGAGCGGTAAATCCCTTCAAATGTCTACCACCAGTTTGGAGTGCTCTGTTCAATAGTCAGCAGAACTGAAAAGAGTCTGTGGTGTTGAGTAAAAGAACCAAACATTTGGAAATATATTGAAATTTAAATGTTTCTAACACACGTTTCACTGACTCTCCTCATAAACCCTCCACCCTTTTAGTGAGGTAGAAGGGCTTATGAGTGTATTGTATTATTTCTGCAGCTTGACATGCTTGTGAAAAACAAATAATGTAAGCGTGACGTGCATACCTTGGCCTTCACGAGAGCAAGAAGAGCATAAGCTGTGGCCTCCAGTGTGTAAATATGTCCTTTAGGTACAGACCAGTGGGACAACTCTAAGGATAAAACAGAAAAATAACTCTTTATTATCAAGCAGAACTTGTGACAAACTTAGACACATTAATCAAAGCAGAAGAAATGTGAGCAGACACTCACACACAGGCTTGCACACAAGAGAATAGGATTGATAAAGGATTTTTAAGGCCAATACAGATTAAAACTGTTGAAAAAGGAAAAATCTGATATTCTGTTTTTAATACGGACACATATCTTAAACATATCTGAAAAATACCTTAAAAATAATTACTTAAAATTCAATTGAGCAGGACACAGGAGGAAAAAAAAGTAGAAATCATCTTCCCATAATATCGACCATGACATTGTGATGTTCGGGCTCTAATAAATGTAAAAGTTTGTGGACGTGTGTTATTTTGGTCTTCTATACATCTCTAGAGTATTTGTGTGTGACATCACCTGGGGAAACAAACTTGAAGAGGATCTCTCGGTCCAGGTTGCCTTCATTGGCCAGGGCATATGATGTCATAGCTACAACATATGGGTTGGTGAGGCTGGGCAACTGCTTCCCCAGGTAGGCCACTGCTTTGTCTATGCTGCCTGGCAGACTCTGGACATCAGGAGAAGAGAGGAAGGTAGGCAGGAATCAGCGTAACGGATAAGCAGCAGGAATTTCAGTGCAAACATGAAAGGCTGCAATTGGGTGCGATAAGAGCAGTCCATCCGTTCATGTTTAGAGTCTACTCCTGCTCAGGAATGTTGAAGCATGTGTCTTCAGAGCCATACTGAGACTCATTAGTAACAGTTACTGGTGACGCTACTCTTAAAGAAGAAATCTCAACACAGTATCAACCTTCCAAATCATAATTAGCTAGATGTTTTGGATTTTTAAAACTATGTCAGCTCAACTGATCATTTCCTGATCCCTTTTTCTAGTGGGTGACCGATCAGAGACTATCAACCATAAATAGGAACCAAAACGAGCGCGGGTTTATAGACAGCAAAATATTCTGCATGTAAAAAGTTTATGTTAGTCTTTAGGAAGTCTTCAAGGAAGTTCAAACTGTGGGATGATCTGCTCTATTATAAGATGCAATTGTCCATGTCTATTCTGGCTTTCAAATTACAACCGAGTGTGACTTACCGAGGACACTATTAACTAATTACATGAACTTGTGCAAAAAAGGCCTCTTATATGGACCCCATGACCGGCACCACCACTGTTTTTATTGTATTTTGGTAACACCACATTATCCCAAGTGAACATGAAAGCATAGTGTCGGAATATCTGAACAAATAAAGATACACAATGTAGCCAAGTTGTTAGAGAATGAAATGCAAGTCTGTTTTTGTTAATATCTGTCATGTCCGGAATAAAGGCCTCAGTTGTTTCTAAACTTATTAAACCTTTTGAGCGGTGAATCTCCCACGAGAATCCTTGTAAACAGTATGAGTATGTGTCGAGCATCAACAGAAAGTTGTTTCGCCCTTCTCTAATGTGGCGTGAGTAAATGAAGAAATAAAAGAGGTGAAAGAAAATGTAAATGCAAATGTGTGCAAGGCACTCACGTTGACAGTGGCAGTGCATAGTGTCCGTGACTCCTGCATGGCGATGTGGCAGAAGGCCATCATGGAGGCTTCTGAATCTGTGCCACGCACATCACCCTACACACACACACACCGCACACACATTCGTTTTCGTATAAGGTGATACAGCATGTAACTTTTTTCATCTCCATCAGCTATTTTTTGGCATCAAATTGAAGACTGATGTTAATGAAATTAGTGCGCGCAAAATCATCTCTCCGTGGGACACCGATCCAACTTCTCTGAACACGCCGTCGGGATGCTGTGCGTTGAGGATCAGAAACTTCACAGCGCCGCAGATCACGTCTTTTTGCAATGTCTCGAGATTGTTGGCCATGGTAAACACCTTGGCAACATAGGCTGTCAGCCTGAGAGAGAGAAGAAGAGGGTAATTGTTTGGTTCCAGTTATTTGCACATGAGATACACCCATCCTTGCATAGCCAAAATCTACATAAGGGGAGGATGTGCAAACGTTGGCATATGAGTTCATGGATGTTTGGATGCCTCACCAGGTGCTACCCTTGCGGTTGGTCCACACAGCAAAAGACCCATCTTTCTTACGGAAAGAACAAAAACATACAATGTTCTTACTGGCTGTCATTAACTCTGCCGAAGCCCATGCGTTGGATGATAGTAATAGAAGTCCTGTTGAATTGAGCTCCTTGTTTAAAGGATATTTTTCTGATGGTATTTTTGTTGTGAAAAAAAGACAATCCTGGTTAAAAAAAAATGATATTCATGTGTCTATATGTTTATTTAGTTATTTCATCTGCAAATCAGTACGTGTAGGGGATTTTACCGGTCTTGATATGCTGGAAGGCTTCGTTTCGTTTCTGAAAGCCCACGATTTCCCACTGGTTGGTTTTATCCAGATACCTGGTTGCGATGACAGGTAGGGTCATGTGGATCATGTTCTGCATTCCACAGCCTGATGGCTGGTAGATCAGTGTGCCCATTGATTTCCCACTAATGGCGTTCTCCACTAGGACACCAACATTTTCCCTCCCTGCACGTACACAGACCAACAAAAAAAACCAAAGCACCGTAAATCAACACAAAGAAAACAAATCAACAACCTTGACTCTCAGTGGTTGTGGGGGACCATACCTTTCACAGAGATCTGTGTGCGCGTAGGTGTGTTTGGAAACATATCTGTCTTTGGTATTCCACTGTTCATAATTTCTTTTTGTACACCACCTGAAGGAAGAAAGGGGCTAGTCAGAGGATCAACTCAAGTGGTAGAATATTACAACATGAATGTAAAATGTAGCTGTTTAATTGGTTGACTCACCTGCACCTTTATTAGTGGGTTCTAGAGTTATACCCCTTTGGAGATTTTACCAGTACGCCTTCAGGCTGGGAACAAAACAACAGGGCAAACATCAGAAATCACATATTTTATGCTGGTCTATGACAAAATGCAGAATAATATTTCCCATTGGTCTTATTCACAGTTCATTTTGAAAAGGCTGATTCAGTGTATATTTGCATTAGATGTTAAGCCACAAGAAATGCCTCCTCATACTGCCTTTATCAAAGGAGAGCGCCCCCATTCATGAAATCACTCAGTTCTCCTTATATATATATATCAAACACTTACTGTAATAGTGAGCAGTATTAGGACACTAACTCATCATCATTATTTTGCTTCATCTCTGACAGCTATAGACATGAACAGTGGTAAGCCTTGCATTTTTATGAAATGTGAAATTGTAGGATTGTTAGCAGAAAGTCATGCACATTGATTAGCTTTTTTGTTCCTATGGTGTTTTTTCAGATGATACTATATAAGAAGGTAGATTTACAAGCTCAGAACTTGGACTTGAATATTCGCCAGTGATTTAACAGAAGTGAACAAAGACATTTTGTTGCCATTTTATGTGCAGGAGATGCTGAATATGTGGCTACACACAACAACTCAACTCAAATTGGTTGCAACTGGCTGACAGTAGCCACATATACATTCACATCACAAAGTAACAGGTCTGAGAAGTAATGTAATGTTAAAACTGAGCACGTTTTTATTGAACATTTTACTGCAGCAGGGGAACTGTTTTGATATGTTTTTTAAAAAAGAAAAAATAAGCTGTTTCTCTTACCACCACCTGCAGTATCTTCGTGATTCCATCAATGAGTTAAGAGCTTTTAACAGCTGGTTTGACCTCAATGTGGAATTGTCCTTCCATCATGGGAATGATGAAAAAGGGTACAGATCGTGTATATTGGGCTCCGACTCTGACCTCCTGATGATACCTTGCATGTTTAGAAGCTGCACTGTACACGTGCGCCTCCTCCATCAGATCCACACGCACCTTGAGAAAGAGACAAAGGTGGAGGAAGAGAGTGAGACCTGCCACCAAGCGGATGTGTTTCACAATTTGACTCTCATGTTTGACAATTTCCTGTACAATTTGTCACAAATAAAACAACAACAATGTGCAAAGGGTGTTAAAACTAATATCAGTAAAAATCATCAGTTTTAGTGTCAGTCACTCAAAAAATAATCACCCATGATTTGAAGAAATTTAACTCTTTTCATCGTTACCCAAAGGATCTATTTGATCTTGAGAGTGAGAAGGCGAACTTCCAGCTGCTCTCCGCGGACAGTAGAGTCTGGCAGCCTGAGATCAATGAAGAATTTCTTATGGACAATCACTTCTAATGGCACGCCAACACAGATTCCTTAGAGATGAGAGGAATAAAAAATAGAAAAAGGTGATGAAACAGAGATTAATGAAAAAAAAGGGTTAAAGACATTAAAGAGTTTTAAGATATTCAGGTAATAACTAAAACAAAAGGCGGATCGCACTCACTGAATCCTCTCCATCTCCTTACAGCAGTGCAGGAAGGCCTGGACACAGGCTGCACCGTCAGAGATGTACTCACTGCGCCGCTCACAGGTGTACGAGAGGGGGGTTTCTTTCATACCATCCAAGCAACACTCATGTTGCGTCTGATCTTCATACTGACTCACTGGAAAGTAAGAGTTGTGGAGAAGAGACGTGAGAGGTGAGAAGGTATTGTATGAAGTACAAAAAAAACAAAAATTGGAAAGCTTGAAAAAAAGCATTTTAAAATAGGGGAAATTTGAAACAGACATGAATAAACTAGTTTATCCACATTGCACAAAATCCCAAGTTCACGCTTAGAATAAGTGAAAAACAAAAGTCCCAGCATTTTTGTACCACTTGATCAATACATGGTGAAGCTGAGTATTGTGAGAGCCAATGACAGAAGTTGTGGTGACTGGGTAGTTAAGAGCTGTGTTTTTTCACCTAAGCTGGTTGTGACGTCCATTACTGTAGTGGTTCTTTTCCTCCTGCTGGGGACTAGACATTTCAATTCTGGAAATGTAACACAAGCTAAGTGTTAAACAGAGCACAACAAGGCTGGACCTAGAAGAGAGCTGGTGGTGGTGAAGCCAACATAGAAATGTTTTAATAGGAGAAGGTAAAACAATGACAGTAAAGCAGCGTGCAGGACTCAAACAACAGTTCGGCATCGAAGAATACACTCATACTGTCCTTCCCTCCGCCGGGTGTGCAGCCTGTGTCATATTTCTCAACAATGTCCCACACCTGAACAGAGCAGATGTCACACACAGAAATACAAACACACTCAGCACTGGGTTCAATTCAATTCAATTCAATTTTATTTGTATAGCGCCATATCACAACACATCACAACCCCCGCTGTAATCTATACCAGACTGATACATATAATTAAAAAATACAATTGTGTTGTTGTTATTATTAGTGATGATATTAATATTAATATTAATAATAACAATAATAATGGCTGGTTTGTGTCCTGCAGCTCTGGGGTCAGAGATACACTAGGAGAGATAGAAAACACAAACAGGGTTAGTGACATGTACTGTAAACATATCGGGGGATAGGGGGGTAGTATAACAGTTGCTTTAATTTCTACCAGTCTGATACTTATAATTAGTGAAAACTGACACTTATAAATACAATAATGTTATTAATAATAATAATAGTAATAATAATAATGACGGGTTTAGATCCTGCAGCTCTGGGGTCAGATCTACTAGGGGAGAGAGAAAACAGAGTTAGTGACATGTAATATAGATACATGGGGGCCGAGAGAGAGAGATCGAAAAAAGTGGGAGAAGGAGAGAGAGAGAGAGAGGGAGAAGGTGTGTAAAATAAAACAGACCTATCTGTAAACTGTCAGGACAAGTGCAGCTTTGATGTGAGGAAGACTTATCTATCCAGTGCATTTGCAGAATGACAGATATACAGTAAACTGGATGTTGATTGGTAACACATAGTGTAGATCCATTTTTACCTCCACGCTCTTCAAAATATTTTCACAGATAATAAATTGAATAAAGAAATTGCCTTTTTCTGGGTGAGTCCGTGCTTCTTATTGAGGACGTAGACGCCTTTGTCAACCGCCGCCAGTCCCACTGTGGCATCTGGATCCCCGGTGACCTGCAGACCAAACGTCCTGCGAGGCTCGTAAGACCGAACAGGTCTAGATGATTCCAGCTTCAGCTGAATGTGAAGGAAAGGGCAATGGATGTGACATGCAGTTTTGTATTTGTTGAAGTTACACACGTGTTTCTTGGACACTAATATGTCCTGGAAGTACTGGATTGACTTTTTCACTTTGTGTGTCTTGTTTGTTCACTTGATTAGTTTAACTCACTGGGCCTATGCAGGAGTCCTTGACATCCACCCAGACAGAGTCTGATACCACCTCATTATCACTTTGATGGTAGTAGGCTATGATGCGGAATGATGGCTGCATTTCTTTGGTGATGGGAACTATCAGGGAAATCAGTACTTGGCCTCTTGACTTATAATGGCCATGTTTGACCAACTGACCCCTGCTCAGGATCTAGGGACACAGATTTACACAAACATGAGAGAGAGTATAATGGTCCACCACTCGTCAAACTCAATCTGACAGTTTTATTAACCCCCCCCCCCCCCTTTTAATAGTCATAAAAGAAATACATCCGGTCATAAACATACATCCAGTCATAAACTGCACGTGCGGTCGTGACGTCATTTGGACTTCGGGCGTGACCTTGTGTGACCTGTGCCTGGTTCCGGCCATTAATGACCCCCCATAAACTGCAGCTGTGTTTTTGATCTTGTTTTGATCTTGTTTTAACTTTTAATGTTATAGTTTGTTCGTCCCATGACTGGAGTCTCCGAGAACTCCCCCCTTTTCTCTTCCTACTTTCCCCTCAGACTGCATCTGCACCCCTGCATCTTTTCACAGGCTTTCACAGGGTTATAAATTCCATTCTCGGACAGCATCTGCACGCCCAACCTGACAAACAACCCACATAGGCCCCTCCTTTCCGCTCATGATCTTTTAAAACGTTAGTCTTTCTGTAGTCTTTAAGCTGCTTGAAACATTTGTCTCAACATCGCAAAAAGAGTTGGTGTCGATACTACCGTCAAAGTTGTTGGCGTGCGCAGGAGACTGGAGGTAGCGAGGCGATCTCCGTTGGCCACGATGATCAGCGAGACCCCGGTGACGGCCTTCAATGCTGGGTGGTCTGCTCCGAAGAAACGAATGGTTCACCCCCAAGTGCATCTGCACCCCAACCTGCGTGGACTTCCTATACAACATGTTCTCCCCCCTCGCTATATGCACTTCCTTTCGGTCACGGAGCAGTTAATTCATTCACTTATCCATTTAACAGTTCATTTATACTCTTCTTTAAATCTAAGCCTACACATAGTTGAAGTGTGAAGACAGAGTAGACGCTAGAGCTGTGCACATATGACAAAACAGAACAAAATGTCTACACAACGACCTGGCAACTAAATGGCTACACAACTAGATTCAAAAGTCTCAGATCCCCCAACTCATGTTTGGGAATGAGATTTGGTTTAGTTTTTATGTTGAGACGTTGTTAGAGTACAGATCTGAACCATAAATTAAGTGTTCATTATCGGCATACAGGCTTCTTCACAAGACTCTGTAAGCTTACACCTACATTGGTTTAGGAAATGAGAAGTGAGAAAAGTCTACCCTATTCTCTTATCATTTAACAAAATTACGGCCCCTCAGCCCCTCAAACACACACACACACAGCAACCCCAGCGATCTCCGTTGGCCGCGATGATCAGCAAGACCCGTCTGCTTAACCTCTTTATATAAATTCCATACACAACGAACAACAAAGTGTTTTAGTTACTTACAGTATTTCCTATCTCATGAAATTGTCAAAGCTTCTTATCAGCTCTACGTTTCGTTCTCGTAATGAAAGACGAGGGCAATCAAACTCCTCAGGGGGTGATCACAAACAGCATGGATTTCCTGACAATGGGAACCAGACCCCGTCTTTGCCACAGCCCATCGCCCGCAGACACACACACACACACACACACACACACACACACACACACACACACACACGCACGCACATACACACACCCCACGCACACACATTTTGAGCAAAGCAACGTTATCTGCTTTTTACAACTTTGACCAAAGAGTTTCAAGGATATAAGGACAAGCTTGGAAACAGTCATCTCCATCACTTTCCAAATCTTCTGAAGAGAGAGAGAGACAGAGAAAGACCAAGAACCCTCTTTGGAAGACGCTGGTATGTTAACCTATTGTGAGTACTTTCAATTTCTTTAGGATATTTGATGTTTACAGAGGTCTAAAAATGAACATATTTTTCTACAGAGAGCATAACATGATCACCTTCGGTACACTACCAGAGTTTGACATCTTAGACACTGACTTTGAGTATATTGTTAAACTATATAATTAATATAGTTTAACAATGACTTAACTGTAAAAATTCACCAGTCTTCTCTCTCTCTTTCTTAGATTCAATGTCTGAGTTGTGGGAGATTGACCAATTTGCCAGCCAGCAGCTAAATCTGGAACAAGAACCACAGCCACAGCCGCAGCAGACATACTCTGTTACATCCAGCCCCATCAATCTTTTATCCCCCCACCCGGACGAGTTTCCTGAGGTGTACGGGTTGAACCAGCAGCATCAGGTTGGGCCTATGCTACAGAGGTGGATCAGCAGAGGGGCCGAACCACCGTGCCAGTGGTTTTCATGTTTCCACAACCAGCAGACACGGCATCCATCGGCCCCAACCCTCCGCCACCTACCGCTGCCTCAGCTCTCCCTTCATCAGCAGCACCCGTCTATGGAGAGACAGCAAGCGGCCAAGAAGTAGAGGATCTACACCATTCAGAGGTCAATGTTTCATCTAAATTCAGAGCTCCGAGAGTTGGAGGCAGACGCCGAATTGATCCGTGTAAGTTTAAAGTTTTATTCTTTAATTTATTGTCGAAAAACTCTGCACAGAATTATGTAATTGTGGACACAACTAGAGTATGAAAAACTAATTTTTTATCTCTCTCTTTTTACGCAGGAGTAAGCTCACAGCAGAGGGGAAACTGCTGTCGTAACTGTGCTTATATCGCAGAGAGGGAGCTTCTCAATCGGCAGAGACACGAAGAGGTGCAACTTCTCAATCAACAGAGAAACGAAGATGCACTGATTCAGCATCAGAGGTTGTATGAAGTGACCGCCTCTTTACTGCGTTTCATGCAGCGTGCAAGACTGGAATAAGTGATGTACAGGGTTCTGTAAAGGAAGTGTTGGGTGATTTTAACCTTTATTTTTTTTGGTTTGGTTTGATTGATTTTTGTTATTCTTTTATGCTGTGTACAATTGTTTTTCCGCATCTGCTAATAAAATGGACCTAAACATACCTGACATGTGTGACCCATTTTTCGCCATCAACCATGCTATTGCACAGATCGAAGCAAATCAACATGAGCAACCAGATAATCAGATGAATCCCAGTAATGAACCCACAAATGCTAATAACATCGTCGATGTACGGCCTCTAGATTTCTTTGAAGATTTAAACAATGCTTCAAATAATCTGCAGAATCAACAAGGTGCAGGAAACCCGATCCTCAACCCCCAGACTCTGCTACTGTAAATGATCAGGAAACAGCGCAGCCCAGCTGTTCTACTCATAATGCAGTTGATGCAGCTCACCACGAACCATAATCAAATAGACGCGAGAGATTTAACAACGTCGAAATTATTCAGCCTCTCGACATTGTTAGCCGTGAAGAGGAGCTTGATTTTGCAGAATATTATTCTAGGGTGATGGGTATGTTGGAGACTGCTGCCGAAAGAGCCTTTCAACAGGCGGGTCGACAAGACGTGGTGCAATTTGAGCTGAGAGGTGATAATCTGAATCATGACGCCTCTGTCATCTTGAGAGGGGAGAGGGTGACCGCGATTTGCTCTATTCTTTTATTGACCGCATTGTGCAATCAAACATGACCGTCAGCGGCAACAGTAAGCTGCATGTAGTAGCTTAAATCATAAGAAACCCTCATGGTGCCGGTAAAAGACTTTTAGCAGAAACATTAGACACCGAAATCTTGAAAAAGAAGAGACCTTTTCTATACGTTGTCGAGAATGAGCACAACAGTCTGTGTTTTGCTATGAATTTAGCTCATCTACTCAACCCTAACATCACAGATAATGAAGCGCTAACGATTGGTAAAAGCATGCAAAATAGCGCGGGAATGTGCGATGACACGGCTGTAACTCTGAGTGATATACTGTTCCTGTTTCTGCATGAAAACCACTATTACGGCATCATCAGCGCAAAAGCCTTTCTCGGATGTAAAAACGTGTGTAATTATTGTTATGAGGTCAGTCAATGCGACATCTTTAAAAAATGTCTAAATTGCAACTGGTGTTACTACGTTCCCCTGACCGGTCATATTAAGCCGCACGAGTGTTCGAAGCTGAAATGTAAAATTATCTTCAATAGCTCAGTCATTTATGAGAAAACAGGAAGTATAACAAGCTCATACATAGGGGAACAGAGAATCACCAAAATAAAACAGGAAATGGAAAAAACTAACAGCAGACATGACAGTTATTGATATCAAACCACCTCTTATATGTCCGTGACATCCTGTCAGATCTTTCATAGCTGTTAGTTTGTGAAAAAAGCCAAAGGAAATGTCATAGCATCACTATTAGTTAGCATTTTGCTTTAATATGCATATTTGAAGGTTTGTATCTTCGATAGCTCTGTCATTTATGAAGTTATTGACATCAAACCACCTCTTATATCACCGTGACATCGTCTGACAGCTTTCACAGCTGTTAGTTTGTGTAAAAAGCCAAATCAAATGCCATAGCATCAAAATTAGTGAGTATTTTGCTCTAATATTCATATTTGAAGGTTTGTTTCTTCAATAGCTCAGTAATTTCTGAAGTTATTGTCATCAAACCACCTCTTATATATCCGTGACATCCTCTCAGCTTTCACTGCCGTTAGTTTGTGAAAGAAGCCAAAGGAAATGCCATTTTAACAACATTAGTGAACATGTAGCTTTAATATGCATATTTGAAGGTTTGTATCTTTCATAGCTCAGTCATTTATGAAGTTATTGACATCAAAACACATCTTATATGTCCGTGACATCCTTTTGAATCTTCCACTGCTGTTAGTTTGTGTAAAAAGCCAAAAGAAATGCCAAAGCATCAATATTAGTGAGTATTTTGCTTTAATATGCATATTTCAAGGTTTGTATCTTCAGTAGCTCAGTCATTTATGAAGTTATTGACATCAAACCACATCTTACATGTCCATGACATCGTCTCACAGCTTTCACAGCTGTTAGTTTGTGTAAAAAGCCAAAGGAAATGCCACAGCATCAACATTAGTGAGTATTTTGTTTTAATATGCATATTTGAAGGTTTGTATCTTCAATAGCTCAGTCATTTCTGAAGTTATTGTCATCAAACCACCATCAAACCATATCCGTGACATCCTCTCACAGCTTTCACTGCCGTTAGTTTGTGAAAGAAGCCAAAGGAAATGCCATAGCATCAACATTAGTGAGTATTTTGTTTTAATATGCATATTTGAAGGTTTGTATCTTCAATAGCTCAGTAATTTCTGAAGTTATTGACATCAAACCACCTCTTATATGTCCGTGACATCCTTTTGAATCTTCCACTGCTGTTAGTTTGTGTAAAAAGCCAAAAGAAATGCCAAAGCATCAATATTAGTGAGTATTTTGCTTTAATATGCATATTTCAAGGTTTGTATCTTCAGTAGCTCAGTCATTTATGAAGTTATTGACATCAAACCACATCTTACATGTCCATGACATCGTCTCACAGCTTTCACAGCTGTTAGTTTGTGTAAAAAGCCAAAGGAAATGCCATAGCATCAACATTAGTGAGTATTTTGCTCTAATATTCATATTTGAAGGTTTGTATCTTCAATAGCTCAGTAATTTCTGAAGTTATTGTCATCAAACCACCTCTTATATATCCGTGACATCCTCTCACAGCTTTCACTGCCGTTAGTTTGTGAAAGAAGCCAAAGGAAATGCCATAGCATCAACCTGAGTGAGCATTTTGCTTTAATATGCATATTTGAAGGTTTGTATCTTCAATAGCTCAGTCATTCATGAAGTTATTGTCAAGAAATAACTACTACAAATTAAAATTAAATACGAAATCTGACATCTAAAGTTAAACACTGCAATCAATACTAAATAAATATATCTGACAAAAAAGACATCACAAACAGATGTAATAACATAAAAACAACCAACTAAACACCAAATACACCAAAGTTCTTCAAATCCCCTAACAAAACAAAGGGACGGAAATTAGAACACCATTACTTAAGGTAACAGTGAGGAAACAAATAGTAATCCACCGAAAAAACTGAAAAAATTAAACTTTCCTCACTTTCCACCAATCAAACACAGAATCACTTCTTGAAACACAAAATATCCTACACCAACCAGTTTTTACTCACTTAACAACAGAAAGGGGCGTGTCCAAATACACCACGACTGAGGGACCAAATCACCAGCACCACAGATTTATGTGGAAATCACATAACCCTAACCCACAACAAAGTTTAAAAACAAACCAAAAGTCCAACCAACCAGACACCAAATAATTTTATCTTAACACAATATCCTTTACATGGACCATGAAAGGGGAGGGACGTATGACACCATGACTAAGAGACCAAATCACTTGCGCCACAAAAATTTATTATATAATCAGACACTATCGGAAAATACTTAAATAAACATTCAAAAAGACGTACCTAGAAACAAAAAAATACTACACATTCATATCCACAAAACCAGATAAAACCCAACACAAAATCGGGAAGAGATCCCCCCCCAAACCCGCCCTCCTCAAAATTACCTTGACCCACTTACAACCACAAAAAAACTGTCCAACCCTAAAAAAGTCAATAATACCTACATTAAGAAAAAAAACACCTTGTTTTTTATTTTAACTTGGAAAACTGTATAAACTGTAAAAACCCACAATGCTTTTAAAATAAAGGACAAACCAATCTAAAGCACCATATAAAAAAAGCCCCCTCACAAATGTTTTTCAAAAAAAGAAGGGGGCGTGGCTGATAACTAACCCACTCCCCCTTGTCCTAAAAACTCAACACCATGACTAAGAAGAACTTTCAAAACACAGAGCACCACACACCCTTACCCTTAGCATAGCAGGAAACTAAGACTTTTGGGTAAGTACGCCCATGAGGAAAGAATGTCACCTACCGTACCAGTCTCGTAGTTGTGCGGTGTATGGAACACAAGAGTTGGTTAATAAAATGCTATATTGTGGCCTTGTGGTGTGTGAGGCACAATATCATAAATAGCTTTTCAGGAAAGAGTCCTGAATTTCCCTTGTTGGCCACACCTCTGGGTGTTAGGGTTCATATGAACGTCCAGGAAGCATCCAGCCGGCGGGATTTAGAGGAGGCTATTCTGGCGAAGTTTGAAGTGGAGAATGTAATTTGTCAGAGGGGTAACTTTTCTTCTATTCAACCCTAATTCACATCCAAAGAGATCAGTTACAGCAGCAGATCTTCCTCGGAATCCCGCGCAAGGAGATGGCAAGACGTTTTGGTGTGTCTGTGAAAACTCTCAAGCGCAGAATGGCCATGTGGGGGTTAAGGTAAGCAACCTATCTGTCTAGCTAGATAAGGTTAACGACACCTAGCATAACAAGACACAATGGCGGCGCAAGACCCCGAGGAGAGGGAGGGAGAGAGAGAGAGAGATTTTTTTATATACGTCAGGCATCGATGTAACTGCGCCTGTGTTTTGAAAGGAGCTAGCGGACGTTAGCACGCTAGCTCCGTTAGCAGAAAAAAGTCAACAGAAGTGGAAGTGTCTGCGTTCTGATCATTGATATACGAACCTAACCATCTTTCCTATTTTGTAAGCTTGGTCAATAGAATTTATTAAACCTGGCAAATCCAGAGAAAGCGTATTGAAATATAACATTTAATTACACGGCGCTGATAAATTCTGTCTTCCGGTCTGATAATTAAGTTGTTTGTTTGCAGTACATGGCCTGACTTGATTTTTTTCCCGTCTGGATGCTCTTGTCCTCATCCCTAAAAAGGCCTTGCATGTTTGAGAGAAAAATCATTATACTTTCTCGGTTGTTTCTCTGTATTTAAAAAAACATAGTGAACTACACTGATAGCAGCCGAAGTTTGCGGGGTGGTTACCATTTCCATGGTAACAAAGATGTCGCTGTGACAATAGGATTGTGGCTAGTGTAGTTCTTAGGTAAGGTGTAATGCCATTGATTCTTCAGGAACTACATTTCTGAACAGCTGATTCTGCATTATCTACTTTTGACAAAACCGCAATTGTAATATTTACAGTTTTGTTTTCTTAACTGTAGTCTAATAGCTGTAACTTTCTGTGTACTCTGACAACAGGACTTGAACAACAGTATCAGCGACGAGGAGTTGGACCGGATTGTGTCTGACATTCATCACCAGTACCCCAGTGCTGGCTACAAGATTATATTGGGTCACTTGAGATCAAGGCAACTTTTTGTCAAAAGTATGAGCACTTGACATATTTCATTAGTACAGTATTACGGAACTACTGAACACAGACGGTGGAGTGAACATGTTTTCAACAAAAATATATATACTTTTTTTAAATAGCTAATAATCTTGAAGTCATCCCTTCAAATAGCCTATCTTCATAGCTTATTTGAACTGTAAAAGTAATATATACAACTGTTTACAATGATGACATGATGTTCACAATGACGTTGTGAACAACGTATCCATCATCATGTGTTAATGTAAATCTCCTTTTATAGAGGAACGTGTGCTGGAATCATTAAGACGTTTGGATCCTGAAGGGGTAGTGATGCGCAGACTGTCACTACGAACCATACGGCGAAGATGTTACTCTGTTCCAGCTCCCAACAGCGTTTGGCACATTGATGGCCATCATAAGCTTATACTGTAAAGTGCTTCTTCATTGACTTGAACAGTTGGTTACAAACATTTTAGGAATCGTTATGCTCAGGCATGGCATTTAGTTTTAAGAGCAAGGTGAGCAGTCAGCATTTTATTTTGAACCAATACTTCATTCAAATTTTCTTTAAATGAGGGGTGTTCTGCAAACTTATTATCTAAAGGGGATCCTCATCATTCCGGGGGTTTCCTGTCTGCTGCACAACAGTATGGAATCCCCTCTAGAGTCCGCTCTGATAAGGGGGGGAAAAACATTCTGGTGGCACGCTTCATGGTGACCAGCTGTGGACTCCATAGGAACTCTCACATTACTGGAAGGAGTGTGCACAATCAGAGGTACTTGACACACCAATAAGTAATTTTATAAGTTGATTTTTTTAGTCATTATATTATTGCATTGCGTTTTCTTTGCATACTTATACTTGTTAAGTACAAAAAATACACAGAAAAATAAAAATTAAAGTACGTCCCATTTCGAAATGACATTTTGGACACTGAAGGAGTTTTAAGGAGTTAAAAGCACGTCTTGTCACGAAAACACACACAAAAAGTGACACGGGGAAATATGTGATACACACATGAACAGGAGTTTGTCACTTTCACGATGGACGTCAAAAAGAAAAGCGGTCGATATATCGCAAGATACTCTTATGTTGAAAGAAACAGGATGATCTGTGTTATGCAGAGGGAGAGAAATAACTTGACGCGTTAATGTGGTTCCGCATTAAAATCAGCTCGTAGTTACGCTCGTCATCTGTTGCAGGGAAAATGCTCAACATAACAGAAACAAGTCTCGCATATAGTCTGCGCCATGATTTTTTTCATAAACACGTTAAAGGCAGAGAATATAAGTGGAGTGTTGTTGTGGTTTCCAGGTTGACACACTCACTGCCTGTCCCATCACAGCTCACACAGGAGATGGTTCCCTGACGCGTCCAGATATTTATCTGACAGATATCTGGACTTGTCGGCGAGGCCTCAGTGAGTCACTTTGGCCTTGATGGTTTTATTGGAAATCTGTAGTTCACAGGAGAGAATCTGTTCTCAATGTGAAAAAAAATTATTTTAAACAATAGTATTTAAATCAAAATATTTAATTTGTGATGATTCACATTAAATCCATCATTTTACATTTAAATATCCATTATTACAATTCAGTCTTAAGAAATAAAAATGTGATTAATCGCGATTAATCACAGCAAATTGTGCGTTTAAATAGTTAATTTTTTTTAATCGATTGACAGCACTAATATATATATATTCAAACTGAACAATTAATGTATATTAATGTGAATAACATTTTTAAGGTTGTTAAAAATTACACTATGGTCCTTCGAAAATAATGTTTTGACTCCGTCTTTATTCTTTCAGAATTGAGCGGTTGTGGAGGAATGTATTTGAAAACGTCATTGATCTCTTTTATATCACCCTTCTTCGCCTGGAAGCTGAGGGATGGCTTAACCCAGACAAGGGGACAGACCTCTATGCTTTACATAGATGTTACATGCCACAAATCCAGTCACATCTGCAACAATTCCAGAGAGCATGGATAAACCACTCCTTAAGATCAGCCAGAAACCAAACCCCACTGCAGCTGTGGTTGAGCAAACCAAGAGATGGGAACAGGACAAACTTCTGTCAGGTAATTTTTTCCAATCAATGTAGTGTCTTTACATTTTTTCAAAATATGTAACATTAATAGGAAAAATATGTATTATTTTAAACCTAATAATCAATTTCACAACAAATTCCAGGCAGATGACGAATGCAGCATTGACTGGATAGGGCTTCAGAGACCTGTGACAGATGGCGTTCACATTCCTGAGGTAGAGCTGCCCCGTTAACTAACTGTGGCAGAAATGGCAACACTGCCAAATCCAACTGTAACATTGCCAGAGACGGTACAAACATACATTGAGACAGTAAGCAGTCTTCGAGAAATGCTGGATCATGTATGATTTCTTAACACATTATCACTAGACTCTACAGGTCTTCAGTTCAACTGAGAATGTTAGCACCTGACAATCAATGAACAACTAACAGTTATCAGGCCAGATATCATTTGGGGACATTTTTTTTTTTTTACACCTTGTTGCACTGCACCCAAGTGGACACATTTTTTTCTGGTCTGTTGTACAAATAAAATGCAATAAAGTAACTTAAAAAAACATTTGAGTCAACATTCCAAACTTTTTAAGCATTTAAAATCTTAAATTCAACAGTTTAAACTAAGAAATGTTGAAAATGACACAACTCAACCTTTTCTTCTTACCTGAAACGGGTACACAATGAATGTCTAAGCTACACCAAAAGTTGGTGCCCAGAGAAGAGCATTGCACATTTGTGCTTTGAAGGAATCAAAATCTTTGTGTACTGGCAATCTTAAAACAATTTCTACATGTATTTGCTTCAGGGAAAATATTGCCTGACTCTTCTGGAAGGAATTCAATTGTGGGCTGAAGGAGAAAGCCATTTGGAGGTATGGTGGAGGACCCCGATGCAAACTCCAGCACATTCTCCAAGGTCAAGGGGGCACATTCTCCTTCTACAATGAAAATTGATTTTGTTGTTGAGCATTTAAAATGTTTCTGTTTATTCAAACAGTTCCATTCAAGAATTTAAAATGATATATTATATTTACCATATTATATTTTAAGGGTTTAGTACCTTCAACATCGATGAGCCAATCTCTCCAGAAGCAGATTGTTTGGTTTTCTACATCTCTTGCATGTGTACCTGGTTCCGAAAAGTAGACTTGGAAAACTGCTGCGAGGTCATTGGCTTCAAAGGCGTCAAATCTTCCACAAACATGCCACGAAACAGATCTGGGTGTGTCCTCATCTCCTGGAGGAGTCCAAGGGTGTTGAAGCCCTCCACAAACCTGCCCAGACATTTGCATTTAAAATGTAAAAATCTAAACAAATATCAGCTGCTTTTCATCTTAAAGTCTGTTATTGGCTGACCACACCATCATGCTTTGTCAATTAAGTAAGACTTACTGTTGTTTTGCCATGTTTAGTCTGCCCTCAACATAGAAGTCAACAGCAGATTGCACCAGGGCATCCTTCTGCTTCAGTGTTCTGATGTTTCTCCAAATGCCAACCATAGCAAGACTTTCCTCTGTCTCCTCTATTGCAGCTTTTGCATCTACAACTGTTGATGCTTCTTTGATCTAAATAGTTACAATCATTGCCTTGAATGTAACGTGAATCCAGAGATACAATAGCTGTTGTTCACACTGAGGTAATGAGAGACAGGTTTAATACACTGATTAGTGTATATTGAAAAGTAGGACTCGCCTTCAAAAGCCTTTCCTTGAACGTGACATCACTCACTTCCTCCAGTGTAGCAGGGGGAGTAGGTTGATCACAAAGCTGACTAAACAACCTCTCTGAGAAGAATTTTGGTGCAATTCCTCCATGAATTACACACACATCATCCGTGATATACAGTTTCTTTTCCAATGCTGAAAAAAGAATATATTAAATTACTATGACAGTGTCCCATCCTGAATGTTTCACCATTCATACCATAGCAATTTTAAGTTCTCTTGGCAGGTGAGAAACTCTAGTAATCCGCATAGATATGCCACACCTACAGTATGTATTACTATATTGAGGACATTTTGTCACAATTAGCCAGAACAAAACCACCTTCTGAGTAAATGTCCTGAGACACTGTCATTTATAGGGATGGGTGGAATGTCCACATAATTAAATGCTGGGTTTTCCCCACATACAACTATACTTAAAAGGGTTAAAAAAAACTTCAGAATCCTCACAATTCAACACTGAAGGGCATATATGTAGAAATTACCATAAGTGTCAAAGGTCAATTTTCTGTCTGTCTCATGTCCTTCAAATATGCTGGACTGAGCATATTTGAAGGACATGAGACCATCTACTGCACCTTCAGATGTTTTTTCACAATCAACAAAAAACACATCCAATATGGCCTCCGGATTGAAATGCCGTCGTCCAAAAGCCTGAAGGGTACTCTTCATTAGGTTGTGGACATTGCCAGTGTAGTCACTGCAAATGTTGATCTGATTGCTGGTGGGACATGAAGTGTGGTCAATCTTCTCCCTAAATCGGTTCAAAATGTCTTTTAGATCAGTCCTGTATAGAGATAAAAACATTAACAAAAGGGATTAAATGATAAGGCTGACAATACTATCATAAAAGACCCACCGTAGTAAACTGTAAACTACTCAAACATGACAAAATGTTGCTTTTGTTGGGGACTGTTTTCAACAGCAGTTTGTTACACACTGGGTGCATCTATGAGCACTTATGGCAGCGGGACAGTGTGTGGGAATTAGCAAAAATACACTTGTGTGTTTATTGATGTTTTTTAAGTGTGGAAAACAATGGAGCTCTGTGGCACAGACGTAAAGATACAACACAATATATTTGGCTTTAGCCCTTTCATTTGTGGATTAAAAAAAGACTATAACATCAGATATAATCTTTATGTAAAAGACATCTTACTAAAGACTAAAACTATGTGTTTGCCAAACAACATACCCTTCAGGAGAGAAAGACCCATCATGCCCAGGGGAAGACACAGTTGATGGCAAAGGGGAGAAAGTTAACTGGTTGTTGGAATCAAGTGCTGAGAGAAACTGCAATGACAAAGAGTGCATGCATACTTAAATAGCTCTGACAGCAATAGTAACACATACATTGTATTATGAAGTGAGAACAGTGAGTGAAATTAAATTCAATTTAGTGTCAACGCAAACGATATTGCGAAGTAGCTGAACATTGTATCAACGTTACATATATCAAAATAGCAAAGTTATAGTAATCAATATTATCTCTCAATGTTAAGTTATTAGCTGTTATTGATAGTTGTAAATTTCTCTGTTATTTTTGCAGTTAAAGCCTTGAAAAATACTCAACACAAAGGTTACATGACTTAAAATTTTGGCTCTCACCTCTGGATCATCACTTTGAATCCAGTGGACATGAAGTGTTTGTGATCCACTGATTTTGTTGTCCAGAAGTGTTCCAGTCATGTTGCTTTTGAGAGATGTAACTGATAGTGAACCTTGGATATGGAAATATTCAGTGGCATCTTCTTCTTGTCCCACAAAGTCAAATAGTATCTACATAAGGACTCATTCAGAAAATCTTTGCTTTTTCCAGACATTTTCAAAAATGTAAACACTAAACAGAATTTCCAGCAATTATTATAACAGTGATAAAATAGTGGACAAATTACAAACCTGAATGGATTCAGATAGAATAAATCGCCTTGTTCTGATAATGCCACTGGGGTATTTAAATCTGAGGGGGACCCCTTGAGCTGCCTTAGGAACATCAGCCATTCTCAACTGCCTCTCATGTATGACCTACAATTAAACAGAACACAAACAAACAAAAACTGAATTAGTAAAGTAAATAATTTGGGCTGCAATGGTTACTTTCATTATTTGTTAACTAGTTATTGTTGTGGCAAAATGTGTCCTGAATGTGAACATCTATACCTTGTTGAGACTAAACTAACTATGCTCACGCGGGTGTGTCCTTGCTGTGACCAGTATCGTGTTGACACTATCTAGGATAATGACGCAGAGGTGTCCTTGTTGTGAACAATGAACATGTGACAGAGGTTGTGGGTACAAAAGAACTGTACACCCAAATGCACATTGAGTCCTCTTGAAATAAACGTCTCCCGCTGAAACTGCTCATCGGCTGCTTAGACTTGTCTTTCTGCAAACGTCCTGAAACCTGGAAATTCCTTACATAATTTACTGCGCTCTTTCTTAAACAATTAATAGTTTTGTCTACAATTTGTCAAAAGATGTCACACTTGAAAGCCCAAGGGGACATCTTCAAACATCATTTTTTAACCAACATTCAAAACCCAACCATATTCAGTTTACAATCATAATAGACAAAGAAAAGTATAAAATATTCCCACTTGACCTTGACACACTTACCTTTGCCAAAAAATAATGTGACAACACTTAAATAATTTACAGCAGCTAATACCTTTTTGCGTCTTTCCTCCATTTCAGAGAATTCCTTCTGTAGATCATGCTGTGAATATTAAAAACAGTAAAAACTATTACTGCCATGCTATGTTAAGGTCAAACAATTATGGACGTGTGTTGGTCCTAATTGTGGATAAAACTTTATAAACATTTAATAATTCTTTATCAAAACCGACAGAAACTTTGTAAGACATACCCTTTCTTGGTCTGCAAGTAAAAACTCATGGTACGCTTGATCCTGCTGACAACGTACAGATCGCCATTCACCCAAGGACTCCTGGTGAGTAATAAAATAATGTTCTATTTATTAAACAGAGTATTTTATATTTTTAAAACACTTTAGAAAACCATTAAATAGCTTGACTGATTTCTGAGGGGCTGCAAGACAATGTGGTCACATTTTTGGGAATTTTATATTAACATATATTAACATTAAAGTAGTATCATAGAATATGTAGATTAAAAATGTATGGATATCCAGGACAAAATAACACTTTTGAATGAATATTTTTAAAAAACAAGCAAATTCCTATTCATAAAAGTGTGACAAAGGTTACCAGCAGTGCCTCATCATCTGTTAAGTCAATGATGTCTAATGTTGCAGCATCTGTTGATTGATTGCTGTCCACTTCAACTGGATTGGGTATGTAGCAAACATCTTGGGTGTCTGGAGGACAAATGTTAGGTGTTCACTTGCAGACCTTTAAAAGAGATTGTAATGAATATTAAGAACCTGATACTCCAGAGTAAAAGACAAAATAATAGACACAGGACTTTAAAGAAAACAATGCATTTCTTACCATATGTTAAGATCTCATTAGAAAACTAATGACTAATATCCAAATGTGAATCATTCAACTGACCAAAACAGTTACAATAGTTACAGTATATTTAGAATAAACCATAACTGTTACCAGAGTACATGTGAACGTCAAAAGTCAAGAATTTAGGTTATGGACAATATGTATACTAAGTTTTACTCCGAAGTTTGTAGGAACTCTCAAAGAATCCCACCAGTGACAAGAGCATAATCAGCAGAGTGACAGGTTGAACTGTCTGTGATGTACACTTGTGTCAATGTGATACCATATTGGCAGCCATACTATACTATTAAATATAGTAAAATTGAGAGATATTACAGTAGGTTAAAAAAAGAACAGAAGTTCTCAAACACAGGCTTGGCTCTTGCAGAGACTATTAACCAACATTTAGTTACCGATAATGGTATATCTTCTTAAAATACACAGAGAGGGAAAAACGCAGTTGAGGTCCTGTGCATACCTGCAATGTTTGATATGATTCTTCAGTTCACTGAAAAGAATATCCTCTGCGCAAATCAGACATTTTTCTTTGGGCCCAGATAAACCCAACTCAGGTTCCACCTATAGTGAGAATTTAAGAGTTATTGTTTGTCATCAGGCAAAATACAAAGCACAATACGAATGTTTTAGAACAGTCCGTTTCTGTGTACAACATATCAGTAAACATATTTCACCTTACAGGAGTTGTTTCAATGTCTTTTTGCATTGGTTGTATGTAGACAAGGGCAGCCTTGATGTGGGTCCTAATTGATTTAATGGTATACCCCATGCTTGCGTAAGGCACGAGAGAAAGCTTTTTGCTCCTGGTCAAACCTGCCTTTTTTTCAAACCTCAAACCCCCCACAGTCTTTCAGTTTTGGAAAGCCTCCCCGAATGTGACTTCTGAACTCCTCTGCACTGTTTTCATCACCTGTAAAAAGAATCAGAGCAAATGACATCCAAATGTTTTGGTTCACAATCTTTGTCTAGGCTAATCCAAACCATATATACTAAGCAATGGTTACAGATAAAAAAAAGATATGTTGATCAAAAACATGTCCAAAGAGGCCATCCTAAGGGGTATATACAGTTATTGTTGAGTCTATCAACAATTATGCCCATTAACAACTCACCCAAAAAAGTAAGTTTTTGCTCTCCAAGTCCAGCTGCATTGTGTGTCTCTTTCTTCTATTGTTGGAATCACATTCTGAACAGTGTTGGCCAAACAGAAGTAAGATCTCGTAAAGCTTGCCCGACGTCTTGCAGTGGTACAGCGGTTATGAGTCCTTCCAGCATATGGTGCAAATATTCTGGACACTTTGGCTGGAAAACAAGATGTTGTTCTTATATGAATACAGACTTGATGGGGTAAACACTTAAGCATTTCATAAAAAAAATAAAATTACAACTTAAAAGAAAAGTTTTCGCTTAACAATTGAAGGATATTTTTTTCAGTTGTTCAGTTTCAAAATGCCACATTGTATCACTAAATATTGGTTTGGTCATGGGTCGGATTGAGGGTCTTATATTAAGGGGTGCAGATTTGATTTTGGCATAATGAATATCTTTGAATCTGACACATGCAAGTCAAGTCAAGTCAATTTTATTTCTAAAGCGCATTTACAGACGGCTGAGCCGCACCAAAGTGCTTCACAAGAAAGTTCCTTAAGTGCAACAAACAATATAATAGAATAATACAATAGGTAAAGTAAAGCAAAAAAAGGAAAAAGAAAAATTTAAAAGGTAACCAGGGAACACTATGTACTGGCACTTACAAAAAAAAGGAGATACTAATCGAAGGCTAGTGAAAAGAGATGGGTCTTTAAATGGGACTTAAAAATATTCAGAGACTGGGCTGCACGGATATGCAGGGGGAGGCAGTTCCAGAGTCTGGGGGCCACTACTGCAAAGGCTCTGTCCCCCATGTCCCCATGCAGCACACAGCAGGATATTTTCCATGCAGGACTCTGTGAGTGTATTTATATGGACATGAATAACACGTTAATGAGGCCTATTCTGGTTATGACCATATTCAGGATATAGTGTTTACATGAGCACAGGGTACTCAGGTTATTCATATTCCCCGTATACATGATAAATGCCATTCCATTTGGGCAGGAGCTGTGTTTACAGAAACAAAACAGCGACAGGAGATATTCAACACTTCTACCAACCTACTACCACCACCACTTCACAACTTAACTGCTAATTTCTCTCTGTTTGGATCACGAAACTACAGCTGTCTGCTCTGATTTCATGCCCCGACCCTCTCCTCACTGGCCCGCGCGCACACGCGCGCACACACACACACACACACACACACACACACACACATTGGCTGCGTAGTTAATAAACCTCCCCTCGTTACTCCACTTTGCCTTCTTGTCCCTTTCTCTGTTAAAGTAACTCTGTCCTTGTTTCACTCTGTTCGCTAGCTACTTTCAAAACACAGGTGCAGTTATGTTGATGCCTGACGTATATATCTTTTAGGAACTGATAAGCAGACAAATGTAACTTTTTGTCACAGGTACCTGGTAACACTGCTCTGCCCCCTCTCTTTATTTCTCCCTAACCCTAACCCCCACCTCGGGGTCTTGCTCCCCCATGTGTCTTGTCTTGCGATTTCAAAATAAAAGCCCTTGCTGAGTCGTCTAATTGTGACTTCATGATATTTCATAAAATGCCTTCTTAGCTGCACTTCTAGGACCCCCAGTTCATATTTTCACAAGCTGACATAGCTAGCTAGCCAAATTGTATGTTGCTCCTGAATGAGTGAGTGACGCTAATCTAAGCCGAACATATTACCGTCAACGGGGGGCCTTGCCGACATGGCTGCCGAAGTTGAGGGTGTAACAGTCTCTGAAGATCGACCGCACTCCATTTCACTGGCAAGGTCCCTTAACAGTCTCGATATGTCGGTGTTGGACATTTTAAAAGAGGCAAAACCAAGGCAAATGCCCTGGTTTAAGCATGTGTATGTGTTCTGCTTCTTTGCCCCACAGTGCCTCTTCTTAGCACTACACCCGCCACTCTGAGGCCCCTCTGAGGCAGGTGTAGCACTGACCAATCAGAGAGCTTGTTCCCTGCTCATTTACATTGATTCAGCAAACCAAAACAGGGACCCAGAGGGACTTGGAATGTTGAAAGGAGAGGCGAAATGCTTTTCGAAAAGCTTTTTCGAATTGGAGTTGAAAAAGGATTTCGAAATGGATTTGAAAATGGATTTCCTCTAGGTTGATCACCTGAATTGGCTGAGTCTATAAAGGCCGGCCCCTTTTGTTCAATTCTCTCTCTTTCTCCGTCCTGCTCCAGCAGCACCTGTGTGATGCTTGGTATGTGGTTGTTCATTTATTTATATTAAAATGTGGTTTGGTCACAGGCCTTGTGACAGTAGGTTTGCGTCCCTACCTTCCTTTTCAGGGGTCAGTCTCATATTAGGCAATGACCTTGCAGCCAAAGAAGTGTTTCCCCCACCCATTGTAACAGACCACCCTGTGCCTCCAGAACAGGCTGAGCCGAGTGATTCAAAGTTGAGGGCCTCTGTTTATCCTGCTTGTGTTGTGACTCGTGCTCAGTCTCGGAAATTGGACTGTATCAATCTCTCTGAAACATTCATGATCCATTCTCCTGATGGAGTTGAGTTAGAGATGGTTGCTCTTGGCGCAGTCGAGTCTGAAAGTGGCGAGGGAAACTTTGCCAGGTAGTGGACAGCCAACAAGCAGTTATAGCAAAAGGGAAAAATAATACCTCAATAATAATGACCCTCAATAAATAATAATGACGATAACGGTGAGAAGGTAAGGTGAAATGACGGTGAATTGACGGTCAACAAAAAATATTAGAGCTTCTAGTTCTCTCACTGTGTCCAAAACTCCCGCCACCACACACAATAAGTAAAAGAAATAACCACACCCTCTCAATGTCTCAACACAATGACGCCATCAACGCAATGACGTAAAACCTATGTAAAGGAACAGGCAAAATATATTTTGGCTTCTACAGTGGTAGTTGTGTAGGAATAACCATGCGCTCTTCACATGCTCTGACAAATCACAGATTGTAACTTGGCTTAAGAAGAACTTTCAGTCATGAGTTTCTCTTTCTTTGTTTTACCCCCTGCAGAAAAGCGTGGACAACAACACGGCAGAACAGATAGACAAAACAAAAGCAGACCATTAAAAAGCAAGATGAGTCGGCAGTTGATCGTTCTTCAGACGAGTTGGAGTAGGACGGCACAGTGGATCAGTTTGGTGATGAATCAGAATGGGATTCCTCCAGCGTAGACATGAGAGACAAATATAAAGGGTGAATGTGAGGACAGCACAGATGATTCGAGTGGAATTGAAGAATTTTTCGATGACACAATTGACCTGATATCCAAACAGAAGGCCAAAGAAAAGAGGACCACTAAGAAAGGCCATCAAAGAGCAGGTGCAGAGCCCCAGGTTCATGGAAAACAAGAAGCAGCATCCCTACCACATCAAAAAGTCCTCCTGGTACGGAAGATGGTGATACAGCACTGTCTCCTCCATCTGTGTCTGTTTCTGCAGTCTCTAAAAAGTCAGATGGGAAAAGGGTATATGACAAAAAGCAGTACTGACAGTTTTGTGAAACTTCAGTAAATAAATATGCAAGACATCTGGAGCGTCGTCACAGTGCTTTGGCTGAAGTTGCCAAGGCTTTAAGTTATAAGAAAGGTTCAAAGGAAAAAAAATGTCATTTGAATTTTCTAAGAACCAGTGGCAATTTTATGCACAATGCATCTGTACTCAAGAGTGGACAAGGGAGCCTCATCGGAAAGAAGCCACCCAGAACACACAGTTTGAAGAAAGAATATGTGCACTGTTCCCACTGCCTTGGCCTTTTTGCAAAAAAACTGTTGTGGAAACATCTTAGAAATTGCAATAAACAACCATCCGAAGAAGGGGCACAGAAGAGGTTTTCTAAAACTTGAGTGCTGGCCACCTGCTCTACTGAACAACCTTCAGCTTCAGGCACACCTGAAATGTTTAACGATCTGACCAAGAGCATGCGTCAAGATGATGTCACTGATATTGTCAAAACTGATTCAGCGATCAGAGGTTTTGGCTGCCATTTAATGAACGAGGTCATGGGTAGTAGTACTGACACAGTTGGCAATAAGAAGACTGTCACACAACAGCTGAGGAGTCTTGGTAGGTTGATAAAGGCAGCAAGAGAGAGAACAACTATGAAGACAATCCAAGACCTAGTGAGCCCAGTGAATTTCAAGGAGACCATTAAAGTTGTACGTCACGTAGTCGGATTTGACAAACGACATCAAAGTCAGCAATTCCAAGTCTTAATGGTACATTGGGTACTGGATTGAACTACATGGCAAAGTACTTAAGAGCCGAAGCACTGCAGTACTCAGATCATGCAGAAGCAGAGCGGTACCATGCATTTTCCACTATTTATGATAGTCACTGGGGCGTGTACATGTCAGGTCATGGCAGGAGGGACCTCAGGGAGGCCAAATTTAATGCTCCCCAGCTCTTACCATTTACAGATGATGTTAGACTTCTTCATGCTCATCTAGATAAAGAGGTAACCCAAGGCATCAAGGAATTGAAAGAGGTAGTTTCAACAGCTAACTGGAAACGGCTGTGTGAGGCTACTTTGACAAATGTAATACTGATCAACCGCTGAAGGGAAGGTGAAGTCTCTAAGATGGAGTTGAAGTTCTTTTAGTCAAGAAAGAAATCAGTGCCTATTGAAGAAGTCAAACAGCACCTCACAGCCAACAAGATGAGTATGTTCTCACATTTCACTCTGATTGAACTGCCAGGAAAGCTTAGCCAAGGTGTTCCTTTACGAACAACCCCACAGACTGAAGAAGCACTTGAACTGCTGGGACGAGAGGAGTGTGCCGTTAAAAAAAACAACATCTACTTGTTTGCTCGTCCAGAAAAAGACACCAAACCCCGAGGTTTTGATTTCATTGGAAAATATTCAAATGAATGTGGTGCCAAAAACCCCAAAGCCCTTCGCTCCACAGAGCTGCGGAAACAAATTGCAACATTGTCGAGTGTACTGAATCTCAAGGACGCACACCGTGATCAATTGGCAAGGTACCTCGGCCACAATATTAGGATCCATGACGACTTCTACAGGCTCATGCTGGACACCCTTCAAATTGCCAAAGTCAGCAAGCTCCTCCTTGCTATGCAGCAGGGGGGATTGGAGACTATATAGGGATGAACCTTGACGAGATATACATCTCCCCAGACGGTATATACACAGCATTTCTCTGCATGACCCTTTTTTTTTTAATTAATTCTCTTACACAGACTGTTATAGGAATGTGCATCATTTACCACAATTATTTAGCCTTTTGGAATAGTGTACATTTAATTGTGCTATTTTTTGGTAAAAAACTTTTTTCTTAAAAGGTTAAAGCTCTATAATGTCATTGCAATCATTGCTATAGAGTGTTTGTTCTGTAACAGGGGGCTGTCCAGCTCCAGAAAGTACATTTTCAGGTGGGTTGCCAATTTCAGCCAAATAAAAAAGAGAACCCATTTATCAGCTTCAATTTTATAGTGTTCCAGGTTCTGATTTTTTGTGTTATCACTTCAAATTTCACCTGTTTATCCTGTATCTAGTCTGATTTCTCTCTCCTGATTGGATAAAATTGGTGTCCCGACCTGAAAAAAATGAATTTTCGTTTACTAAAGAGCTGCAGATATATGGATGCCCCTGAACAAACACACTATAGCAATTTATTACAAATATAGTGTGATTTATTTAAGTTAACAAAAACGTTAACAGAAAGATTCACTTGTATTGTCTTTAATTTTGCGTAATCCCATAGTCTGTACCAACACTGACGCCTGACAAGGAAGAGGTGCAAGGAGAAGACTTTTATAGGTAATGCATCAGCGTTGAGATGTGGCTATTCCTACAGTGACTAACTTAGCCTAAATATGCTAGCTGCTCCTAACAGCTGTTCACAGATCATGCATTTGGACAAATGTTGCATATCTGTAAGCACACACAGACACACAGGCATTACCCTGTACTGTGGCTGGAGATATATTTATTATTTTCTTAGTACTGACTTTTTAAATGTTTTTTATTTGTAGAGACCAGACCGAGCAACACCCTGCCCCCCGAAATCCCGACCCAAATGGAGGTGTCATCCAGTGGTATCTCTTCTTCTATAAAAGGTGAGGAAATATTCAAAACAAGGTTTTGATCAAATCAGGTAATCGGGTTCTAGGTCTCAAGTCGCATTTACAGTTGATGACAAAATTATTAGCCCCCATGTGAAAATTTCACTTCTTTGTAAATATTTCCCACTTGCTGTTAAACAGAGCAAAGATTTTTTAACACTGTTTTCAAACATCATAGTTGTATTTTTGATGCTTGCATTAATTTACTTTGCACACAGAAATGAAATTATTTCACAAAATTCAAAAACTACCAGGGTCAAAATTATTACCCCCCATGCTGCTATTAGTCAGTTGTGTATCCTTTTTGCTGGATAACAAAAAAATATAAAATTACAGTCCCAGCTCGAACGTGCTCTATTGCACCATAAAGTGCCGTAGTGTCATGTCTCTGGGCCCCTGTTCAGCCCCCCCGCAAATAGAGAGTTGTGCAACCTAATTGCATGGGGGACAAAAGACTTCCCCAGCCTGTCTGCGGAGCACCTCTGGGACAGCAGTCTCTCACTGAATGTGCTCCTCTTCTGTGTGAAGGCAGAGTGCAGACTGGGGTTGGTGTTGTCCAGTATAGCCCTGAATCTGGACAATGTTCTCTGCTCTGTCACTGCCTCCACATAATCCAGCTTCAGCCCTATCACAGAGCCTGCCTTTTTGATTATCCTGTTCAGTCTGTTAATGTTCCTCTTGCTAGTGTTGCTCCCCCAGCAGACCACAGCATAGAGGAGCACTCTGGAAACCACCGACTGATAGAATAACTGCAGCAACTTTGTACAGATGTTAAATGCAGCCAGTCTCCTCAGGAAATAAAGCCTGGGTTGCCCCTTCTTGTAGAGGATGTCGGTGTTATGAGCCCATTCCATTTTGTTGTCCAGATGGAGCCCCAGGTATTTATAAGATGTGACAGTCTCAACTGCCATCCCTCCTATGCAGATTGGGTGTTGGGGGTTCTTCTAAAATCCAGTACCATCTCGATAGGCTGCTGCCTATCCTGACAAACTGTGGTCTGTCTGTAAGATAGTCATTTATCCAATTCACAAGATTTGAATCCACTTCCATGTTTGTCAATTTTTCCTGCAACAGAAGGGCCTGAATGGTGTTAAAAGAACTGCACTTCAAAGTAATCCACTTGGTTAACGAAAAGCATGAATGCCACATCAAACTGGAAGGATATTTAAACCCCAACTATTTGCTTGTGTAGTTAGAGTGGCTGGTGGATCCTTAAGAGAAACCATGCTGTCTCTCCCTTGGTGTAAACCATTGTAATAAAACTCTGTTCTTGTTTTTTTTATACTATTGACTGACTGGGTCTTCATTCATCTGTGGTACTAAAATTACCACCAATGTGTAATTGGCAAATTATCAATTTAAATGTATCATCAATTGGACATTGTATAGTAAAAAAGTCTTTACATTACGTGATGCAAAAAGCATCTCCTCGGCCATTTTTTTCTCTTAGATGTGCAATGTTTTTGTGTTGAGAATCGATATTCAGTTGCTTTGGAACTGCTGGAAAGCTTTGGATGATTTGTCTTGCCATCTTAACAGAAAAGAACAGCAAGTTTTGTGAATATATTAACAGCCTGTACAGACAGTCATGATAATTGAAATGGAGGAATCTGACACATGAAGGGTCATGGGGATAGAACAAAATTTTAGTTGGTTTGAGATGGTTTACTTCAACTCCATGACAAAGACTCCACAGCTAGTTCCATCTCTCTGTTGTGTGAGAAATGGCGGCAGGTTTCCATGCCAAGGTCAACCAATCCTTTCGTCCAAGTACATTAAACCTTGTCCTAAAGTATTTGCTGTTGAAAAACAGACGTGGGACCATTGTGTGGGCCATAGTTACTGATAAAATGGGTGCTGTTATTATATGAAAATAATACTCTGTGAACAGACAAAGGAGAGAGGAAGATGTAAATGAAACTATTTTACCGGAAGTGTGTTGCTGCTTCCCTGGAGTCTTCCAGATCACTCTCAGGGTCAGCAGGATCAACGATGAATATTGGTGTACGGGACCCCTCCGTGTGTGAGAGGAGACCAAACAGACCCCGAGTCGCTCTTGGTATGCGGCGCCTTCAACGCGCTGATCAGAAACCTGATTCTGAGGCTGAAAGCCAAGGTTTTCAGAGAGGCAAAGGTCGAAATTACAGCGTTGAACTGCACAAGCGCGCCGCTTAAAGTGCAAGTGAACAGGTCCGCGTTAGCCGGGATCGCAGGGGTTGATGAACTGAACCTCACGAGGCTGCAGCTCTGCGAGCAAGGCAAATGCTACACGCATGACACAAATCCTGACTCTTTGGTGGATTCACCTAAGTGGGCCCCAGTCATAATGTTCACAAAACACGCGAAAGCGGGACCCGTGCTCGAGCTCAGCGTGCAGTACTACAAGATCGTAATCCTTCTGGTATTATTGAGGAGCAGCAACACGAAACGCTCCCCGACGTCTCTGATCGATCTGTTCAAAAGGGTTTCCCCGCTCTGAGGTACCGACTGCCCCCGAAAAGGGGGCCAAGGAGCAGTACCGGTCATCCTGTCAATCCGGCAGCAGCAGCCGCCCAAGGAGAGGCCAATGCTGGCCGTGACAAAGACAAAACAAATATGAAAGACACAAGGAGCGCTTGGTCTCCCAGTTGAATTGTCTCACATGCAGATTTATATAACACACAATGTGTGAAATGTATATGATGCTACACCCATGGTCCCTCTGGTCTTTTGTTTTGTGTGCCTTCACATTGCCTTGCACAAGGCAAGGGCCCAGGCTTCATTGTGTACAGTTGTGTGTGTTGTGTTACATGTGACAATGTTTACCGAAATGAGCACTGGTGTACATATATGAGCACCCATGTAAAAATATATGAACACTGATCAACTCCAGCAGCCATCGTCTTCTCTTTGCTCTCTGGTTTTTATTTCTGTAAGTCACATCAAGCATTCATTCATTCATTAATTCATTCATGAATCACAGCGTCTGGTGTTATTTCCGTAAGCCACATTAACCAAGCATTCACGACTTTAGCCACTAGATGTCTCTTTGCTCTCTGGTTTTTATTTCTATGAGCCACATCAAGCATTCTGCTTTTATTCCCGTAAGCCACATCAAGCATTCATCATTCAATTCATGAATCACAATGTCAGCCATCGATTTCTCTTTGCTCTCCAGTTTTATTTCAGTAAGCCACATCAAGTTATTCATTTGACAATACACATAAAGAAACATCATACATTGTTTTCAGACCTTCCCTAAATGACAATGCACTGAACTAAACTAATCTAATCCGCTGGTCCCAAACATTTTCGCTTGCCGCAGTCGTCCGCTGGTTTGTGCTGCTGCTGCTGCTGCGAATACACACCGGTCTGCAGCGAAGCGGAGAATGGACTAGCTGTAGCCATCTCTTCCAATTGGGATACATGCATGTTTGTGGCCAGCTCCTCTAAATAGCGTATCATGCACGCACTCTGTGGACCCTGCGCGCGTTGTCCCTTCTTGGGTTTCTTGGTCGGAGAAGAAGACATGGTCACCAAGATTTTATATTGCAGCGGTCGATTTTATGTTCACATAGCAACGACATACGCGGCGCTCCCGGTTGAATCCGTGTCGCTATCGGTCCCCTTGTCTTCGCTGCCATGTGAGTGAGGATTTGCCTGATCCGGGTCCAAGGCGCCTGAGACTTCTTTTTCTTCTTCGCACTCGATTGCCTCTCCCTCGCGTCGTCAGATTGCGGTCGAGCCTGAGCACGGGCCCGTTGCACAGGAGAACCGGCTGTTGCTTCCTCCTCTCCCTCATCCGAACCGCGGCTGCTGCGGTGATCCTTGGCTGCAGCCTTGGCTGCCCCTTTTTTTGTGCTTTCACGAGGAGGGTCTGGTCGCTTATGTTTCGCCTGGCAAGAGCCCCGCCGGTCCTTGTACTCCTCGGATTCTGCGGAGCTGTCAGATAGGCTGCTCTCCCCACTCATGCGCTCCACATCCTCACGAATCGGGCCTTCGGCGCTCTTGGCGTATCCTTCCCCGTTGTCAGATCCAACTTCGCTCTCGCTCTCGATCCAGGCGTGTCGTCTGTTGGACTTCTTAGTGCCACTTGGTGCTGTCTCGGTGTCTCCACTCGTCGTATTACGGAGCTTTCTGCTGGGGGGCTCCTGATCCTCCTGCGATTCGCTGTCGCTTCCCGACTTAGTGCTTGCGCCCGGTCTGGTTTCTCGATGAGTGGTGATCCGGGTCTTCCCCGCTCCAGGTGGAGCACGCCGGCGCTGCTTCTCCTTCTCCTCAACTCGCACGCCTTTCGGTTTCTTGAATGGAGAAGACTTGATTGACCGTGTCACGTTTGAGGCTTGAGGCGAGCTGGGCCTTGGACGTTCGGGGCTAAAACCTTCTCCGTAGCGCTTAGACCTGATGAGGTTGCTGTGACCCGGGGGTTTCAGCTGTACCACTTTGGATTTGACCTTGGTCCCTTTACCCCCAGGAAAGAGTCTGTGCCCTTGTTGTTCGTTTGCGTCTCTAAGTGCGACACTCAGACTCTCTTGTTTTTTTATGCGCTTGCTGGGCCTGGAGATTTGTCCCTGTCTGTCCGCGGTATCTCGTTCGGAGTTGCTCGAACTCGAACATAGCGCACGCTTGTATCTCAGATCTACATCTGAGGAGTTCCTGTCTGCAGAGCGCGCGTAGTCATCTTCTCCTGAGTCAGAATAGAATCCACGTCCGGATTTTCTGCTCCTGAGCGAGGCCGCGTCACCCATTGTTCCCTTTCTTTCTTTCGGTAACTTTCTTTTCGCCTGACCGCGGACGTCGTCGGCGCCATCGTCATCGTCATCATCATCATCATCATCATCATCACCATCACCATCACCATCATCATCATCATCATCATCATCACTACTGCTGCTGCTAAGGTCCGTCTCGAGTGGACTGTGATCTATGAACTCGTCACTGTAATCGTAATCGTCTGGACTGCTTCTGTCGTCATCTTTTTTCGCAGTGGCAGCCAGTTCATCGCCCAGGACCTCAAGCTCCATGTTGCTTTCGTAGTCTTCACGCTCTCTGCCTCTGCCTCCTCGGCTTCACTCAAGCACAAGCTATCGCTCTGATCTCGCCTAGCGCGAGGACGCTTTGGCGCGAAGCCACTGTCCTTGGGGTTCGCGGGACGACAGACAACCGGTCCACTCCACTGACGATGCGTGTGCCTTTTCACCGCACTCTTTCCTCTAGGGTCAAACCTCTGAGTCTGAGGACAGCGCTTAGCTCCTCTGTAGCGAGGTTTCGAGTGCTCTGCTTCGGGCCTCGCTTTTCTCAAGGTTTTATGCAACAACAGCGAGGAGGAAGCCGCTCCGTCTCCGACTGGAACCCTTTTGCTTCGCAAGGCCTTGCGGGGCAGGTGACTTTGCTTGGGCTTTTCCTTGGGAAAGGCCGCAAGAGCCTTCTCGACCCACCTCTCCGTAGACAGCGAATTCAAGCGGTCAATCAGAGCTTTGCTGAGTCGATCTTTCAGGCCCCGGCCCCTCTGTATGTTCACTATGCTGCGGTTGCTCGTGACCCACTCTCCCAGGATGTCGGAGTGCCCTTTGTTCAGCAGGGTCTCGTCCAATCTCAGTAGGGCGCACACCGCTTCTCTCCTCTCCTCAGCACCATTTAGCCAAGGGTCGCTCAGCAGCAGAGTGGACATGCTCTTGATCCAGTTGGAGGCAGGTACTGCCTCTGGGGTCACAAACAGAGCGCTCCCAAGGACGTGGGAAGGTTCGGTTGCTTGTCGGAAGCACCGACGTGTTTGCCGCGCTCGAGACCACGGGTCTTGTCCGCGTCTACGTGGTCCCCTTCATTCTCGTCCGAATCGCGATCCCGTTCTTGCTCAATGTCGCGGTCAAGCTCCCCGTCACCTCTCCGAGGCTCCCTGTTGTGTCTTAGACGGGTTTCTTTGCGTGAACCGGTGGCTTCGTCGGCTTCCGTCGAGCCGCAGGAGCGAGAGCCTTCGTCTCGTTGCTGTTCTCCGGCTCTCTGCAGTTTCTTGAGCTTGTTGTTGTTGTTGCGGAGCTTCAGGAACAGCACTTTCACGTTAGCGTAGACATCCTTGTCCTTCGCGGAGTCCTGCTTGACCAGGGTGTACCACGTTTTCTGAATCTTGTTGATGTCTTCAGGCGGCTCTCGCCTAAGCATCTCCGCACATCTGCGCGCGGTCTCGTCTGATGATCCTTTCTTATTCTCGCCGTAGAGGGCCACCAGGTCCGCGAGCGACACTCGGTCTTTCCTCATCTGGTCCACCATCAAGCCGGCGAGCTTCCTTTGCGCGACAGTGTGAAACCCGGGGTCCGAGGCGCACTTGTTCTGGAACCTGAAATAACTGCGCACCCTTTCGATTGGGCAGTACAGCAGCTCCGCCACCGCAAACGCGCTCGGAATCCTCACGTCCATGAGTGCAATAGCCAGTTCCATGACCTCAATCATCACAGGATCCCCTATCTTGCTCTCCACATGTCTTGGCAAGCTGTTGCACCACCCGCTTGGGTTCACGCGTCTGGTGAACGCGGTAACCGCGGACTGCTGTATCTCTTGACACATCTCCTGCCCGCTGATGAACGTGTCTCTGTTCAACTCTTGGAGGGTCTCGTTCCAACAGCTCATCAGCTCGCCGTTGCCTTTCACGGACCTGCGTTTCAGCGCCCTGTAGAACCTCGTCGTGGTGGACACGTTCAGCTCGCGCTGTTTGTCCTGATCCTTCCTCAGAGCCACGACTGCCAGGAGGTTACCACGTTTACCATCGAGCGCCTTACCGCTGCGTCTAAAGTACACCATGCGAGCGTCGCCACAGTCCTTGTCGTACTCAAAACGCGTAAGGTCGCACTTGACCTGGCTCTGGTCGAAACAGTCCATGCTGGCCTCACGTTTCTTGATTTTTTTGTACAAAATCTTCGGTCGACATCTTTCCTCAGTAGTCGACAGTCTCCGTTCCCTGTCGACCATCATGTCTCTCACTGCCTCGAACAGTCCTCATTTATCCAGGCAGCTAAAAGCCTCTTCATGACCATCCTCCAAATACCACTCGGGGTATCTTGACACTATAAATTTTGTCTCCAGGTCCATCCTTGCTGCTGAGACTGCTGCTTCGATCGGCAGGGCCGGGAGTCACAGAGTTAATCCCTTTCTGTACCGTGCCAAACAAGATACAAAGACCTTCGAGCCGTGTGCAGGGTATGAAGCCTCAAAGACCCTCTCCCTTCTGATGGCTGCGTCCCGACCTAGCACCACTCAAGCACAGTCTCTGAGAACAGTCTGTTTTTATGTCGATCTGATCCGTATGTTTTCCTGGAAACGGACCTGGACTTTGGCTGTGGAAAAATACTCCCACCTGCTTTCACTCTGCCGTAGTAAGGAATGTTCTGAGAGTCTGTCGAGCCTCAGGATCCCCTCCTCCCTTGACAGATCTCACTTAAGCTCATTGGGTTCAGCCCTCACGTTGTCCACCCGCAGCATTTGCATCCGACCAGCGCGCGCTGATTCCGACCACCATTCACGGGGTCCGACCACCATTCACTGAGTCCGACCACAATTCACAGGGTCCGACCACCATTCGCTGAGTCCGACCACCATTCACAGGGTCCGACCACCATTCACGGGGTCCGACCACCATTCACTGAGTCCGACCACCATTCACAGGGTCCGACCAACATTCACTGAGTCCGACCACCATTCACAGGGTCCAACCACCATTCACTGAGTCTGACCACCATTCACTGAGTCCGACCACCATTCACTCGGTCCGACAACCATTCACTCGGTCCGACGAAATAGATGGACACTGTGAGGGTTTACCAGTGATTTTAATTGCCATATATATATATATATATATATATATATATGCACTTTTGTCCGTTGTACAGCGGGTTCGCTGGCTTTTGCGTTTGTACGCTTTTGCTGCTTTTGGACACTGTGGAGTAGTTCAAATAAAACACATACTGTGGTGTAGAGGGTTTATCAGTGAATTTCACTGGCATATATATATATACGCTGTACAGTTTTCTCCGTTGTACAGCGGCTTTGCTGGCTTTTGCGTTTGTACGCTTTTGCTGTGTTTGGACACTGTGGTGTAGTTCGAATAAAACACATGAGAATACCACCAGTACGTCTATGTCTTCTTTATTTCGTATCCTGACTCAGATAGATACTGAGGCTGCTTCAGACCAGCAGCCGGTTGGGGTACACAGACGGCGACGCGTCCCGCATACGCATGATTTTCTCCTCCAGCATCCTCCTCTGTGAGCCTCGTAGTATCGGCGGGCAAGGGGTCCTCCCCGAGTCCAGTCGATCGAACCTCGGCTTAAGGATCCAATGGAAAAGACCTGTCTGCATGCAGACAGGACGCGAGGACGACGGAGGTGGCTGTACAGGGAACAAGACAGCGGAAAGCGACGGTCAACGAGACGAACCTAAGGGTTGTAACAGATATGAGATGTGTGCTTTGTGTAGCAAGAAATGAAATGCGAAAAGTGTTTTGCGTCCTCTGTCTCCGGGTGTCCTTGTCTTTTGTTTTATCATGCGCAAGGGAGCTATATAGATAGATAGATAGATAGATAGAAAGAATAGGTGAGAGATACTAAAAACAACAAAAAAGAAGAAGAAGAAGAAGAAGAAGAATTGAACATAACGGGAACGCGTGCCTTCGAAGCCACGGGGTCCTTCGCTTGACCGGAGATGGATGTGGAGTGTGATTGCCTGGTGTATGGTCATTCCACAAGCGCCGACAGAGAACAATCGAATGAAACCCACCGGTGCCCATACTGTTCCGTGTGCGGAGCGGACAGTGTCACCGAGCATGAGTTCAATGGTGAGACTCAGGTGTACGCGACGCCCGAGATTTCTTTCAAAGAAGCGGCATCGACAGGGCGCATGGTCCCCTACTTGATCGCGTACGAGGAAGAAGAGACGGGAGCACCACAAAGCCGGCCGAGCAAGGAGCTGCCGAGGCTGTACTACACAAGAGGGAACCGGATTGTAGTGCTCAGGGCTCTGATCCACCTCCGAGACGTTTCGCCCTACGGCACTTGGGTATCCCAGACCCAGGAATGCTTGCGCTCCATCACGAGATTGAAACGAGCAGGACTCGCGTGCATGAGCCTGCCCGAATTGAACAGAATGGTGCTCGAGTAGAAAAACGACGACGGGCTGCTGCACATAATGATGGTGTGGCTGGCACGGGCCGAAAACGCGAACGCAGGACTTGAAACGTTCGGACCCTTCTTCTGTGATGCGGCGCTCACCCCCGTGCTTCATGATATCCTACGATCTGAGTGGGTCGCGAAGCGCAAGGAACACTGCGGTTCAAACGGCCAACTAAAGCCAGGCTGGGCACAAGAGTTTTACGACTGGACACGGATATCGGTCACATCGACTGGCGCTCCGGTGTTTGTACGAAATCCAAGATGTCCCTGGGGCCACAAATGCAAATGCGAGCGAGACCGCAGTGAACTCGCGACCACAGTGCTGAATGAGATGAGATGGTGTGGCTACACGCCTTGGTCGGCGATACACGCCGTACGCTGCTGTGAGGAGAGGTTGCTTGGGCTTCGGTGCTCCGGGTGTCGCAAGACGCTTCTGACATATTGCACGTTTCTCATGGAACACGCCGCTCTCGAGGCGTCCAGGGAGGGTGACTGGCTCGTGCGTAACGAAGCGGTAATACAGCTGTGCTGGGCGCTATGGGGAATCCACAGCGGGTGCGAGAGCGTCCATCATAGGGACAGTGAACCGTGGCACTCTCCGGATTCCCACGCCCAACAGTTACACTGGGATGACAGCACTGACCCATTCCCTGACGATGATCAGCTCTACGTTTGGCGAGGCAGACACAAACACAGAGACTTCACTGAAGTCCTGGACTACGAAGACGAGAGTGATAAAGAAGAAAATGAGGAAGACAACTATGAGAGCGAGGAAGACGATGAGAAAAATGTAGCTGCAGAGGCAGAACGACGACTACTGGAAGGCTGGGCCAAGTCCATCGTTACGCACTGTGTGGCATTTCAGGCACAGGAGCGGCAAGACTCCAAGAGGACCCTGTCCCACATAGAGCGCCTGGCAGTGCTGTATGCCATCGACCATCTCCCTCTGACCTCCGGAAAGCCCGAGTCGGTGTCGCCCTTGAGGTCAGACGCTGTGGACCCGGCGGATCTGGCACCTGACTCCAGACTGTCCGAGGTCATCATGTCGAATGTGCCGTTTACCTCGGCGAAACGTAGCACGAGTTCCGTACCTGACGAAGAGGACCTGAGAGTCTCCCCTGTGGGCGAAACAATGCTCGAAGTCCCCGACAGGATGGAGGTCAGGAATGGGGATCCCGAAGCGATAGCCGAAGCCATGGTGTCCTGCTTCCCCAGAGTCTCGGTTTCGGCTCTGTGTGAACTTACGCTGAAAGCACCCGATCCGAGTGCTCTCAGGTCCGACCCGCGTATCCTTTGGCCCGTGTTTGTCAACCCCACCAGAGCTTGCTACCGTCTGTACAAAAGTGTAGCTCTGCCCGTTGCGCCCAACCCAGCGTACGCTTTGGAGATTCTGGCGAGAAGCTGAAGACGAGTCCCGAGTCGCGTGCTGGAAGGATTCATACCCACAGCCTCCGGGGGTACGGTCGAAATCGGGCGCTCGCACTATGAGCGATACTTTGTCGCCCCTCTGGACATGCTCTCGGGTATCGCCGCGATAGGGTGCGATGAAAGGAAGCTCATGCTCGAGGTTCTGAAAAGAGGCGTTCTGCCCTGTTTTGCGGGCCGTGATGAGAGTGTGGTCGACAGGCTGGTGAGTTCCACCCTCGCGTTGTCTTTTGCCACCTGCGGCCTGAGGCTCTTAGACTCAGAGCCCGACGCGCCTGAAGCACCCGGGTCCAGCGTTCTTGTCACTGTGGCTGGCCTGCTGTACTTCAGCGCATGGTACGTGCTTGTGTATGCGAGCGCTGTGCACACGAGGCCCAAAGCGCTCAAGACCCGCTTGTCCCAGCGAGGTACGGACGCGGACGGACTCCTGTGCAGCGCCCTGAGGCTCGTCAGGACTAGGGGCGGCTCGCCGATAGAAGAAGGAGACGGAGGTGACGGCGACATGACGTGCGGCTACTGCGTGCGCGATTACAGAGACCGGGATATCTTGCAAGCTCTATTGACCGTGTTCAAAGGGTTGCTCGATACGCGTACCGTATTGTGGGCTGCCCAGCTGTACGTTCCGGAGCTAACAGCGCAGTTGCCTTACCTGAGGTTATTGGAAAGGATACCAGACAGCGTACGGGGCGCCATAGAGGGTCGAGACGTGTGGTTAGAAATGCTGAGAGGAGACCAGCGGGCGTCCGACTCGCGTGACGAGCCCCCCTTCGTCTACGTGGGCGACGTAGCCCATGAGCTGCACGGCAGCGTGAGGGGTGCCCTGTTCAAAGGCGACAAGAGGCCCGTGGCCGCCCCCCCGCACAGTCACGATGACCATGGATTCCACCCGTGGTACGAATGCCTGCTGATTGCACATCACGAGGCCAGGTGCGATTTGCGGGGCCACGTCTAACCTAGGCGTGTACGAGGAGTACATTGTACAGGGGCTGCAAGATATGACTATTCAACAGGAGGCAGAGTATCAAAGCGACATCGAGGAGTACTGTTCTCAGAGTGGTGACATTCGCCCGGAGTCAAGGTACAACATAGATAGCCGGGTCCCTACCGTAACCAAGGACCTGAAAGAGGGCTCAGCGCAAATAGCCACGGATCCAGATCTGGTATCGGATTGCTCTAGACGCGTGTGCGAATACCTTTACATGGTCGAGCACAATGCTCTGGGGTTCACTAGCGACAGTCAAAAGACTTGCAATGTGAAGCTGGGACCATGCAAAGACGTGAGCGCGTTGTACAAGGGCGTTTGCGACCTGGAGGAGAAGTTTATGCCCATCGCGGCGATCGTGGCTGGCTTGTTTGGGGTCAACATACAGATCAACGCGATGGGATGCGCTTATCGCATCGTCAACAGTCAATATGGCCACGTGTGGCCCTCGGGGGCTCTGGAGTACAAAGATCGGACCGGCTGGTGCCTGACAAACCTGCCTCTTGGGTGTGTTATAAAGAAACCCGTTCCGGAACCGAAAAGGGAACAACATTGTTACCACAGAGGTACTTATCGCGCCTACACGAGGCTTAACAGTCTCAGGGTGATTGAGGTGGCCTCGGATGGCTACTGTGGATTCCACGCAGTGTCGACACTGCTGGACGGGACCAGCGCGAAGGCAGGTTTCGAGCGTCGCAGAAGGCTCTCAGAGATCACCGCCGCGTTCGTGTCTGCGAACCTTCGTCATAGGTCGGACATCGAAACCTATTTGAAGGTCAACAATCAAGTGGATGTTCAGGGGCTCACACAATACCTAATGACCACGGAGCGATGGCTTGATGTGCAGGACCTCAGATATATGCTCGAAGCGCACGAAAAGACATTGGGGCTGATCACGGAGAACTCGTTCCCGATATACAAGCCGACATGCGCTCATGTACTCATAAAAGACAATCACTATGAGCCGTTGCTGCCCGTGTAGGACCTGTCTATTGAGTGTGGAAAGACAATAAGTTGTATGCATATCCATGATCCATGTGTGTTTTATGATCTGTGTGTGTGTGTGTCTGTGCAGAACAGAGACATGGGTAGTTTTTTGGATTTTTACGGGAGGTAATGAAAGATTTGCATCTTTGGGGAGAAACTGCCTAGGGGACTCATCTCATACCGATCGCCTCGAGGTTTGTTGGAGAGTCGCTAGACACCCGTATTGAGTAAACAGTCACACAGGACACACGTAGTTACATTGTCTATACTTTATTCAACACGTCACATGTGAACGCAGACAAAGGCAATGTAAAAATACAAACTGCATTTGTATGTAATGACAGATACCGAGGTACACATATGACAAAACAAAATAACAACTGACAGATCAAAAACCACGGTCCGCGATGCGTTTGGCTGATAGACACGACGTCTCTCTCGACACAGGTGGCTCGGTTCATCCTTATGAGGTGTAGTACATGCTATAATATTGCGAGTCCTCGATTTCAGCGGCCCGTCTCAGGATTTCACCTGTCTCTCGAACCGTGTCGATCGGGCTCGATCCGCCCGCGCAGTTGCGAGCGTCCGTCTCGGCGCTGTTCCCTCCGGAGCCCGAGTCCAAAGGAGGCTCGGGGTAAGTGTTCGATGCAAATGTGTCAAGCAACGCTCTAGCAAGCATGTCCCCTGTGAGATCCGAGTTCGGGTTGAGCTGCCCCACAAACGTGAGTCCCAATGTCACGGGCTCGACTACGATCGCCCGGTTCCATTTTAAGATCTGATTCTGGATTCTCACGAAAAAAGGTCCGTAGGGATGAACCTTGTGATTCTGACCGATGGGCAGCGAGCAGTCCTTGTACCGGCACTCGGAGCCCAGTATGCCCCAGGTGTCCGAGGTGGGGACGTCCGAGTCTGAAAATTCACACATACGGTACACTCGACGAAGCATTTGCTCGTCCTCCGACAGGCTCCGTGCAGCGCGTTGCTCCGTGGGGCTGTGGATATCGGGCGCTGTCCAGGACAAGCTTCTCAGGTTAATTCGAGATCTGGGTTTTGAGGGACTTCCGGCTAGCCCTCTCATGCTCCCCACGACCTGTTCGCAATAGACCTTCCGTAGCTCCTCTGGAATCGCATGAGGCACGTACTTGTGCACACGCAGTTGCGTGAGCGTTTCCCATATGGAGGCCAGACCCTCCGATCCTCCCCACTCTGGGTAGCTATCGTTCCACACGTACAGCGTGTCGATCAGGCATCCGAGCATGTCCACTCTGAATCCTTCCTCGACTCTCCAAATCCGAGCCGGCTGTATACGTCTCATGGTGAATCCGAGAACCTTGATGGATAGGATCTGGACTCTCAAGAGTCACTGCAGCACGTGGAACGCGAGGGTGGTCGTAGCGTCGTAGCTGGTGCTCACGAGCATGCCGCTGGACTTTCCCAGGTTCAGCGAACCGGGACTCTCTCCTACGAATACGCCCGTCGAGGCAGAGTCAGGTCTCTGGTCATCCATTACGCAGTGCAGGGCAAAGGTTCGAGGCACGAAGGCATGTACTTGGAGACGCGTGTGGATGTCCAGTATTGTTTACCAGAGAACTGTACTGCATATGAATCCTGTGCAGTATCACGCCCGGAACGTCCTGAGCGGTGCACACCGCGCCCAGGTAGTACGTCGTCCCTGCGTAGGCTAGGCAGACTGTCGACCAGGAGCTCTGTGTGCGAGAACCCCGTCTGGGCTGGCGCCGACAGGTTTATGGCATGATAGGTCTGCTTGGCAGTCTCACAGTCCAGAGTCTTACAGGTCACTTTGGGCTCATAAGCAAATCCCCTGGGCCATATCAGATTCCGATTGCTCGCACCGGGCTTCGTCTTGACTGCGCCGTCACTGCAGTGCTCTATTCCCAGTCCCCATTGAGCAGCGGGAGACAGATTCGCACTGCTCACAAGGTCCAATCTCACTACGTCTCTGTCACCTTGTCCATCCTCCACATCCCAGATACCGTTACCCCTAGGTCTCTTTAGTCCCTGGCAGGGGTGGCTCACGTACTCCAGGGACTGATCGGCTTGTGGCGGCACTGCAGGTGGTTTGCGTAGAGCTTTGATGTCTTCGCAGACCTCGTACGTCATCTCGTGGAACCACGCGCGGTTTGACGCGTCATGTTGCTCCTTTGAGAAGCCTCTGGATTTCCATCTAAGGCGGTTAGCGTGTGACAGGCGGGCAATATGGGTCCTGTCACCATCGTATTCACGGGAACCCGGACCCGTCACCCACGCAGCTCCGTCACTTTGGGCCACCTGGGTTCGGTCCTCCTGACCAGATCCCGGTATCCAGTCTTTGCGGAGGACGACGTCTTGATGTTCGTTGTGAGAGGCAACCGTTCCGGCTCCTGAGACCCAAGAGCCCCCACTTCGGTCCACGTCTCGGGGCAGTTCGGTCATTGAACATATGCGGCGAGAATGCGCTTGGGTCGATCCCTCAGTTTGATCCTCGTAGGGGAACACATCCAACGCCTGAGGCCGCATTGGTCGCTGACGGACGTAAGATCCGTGGGGTTTTGGTGGTTCATCGCGAGACCTGTGGTACGTCGCGTTGAGCGCACGTTGTCGCCCCATGCCACCGGGTCCCGGACACGGATCCGAGGTCAGCAAATGTCTCTCAGACGACTCGCGTTCGTCGTACAAGAGCACCCCAGAAGCTTGCTCCCGAACATGACCGATTATCGGGTCCTGTCTCTCCTTGACCCAGAGCCGTCCATTGACACAGGTTTCTTCTCTCGCCTTGGGCACCTGCTCCGGAAAACACATCTCTACCACCTGTTGTAACACGTCCGTGTCGGGCATCCTGTCTATCGTGCTCCTGCTAAAAAAGGGAATTGAGTTAGACGAGGTGAAGAAATCCGTGTCGTCTCCAAACAGCGACCCCATCCCACCTGCCGTGCACAGGTAGTTCGATGCTCCTGTGTGATGATCCGTTTCAGTTTCCATCGGGTCAGCGTGACCCCACCAGGCTTCTTCGTGTGCACAATCTCCCAGTGAGTTTGCTCCCTTTGATTGTTGGGACCGGGCAGCGCCACCTCGTTGTCGATAGGATCGGACACTAAACCGTCCTCGTCTCGATAGGTTCTGGTCTGGGAGATAGACGCATCGCTCCAGGCGGGCTGTAGGGACTCTCGGCCCCTTCCAGGGACTAAAGAGACCTAGGGGTAACGGTATCTGGGATGCGCAGGATGGACACGGTGACAGAGACGTAGTGAGATTGGACCTTGTGAGCAGTGCGAATCTGTCTCCCGCTGCTCAATGGGGACTGGGAATAGAGCACTGCAGTGACGGCGCAGTCAAGAGGAAGCCCGGTGCGAGCAATCGGAATCTGATATGGCCCAGGGGATTTGTTCCGAGTGTAGCACCTCCAGTAAGCACGCGTTCCTGAAAACGCCATCCCGTTATTGTCCGTAAGCCATGCGAACTTGTCTTTCAGGTTGCACTCGGTCCTCAAACCGGGACCTAACCACACCGCGCTTAGCTCCTCCTGTAAACTCACGTACCTCGTATGACCGGTCGTCTCCGAGCTTAACCGGGACCACTGATCATCATCCATCAAGCCCGTCCTGCAAAATCTGGATATCGTGCGTTCTGTCAGCAAGTCCTCAGATACAGAGGCGCTCGGTTCCCTCGTATCCTGGCACTGTGCGTGCTGCGGGTCGTAGTCCCACCAGCTCCTCACCGCTTTGCTGCGCTCGCTCACCTCCGCGTAGTTCTGCGTGCGAACGTGTAGAACGCTCAAGGCCAGCCTCAGACATGCGGTGCGGAATTGTAGTTCATCCTGGGGTAGCAGACTGTTCAAAGGATACAGCAAAAAGGACGATCACGGAAGAGTCATCTTCAGCAATCTGAACAGACTCGCACTGAAGAGCTATGGCTCGGAAGACAAAGAGGTATCCTACAAATGTCCAAGTGGCGAAAACGTTCGGACAGCATAATGCCAAACACGCCAGACTCTTGAGGATTGCCTGGTGACACTCTGCGAAGAGTGTAGGTCCTCGAACTGCGAGGTCTACGCGGGCTCCACTAAAGTCAGTTCGGGCAAGCCAACAGTCGCGGGAGGCGTCTTTAAGATCGACACTAAGGCCTCGACCGTGAACAAATTAAAGAAAGCCCTGGAAGCTGTGAAGAGAGTCGCTACCTCGGAGAGGGGGAAAGGACTCGCGAGCGCCGTGGGAGCTGCGGTGATCAACAACAGAGAGACCATCTCCAAATTGGCCAAAGTCATCGGTGTGCCCGAGGACAAAGTCGCAACCTGGTCCACGGTTGCGACTTTGTCCTCAAAGTGGGAAATGGCTTCTACATGAAAGACGTGGACGGGGGACTGAAAGCCCTGGCCGAGCTCACGGGTCATCCTTTGAGCGAAGGAGAGGAACGTGCCATTGAAAGGGACATGCGCTCAGACGAGGAGGTCGACTACGGAAAGATACTCGCTCTCCTCAAATGCGAAAGTGACGCAGTCGCGGACGGTCTCGATCTGCACCGAGACAACCAGGACTCATTCTGGGCACGCTACGGGCTGTACGTGGCACTCTCGGCGGTCGCCTTGGTCCTGGTCGGTAGCTGCGCATGCTGTGTGCTTTGCTGCTGGTTGTGTATGAGGCGGAAGAAGAGCAATAGCCTCCGCGACAGCAGAGTCAGGTACAGCTCAAGTTTACAGCGGACCGCGGATAGGTCTGTGTAAGTGGACGCTACTGCAGGGTGGCCTGTTTCCTTTGTCATATTATACCTGTATGAGTTGTTATGTGTTGCCTCAGTATCTGTCTGAGTAAGAATACAAAATAAAGAAGACATAGAGAAGTACTGGTGGTTGTCATGTGTCTTATTCGAACTACATCAGTGTCCAAAAGCAGCAAAAGTGTACAAACGCAGAAGCAACAAAAGTGTACAAAAGCAAAAGTGTATATATATATATATATATATATGGCTATTAAAATCACGGTAAACCCTCTACCTCTATGTCACAGTATTATGTGTTTTATTTGAACTACACCACAGTGCCCAAAAGCAGCAAAAGTGTACAAAAGCAAAAATCAGCGAACCCGCTGTACAACGAACAAAGGATATATATATATAAATATGGCAATTAAAGTCACTGTTAAACCCTCAGAGTGTCCTTGTGTTTCGTTCAGCATGCACACACCACACCCTTCTGTCCTTCTGTCTTTTCATATCCGTCTCACAACCAAGTCGGTAGGCAACTGAACATCGGCCTGGAAGAGGAGAGCGGACACATAAAGACGAGCTCAACAACATATATGCACTGACAGGTCGGTTGAATTAGATGCACTGTACAATACCCTTGAAAGGAACCATTCGTTCGTCCACCGTAACATCGGGCCCCGGATTGTAGAGGGCAGGCAGCCGCTCGCACCACATGTCCCACACCTCTCGGATAGCGGCCAATTTGTCCGAGGATCTCCCACTGACGTGCCTTGACTCCCGATCGTCAAACCGCAGCGTTTTCGAGTAGCGGTAGAAGTCTTTCAGGGACATGGTCGCTCTGAAAATTGCCCTTCCGAACTCTGCGTTCCACAGGCTCACGGCCGCTTCACCCCGAGACCTGTACACGCCCGCCAGAATCAACAGACCCACATAGGCCCTCAAGTCTGTTTCGTTCATCAGTTTCCAAGTCCTCGCACTGTGCTTTCTTGAACCCTCTCGATTGGTCACTACCAAGACAAGTCTCTCTAGCTCGACAGTGAAGAACAACAGAAAGGAGGTCAAGATGCCCCGAGCGCCAGCGGTCGCCTCTGCTGTAGGACCTACGGGGTATTCAGGGGCGTTACCTTGAGCTGGTTCACCCAGGGGTACTGATGACCATTCGATTGTCCCGTTCTTTGACGGGAACACGTCTTGGTACACGTGGACGCCTGCTTCCCCGTCCTCCTCTTCATTGCTTGCACCTTCTCCTTCTTCTTCTTCTTCATCTTGAGGAAGGAGGGTGTGGGTTGAAGAGCTCGTGTGATTGAGTCTTGTTTGACTTTAATCTATCTTTATATATATCTATTTTTCTTTGTATTTGTTAAGGGAATAATAATTAGTGGTGTAGTGGTGTTTGTTCGGGTTTAGTTGGGGTGTGGGGGTGTTTGTTGGTGCACTGTTCCGGCCAGGTGTCGTCTGGCCGGGTGGCGTGTGACGCCATGGTGGGTGGTGGGGGAGACTTCACCAGGCTCACAAGGAAGCACGGGGTGAAGGTCGGGGCCGGCTCTCCGTGCAGTGTGGAGGAGGTCGCCCTGGCCGTGGGAGATGTGATCGGACATGGGTCTGTCAAGTCCGCTGCTCGGATGAACCGAGCAGTCGTCATGTTCTTGGAGACGGTGGAGCAGGTGAACCGCCTGGTGGAGGTCGGAGTCACCGTTAACGGAGTGTTCGAGCCGGTGATGCCGCTGACGCTGCCGGCGACAAAAATCACGATCTCGAACATTCCTCCGTTCATCAGTGACGAGTTCCTGGTGAGGGAACTGTCCAGACACGGGAAGGTGGTGTCGGGGGTGCAGAAGCTCTCCTCTGGGTGTAAGTCACCACTGTTGAGACACGTGGTGTCCCACAGGAGACAATTGTACATGATCCTCAACAACCGCAACGAGGAGTTCAATTGTCGCTTCCAGGTGAAGATTGACAGCTTCGAATACATGATTTTTGCAACTTCTTCATTTATGAAATGTTTCGGATGTGGGGGGGAGGGTCATGTAGCCAAGGCATGTCCCAAACAGGCCGGTCCGGCTCCGCCGCCGGCCGGCGGGCCGGGCGGGGACGGGACCGGGGGGGTTCCAACGCCGGCTCCGCCGCCGCCGCCGCGGGGGGGCCGGTGGAGGAGGAGACCGGGGCCGCGGAGGTTCCTGACACCGACTCTGCCTCGGCCGGTCGGAACAACAGCAGCGAACAGAAGCAGGTCAGTGAGACGGTGTGTGACGTCACTGAGAGCGGAGGAGTCGGTGACAGCATGGAGACAGGTGAGGTGAGGAGAGGTGATGAAGAACATGGGGGTGAGACGGGTGCAGGGGAGAAAGGTGTGGGTGAGGTGGTGGTAGGTGAGACAGGTGGAGGTGAGTTGGGAGGAGGTAAGACAGTCGTAGGTGAGACAGGTGGAGGTGAGCTGGGCGGAGGACAGGTGAGACAGAAGCAGGCAGGTGAGAGTGTGGAGATGGAGGCGGAGCAGAAGGCCGCTCCACTGAAGCGTCGCAGCCGGAGGGTGAGAGCGGCTGCGGGGGCTAAAGCCAGCAGACAGGCCGAAGGGAGAGAGGAGGTGACAGACAGCAGTGACTGGGACAGCTGTCTGTCTGATGCCAGTGACCTGTCTCACACACAGGCCTCGCAGGAGATTTTTTATCCGGCTAAAGATTTGAAAAAATTTCTCCAACAGACGAAAGGCATGAAGGGGTTGAAAATAGAGACTTTTTTCCCTGACAAAGGAGTATTTTACACGTCTGCGAAAAGACACATTAGGAGTAAAACACAGGCTGATCTTACAGATCAGGAAGTGTTTAGATTAAAGAAAATTATGTTAAAAGTACGAAAGCAAATCTGTTAAAATGTCTATGAACGCACTGATTGGCACTTTATCCTGGTTTGTTTTTTTCTGTGGGTTTTATCTCTCAACATCCATGAACAGCTTTAAGTTTGGGAGTTTGAACCTGAATGGTGCCAGAGAAATTAAAAAAAGGGCTTTTGTTTTTGAAACTGCTAAGATGAAAAAACTAGACGTCCTGTTTCTTCAAGAAACGCACAGTGACATGGGGAACGACGTCAACTGGCGTCAAGAGTGGGAGGGAGAAGTTGTATTGAGCCACTACACGACCCTCAGTGCTGGAGTGGGCATTTTATTCGCAAAGAGCTTCACTCCGACTTCCCTGGAGGTGGAGCACGTCGTCCAGGGGCGCTGTCTTTTAGTAAAAGCCGGTTTTGGTCTTTTTAACATTGTTTTTATGAATATCTATGCTCCAACCAGCAGTGCAGAGAGAAAGCTGTTTTTAGAAAGAGTTTGCAGGAAACTCGATGATTGTGGGCCGGCAAGTTATTTATTCTTAGGAGGGGATTTTAACTGCACGGAAAACAAGCTTTTAGACCGTAACCATGCCGAGCCTCATCCAGTCTCTCAGCAGGTCTGGAAGCAGCTGGTCTATTCCCATGGCCTGGTGGATGTTTGGAGAAGGATGCACACAAGCTCCAGACAGTTCACATGGTCCCACGTAAAAGATAACAAAGTATCTTTGGCTCGCCTCGACCGATTTTATTGCTTCAAGCATCATTTTAGTGTTTTTAAATCATGTAGGATTTTACCAGTTGGTTTTACTGACCACGCTTTAGTTCTATGTCAAGTGAATATCAAAAACATATTACCTAAGAGTGCGTACTGGCATTTTAATTCAATTTTAATTGTAGACCAAAGTTTTAGAGATGCTCTTAGTTATTTTTGGACTGGTTTTAGACAGAGTAAGAGCGAGTTCACCTGCCTAGGGCAGTGGTGGGACCATGGGAAGACCCAAATTAAACAGTTGTGTCAGCAGCACACTCTCAACGTCACACGTGGCATCACAAGATCTATCAGAGATCTAGAGACTGACATTTTGGAGCTAGAACAGATGTCCACAGAAAATCAAGGATATTTTGAAATCCTCAAGTCTAAAAAGATGGCTCTGGCCGACCTGCTGGACACGAAAGTACAAGGTGCACTAGTCAGGTCCCAAGTGCAAAACATATGTGAGATGGATGCTCCCTCCAGCTATTTTTTTGGATTAGAGAGGAAACAGGGGCAGAGGAAACTGATTCACTCTCTGTTCTCGGAGGATGGTCAAGAGCTTACTGACCCGTCTATGATCAGAGAAAGGGCAGTGGGATTCTACGCCTCTCTGTATAAGAGCCAACATGAAGAACATGCAGAGTTGTTTGAGGGGTTCTGTGGTGGACTGCCTCAGGTCTCCAGGGAGACCAACTCTGAGCTGGAGTGTCCCCTGAAGATAGAGGAGCTGCAGGGTGCTCTGAAGAGCATGAAGGGCGGGAAGGCGCCAGGCATTGACGGCCTATCGGTCGAGTTTTACGAAGCTTTCTGGGACATTTTAAAAAACGATGTTTTAGAAGTTTTTAATGAGAGCTTGGTCACTGGGGCAATGCCTTTAACCTGCCGCAGGGCTGTTATCGCCCTGTTGCCCAAGAAGGGAAACCTGCATGAGATTAAAAATTGGCGCCCTGTTTCTCTCCTATGCACGGACTATAAAATCCTCTCGAAAGCATTGGCCAATCGGCTTAGGGAAGCCATGGAGCAGGTCATTCACCGGGACCAGACGTACTGTGTGCCCGGCAGGTCCATGGTGGACAACGTTCACCTCATTCGAGATGTTTTGGAGGTCTCCAGTTCATTGGGCCTTAATACTGGGTTGATCTTTTTGGATCAAGAAAAGGCATTTGACCATGTTGAGCACACATTCCTATGGGAAACCATGGGGAGGTTTGGGTTCAGCGCTGGTCTCATTGCCAAGATCAAGGTGTTGTACAGTGACATTGAGAGTGTGCTGAAGTTTAATGGCAGTTTGTGTGCTCCTTTTAGGGTGCAGAGAGGTGTCAGGCAGGGCTGTGCCTTGTCTGGGATGCTCTATGCACTCTCCCTGGAACCCCTCCTCCACAAAATACGATCGAGCGTTCATGGTCTGGTTTTACCTGGTTTTAATAGTAGAACCGTTCTATCTGCCTACGCTGATGATGTTGTTGTTTTTATAAAAAATCAGCATGATGTAGATATGGTGGATGGGATAACTAAATGTTTCGCTCAAATCTCCTCTTCAAAGGTAAACTGGGAAAAGAGCGAAGCTCTTGCCGTAGGTGGGTGGTGTGGGGGTCTTCCCACTCTCCCACAGAGACTCACGTGGAAAAAAGATGGAATAAAATATCTTGGCATTTACCTGGGAGACGAAAGTATAATGAAAAAGAACTGGGAAAACATTATTGAACAAGTTGAGGGGAAATTAGCAAAATGGAAATGGCTTCATCCCCAGATGTCGTACAGAGGGAGAACGCTTGTTGCGAACAATCTTGTGGCGTCTTTGTTGTGGCACCGACTTGCCTGTCTGGACCCACCATCAGGTATGTTGGCCAACGTCCAGGCAAAGATGGTGGACTTCTTTTGGGATAAATTTCATTGGGTGCCACAATGTGTGTTGTTTTTACCCAGAGAGGAGGGGGGACAGGGCCTAGTCCACCTGGCAAGTAGAACTGCCACTTTTAGAATACAGTTTATTCAAAGGTTTTTAACTGGGCCTTCAGATCTAGTCTGGAGGGATGTGACCAGCTGCATACTCAGACGTGTAAATCAGTTGGGACTGGATGCGGCTCTATTTTTAACTGATATTAAAGTTTTAAAATTGGACGGGTTACCTCTATTTCATCAGGGTGTTTTTAAATCCTGTGGCCTTTTTAACTGGAAAGTTAATTCACAGCAACTCTCTCTGCACTGCTGATGATGGAGCCTTTGATCTGTGGGGCCAGACTCGACGTGTGTGGCAGTGCTGTACCTGGACTGATGGGGGCGCTGTGCAAGACGAACACAGTGAGTTTGAAAAGACTGGTGGACGCTGCAGGACCAGCACTCACGAATGCCCCTGCGGTGAGCTCCATGTTGGAGATTCGTTCGGTCCGGATGGTGCAGAGAGCCCTCGACCTCTGGAGGAAGAAACTCTCCGACAAGGAGAGAGAACTCCTGCTACAGTTCCACCAGGGAACAGTCCAACCTGAGCCCATGGACGTTTTCCCTGAGATTAACCTGACCCCCAAGTACACAGAGCTCAATGGTACCCTTCTGAGCATTGACCGGCAAAAAACATTGAGCCTCTCCACTGTGAACGGAAAGAATCTGTACAAAGGCTGCGTGAAGACGATGAATCAGAAGAACCTGTGTGACAGAGCCACGAACGTGTGGTCTGAGAGTCTGAGTGGACGGACGCCTGAGTGGATGACACTGTACAAACCCCCGGTGAAGAAATGGACTGGTGACCTCCAATGGAGGATTCTTCACGGGGCTATTGCCACCAACGCTTTTATATCCAAGTTGAATCACAGTGTTTTAAATGAGTGCCCTTTTTGCAGGTTGTCCGAGAATGTTTTTCATGTGTTCGCCGAGTGCAACCGATTAACTGTTTTTTTAACCTTTTAAAACGCGTTTTTAGCATTTTTAACGTTGTTTTTTCTATCCCCGGGTTTATTGGTGGAATCAGGTGGAAGAAAAACAACAAAAACAAATGTCGGCTACTAAATTTCCTGATAGCCGAAGCAAAAATGGCAATTTACATCAGTCGCAGAGACAAAGTCCTGAAGGGTGTCGCAGTGGACCTAATGACATTGTGGAGGTGCAACATCCGAGCCAGACTGAGGCTCGAGTTCCAATTCCACAAACTTACGAGGAATGTGGCTCAGTTAGAGAAATTCTGTGGCCAGGAAAATATTATTTGTAGTGTGTCAGAGATAGAAGAACTCTCTTTTAAAAATGTCCTTGAGTAATATTATGTCAATCATGTTGTAAAGACTGTAAAAAAAATTTTACGCCGTCCGTGTAGCACGAGTTCAGGGCCTCGCACACCGATGCGACCGCGGGGCCTATCCTCTCCGTCCTCCTCGCTGTCGTTAAGACCCGGGAGTCCCCGAGCATGTCCTCTCCTGGCTGCCAAGCGGACCATTTCCCGCACCAGGGTGTTACGCCCCAGAGCGGCCTGTACCATGCAGTGAAGACGTTCGTCGCCCGTGTCGAACCTGAGCTCGGGATACCTCTACAGGACTGTCTTGAAACCTTGCATGAGTTCCGACACGGTTTTGGTGTATGTGTTTAGAGTCCTTCTGTAGTTCTCGGCCGCCGACTTACAGTGAGCGTCGTAGGCCTCGCACCTGAGGCATCTGCCACCAGCATTGCCGAGCGTCGAACGAGCACCTCGGTGTCCGTCCTCCGGTCTCATCTTCGTTCCTCCAGTCCTTGTCCTCGTCTCCTCTTTTCCCGAGGAGGACCCGCAGCGTTTGTTGCGCTTAGCGGCTTCCAAGAAAGGAGAAGAAGCGTAATATCCGTAGCCCCCTCCTTCGTTTTCATCCTCGCTCTCGGGAGCCAACGGTTCTCCTCCCGACATGCTCTCTTCACTGTCGCTGCGTTCGAAGTGTACAGTGCGTCCCCAGGGCGCCGCCTCGGCTCCGTCCCTTTCGCCGGACTGGTATTCGTCATCTGTGCTCATGTCTGCGTCCTCGTGTCGTCGTACACTCTGACAGCTCTTTCTGTCGTAGTCGAGGGCGCGTTCCGGTTGATGGCATGCGCTCGCGTCCTCGAGCTCTCGACACACTGACCCGAGGGTCTCTTCGCTGCTGCAACGGCGTTTTTGTATTTCTCAAAAGCGGATTCGATCGCGGAGAGCAGGGCTGTCCGTAAGCACACTCCGGAACGGTCGAACGCCGAGTCTCTCCTCCACAGGGAGCCTGCGGCTCTCGCTGTCTCCATTGTGCAAATCCGGTCAGATCATCTTTAGGTAGACTCGGGCACATCGAGAAGCCTCACGTCCGGGGCCGCGGACCTGTCAAGGAACACTTGTGGGGAGTCGCAACACACACAAAGGCGAAGGCCTTGATCGCGGGAGCGCCCGCCTGTGTCCCTTTTATTAATTTTAGGCGAAGGCCTTGATCGCAAGAGCGCCCGCCTCTGTCCCTTTTGTGAATTTTTTTTGGAGTTGGGGCACCCTCTATCACCCGTGTCCAGGGGTCACTGCTGTTTCTTTCTTTCTTTCTCTGTGTGTGTGTGTGTGTCTCTCTCTCTCTCTATCTCTCTCTCTCTCTCTCTCTCTTGGGGGGGGGGGGGGGGGGGGGGGGTTGGGGTCAGAGAAGCCCCGACCCGACCCTGAGGCTCCGGGGCGGTTTGTCCGACTCGGGGGTTGGGGTCTGAGAAGCCCCAACCCGACCCCGAGGCTCCGGGGCGGTTTGTCCGACTCGGGGGTTGGGGTCTGAGAAGCCCCGACCCCGAGGCTCCGGGGCGGTTTTCCGAAGCGTGGGGTCAGAGAAGCCCCGACCCCGAGGCTCCGGGCCGGTTTGTCCGAATCGTGGGGTCAGAGAAGCCCTGACCCCGAGGCTCCGGGGCAGTTTGTCCAACTCGTGGGGTCGGACAAATCGCCCCGGAGCCTCGGGGTTGGGGTCAGAGAAGCCCGGAGTCTCCGGGGGGTGTCCGGGGGTCCGAGAGACCCAGAGGGCCTCTGAAATTACACGCGTGGCAAGCGGGAGTGGTATCATAGCTTTGAACTTATCGTGTCACAACCAGCATTCTCTCATTGAAATACGTCAGTTTTAACACAGTATCATAGTTTTTAACATATTGTGTCAAAACCAGCATTTTCTCATTGAAATACGTCAGTTTTGACACAATATCAGCGTGCGTCACTCATTTTGGCACAAACAGCTGTTTTCTCATTGAAATACGTCAGTTTTTACACAGTATCATAGTTCTTAATCTGTTGTGTCAAAACCAGCGTTTTCTCATTGAACTACGTCAGTTTTGACACAATATCAGCGTGCGTCACTCATTTTGGCACAAACAGCTGTTTTCTCATTGAAATACGTCAGTTTTTACACAGTATCATAGTTCTTAATCTGTTGTGTCAAAACCAGCGTTTTCTCATTGAACTACGTCCGTTTTGACACAGTATCATGGTTTTGAACGTATCGTGTCAAAACCAGCGTTTTCTCATTGAAATACGTCAGTTTTGACACAGTATCATAGTTATTAACCTTTTGTATCAAAAGCAGCGTTTTCTCAGTGAAATACGTCTAATTTGACACATTATCAGTTTTTTTCCTGGATTATTTTTTAAGGGGAGCTTTTTCCACCTTTAAGTTTGATAGGACAGCTAGGTGAGAAAGAGGGGAAGACATGCAGGAAATCGTCACAGGTCGGATTTGAACTTTGGACCTTTGCGCCAAGGCATAACCCTCAAAGTATGTGTGCCTCCTCTATCTACTGAGCCACCCCGACCCAGTTTCATAGTTTTAACATATTGTGTCAAAACCAGCGTTTTCTCAGTGAAAAATGTACATTTGACACAGTAATATAGTTCTGAACGTATCGTGTCAAAACCAGCGTTTTTTCATGGAAATACGTCAGTTTTGACACAGTATCATAGTTATTAACCTTTTGTATCAAAACCAGGTTTTCTCATTGAACTACGTCATTTTCGACACAATATCAGCGTGTCACTCATTTTGGCACAAACAGTTGTTTTCTTATCAAAATACGTTAGTGTTGACACAGTATCATATTTTTTAACATATTGTGTCAAAACCAGCATTTTCTCATTGAAATACGTCAGTTTAGACACAGTGTCACAGTTTTTAACATATTCTGTCAAAACCAGCGTTCTCTCATTGAGCTACGTCCGTTTTGACACAGTATCATGGTTTTGGACTTATTGTGTCAAAACCAGCGTTCTCTCATTGAAATACGTCAGTTTTGACACATCCCTCATCGGTGGTTAAAAGCAGGGCAAGCGATTTTGAAAACACCATTGGGTCAGACGCTCAGACCTCTGTCCAAAGCCACTCCCCCCACAACGCATGAATGCGCACTGCCAGACTGCATTGGAGGAGGAAGCCTCGAGCGGTCACAACATCGCTAACCGACTTTTTGTGGAATTGATTCTTGAGAAGATAGATGAGTTTCGTCTTCAGGAGGAAGATTTAATTCAGACACTTGAATCAGATGGTTGGCAGTTCAGACACTGTGTATTACAGATCTAGATTTAGACCCTCTGCATGGTGCGAGGAGGTTTCGACAACACACCATGAACTCACACAAATTAGGACTATACCATACAAGGTTGAAACTAGTCTTCCCAGACAGACATCCATCACCCAGAAGATAAAGAGGGGTGGAGTTGAAGGGCATAGGAGTATTTTGGAGGGGCATTAATAGTTAAGGATGACAATAGAGAAAGACACAGACACATTGGGTGCAGTTGGAGCAGCCAGAAGATTGGTTTGTTAATCCAATGTGGTTTGGCGAGCAATAGGAAGAATGCAGCATAACAGAGAAATAATGCAGATTCTAATTAAAGGTACGTCAGCTTCATGCAGTGATTGTCGTGTTGAAATTACAGCTGAATGAGAGGAGAAAAGGAACATATTTAAACTTTGACAGCTTGCAAGTGATTGGTACAAGCCAAGCTTTTTGGGTTGTGATTGATGAAAACAAGAATGAGCTGGTGGACTTTCGAGGTAGAGGCAAATGTGCTGGAGAATTAGCTGTCTGAACTTTTACTTAGCTTCATCAATAATTTCTGAAGAGGGCTGATATGGGGTATTTATAGGAAATAATTTGTGATGTAATGTTAAGTAAAATAATGTTGGTTACTTTAAAACTAAACTTTTATTCAAGTATGAAGAAAAAGTTTTTCATATGCATATGAAATGAGATGAAGATTTGGTTTATCATCATGAGTGTTTTAAATAGGGAGTGGGGCCCTTGCCAAACTGTTTAGACAATGAGAGTAGAGTATGTAGAGAGGTGTATTTTCACCACACAATGATTAAGTCATGTAATTCGTTATTAAATTATAATATTTTACAGAGCTATAGCAAAGTTTCCATAAATCCTCAAAAGTCTCAATTGCAAAGCTGTTTCTTTTATGCTCTAAATCAATTGAAAATGTGGAGCTCTACGTTGTATTTTTCCTATCTAATCAATTTTCTTATTTTTTTCATTGCTTTGAATATCAGCAACTTTAAAATATTTCCGCTATATTTTGTCTGTGAGGAAAAAAGTAAACATCTGGAAAAGATATCATCCACTTTGTCACATGGTAACTGAGACCATGGCAAAAAGGGTGAAGGCAGCGTAAAACAGGAATTAAGTTACGTGTTTGCTGAGAAGTGGTGAAATAAAAGCTAGGGTTAGGGGTAAAGTTGAATAAAGGAAGTAGTGTTAAGTTGATTAATTATTAGATTGTTTAACTGAAATGGAAAGCAGGCTTCATCTCCAGCACTGTATGCAGTGTGCTCCAAAATCCAAATCAAATGAAGTTATAATCCTTCTGTGGTATATATCCTCATATCAGCATCACAGTAAATCATGGCCCAATCTTAAATACACTCAGAGATCTCAGGGGACTGGTTTTCTGCATACTCAATATGCTCACAGCTCCTTCAACCCGCACAGTCTCCATGGCAACCTTTGACCACCTCTGACTTCTAGAGCATCTGTCAGTCTATACAACCCCACCTACCACCCTCCCCACCCACAAACACACTGCCATCTTGCTTCTTTGTAGCATGATGGTGCATTTCAACATTGGTGTGTGAATTCCACTTATGCCTTTATTTAAAAAAACAACAAAAAAAACCAACTGGAATAATTAATATAATGCATGGTAGATTGAGTAAATATTAAATTAATCCCACTTTTTATCTAAAGAGGGCAGCATTGAGCCTTCTCTTGTCAAGCCCTGTTGACACTTCCCCACCACACAAAATTCACAATTCATGCAAGCAGACTGTGTCACAACCCACATAATGAACAGAAAATAGTGAAACAGCATTGTGCATTCAACTGCACCTTAACTATTAATGCCCCTCTAAAATACTCCTATGCCCTTCAACTACACCCCTCTAAACCCCACTAATTTCCCCACACTTTTTGAAAGGCGGGGAGGGGGTGTCCAGAGGAGGAGGAGGCATGAGGGGCATATTGGAGGAGGGGCATAGTAATGTTGTAATCTGCGATTGCTACTGTCGGGAACCTTGCTACGCTGTCACCATCTCAAATTGATTTAACCATCAATGGCAGCATCCATTTAAGGGCTGCTGGCGCTCCGGCCCCGGCAGCCCAAATACCGTTGAATGTGCACTGAGCCCCCTTTTGCTCTCTTTCCCACCATTGGGCATCAAAGGCCATTGTGTTCAGTGAAAGTGGAGGGGTCACCCATCTACCCCCCTGTGGCTCAACCACGAGCTGGGATAGAGTGGACATTGAAATAGCACAGGAAGGAGAGCAGCGAAGAGGAGGTTTTGAAGTGCAACATCAGGACAGAGCACTTCAAGTTGTCTGTACAGGAGTAGACAAGTATGTGTGTGTGTGTCCCTGGCATCAATTGAGCCATTTCTTAGTGCACACTGAAAATATTTGGAATCTGAGGCATCTGTGTTTTTATCATTGGGATGGATGTTCCTGTTTGGGTCCCATGCGCAGTCTAAGAAATAAGGGCACTTTTACAGTGGTTACATTTCAGTGGCTTGCAACACAGATACCAGGCAAGGATCACATGACCCCTCTCAAAACAATTACTAGCTTCCGGCTGCTTCAATTGCAGCAAATGTTTGTTGATATGGCTTACTTGTTTTTTCCCCCTTGTTTGTTTGGAGCCAGACTGATACCAAATGGAGCAACATTAAAAAGGTATATTCTTTCTACAGTAGTAAAGCCTGGTGTTGTACAGTGGACAAAAAAACACTGCAGTCTGCAATGCTTGATTTGAATAATTACAGATAATGCCACATTTATTTAAAATAAAAGTATTAATAATAATTTCAAAAATAAACACAAAAGTTTTTGAGTGTACCACACACTTTGCAACAAACAAAAGTGGCTCCTGACCCTTGACCTTAACAACTTGAACTTTTATTTCAAGCGATTTCACACCCAACTCTGTTCCAGTTCTGTTCGTTATCCATATGGCAATGCAAAGTAGGGTAGGGGGTAGTCTGGAATGTTTATCAATGTGTGTGTGTGTGTTTGTGTGTGTGTGTGTGTTTGTGTGTGTATGTTTCTTAGTCTTTCACAAAAGTTCAGTGACAATGAATTGGGTATGTGGCAGGTTGGACTGATGGATGGGGATTGGAAGGGATGAGGGAAGGAGTGAGGGTGGAACAGGTGAGTATAATGCATTGGCTGGATTTCAGCAGCATTTACAGTTGGACGTAACTGGTAAGCTGGATGTCCATGGGAAGGGTCTGTGAACACATACCCTTTGGTCGTCTTTCCCTGGTAGATTGAGGGATTTATTGTCTAGGATCAAGCCTTGGAACATTCTCCTCATGGTGAGTTGCTTCAGGTATCTCTTGGTCAGTGGCAGGCTGAGGATGATCCATGTCATGTTCATCGTCACTGTGTATGCCCTGTTCCTCATTTATGACACTTTCCCTCTTGTTCAGGTCCAGCCTGGAGTACTCCTCTCAGGTGAGTCTCATCGTCTTGAGGTTGGTTTTGCAAATCGCTGGCAGCACTTCCATCTGGGAAAGTACCTTCAGCTCCTGAGGTCTTCACAGGTATCCGCAGCCAGTAGCGAGAGTGACCTTCCTATTATTCAGAGCCACTTGTATCTGAGCTCTGTGTCCTTTCTGTGGCCCTCTGAGGTTCTGAGAGCTTCTGCATTCTCTTCTGTGATTTGCACATGCTAGTGACTGGTTTCTGGGACGGCTCTATTGGTAAGTCGTTCACTTGTAGTAGCACGTTTCGGTGCAGGGATTCGAATTGGGTGACCTTCTGTCTCTGGGCTTACTTTGAAGACAGGGTTGCTCCCAACCTGTTCTCTCACAATGTAAATGATCTGCTCCCAGTAGGGTCTAAGCTTGCCAGGATCTCCTCTTTCATTGAGGTTACGCACAAGGACACTGTCCCCAGGCTGAAGGGTCAAACCTTTGCACTTTTTGTCATAGTGTGTTTTCTCTTTGGAGCTTGACTGTTGAGTGTTTGCGTTTGCTATTCGATAAGCCTCCATCATTTTTCCTGCCCACTTTTCAGCATATCCTGTTGGGGTGTCAATATCTCCATCTGTTATGAGCCCAAAGAGAAGGTTGAAGTGGAGGCGCGGATGAATGCTTTTTCAATCCAAACATGGACAATGTTGTTGTGAAGATGGGTGAGAGCTGTTTGTCTGTGGGAGGAAGGGAGCACCAGCTGCCTTCGACCTATGGTTTTCCTGTAGAGTAGACCATTCTCTAGGTGCAATCCAAAGTTTTCCCACCCAGTGATGGCCCACTGCGTTGAACTTGGCAGTACTCAGGATAAATGTTTGGGGATTATTGTCTGTGAAGACTTTGAAGTGAGCGGCGTAGAATAGGAAATCCCTAAATTTGTCACATATAGCCCACTTTAATGCCATGAACTAGAGTTTCCCACTATGCAGGTGTTTGTTCTATTCCGCTGGTGTTAAGGTGCGTAATCTGTATCCAATGACTCTCATCTTCTCCCCCTGGTTCTGATAAGGAATGCGAAGAGACGTTTTTGAGAATCATCTGTATGCAGCGTGAAGGGGAGATGGAAATCTGGGTACACGAGCACTGGGTTTCAGTAAGCATGTCTATCAGACATCCAACGATCTGCTGGTGTTTCTCATTCCACTCTACAGGGGTTGTCTTTACCCACTCTTACTGTGGCTGGGTCAATATGTCCTCGGTGGGACCTGGATGAAGTTGACCATGGCCTCCACTTGCTCTTCCTCCATTTCAAATGCTTTGTGTAGGAGGCTGATGACTGTGGTGACGGCATCACCGGTTGATTCAGGTTTCTTGAGGATCTCCTCAAGTACGTTGGCTCCTAGTGAGGGTTGGGGTGGTGACAGTGTAGTGGCGAAATGTGTCCTGATTGTAAGCAATGTGAACAAAGTCTTGTTGATGCTAAACATAATCAGGCTGGCGCCGATGTGTCCTTGCTGTGACCAGTATCTAGTTGAGGTTATATAGTATGATGACGCAGATGTGTCCTTGTTGTGAACAATTGAACATGTGACACCTCAGGCCTGTTTTGCAGATGGTGGGTACAAAAAACTGTACACCCATATGCACTTTGAATCGTCTTTGTTTTGTGCAACCCTGGTTTTGGGACGGCAAAGGTGGTGTCGTTGATATTAGGCTCTAGTCTTTGGGTGCTTTCTTTGATGAGCTCTGATCGAAAAAAAGATTAGCGGCTGGGTCTAATAATATATATGTGAATACGTTTCACTAGACATAGAGAATTGTTTCTAAGGAAACCCTGTTTCGACTGAAGAAACCCGACAATCTCTAGGGGGAAGAAATAATGTATACTTTATATATATATATATATATATATATATATATATATATTCATAACTAGGTAGATACCGTTTGAAGCAGCGTTGAACTTTGCAAAGTATGATATGAACTACTGTTATAGTCCACTATATGTATACAGCTGACCAGCACATTTTGACACACTGCACATTTAAAAATCACAGTAATTTTTATGAGCCCCACCTGAAATGACTGGGGGAACCTTTAAACTGATATATTGTTCACTTGACATAAAGGAGATATTCAAATCACGAGAAGAGTGAGTTCTTCAGTCCCTAATAATTTCACATGAGCCTCATCTGGGAGAGGCTAAGAAACCCAGTAAAGACATAGAAATACAAAAAACATTTCCCTCAAATAAGAATATCTCCTAAAATACCAACAGCCAGTGATAAAACGCACACATAGGAGATTATTATTACACAGACAGCTTTAACCGACTGACAGTCCAAACCTCTGCGCTTGTGTTGTGTTCTGTTCTGTGAGGGCCAATGCTATTATCCGGCTTCACTGCAATAACATAAAACTGAATGAGTACATGCTGTAAGAGTGCAGTGGATAATCTGGTTACAAGCTGAATGTGGTAAAACTAAGTGAAATAAATCTGGAAGTATAGAATACGCGTGGTGCCGAACCCTCCCATGTATAAAGCTGAAAAAGCCATGATGTTTGAAAGGAAGTGTTTGAATTGAAGTTTGAAACCTATGTTTAAAAAAAAAAGGAACACTGGAAAATTAAATTTTGCAAGTGACACTGTTTCACGTACCTCTAGTCCATAAAATAGGGTACAGAATATAAAATACGTTAGAGGCAGTCTGTGTTTGTGGATTAAAAGTAGGAGAACAAAACTTAACAAAAAAGAGAAGGAGGAGGCTTGGCTACAGGCCGTGAGTGTGTGTGTGTGTGTGTGTGTGAGAGAGCCAGCCAGTGCACGGTCTGTGAGAAAACCTTGAACAGCTGCGACTTTTGCCTAAACAGGGGCGAAACCAGAATAAATAATTTTAATTAAAAATAACAAGTTAATCTATAGGCAATAAGTAAGATCATGTCAACATAGACCAACTATTGATAAAAGTAAATTATTAAGATAAGTGTTAAACCATCTGAGTTATTTGAGAACTTACTAATACAGAAAACATAAGCAGTGTTTAACTAATTAATTAACAAACTCGACTAAGGGGTTAACCGTGTTTTGTTGATGCATAATGATTAGTTGATTTTTTCACAGTTTTTTGGTGAGGCATAGTGATTAATGATTGTTTTACAGTGTTTTATTGATTCCTGGGGATCAGTTGATTGATGCACAGTGGGTTATTGATCCATAGGGTATAGCCTAACTCACAGTAGTTCATTGGGTAGTAGAAATTTGGGTTATTGGATCCACAATAGGGAACACTGAGGCACGGTGTGATTGAATTCATTATTAATGCGTATGGTTAAACGGAACCATATGGTTTGACTAATCGGCTTTCAAAACGTAATTGACCAAATCCCCAAAAATAAGACTACTTCCTGATTCTTCAAGGTGCCAAAGAGATGACTGTTTTGCGTGACATTGTCCGGCATAGACATGACTCTCATCTTTGTGATCATCCATTCAGCATACAGCCAATATTTCCTGTTTACATTTTACATAACACATTTTTAATCTCACAACATAGCAGAAGACAATCTTTTTTAAAAGTACAAATATTTTGCTAAATAATTCCAATACTACACAGTCTTTGACCTGAGTTAATTTTTATGTATTCCATGGCATTTATTTGTTTTTTGCATACAGTGTGGACAGTAAAATGACTGGGCCAGATTAGAGACATTCGGAGGCCTTTTTCAAGTTTTGTGCGGCAGCAGAGAGTCAAAAGACACTGGACTGTTTTTAAGAACAAGAGACACTGGAATATGCGTCTAAAAGACTGTTTGAAGCTGCTTTTCATGCTGAGAAAGAAAGAGAGACACTTCCTGTATGTCCCCTGCACAAGGCCTTTCGATATCTAAGGCAAGCCCTCACCTCAGCACCGGGTGTGGGCATGTCAGAACATCATCAGTTTCTACCTGCATTAGAAGCGTGTGTCACATGATTGCCCTGTTGCATATTACTTGTACTGGTTTCCGCATTTGGTCTAGGCATGGTGAGCTATCTCAGAGCTAAGCTGCTGTTGCTACTTCAATTGTTAAAATTTCAGCCATTGAACTTGGTCACGACGGTGTTGTTAATGTTGTTATGCAGGGCTGCACAGATTGAACATGATGCAGCAAGGAGATCTGGCTATCAGGCTTTCATATTGCCAAACCCTCACATTTCTTTAAAGAGTAAATTGATGGATTTAAAGATAACAAATACCTGGATGTACTGAAGTGAGTTATTGGGAAGTTATGAAAGCAATTTGATGTCTCAAAGCACATCGACAAGCAGCAGAATTATATGCTCTCATCAGAGCCTGCATTCTGGCTACAAAGATTAAAGTCCCGTCCTTCATGATTTGGCCCATGTTTTCACACTAATGACAAATGTAGAAAAGAGGGGAATTGAATTATGTAACTAAGATAATTTGAATCAATGTGAAATTTGAAATTTATTTGAAAAGTAATATGCGAAAAATAATGACCTAGTCATGAATTGTGTTGACAGGATAGAATCAGGACATGGAAAATGAAAATTGAATTAAATTAAAATGTATACCATCCCCAGAGTCGAGGCATGGTTAAGAGCATCTAACACTGCATGAAATGCTAAGCTAAGGGATCCCTACAAAGCACTGCTTGAATAACTGTAAATGAAGCTGAAAATTGTGTGAAGCAACTAATTGTTGTCTATAAGTCTATCTATGTACAGAAAGAGAGTAGAGATCCAGACTCGGACCAGAACACTGAGAGGCTATTGGTGCTGCGGGACCAGACATACATCAAGGTCTTTCAAAGGAAGTGGCACGAGCCGAGACAGGAAGGTCCCTACACGGAGAAAAGAGCAACGCCAACGGCAGTCCAAGTCGAAGGAAGCACCACATGGTATCATCTGAATCACTGCACAAAGGCGCATTACAAGAATCAGGGCAGTACCGAGACAGAGGAAAATGTCGAGCAAAATAACTGAGTCATGCACTGGCAGTAAGGATCACTCTTTTGTGGAGGATACCAGGAAATGTGGGGCAGGACAGACTGAGAATGGTGGGGCCTGTGGAGAAATCAAAGGATCCGAAAGTGAGCGTCCAGACGTTGTCCTCCTTGAAGGAGCCTAGAGTTCTAACTCAGATGAGTACGATGCAAACACACACAGTCCGATCCATGTTAGCCCAGGACCATGCCAGCATTGTCTGTTAAACTCAAACGTGCCTCCACTTTTACTAGTCAGTTTCATGCTAATAGACGTAAAAAGAGAACCATGCAGAGTATAAAGTCCTGTCGTTGTGTCCTTAACAAAGTACCAAACAATCAGGAAGTGAGCAAGGTCACTGAAGCTGAAGTTATCTCAATTGTCTCCTGGTCCAAATTAAGTGAAGATTATATTAGTACTGCACCATATTGAATACAGACACTGTGATTAAAACTACGATTCAAGTTCCAACTCAGAAAACTCCTAATCAAACAACAGTTAAGGTTGATAAAATCCTCCCTGCATGTGCCATAACTAACACACCAGGTCCCAAAGTAACAGTGTCCAACCCCACCATGCCTACCACATTGAAGGTGGATGAAGTACCCACAGAAGTAGATTAATTGTAAACTGCAAAGAAACGCACTCATAGATAAGAAGCGGAACAAGAGAATAATTCAAATGACAGAGGATGACAGTGTGCTCACCTTATAATCCACTGTGTTAAATGTATGCGTGAGACTGAGAAACGTGAGATTGCAGTTTCAAATGACGTGATAGATAAAATGCCTATGTGCTAAAGTGTTAATGTAAAAAAGCGTTAAATTAAAAGCAGCGATTTTACAAATGGAACAAATAGACGAATAAAGCAGGGAAATTGAATGTCTAACACAGTAAAGCACAGTCTATGGGATTTCAAGTAGGTTAAAGAATGATAAAGGTTATGGCAAAAATTATTGAAGTAAAGAAAAGTGTTAATACAGTAAATAAGTTTAATTTCTGTCAATTATTATCAGGCCTGAAAAGAATAATAGACATTACCTTTACAGAATAATGATGAAGATTATTCTGTAAATTTTGAACTACAATTGGAGATGTTTTTCATTCCTTTAAATGCCTAAAAACAAAACACTGGCAGACGCAGATGCTCCTCGACCTTGCGAATTGGACCAGAACACACACACACACACACACACACACACACACACACACCACACCCACACACACACGCACGCATGCACACACATAAAAGCACACACACACAGTCAGCAGTGGGGGAGACTTGGAATGCAAGAATTTAGATGAACATTCTAGATTATATACAGTTACAACACGACTTTGAAACAATCATTATGAAGATCCAAGATTACATTTAACCATTCCTGATAACAGCGATTAAAGAATAAAAGAGATTACATTTTTAAATCTGTTGATGAATGTATTGCACCACATTCAAATATGAGCCCACAGGTCATTGAAACGCCAGTGTAGTATGAACACCCTGAGACCTTTAGACCAGAGCTGTGATAAATTGATCATGACCATACCTAATCATCACCTGTTGAATGACAGTCCCAACTACACTGCATACGATGGAGCATTTTCTGAAGCTATGGCTAAGATGAAGGGGCTGGGACAGGAGCTTAAGGAGAATGCTGGCAAGGAAAAGTGGTCATGGGATTGGTTAGAACAGTTGGGGAAAATTGGGAACACTGTATAAAGACAGGGATCAGTGCATTGGCTGTTCTAATTGTAATTCTTCTATTTGCATGTTTGCATCATACCAACTGAGGAGGAAATGTCAGAGGGCCATGTACAGACAGATGAGCATTATGGCCAACGTTCAACTGGCTCAAGTGATGAATCTGATGGCGAATGAGCAGATGGACGAGACTCATTTTGCTCAAATGGTGATTGGACAACCGGACCTTTTTCCTTGTCCGAGTTGTCTGGACGAGGAGGAAATAGTTTGAACAGACCAATAAAAGGACGAGGAGGACGATGTTTAAACAGAACAAAAACATGAAACACGAATATGTTTGTGGCCACCATATGTGTCAGGGTCTCCACTTGGGCACTGAGGTGTTGTATGGTCTGGCTGTTCTTATTGTCTGCAGCTGGGTCTCTTGACTTGTCATTACTTTGCCAATCTCCTGTCTCTACTTTGGCACTATTTGCATGTGTTGTCTTTTGAGGGGAGAGTTGGTCGAGTCTGCGCTGATGTTCATTCTCATCACTTATGATTTTTATCACTTGACTGAGGATTTCCTCATCAGTAACTTGGCTGTTTGAGTTAAGAGGTCTCAATCTCTGTCAGAGGTCAGTATGTATCAGCCCAGAGCCCTGGTATATAGTGTGGAGAAAGATTTCTTAAATGGTCTTAGGGTCGTAGGAGATGTCTGTGTTGGCCTTCCTTGACTGAAAAAGGAGTTTCTGCTTGAGACCAATCATACGATACAGGAAACTGCTGGGGTGATTCTTGTTCAATTTGCCTAGCAAACATTAGCTCTTGAAATATTTCAGTGGTCGCTTTCTCACCAAGGTGAGACCTGAGGACGCCCCATGAGCTCAGTGACAGTCATTTAATCTTTGTTTACAAGCATGTCCTTAAAGGTGCCTGGTTTAACAATTCCCAACACTCCCTGGACTACTTCAGTCTCTATTAAGCCCTCTTTGCTTACGGATGCTGTTATAACTCATCTCAGAACTCTGCTCTTCAATTTGGCCCCTGTGTACCTTGAATTCTCTGTGCTGGAGGTAGGAGAGGTCCTTCAGTGGGACCAGTTTCTCTGATGTCATCTGTGGCGTTGGGTGTGACATTGATTCACTTTGGTGGTTGTATGTAGTAGCTGGGTGAGTAGCTTTTGCTTCACATTGTCATGGTTTACACTCAGCTCTTCATATACCTTTCTCAGTCCTTCGACATGTGTGACTGTGTTGACTTGTGTGTTGGAATGTGGGTGTGGTTGTTCAATAGTGCTGGTTGAGTAAGTGTGTGGTTGTTGTGTGTGGGTTGAGATCATAGTGGAGGGACTGGGACTATGTGTGTCATTTATCAAATCATCACTGCATTTTGGGGCAAATCAACAGAACCACTAGTATTAATAACCTTACATATCAAGTATTTCAACATCAACAATTGACCCATACCTTCATCCTCAAGTTCTAGCAAGGTGGTTGAGTGCAGGTAGGAAACAACATTGTCCATGCAGCTTTCCTCGTCACTCCAGCTCAACTCGACAATACAATGTTCCGCCCAACATGGTAGACGTCAGCGCTTGAGAGTCTGAACAACTTCTTTTTGATGATCCACACCAGCTCTTTTTGTGCTGTAGACATGGTGTGCGTGGTCCTGATAAAGGCAAGATATAGTTTTGTGGTGTGAGATGGTCTGATGAACCAATGGTGTAGCTCCCTGGTGATATATTCACAGAATCCAAAATAAACATTTTCAAGTGTTCAGGGCAATTATATGGGAAAAGCTCTAGTATAACTAGCTAGCTGACATATACATTCAAACCCTCAGTATTTCACAAAAATGCTAGCACATTCAGAAACACACAATCATGTCGTTAGCTTGCAGTGCAACAGTCGCCATTTTCTCCCGAGTGCTGCGGTGCGCAGTTCAACTTTTTCAGAAAACAATTACGACATGGTACAAAACACTTTGAATGGTACAATAACACTCGTCAAGTTCGTGTTACGTTTCCGCTGTAGAAGGCAGTTAGTTTGTGTGTTTTTTACAGTATACTGTCCTGAAAACACAGGTAAAAGGCAAGAGGAATGAAGACGCTAACCTTTTTCTTTTCTTCCTGAGATTCATCTGCGGAGTGGAAGTAAACCCTCACCATAGGAACCCCGGGCACGACACCACCTGCTTAATGGTTCCGCTCCTCTTTTTCCTACTAACTGAGGTTCTTCCTCACTATTAATACTGACGTTACAACTGACAAAAATAAAGTGCTTTAAAATAAGTAATATTTAATAATAATGATTTATAATAATTTCAATAGTAAACACAAAAGTTACTTCACATTTTTGAGTGTAGCACATCCGCTCTACCTCTTCTGCAGAGAATGCATGAGAGTTATCACATTTACGGTTCAGTTAAATGTAATGTTATGGACACAGTCATCATATATGCATATGTTGGAATGGTATGCTTAAGATTATTGCGTGCTGCTGCCCATTTGCTAATTTACTGTACAGAAATAAGAACTGTTCCCTGCGTTGGCATTCACTCTCTGACCAGAGTGGATGAAGTGATCCCAGCATCCTACACGACATCTGAAATACTGGCATTTGCTTTTTGCCATATATGTGGCAGTTGCAATGAATTAATACAAATACTAATAGAATCAATTCAGCTGTCTGTATCTGTATCAATTGGTAACGAGCCACGTCAACTAAATCATGCAACAAAAGTTTTATTGGGGCTTTCCATATGATCCATATACAAGGATAGCAGTGGGAAACCTCAGAAATAAAATATTTGAACGTTACCAAGTTGAAATAATGATCGCTTTCTCTCTTCCGATTCTGCCAATATTGCATGAAAACAGCATGACTTGTGAACAATGTTACTGGCTGGCTAGCATCCCACCTGGGAGTGGTCACTAAGTACCAACTTCTAGCACCACATATTTAAAGATTATGGGATACTATATCTGGAAAAAGATGCCATCCAAATGTTACTGTTATTGTGAGCGCAATTAATGATACTCCCCTCAATTCACATCCATTGTAATTGTATAGAGATAGAAATCTATAAACAACATGAAACAAAAGTTATTTGCATGGCCAACCACCACCAAAAAAGTATCAGTATATTAATTTGTAACATCAACTAGCAGGGCTTCTTGGCATGACATTTTCTCTACAAGTTTGCCAACAGAAGAATCCAAATGATGCAGCTCCTCATCCAATCAGATAACTCCTCTGGGGCTCAGACAAAGGTGAGTCAAATCCAGCCAACAACAGTACTGGTCAGAGTCTTCTGTAATATCCCATTTAACTGCACCACTCAGCATTACAGGGGAGACTCAGGTGAGGGACTCAGACACTAATACAAACAGTAGCTTGTATGCTTATACTTGACTTCTGGAGAAACTGTATTCCACTATGTTTTAGGTTTATGTGAAGGGCTGTTACTCAATCTGCTAATTGTCCAGGAAGAGCTCTATCTGAAAAATAACTTGAGATGTCGTGTTTTAAATGAAGCAGTGATTCCCTCCACCTCTAAAGGAGCCTTGATCGACAGCAATTGTGCATAGAATATATTTGGGTTGGTTCATGTGCCAGAATACAGATGAGGCTGCCTTTCACATTCCTCTGCTCTATAAAGAGAGTATTACTCCCTTGTCACCCAGAAAAGGGCCTCTGCGCTCACTCCTTTTATTTCAGTTTTTTCTCCCGACGTATCCATGGTAACTTAAATACAATTCAGCCCTTGCAACCAAAGCAGTACTTGCAGGTGGCTGCTCTTAAAAGCGCAGAAGACCACAAACGCAGCTTCTTCACACCAACTGTTGAGTGAGGCTGCCCAATAATGCAGTGTAAAATAATTCCTGTCAACTGAAAGCTTGGATACAAAAAAAACAAGCTTGATCTTAAGATCTTCAGTTAATGGCAGAGTCATGGATAATTAAAACGGGGAGTGTGATGAGGCTGTAGACATCAAAACAAAGACATGTGGCTGGATAAAATAATGACCCATGGGGTTTTTGCTCACTAAAACAGCTCAGTCTGATAAGATAGGGGGAAGGGAACGAAGTTATAAGACTGACGTAACAGGAGTTTACGTCTATGGTGAGCTTGTCGCTGAGTAACCAGTTGCCTTGGCAACCCTCTCCTTCCCACTTACTCACCACTGCTCTCTCTCTATCTCTCTCATTCAGCATTGTGTGATGGGAGGAGGATATTCATATGTCATCTGCCATAAGGTCTTGAGTGGCTCTCAACCATGTTGTGTCACTGATCAAGCAAATTGCTCTGCTCAGACATATGGGACCTTGATTGTGGATGACTGTGTCAATTTTATCACCTGCTTTTGGATTTAATCTTAGTCTTAGTCCTGGCATAAAAAGTTCACGATAGTTTTATACGTTAAATAAGATATCCTTAAAGCTAGTGTGTAATATTTACAAGAACTTATTCAAAGAAATTTAACATATTGTCCATAACTATGTGTTCATATATGTATTATCACCTGCAACAAAGAACCCATTTTTTTTCATCAACTTTGAATGACTTAAATATAGTTCATTAGGGTGGAACCGACCTCCGTCTATGTCGCCATGTTTGCTTTGTCGTGTTGAATACAGTTGCACAAAAGGGTGCAGAATACAAACATTTGCGTTGAATTTCCAGCGCTACCAGACACTGGAAATGGAATTAGCGCTGCGCCACCATAGTGTCCCTGTTGTGTGCTCACTTGGTTGTGGTTTGCAACTTTACCACCAGATGCTGCAAGAAAATAAAAAAAATTACACACTGGGATCGGGGTGTGTCTCAAGTCTGGATGTGTCGCAGATATCACTTTCTCTGTCCGCATACATGATGCGTAGAGTACACAATGTAAATTTCATGTAAATGGGACAATGTTTATCACATAAGTCTGACTTCCTGTTGTCAGTAGGTGGTGCTATTACCATGGCTCATTATTGACATGTAGATGTTTTGAGGGCGGGACTGTTTAAGAAATTTTGTGAAGGAGTGGAGTTATGGCATTCTGATTTTTGAAACATCAGAAACATCAGTCTTTAGATGACAGCCACCGAATATGGAGATGCTTTGATTAATCCTTTAGGAGGAGTTAGTCAAAGTATGACATTAGAAAAAGACCCAAAATGGCAAACTTCCTGTGTGGTGGATGTAATGGCGCCCACAGGCTTTTGACATGACATTTGTGCCTAGCAAATTCCGTTAATCTACATTAGAGGTAGATAAGGTAAAGCTGAATGTCAGAGGAACGTCCCCTATCATGGAGCAACATGAATCTTTGCCATGAGGCCACCCCCATGGCATTCCACGGAACACAAATCCTTTGTTAACTTCTCTTCAACAAGGTCTTTAGATGACAGCGACCGAATATGGAGTTGCTATGATTAAGGAGGAGATAGTTAAAGTGTGATGCCGGAAAAAAAAAAAAAGTGGCGGTCAGAGAACATTAAAGTATAGAACATGTCACTTCCTCTTCCAGCAGGTGGCGCTATGACCTCTGATCAATATTGACATGTAGATGTGTTGAAGGCAGGACTGTTATCATGTCTAAAAGGTTTGGCTCAGATCAGACCTTGTACCTTCGATTACAAGCAACTTCCGCCATTGAGTCCATGCCGTGCTAAAAGCTTACTTTTTACGCACATTTCATTACATACCTGGTCAGTGTGCACATTTCTAGGACTTTTCATGTATGTTTAGGCAGTGAAAACTAAAATATCCCAATAGAAGTTTAAAGCTGCAAGCAGGTTTGATCAGGGCCCTCCGATACATATGCACATTTGACATGCAAGGCAGAGGAATGTCCAATATCATGGAGCAACATCATGTTCCTTTGATCAGGAGTTTCTCCTGATTCCTGTTTCATGGCAAAGACTCATAAATCACCAAATCTCCACATCGTCACGGCAAGGGGCTGTCACGAAAACTCGATACATGTGTCTACCAAATTTTGTTTAACTACTTCAAATGTAAAGCAAGGGGGGATGTGGTAAGGGACTTTATTGAGATATTTAGACACGCCCATGCCCAAGAACCCTAAAATATGAAACTTATCACATTTTCACTGGTTCTGATGGTTGTGCAAATTTTCAGGAAGGACAGAGTATGTTGTGCCTCAAATTAGAGATTCATTTGCAGAATAATAATAATAACTAGAGCATGTCATCATGTGCAGTTTTTCAAACTGCTAGCAGTGTCAAGCAGGCCCTCACTTACGTGTCGCAAGTCGGGATGTGTCGCGGATTTCACATCCGGTGTCAGCTACCGAATACGAAGTTACTGTGATACATTCTGTAGGAGGAGTTTATTAAAGTATGATGCAGCAAAATACATGCATTTTGCACACAAAATTCAAAATGGCCGACATCCAGTTTTTGTAGGCTGTAAAACTATACATGTGAGTACCAAATTTCGTCTACGTCAAATTTAAAAGTGGGGGCCTTGGTCAGAGTTAATGGCAGACAGAGGCTTTTTTGTTGGTCTTGACATGATACATCTGTCACCCAAATTTTGAACATGTGTAATCCCCGCAATGTAGGGGCTTCTCTTTAGACTTTTGCCACGCCCATGCAAAAAAATTATTCTCCAAATATTTGTTGACCAGTCTGGCAACTCTTCAAATTTTGAGGACACTTCATACAAGTTTAGTCAGTCAAAAATGGCAAAAAATAATAAGAAGAAATGAAGCAAAAACAAGAGGGCCTTCGCCAGCCTCCTCCTGGTTGGCGCCATGGCCCTAATAATAATAATCCTTGCAAATCATTCGCCAGCCTCCTGCTGGTTGGCGCTCGGGCCCTAATAATAATCCTTACAAAAACAAGAGGGCCTTCGCAAGCCTCCTGTTGTTCTGCGCTCAGGCCCTAATAAAAATCCAATAAGTGTTACTATTATTAGGGCCCGAGCCTAGCCTGTAAGGCTGGCGAAAGCCCTATTGAATTTGTGTTAATAAATAACCCTTATTATTATTATTATTTGAACCTCCAGTGAATTGCTAATTAGAGGCGCTAAACATACTCAGAAACTTTGCAATTTGCAAACACATCAGAACTTGTAAAATGTTTCATATTTCAGGGGTCCCGGGCAATAGCAGCGCAAAATTACTCAATAGCGCCACCTACAATATTGCACAAAAAACTCATAAATCAAATAGTTTACCAAAAATTTACGAAAATCGGTAAGCACGTTTATCATGTCAGGACCTACAAAAAACCTCTTGCACCCATTATCTCTGTCCAACAGGAAGTTGTCCATTTTGGATTCCATATGCAGATTTTGCCCATGTTTTGACATTTTTCATCATCATACTTTCACAAACTCCTCCCAAAGATTTCACACGAGTAACGTCTAATTTGGTGCGTGTCATCTCCACATCGATTGGATCAAAATAAAAAAAAATCCTGACTTTTGGCCAGAGGGCCTGGACGTTATGGCTTGAAGAACTTTGACCCTTCGCCCAACCCTCGCCAATCCTTTGCTGTCAGACAGGAAGTGGCTCTTCATCTCATAAGCATTGGTCCGATCTGTCCCAAAATTCTCAGGCATGATAATAGTCCTTCCCTCAACACATCTTCATGTCAATATTGACCAGATGTCACAGCGCCACCTGCTGGCAACAGGAAGTAGCATCTTCTACTCTACTAAGTCCTGTGCCTGGCAGGTTCACCACATCGACCTCAAATTTGGTCAGCTTGCTCATGACAAATTTATGATGTCACGTTAAGAAACTTAGGGCCATATATAAAACGATGTTCCCGTGGCGACGCTGTAGTCGCCACTAAAATACAAATATATGATTCAGGGACTCAAAATGCTTGGAGGCTAATGAAAATTAATACACATGTTGAGAGTGGCGAATTCTTGTATCTGAAATTATTTTTATGTCTGATTGTGTCCAAGTGGCTCCATAGCGCCCCCTACAAACCTTCAAAGTCAATGCCCCCACCTCTAACTTTGATGTACCTAAACAAAATTTGGTGAGCACATGTTGCATGTCAGGACCTACAAAAAAGCCTCTGGGAGCCATGACCTCAGACAAACAGGAACACGGGAAATTGGCACTTGGTGTCAGATTTGGTGCTTTTTCAGAAAGGTCGTTGCCAAAGCAACGAATTCTGACCTTTTACCTAAAAATGGTGTGTTTGAAGGACTTGGGATGCTTGGAATCTCACGAAACTTGGCTACAATGTTGAGAGTCGTGAGACCTTATATCTGATGTGGTTCTTTGGTCTAATTGTGCCCCCTACAACATTTCAAAGTCAATTCCCACACCTTTACCTTTGATGTGAATTTATGAATTCTTTTTGGAGGTGTATCCTGTCAGGACCTACAAATACCCCAGGGGTACATGACCTCAGACCAACAGGAAGTCAGCCATTTGGAATTAAGTGCTAATTTGGTGCTTTCTGGGCCATTTTCAGACTTCGTACTTGAACGAACTCCTCCTAGACGATTAATCACAGTGACTCGATGTTTGCTCAGTATCATCTATAGATGTAGATGATACTTGTGATGAAAAGTTATCAAAAGAATTTCATTCACTGCAACGGCATGGGCGCGGGCTTGCAGCAAAGTTGGACGTTCCTCCAAATTGGTCAGCCTTCCATGATAGTGAAAGTTCGTCTGCCATGCTGGTTCCTCTGCCTAATCCTCCTCCAATTTGCTCATGAACAAATGACGCTCCAAATGATGCGAAACTTCGACCGCGACACCCTCCAAATGATGCGCCGCTTTGACCACGACACACCTCGCCGTTGCGCGTAGCTACTCGGGCCCGTCCAACGCTGCTTGCAGCTTTAATTATTATTATTATACTATTGTCATTTTAAAAAATGCTGACAGTTAAAACAACTGTTTATTGGTCTGCTCTCTCTCTCTCTCTCCTCTCATCCTCTCCCCCATCTCACCCCAACCGGTCGCGGCTGCATTGGCTCACAACTGAGTCCGGTTCTGCTTGAAATTTCTTCCTGTTAAAAAGGGATTTTTTTCCCCATCCACAGTCACCAAGTGCTGCCCATTGTAGGCACTGTTGGGTTTCTCTGTAATATTGTAACATTGTAATTGTTAAGTGCCTTGAGATAATGTATGTTGTGATTTGTCCCATACAAATAAAATCTAATGGAATTGAATGAGCTTTCAGCTATTTCATTCATTCTGCTTTCATGCAGACACCTAAAGGATTTCTATCTCACCAAGATGATTTACAAAACTTTCATGATTGTGTCATCATATAGTAGCTTAACAAGAAAACAGAGTAAGGGAAGAAAATTTTACCAATATAAGAGGAGAGTCAGAGGGAGGCGAAGTATGGATTGCCAGAGATGAAAAGAATACAGCCCAAGAGGATGTTTTGTTGTGAAGTTCAAAGCATAAACCCAGTCATGGATTGAAGGTGGCGTCTGCTTGAGGCTGCACATCATTCGTTAATTTTCCTCATCCAGGCTTCACTCACGGTTTCCACCCAGGCGTGAAAAACCTGCCAGACACCTCATACATATGCCACAACCTGCAAACAGCAACTTCCCTCCCGACACTGTAGACTGACAGATCCTCAGTCCCCAGCATTAATAATTTCATTTCAAGCTCAGACTTCTCCATACAATACACTACCATCGACCACACCACCACCCTAATTTGCCTCCCAGAAGGCAAAATTCAATAACACCCCCACTACTGGCACCTCTTCGGTGTCCTCTGGAAGGGCGCATACTATTTCGTGGTGCGTCTGACCTTCGGGTGCAAGAGCAGCCCAAAAATCTTTGACTCTGTCCAAGGGATATGCTGGATCTTGACTAACAACTACAAACTCCCATTCGTCATTCACCTGCTGGACGACTTCCTCACCGTCACCCCACCTTCTTCACCCCCAGCACATGGCATTACTTCTTATCACTGCAATTAGAGATCTCTGCGTCCCCCTTGCCATGGAGAAGATGGTATGACCTAGCACCTCTCTAGAATTCATCTGAATAAACATAGACTCAGCCTCCTTCCTAGCATCCCTGCCCCCCGAGAAAATACATCGGATTTCCCTCTTTATTTCCAACTTCCTCCTGGCCTACAGTTGGACCAAAAAGCAACTCCTTTCACTGCTGGGTCACCTTACCTACACAATCCGCATCATTCCCCACTGTCGATCCTTTCTGTCACACCTCCTTTCCATCGCTGCCTCCGCTCCATCTCCCTCAATGACCACGTCTCACTAGACGGCCCATGCAAGTTGGAGCTCAAATTGTGGCATCAGTCCCTCTCCTCCTGGAACGGCATCTCCTTCTTTTATGACGTCTAAGTAACAAAGCCAAACGACATTCAACTTTTCACAGATGCAGCTCCATCAATTGGCTTCGGCAGCTACTACGCCGGCAGATGGTTCTCAGTTGAGTCGCCTCCCGCGTTTGCAACACTTTGTCCTTCCTCCCCAATCTATGAAATTACCCAGTGAACATTGCACCCCTTATTTGGGGGCATGAGTTGTCCAAAAAGACCATCGCCATCTACTCTGACAACAGCGCCGCAGTCGACATCAACAATTAAGGATGGTCGCACTGCCTAGATATCATGCAGTTTGTGCGGAAGCTCACCCTGATTTCATTCCACTTTCCAGGTCATAAAAATTCCCTAGCCAGAAATTCAGACAATTGGCGCCAGCCTCTGACTCCCTCCAACTGCAGTCCTACCGTTTTCAGCCACCATCTTCATCTAACCCACAACTAGTATATCTGGATCCTCAGCAGCATCGCTCCCATCATACCTGACTGGTTGCGACTGCTTCAAAGCTTTCCACACCACTCTAAACATCACGTTCCTATCACTAGACATACTGACATTTTTAAATTTTCATCACCCATGCCCATTCCATTCTCAAAGTCAAAACCATCAACATACAAGTCTACATCAGTGGAATAAACTTCAGTAAAACTGTCTTCAGGATCACCATGCCCAGCTATGTCTCACTCACACATCCGTATGCTTCTCAAAGGTTTACGTAAAGCCGAACCACATCCCGAGCCAAAACGCTCACCGCTCATTTCAGACCTCCTTAAATCCTGCATCAGAACCCTCCGCTCATGCTACTTGAACCCACTCATAGATAAAGCCTTAGAACCCATGTTCCTCCTGGCATTCTTCGGTTTCCTCCGCTGCTCTGAGCTAACTACTACGACTTCCCCCCGGACCGACACATTACCATCTCCAACATTTCCATCCGTTCCCACAATATGCTTGTCTTTCACCTTAAACACAGCAAGACCGATCAGTCCGGTCCACCTCAACCCATCTACTTTTTCCGTCTAAACTCATACAAGTCCATAAGAACCTTTCTGCGATCATGTTATCATGATTTTAACAAGAGGGGAACACTTTGACACTTCTAGGACTTCAGAGAAGGCCCAACATATCAGCATTTTAAATGTCATATTTCAAATATTAAAATTAATAAAATAATTATCTCTTTTAATTCAAAATTTTGGCGGATTTTCAATCAAGTTTGCTTCGGAAATGACAGTATAAGTGACCTAAAACCTTGAAAATAGAGTTATCCAATCAGATTTAGTTGTTGTTGTGAGGCAATGCGTTGCTGGCGATGATTGTGCGTGTGCATGTGCCTGTGTGTGTGTGTGCAACCATGCTGTGTTGGTGCCATTGTGCGCTGTCGGAGCATTTGTACCTTGTGTGACAATGAAAGTTTGTGTGTGTATTTGAGCTGTTCACATCTTAAAAGTGACATATTATGTTAAATCACTTTTTCAGCCCTTGTGCACATATATTTGGATATCTGGGGTGCCTGCCGGCCCACAAAACGTGGAATAAAAACACAAGTTTTTATTTTGTTGATTGGGGTAACCTCCACCCCTGAACTCCGAGACACCAGAGCGCATCTATGCCATTGTTTTCTCTTGGCAAGTGACAGACGGACCGCTAGTATTATACCGAAAAGAGTAAATAACATTTGGCTGTTGTTGGCTGTACAGACCAACATAAATCTGTACATGGACTCCCAGCCTCCGAGGACACAAGAGCAGGTGGATTGACTTCATTTTTTATGGAAATGTTCCAGCCACAGTTGGTAGAAACCTGCAAGTTTATGCAAACCACTTTGTGTCGGATTGTATTTCAAACCTGGGCCAGAACAACGCCGGACTGGCTGAAAACCTTTTTTTGCAAGATGGAGCTATTCCAACTGTCTGTGGCGAAGCTACAGAGGAGAGAGATGTAAGTTTTTAAGACCTTGCGCTGTGGCCTGTGTGTGTGTCTTCGTGCCTTGTTTGTTTACCCGTAACATAAGCTAACGCACAGGTAAACTATACATGTGTCATTAATATTACTGGCTTAAGTGGGGGTGACCCTGGCTTAGGCCATCGGGAATGTGCTCCACGTCCTTTAATGCATTGTTTGTTTAGTCGCGTTAGCATAAGCTAGCCCTGTCCTCTGATGTAAACACTATGTGTGTCATTGAAGTTACAGGCTTTAGTTACTTGCTGTCGCTGGAGCAGCCACAATAACGGTGACGCTAAGAGTGTTGTTTAGATGACAGTTAGATCTAAGCATGTATCTTTTATGAGCACTCTAAGCTGTATAATATAGCGATTGTTGTCATTTTATGCAAAGTTTTTATTGTTTTATTTTCCCTTGTATTTCAGAGTACATCATACCAATTGGCTACACCCCTGTTCCACGGTTTAAAGAGCCATGTCTATTGGAGTGCAACCTCTTCAACCTCAGGGCCTGAGAAGGTGGCCAAGTGGACTTCACTGTTTAACCACATTGAAAACATCAAAGACAAGACCCCCTCTTCCCCAAAGGCAAAGAAATGTGAATTCACAACAAAGCCTGTTAAAATAGAACCCACATTCAGTAAGTTGTAAAACACTATTATATAATTACAAACTTGATAACAAATTCAAATGAATAATAAATAATTCTGAACATTTAAAGTAACCAACAAACGTGGATTCAGGAAAACACAAGAAAATGAATTATTGAATGAAATGTTTTACAGATTATGTGGGTGACTTGATGAGGATGGTGTTTGAGGACCCAGCACCATTTGTGGAGGAGATGAAAAAAATCCCCAGCCCAAAGGATCTGTCATCCAAATATGACAAGCCGTCAAAGGAGGAAGTGGTTGCTCGCCACATGTCAGACTTCAGTCAAGGGGCGGTCGGAAGCCAACATACTGTCAGCTGGATCAGGAAACTCCTGGCGGATCTGGAGGACAACACACAACGGGATGACGACCCTGTTGTGGCGTCCCACAGCACCAACTATGAGAAAAACAATGAGGCATTATTGAAGTTGCAAATTGCCTCTCCATTATATATTTTTGTATATGTGTATATTTCTGGTTTCCTTACATTTGCAAAAAAAAAAGCGTTTTGAAGAAAATCATTTTCTCATTTCTTCATTTTCTCTTGATCCTGTCATATATTGAAAAACTGTTTTTACTTTATTTCATGCAATTGTATCTCATTACATAAATTAATTGGAAACTTACTCTTCTTCTGTTCTGCACCTCAGAGGTCCGTAGTCCATTTTGTAGATATTCTGCAGGTGTATAAGTTGAGGCAATTTGGCTCTAGGCCTGGGTTGTGTATAATGCAGCTGAGAGGGATGGGACCTGATTCATTCCTCTGAGAACCTAATATGGAAAAAAAAGGATAATGATTAACGAGGCAGCAGCCCTGCATTAGACAAATATTGATCCAAGAAGTAATGTGTTACACTGTTTCTCACTCTGAGTATTCTGCCGCAGTTTCCACAAGTTTCCCTGCCTACAGTAACATGCACTTCAGTCAGTCACGTCATTTAGAAGAAGTACAGAGTAACAATGTGACTTACCACTCTGAAACATCCTGCTCCAGTCTCGGTTGAAAAGCTTCAGGACTACTGGCGTGTGCCTCCTCTCTGTCGGTGTCAGACTCGGGATTAAACCGGTACGGTTGAAAATACACCATTGTTGCTTAGCTTAGCAAACGTCTGTGTTTTTAGCTTCTCCGTAAGCCGGCCAGTTCGGAACATCCATCTCTGGTGAAGAGGCATGACATTTCGTACACGCCCTGAAAGCTGTTGACCAATCAACAGACTGGGCCAACTGGCCAATCAGATGCGATTGGGAATTTTTCGTGTGGGTAGGGCTAGAGTAAAGCCGAGCGTGACAGGCAGACGGTGAAAATCGGCGCTGCAGGAATGGACAGTATTAGAACACTGATGACTTTTCTGAACATTGGGGCATGTAAACCTTTTCAAGTGTTAACCCTAATTAAAAGTATGAACCTGAACATAATATGTCACCTTTAATACCCCAAAAAACATTCTGAATTTGCTACGTTGAAGGCCCAGTGCCAGACCCCATGGCTTGCTTCACCCTATGACCCGCTATTCATCTCAGAGTCAGACAAAGCCGGCAATCGGTTCTGGTTCCATCACCACCTCCGCCAGATTCTGCTCACATCTGAGTCATATTTTAGTTATTCCTTTAGAATCTGTCCCAGTTCTTCTGCCTCCAAGCAGGGAATCATGGATCACATGATCAATCTAATAACAATGAGAAGACACAAATAAAAAATAGTAAGACAAGTTAGTAAATAAAGAAGTTTGTGTGTCTGCCAGCCCATTCTCCTTTTACAGACTCACTGTAATGACAAACAGTGGTCCAATGTAATACAGATTTCATGTAGAGTAGAAGTAGAAGAAATCATCAGCCACTAAATTAAACAGAAAAACATAAATTATCTAATTTCTAATTTCAGGAAGTCCATCAATATGTTGGTGAAAACCAGTGAATGGGTGCAGTGATATCTTAAACTGTCACACACTGTTTTACAGTAATTGCACAGTTAAATCCTCAAGAAAAATTTGCCTCAGACCGCTGGGAGGAAGTACGGCCATATCACCTCAGATGCTTTTTGAAATCTAGGCTGTTGGCATCTCCCTTTATAAATAGAATGGTAAAGAGTAAACAGAATTGTTTATTAATAGTCTTTATTTTTTTTCTGTTTTCAGTGGGAAGGAGTGGGCCAGGTCCTGGCAGCTGAAAATTCAACAATAAATTTGTGAATTTAAACCTTGGTTTGTCTTTCATTCATACTAGGATATGGTGGTACTGTTAATACATGATTGCCTTTCCAGTTAAATGTGGTATTTAAGAACTGAATTGAGAAAAGAATGTGAGCTGTATGTATTTCTAAAGTAAATGAACATGTACTGATGAATATGTACTGTTAATACATGATTGCCTTTCCAGTTAAATGTGGTATTTAAGAACTGAATTGAGAAAAGAATGTGAGCTGTATGTATTTCTAAAGTAAATGAATATTATTTATATTAATGCTATGTATAAAATACAACTTATTCTAATTACTAATGTTTTTTTCAACAACTATAGTGTTAGTCAAATGCATTCAACAGTAAATCATAGATGAAATGGTCATATTAGATTTATAGGAAACAATTATTAGTTATTCCATTTTAGCATGCATATTAACTTACATTGCATTTAGTAATATATGTTCAGTAGGAATAAACATACTGTATATTTGTATATTTATTTTGAGTAGGTTAAACGTTAATTAACTGGTCTGAAGTCTGAAATGTACGCCTGAAGTGGCCTATGACAAGCAAATACACACACACACAGGTGGGCAGATTGGGGCGGTTGATTTCAGTTTAGGCAATTTTTTCCCTGAATGTAGCATATCACACACATACATACTCAAAGTACAGACATATATTATTTTCCAGACTGAGACCATTCCAACAATGTATCTGGTTTCGCTCTACAACAACAACCAAAAAACGCTTTACTTTGTATATTGGGCCTTCAAAGTGTTCTGTTGAAATACACCTGACATGGCATGTCCATGAAATGAGAAGATTAAAACTTTGGTGTAGAGCGAAACCAAATACATCGTTGGAATGGTCTTAGTCTGGAGAATAATATATGTGAGTTTGAAGCTTCTACGTGGCTCCTGCTTGGAAAAACACACACACACACACACACACACACACACAGACAGACAGACAGACAGACAGATGTTGGCTCTTCAAAGGGCCTTTGAGGTTAAAATGGAATTGATAGAACGATAGATAGATGAAAGAAAATCGAATTAAAATAAAAATTAATAATAAAGGAAAAAATATCCCCATATTTGAACTGATTGTCGACTATGTTATGGTTTAATTCACTATTAATGATCAGAGGTTAACGAGTATGTAACATGCTTCCAGTGTATAAAGTGCTGTGCGTGTTTTGGTGACATTACTGTAACTGTGTAAACAGAATAAACACCGTCATTAAAACTGCTGTGTGGGCTGTTGTGAGTTAGAAAGAAGAATGCAAATGATTGACAAGAGCAGTGATAATGTTAACACAGAAGTTGCTAAACCTTTTAAGAGACTTTCAAATAAAATTCACTCGAACTTACCTTCTGTGTCTTCTCTTCCTTGCTGCAATGGTACTTCGATATGCAGTGTGCGCATGCTTGGATTCGACCAATAAGCTCGTAGTGCTGCTGTCCATTGACATACATGGCTCGCTCTGAGTGTCAAATATTGCCCCGGATGGAATTACATTGGAATTAGTTGAAAGCTCCCTGCGTCTACATTAGATGCTAAAGGCCCTGACCAATCGTTGGTTCTGTAGACATTCAACTATGTATTTGAATGTAGTTTTAGATTTAACAGTATACTACCAAGAAAGTGAATGTACAGCACAGTATGTATAGAATATTTAATTGTTATCAAAGCTGTCCTAAAAACCCTAAAGACCACATTAACATAGTCAATGATTCCTTTTGTTTAGCCTCACAACATTGTAAGTGGTAAATGTGCATACTGGTCTGGCCACATTGCCATGAACTCACACGACATGCCGACTTGCATCTGCATTTCCTTGTTAAGTGCCTCCACATCAGGTTCAGGAGATGTGTTGTCCATGTGTCCACTTAAAATCAATTTAAATATCATTTCACAATTTCATTCAATCAAACATTAAAAACTTGGAGGACATTATAAAACATCTAAAATCCTCCTCGTGCTGCCAACAGGCTTTTTCAAGCTTTTCAGGCCTCAGATCTTCTACAGATTGTAAACACAGCTCTTCTCTCAGGTGTCTTCCCACAGGCCCTGAAAACTGCAGTTATCAAGCCACTCTTAAAAAAGAACAATTTGGGACAATTCACTTGACTAATGAACTATTCACTTCACTAATGAACAATTACACGTCTATATCAAACCTCCCATTTCTGAGCCAAATCATTGAAAAATATGTTTTTAAGCAACTGAACGACTTCATGGCAATAAAGAACTGTTTCGATGTGAAAGTTGGAGCAAGAAAAAGAGAGAGAGGATGGACTTTTCTGACGTTTGGGGGGTCCGTAAACAGATATTTAGGGTAAAAAAACATGAAAAGTTGTAATTTTCATAATAGGGGACCTTTAATACATTATTTCTGGTTGAAACTCTGTAGCAGAATTTGAAGTTGAATCTGTATCTTATCAGTTAAATAAGGTACTTCAATGATCCTGGGCTTTTTTCTGGGCTTTGTTTGTTTGCCCAAATAGTTGCTTGTTGGATTAGGGAGAAACATATTTTTAAATGTTCTGGAATATGGGGATGTAAGTGCTCTCGGGGATGGTTGTTGCTTTGTTCAGGGACAGTGCGAATGGTCTGCAAGTGTTTTGTTGGAGCAAAACTCTGTGCTAAAAAACTAAACAATACATGCAAGGCCAGCCACACCCATGGGGGTTCTACTTGTGGTAAAAACTAAAATGACATGATCTGTGACTTTGAAGTGTCAATGGAGTATGAGCCAAAACTGAACTTGGATTGTCAGGTGATGTTGATTCAGCGATTGGACAAAGCCACCCCCCTAAAATAATGTTGAGGCCTTACATTGTGAGTGCCTACAATATTCTGGGTGCCTACAATAAATACAAGGGAGATGTAGATTTTTTTGGACTAATTTGCAGCCAAATACAAGTTCCCCGTGATATTGTGGCACTGGTACATTTACATCTTCTGGCGCACTATCATCCTCGCCGTGGTTAACATCTGGCTCCTCTACAAGTGGGACTGCAAAGCTCTCAACATTCCTAGGACAGAGATACTGAACAGGAGGCTGTTCCAGGCACAACTAACATCCTCTCTTATCCTGGTGTACTGTCAACACACCAAAGACCATCTTGAGGCAATAGAAGCCCTGTAACACAGACAGTGCCATCAAGGGGCCCTTTGACTGCTCAGAAGAGACCATGCTCAGGTGATCAGAGTCCACCAAATGTATGGCCCCAGCCAAGAGGACTTCTAAGGACCACCTTAGTGGATATACGCAAGGATATGACCGCACATTTCCCTGTAAAGACGAAGAGAGGACACTGCAGACACATACACTCTACAGCAAGTGCAATGTCTGTGAATAAATGAGAAGAACTGTCTTTCGGACTGTCACTGCAAATGAACAAGGTGCAACACTTGGTCTATGTCAAGGTTTTTATTTAGTTCATTGAGTTTTGTAAATATTTGTGAAAATTCTGTAATTTTTCCCCCTTTTATATTAATAAATTACTATTCATAAAAAATATGACATATGTGTTGATATGGGGCTACATGATCAACCAAGCCTGTAAATAATCCGTTAGTAGTTTCTGTATATTCATTCAGACTGTGAATGAAAAAACAGAAATCCTGCTACCACTGAGTCCCAACGTTGCAAAATTATGCTACCCTAAAAACTTACAAAAACATAAAAAATTCAAAAACCCTTTATTTCTGCATCAGAGGCCTCCTACAACAACAACTGAAAGGTGAAAAAAATGAGCTAATTTTTTCTATATTTGAGCTTTACAGGGTAAATGTACCTTGCCAGTTAGCATTAATGTTACCCCTGATTTCCACTGGATGCGGAACGGCCGCTGAGCGGCGGCGGAGTGTGTCGGCTGCGTGTTTCGCCATCCGCCAATCCCCATCGCCTCCGCCACAGTGGTGCGCTGCGGTGCGGCCACAACGTCACGAGGACTCACGAGATCTCGCGAATTCACGTGTGATCGCGCGATATAACAGGGTGTAGTTTCTATAAAGAGTACCACAAACCAACAACAAGTTATTTCCATCCAGAAGAGTAGAAGGGAAACAACTCGGTGCTGACATGCTGATCTCTCTCTTTTTTGTGGAGATTATTGTGATTTTACTATGGCTAAGTATAATAGTTATAATTATTATTATTAATTGGACAAAATTAGTGACTTACCATTCACACCCATTACTCCTGCTACTGTTCTCTATGCCATATCCTTTTTCATGTTGTCCTTATAAAAAGGATGAGACGGGTCATAAATGATTTGGGGATTTTGGACTTGATCTCCTCATCCATGGTGTCAACGGGTTTAACTGGTTGCTGAAAACCTCTGACCTGTTGACTTCAGGGCTGTCTCTGCCCATTATGAAGTTTTCAAGGTGTAGTGCAGGGAAATATGATCCGCCGTGAGCATGGTGTATTTTATTTTGACAGTTAAAGTATGTTTTATTTTTGTTTCTGTGCTCGACTTCCTGTCCCGCACGTCCTGTTTTGTGCTGAATTGCAACGGTGTGCTCCTGCATCCGGCAAAAATAGAAGCCCAGCGTATCTGCTCCGGAGGGCTGCGGAGCGTTGGAGCTGTGGCGGAGCCGTGCGGAGTCAGTGGAAATACACACATTGACTTTAATTGACACCTGTCGGCTCCGTCGCCGTTTCGCCACCGTTCCGTATCCAGTGGAAATCAGGGGTTAGGTTAACATTGCATTGCTCGTATGGCAAATCTAACGTGGTGGATCAAATTTTCCAACCATACACAGACGCTTTTTACCAGCTCAGGAAACGGTTGCGTTGTGTCAGAAGTATTGCTGTAAGTCTTTCTCGCAGACTAACCCCAAGCTAGCTGGCTAATCAGCGCTTTAGCAATCTAAGCTTACAAGCCAGGTATTGATTGCAGACACTGATAACTGCAAATACCTGCAAACACATAAATAGAACAATACTATCATTTTACTTACTGAAAAAACAGGATTGTAGCTTCTTGGACTTCTCTGTTAGGACAACTGACCGCAGAGCAGGCTATATTATTCATCCGGTATTTGCTTGAAATATTTTCTGCAAGGCAACGACGCCACAAACACGGTCGAGAAATCAGTTCAATGACTGGGGATTAGCTCAGGTGACGCCTAGCACGTCCAGAGGCTAGCCACCACTGAGCAACTAGTAAACAGTGGCGTCATGTGTCAATCAAGTATCCATGCCCCTAATATATTTTAAATGCACCCCCTGTACAGTTGCCACGAAGAGGGGGATTAGCCATTGGGACCAAAACCGTTTTTGGCTGTAAACATGTTAAATACTGCTGTAAAGTTGGGTATTTTAAAATGGGGGTCTATGGGGATTGACCCCCTTTTGGAGCCAGCCCTAAACGGACATTTAGTGAACTGAAGGTTCTGCACTTCCGCATTGGCTTCATATGTCAGCCTCAGAGTTGGCCCCTTGATTAACACGTCAGGTTACTTCCTCTCCGTTCATATTGCACACAGTTCTTCCGCTTAAACCATGTCCCGTTCTCTGACCTTTCAACATAATGCCATCCTCACCAAGGCAACAGATCCTCACCTGTTACTACAATGACCTCGCTATAGAACATAGATAACCAAATACATAGAAGTAATCTCTGGGCCTGGAAAGTTAAGCCTAGGCGGAAGTTCACAAACAAGCAGGCCTCTGGATGTTTACGATTATTGTCACAAGTATTGTACAAGTCTTAGTATACACGAGAGAGAAGTGTGGAAAGTTTTCCCTTCTCAACAGAGCATATTTCCCACTAAGTAGGTTTGACGATTACTGTCATTGTTCTGCTAAGTCATCAGTGGTACAAGTTGTGTATATTTGATATGTTCTACTCTCATTCGTGTATCATGAAAATCACTATCATGAAGATGAATAATTGAATAACAACATTAAGACTAGACATGAAAATGCCCATCACCATGTGTGGAGGACTTATGAATCAGTGTTTCCTATCAATCGGTCGGCCAAGTGTTGACGCTGGTGAACAGACTACAAAACCCAGCTTCTCTTTAATGACCAGCAGAGGGCGACTCCCTGCTGCAAAAGAAATCTATAAAAATCCAAGAGTAAACAACTCTATTTCTCACCTGACTTACCACGTCAGTTAACATTTTCACAAGGTGTTAATGGTCTCAATCAAGTCTTCTTCGTCACATCATGATGTTATTTCATAAATTACGGTCACATTTAGAGTAAAATAGACAATAAGGGCTTCCGGTTATGACGTAGACGTGAGAAGTCGCAGAACCCATTTGCTCCGGTAAAATCTATCATATATATATGTAAACCTGTCGTTTGATTTTGTGAAAAGTCTTAGTCGAGTGATATAAGTGCAAGATATAAGTATGATCCAAAATTAAGTTGAGTAAACCCAGCTCAAGAGCGAAAGAGAAGAAGAGAGACGACGATTTGGAGTTAGCTGCTCATGGGCTAGCTGAAGCCCCCGTAACCCAAGCTAGAGATGAAGGAATTTTAGCAGCTATACACGCTCTTCGAAAAGACTTCTCTGCCCAGCTCCAAGAAGTTATCACATCAAATCACGCCATCAGAGAAGCCTTAGACTCCTTCTCCGAAAGACTAAGTGGTGCAGGATCCCGTATTAATTCAGCTGAGGACCTATGAACAACCTAGATAACGTCTCTGCAGCCACTCAAAGAAAGTTGCTAACACTCACCAGGTCAGTGGAGACCATGGAATACCGTCAGCGCCGACTGAACCTGAAGCTGGTGGGCTTGCCAGAAAACACAGAGAAAGTTGACTTGGTATCCTTCCTCAACAACTGGTTACCTGTACTCCTTGGTCCAGATAATTTCCTGACTCACCATCCTTCGACCAGGCCTTCAGACTTCCAAAAGCAGCCGCTGCTAATGCTAACAAGCCGAACCTAAAACCGGTTCCCCGGGCGATCCTCGTGAAATTCCGCTGGCTGACCAACAGAGACCGTGTGATGAAGGCGGCTCGCAAGAATAAATCACTACAGTTCAAGGAGAATCGTGTGATGTTTTTCCCAGACCTTTCGGCGGAGATTCAGCAGCAGAGGAGAATGTTTGATGGGGTGAAAGCCCGACTGCATAATCTGGATATCGAGTTTGGATTACAGTTTCCAGCAAAGATGAGAATCTACCTCAAGGGTAAACTGCGTACTTTTCTGACAGATGTAGAGGCCTTCATCCAAAAGATCGAGAAAGAACGGTCTCAGTCTGAACGGAACAATGACGTGAGTGAGTCAAGCTAGATATCGCTAGCCCGCTCAGATCTGAAATGAATGAACGACTTAGACGTAGATTTATGGGATAAGAGTATCATATTCCAGGCACATGTATCACATACTTGTAATATATACTATCAATACTGTTTCAATAATAATAATAGTAATACAATTCTGTTTGATGGTTTCATGTTTCATATTGTTATGGGTCATTCAGCTACACGTAACAGGGTTTACATTTCCCCTTTTTTGTTAAATTTAATTTTTTTATACTTAATAATTTCTGCTGGACGTGGGTTCCACCCAAATTTGTTCAATGTTTTGTATCTGCTCCTTAGTTAAGGATCAATGCAAGTTGTCCGGATTTTCAGACTGCAAGAGTATGAGAGGGGTCTGTGCAATTAGGGGGCACCGCGCTCCATCTCCGTTCTAGAGACGGGGTGTTTTTCACTGTTTTTTCTTTTCTTTATTTTTCCTGTTTTGATGGCACACTGGTTCCCTTTGGTGGAAGAGGAGTTGATGTTACAACTGTAATATTACTTAGGCTGGGTTATGATAAATGCCCCTTTTCTCAATATTACTTCATGGAATGTCAGGGGTATGAGAAAATTTGTTAAAATTAAGCAAGTACTGTCCAGACTTAAACACCTTCAAGCTAAAGTCATATTTCTCCGAGTAACACATTTATTGTCGGATGAGATTGTGCGCATTGGGAAGAGATTGTCACACAGTGAGGGTTGTCTCCTCCTGGGTTTTTTGTCTCATGACTTCCTGTTTTATTTTGAAAACTAACTCTCCTCTCGTTTCAGGTTACTTGCCCTTCCTCATGTGTCACCGGTCTAATCGTCTTCCCTGATTTCTGATCTTGATCCTGTTCCCCATTCCCCTCAGGTGTTTTATAGTCTGCGTCTCCCTTTGTCCTGTGCCTGAGTGTTATCGTTTCAGCCGAGCACCCCAGCCCCATGTCACAGTCCTCCCCTTGCTTTTCTCGTATTGTGGTTTGTACTCTTTGCCTCCTTGTGAGTGATTTTAGTTTGTAATTTTCATAGCGCAGTTCCATAGCGTAGTTTTAGTTCATAGTCGTTTTTCTTTGCCTCCTTGTGAGTGATTTTTTGTTTGTAATTTTCATAGCGCAGATTCATAGCACAGTTTTAGTTCATAGCCATTTTTCTTTGCCTCCGTTGGAGTGATTTATGTGAAATCAATTGATTAGTCTTGAGGTTATTTTCCCTCCATGTTTTGGAGTGTTTTTTGTTCTTTAGTAGAATCGCCTTATGTTTAGTTAGGAAAGGAATGTTCTACAGCCTGTTATGTTAGTCACTCTGTCTGAGGGTTTAAGATTACTGGAAAAAAAGCCTGCCTGAACTGTCTACTGCATCTGAGTCCTCTTTATAGTCCAGGCCTGACAGAGATGGCCTGCGCAAATTCTAGCTTCCTGCTACTCTTCAAAGGCTAGAGGAGTAGCAATATTTATCCATAAATCAGTCCCCTTTAGAATTCACAAACTTCTCCAAGATCCTGCAGGTAGATTTGTGGTGGTTAGGGGAACTCTTTTGAATCAAGAAATTATTCTTGTAAATGTTTATGGACCCAATAATGATGTTGCCACATTCTTTAGTAACCTCTTTATGACTGTTTCCTCCTTTCGAGGGTGAAATAATTATGGGTGGAGACTTTGATTGCGCTCCTAACCCCCTTCTATACCGCTCATCAAGAGATGACTCCTCAAACACTTACACCCGAAAAGTGATAGGTCACTTCATGTCAGAGCTGAATCTTTATGTCATCTGGAGAATTAGAAATCCCACCGCACTAGAATATTCTTGCCACTCGAACACGCACCAAACACAATCCCGCATAGATTATTTTCTAATTCCTGGGAGTCTTGCGGCTAATATACAGGACTGTGGACACAAAGGCCTAGTTATTTCAGATCATGCCCTATTATTTTTGCCTTACTTCACATGCCAGGGGCCAAACAGTGTGTAGGCTTAGTCCGAGATGGCTCCATGATCAGAATTTTCTAAACTTTGTGGAAGGAAATATTGAGATGTTCTTTGCTATAAATACAAATAAAACCTCAGCATCTATTAGTTGGGAAGCCTTTAAAGCAACACAAATCAGACGCATCTCCTTATGACTGAACTTGAGCGAGATATTAAAGATCTAGAAAAGGATCTCTCATTGAATAATACACATACATTGAAACATACGTCAGAGTCTCCGGATACTAATGACATGCACCTCTTTTTAGACCAGCTCTCTATTCCAGCTTTAGAGATAAAGGTAAAGGGGAGCTAGACTCTCCCATCACAAAGGAGGAATTGCTTGAAGCGCTGTCCCACATGAACGGAGGGAAAGCATCAGGTCCGGATGGACAGCCCATAGACATCTACAAGTGCTTTAGGGCGATGCTTGTGCCACCTCTCTTTGATATGTTAGTCGAATCAATTGAAGCCGAACGTTTACCACCCTCCTTATCCAATGCTTTAATAACACTGATCTTAAAATCAGATAAACCCCACATAAATTGTGGGTCATATCGTCCTATTTCTCTTATAAACTCAGATGCTAAGATTATAGCAAAGGTGTTTGCGAGACGTCTTTAGGACCATCTTCCTTCTCTGATAACCCCTGACCAAAACGGTTTCATAAAAGGTCGTCAAGGTTTCCACAATATTCGAAGACTACTAAATATTATAGATGTGAGGAGGGAAAGCCCAGACACAGAAATAGTCTCACTGGTCGCGGAAAAAGCTCTTGATTGGGTGGAACATAATTATCTTTTTGAAGTCCTTCAGCGATTTGGGTTTGGTGATTACATCTGTAAGTGTGTGAAAATGTTATACCACTCCCCAAGTGCATCAGTCATGACAAACTTTGTAACCTCCCAGCCCTTCAAACTTCAACGTGGGACCAGACAGGGATGCCCCCTTTCACCCCTTCTGTTTGCATTAGCAATCGAGCCTCTCGCTATTGCAATTAGACAAAACAGCGGTTTAACGGGTATCAGGATGGGGGCAAAAGAAACACATCAGAAACGCTCATACGCACCCCTGTCTATCTGAAGCTCTCTCGGGGGTATATCCAGACGCACCTTGACGATCGAAGAGACTCCAACCCCATCCAGAGTCTCACCCTCCGGGTTCCCCTCAGTCTCCTCGCCCCCGATCAATACCATTCATCTTTGTTACGTTCCCTCTTTAAGGAAAAGGAGTGCAACGAAACAACCAAAAATATGCAGGAATCAAAGTGAATGAATGCGTAAATACAACTTAGTTTTATTGTTAACAGAACAAAAACGTGCAACAGGTTAACAAAAATTGTGGCGGAAATGGGACGGGGGCTGGTGCCAAATAATTGAAATTAAGATAAACAAAACAAGGCCTAACTGAATACTATCATAAAAAGAAACAATTCACAAAACAAAGACCTAACTGACTTATCTGACAAAGGAATGACAAAGAAATACAAATGGCACCAACCCATAATCCTAGTGTGTCTAAACGTAAATAAGGGTACCCAACTCACCTACCAGTCCCACCACAGAAACACATTAACAAAGTTGAACTCAAAACTATAACGCACCCAAAAACACATGTTCTCACACAGAACACAATGAAAGACAAAGGCAGAGACCCAGGATCCTGAGACTGGGCCCTATTTAAATAGAGCCCACTGGATCCGATTGGACTGATCACAGGTGGATCCCAATCAGGTCTTTAGCACCTGGGGAGAAAACAGAAAGGAGGGGGAGACACACACACACAACCTGCCCTCGGATTTTGTTTGGCACGTAACAATCCTCAACACTGATTTTTCATCCCTCATCCCTTTCACCCCTCATCCATTCGAACCCTCATCATCTATCCCTTCACTTTTCAACCTTTCATCCCTTCAGCCCTCATATTTTCTTTATCATTGCAAGATGCATCGTACTTGATGAATAATTGATGGGAGTGGATGCTGATTCAGGGAGACAGAAACCGTGGATGTCTTAAGCAGAAGTATTTATTATAAGAGCTCAATATATATCAAGGATATTTTTGGTTCGTTTACACTGATCAACAAGGTGGTCAGTGTATGGCGCCCCAAGACAATCTGCCTGTTCCCGTTGTCTGTATTGTATTTAGTTTAGGGTAATGTCGTCATCTCCCAGCGACTATGACAACACGAGGGAGACTTCAGCTGCTCGATGATTGTTGTGGCTTGCGACAGCCAGGTTGATCTTGCTTGGTGCCTGAGAAGACTCGTCTTTACAGTTTCTCAGGGAAGGATAGACAAAATTCCACGACAGTACTCAATAAACATTTAATATTCATAATTTGGTGGCATGGTCCTGTTAGTGAAATTGAGTTTTATAACTAAGTTCTGGAACAGGACCACGCCCCAAACACACCTCATTTCAGCTCAGAAAGTACATAAGCTCCCCTGATCCATTTCCTTCCCCTCTGACTCATTCTTACATCCATCCCCCCATACCCCTTTTCTTCGGTATCTTTCTCCCTCTCAGGTCACCGGAGTTATCTAAACCGGGGGAATATTCAGACGCACCTGAAAGATCAAAGAGACTGCACCCCCATCCAGAGTCTCACCCTCCTGGTTGCCCTCAGTCTCCTCGCCATCGATCAATACCATTCATCCTCAACACTGATCTTTTCATCGGTCAGCCCTTCATCATTTTGACCCCTCATCCCTTCGACCCCTCATCACTTCATCCCTTCGACCCCTCATCCCTCCATCCTTTCGACCCCCTCATCCCTTCATCCATATACCCTCCTATTTTCTTTATCATTGCAAGATGCATTGTACTCAACGACCTAATATTCAGAATTTGGAGACGCGGTACTGTTCGTGAAGTAGCAAAATGTGTTCTATTGAAGAGACACCAAACTCTGGGTCACGAGATGAAGAAAAAAATCAAATACAATTTCAAATCACTTACAAGTAATGTATTTTAGCTGTAATTGTAATAATTGAAGTTTAAAAAGTCTCAACATTTCTGCATGTGGAAACCACTTAAGTACATGATACAGAGAACAATACTCTGAGCACAATCCATACTCAAGAGGGAGCATTTCTACTCTGCAAGTGCACAGAACAGTAAGCGGAAAGGCATACTCAAAACAGAGCATTTCTGCTCCGCCACCAGCGCAAATCCTCCCTTCCCTATATGCTCACAACTGCTCAATACTACGAGACAGTCACTGGCTTGTCAGGTAGAATTTTGACACTTTGAAGAGCACACCAGACCTCAGTTTTCTAATAACTACCCTGGTTAAAAACCCTGTGGTAGAAGCTTCCATGGGAGAGAGACAGAGAAGACGTGTGATAGAAGCCCGGCAGAGTCACACAGTAATTAAGTTGGTTTATGTTTTGTGTTGCCATTTCTTTAAAATAAAAAAGAGTTACTGGTGAGAGGCTGTTATCTGGTGTGTGTTGGGCGACCCAGGGTGGCAGGAGGCTTGCCACAGTCGGAGTTGGAGAAAAAGTCACTTTGGGTAAGTCCCTTTTATTGTTTGCTGCGACGACGGGCACTGGGACACGCGTGTGATTCACCTTGGTTGCTGTGTGTGTGTGTACGTTGCTGTGGCTGCACCCCTGGGAACCTCCTAGTATAGCCTGCCACCCCACTTACAAGCCTCAGTGTTAGGATCTACCAGTTCCCTGTCTGTGTTTGTCTGTGTTGTTTGTGTTTGTTTCTGTGTGTTTCCTCCTGGGAGGGGAGCATCAGTCACTGTCCCTGCTTCCAAAGTCTCAAAATTCAACTTGACGAGCGAGCAACTGAGTGTTGAGCAGGTGCAAGTGTGTGGGGAATCTCTGTATTTTGTACTCGTCTCAGCCCTGTGCTCTAGCCTGGGACCCCGTTTCATTTGTTCTGTCTGGATCCCCTCCATTGGGAAGTGATTTACTCCGGCAGAAAACTTGCTGGTCCAATCACAACCGATTATCTGATAATGGGCGGGGTTTATAACGTGACCAGAGTGAAGCAACTTTGCAAACTACCAAGGCTGCCATGGTGAACAAGCATTTGACTTAAAGTACCCGATATTTTAAAATTTCTCCCACAAAAACAGCAACACTTGTTCAGACACTGTGGAATCATCATCATAGGCATTTCTTCTCTACACACACTTGTCTGTTGACCTTTTTTGTGTCGCTCAACAGACATAACATGATTCATTGCTGTCACTGGTTGTAGGTCTATCCAATTGCATCCGGAGGTGTTCTGAGTCCATTGGTAACGCCCCTTGGAAATTGAAAATAAACCGAGAGGTCCCCCACTAATAAGTATTTCAGTATAAGTCTGGCTATGCTAGGCTTATGCGACACAACAATCACTTCTATGCTAATTCTGTCTCCAACTTACATCACCAGCGTAAGGTGGTAGTGCCCTTATCTGGTATATTTTGGCTTTATTTTTGTACAGTATGAGTGAATTACATTTTAATATACAGTCATTGTTCAATGCAGTGTATGCAGTTGTAATTATTTTCTCCATCAATAGACTTTAGATTTTGGACTGGTCAGAAAAAATAACAAATTCAATACATTAACTTGGATGCTGGGAAAATCTGTAGCTATTTAATTAAATCTTTAGATTTTAAAAAGGCAATTAATTGATGATAAAATATAAACAGTAATTGTAGCTGTACTGACATATTTCTCAGTCCCAGGTTATGCATATACACACAGAAATGTATCTATCTGGGGAAACCTGGTTTCTCTCCTGCCCTGTCTCAATTACAGAAACTGAGCTTCTCATATTCATGAAAAAAAACGGTTACTGCAGAAAAACCCCCAGCTATCCAGTTATTTCAGTTCATGTACACATATACACACATTGAGTAAGAACTAAAAACAACTACGCTATGTGTTTAGTAAAAATAACCAGCAGCCTTCAAACACATTTCCAGGCAGAGGCAAATCTATTTTGTTTCCTTTTCTCTTCCATAAGCGGACGTAAAGCCTCCAGCTGAAATGTGCTGACCTTTAAATTCCCAGCTGTGGGCCCTGCAGTGCCCAACACAAACTGGGTATTTCCCATTGAAACTCAGTGCCCAGGGTAACATGCCATGTTTTGCTGCAGGAAACCAAAGAATGTTTTACCGCTGGGCCTGGCGTCTGATGGCAGACTGCGTCCTTTTGAAGTGTTCCCCTTCCAAGGCTGTGGCCAAAGTAAATAAAAGCAGACCACTCTCTTGACCTCCATCAAACACATCACTCAGAAACAGCTGTTACCATTTATTTGGAAAAACCACAGACATTCCTCCTCTCAGAATGCATATGGGACATGTGAGATAGCAATCAACACACATTCTTTGACTGTGGCTACACTTCCTATTTCTTCCCCTTCGAAGTGTAAAGACACTGGCCCGCCATGCTGACAAGGTTGGAGTTCAGACCTCAAAATATTGTTTTGCTGTTTCAAACATTTCTTCGTTGTGATTATGTCGTCTGGTATGGTTTGGTTTCCACCAAGAATCCGAGAAACTCTGCTTATAGAATGTCTGCTTACAGTTCAGCTCAGAGATGTTTGCTTTTTACTATTTACAGCACAGGCAGTACTGTAAAGCAAACACAGTAAAGTTACGTATGTACAGTTCATAACAGAAAACAGGAAGCACAGATCGAATAACAAACACAAATGACCCCCTTGTTTTTTGATGGGACTGGCTCATCATAGATTATCATGTATATTCCCACCAGGATTCATTTTATACAGTATAAAATAGTCGTGGTTTATAGTCTATTTTTTAATCTATTCTGTACTATGATATAATTCAAAGTAAAGTTTGCTGTAGAAATGTGTTCCTTGTGTTTATGTTACTGTGAAAATAAAGTCTGTTTTTGAAATGTAAACCTTCCAAATAACAACAATGACAACTATTTAATGTGTCAACAAACACCAGCTAATGTCACGGTTTACTGACCTAGATCACAGAGACTGCACACAAGACTTGAGTCAATACTTTCAGTAGGCAGGTATATTTCGGGGCTGAGGCTAGGGTTCGGACAGGGGGGCAGCAGGCAGAGATGAATCCTTGAGACAGCAGCCAGTGGAGCAGACACAAGTGATGAAAGACGCTGGTTTGGAGGGTGAATGGTGCAGCATGCCTGAGGCAGCTTGGAGGAAGTCTGGACACAGGAGCAAACAAAACAATTAACAAAGGCAAGAAATAACTAGGCTTGAAACTCACTAGAAAACTACTGGTTACCACACTGGTAGACGTAACAATCTCCCGAAGATGGTGGGTTCAGCCAAGGCTTTTGTACAAGTAAGGTGAGTAGTTGATCAGCTGCGCTACATACGGAGAACCCGGAATGGGAGATACTGCTGCCTCTTGACAGCAGGCAAAACTCAAAGTCTTTTAAGATGGGTGTTTTTGTTTTTACAAAAAATTTGATCGTCAAGTTTTTTTTTAAAACTTGTTGTCCTGAGCCCTTGCATCCCCAGCAGTACTTCAAACTGTCCCACTGACCTACTAAAATATGTGTGGAACTGGGCCTTGGCAAAGCTACAGCTTCTGTATGAGGCAGAGGGACTCTTTCTCTAAAAATCTCTTTTTTTGTCAAGTGATGAGAAAGACAAAATCATTAATATCTGAAATTTGAACAGGAGTATTTCACATTTTTGTTACACCTCTTGTGTGTACAACCTCAACAGTCCACAGCTATGGTAGCAATGAATGCTCAGCTAATCTTCAGCATGATGATCAATTCAGGGGTAAAACGTCCATTAAAAAATTATATTGCACTATACCCTCTTATATATATATATGTATGTATATATGTGTATATGTATATATATGTGTTTATATATGTATATGTATCTATATGTATATATGTGTATATATGTATGTATGGAGGGTGTAAGGTGGATTGTTATGGTCAACCGTGTCGAAAGCTGCAGACAGATCCAGAAGGATGAGGAGCGATGGTGATGCAGTGTCAGCCGCCATCAGCAGGTCAAGTACTCGTTGCACTTATTTCACTCGCTAATGTTTAAAAGCTGGTGTGGAGCTGCAAGCTCACTAGTGTTTTGTTTTTTCACCACGCTTCGTCATGGACACGCAGAAGAGAAGCTAAGATAGATTGACAGACGATGAGGTGAAGGATGCGGACCTGTATGCATGATTTTATGCATTACATGGCAAGTTCAGCATGAAATCATTCCTTTACGCACCAAGATCAGTCTCCAGCAGTGGAAAGCAACGCTAATGCCACATCTTCTACTAAAGTTAGCATGCTAAACAGCTAGCCCCAGCTGGCCTGTTGATAGTGAATCACAGTAGTGTCCAGTCTGCCCTGACGAAGTATTGCTGCTTAGAGCATGTATTATTAACTTTGTCTTGTGAACAACGATAGATGAAGCTCTGTGTGTGACCATCACCACCATTTGCCCCTTGCAAGAAACTGCTTGGCACCAAGCAACATATTCCATTAAAAGTTTGATGTCTGGCAACTCTGGGCACGTCTGTCATTTACGTTTAAGAAAAGAGACTTTGACAGAAAGAAGCCCGAGGAAGGAGACAGAAGGAGAGGTTAGCAATTTTAGCCTTAAGCCGCATTTCAAACAAAATACCAGGACTATTAGTTCTCGTCCTCTGCGAAAATGCGGAGCAGGGCCTTCACCTCATCGTCTGTCAATCTATCGTAGCTTCTCTTCTGCGTGTCCATGACGAAGCATGGTGAAAAAACAAAACAGTAGTGAGCTTGCAGATCCACACCAACTTTTAAACATTAGCGAGTGAAATAAATGCAACGAGTACTCGACCAATCACAATTCTTCAGCACTGCAGCCCGCTCCCATAATTCATGAACCTTTGGTTAGTACTAATAGAAATCAATCACAAAAACACTTGGGGCCCCACAACACATTTTTTCCCAAGGGCACTGTGGCATAATGGTACAGCTGTAAGTGGTCGTCCAACTTTCAGACTCTACGTGTCAGAGGACTGTGACAGTGGAACGAGCGTTGGTGAAGGAAAAGATTTAAAAGTATTTTAAATTAATTAATTTAAAGTATTTAAATTAATTTAAAAAAAAAATTTCAACCTGTCCTGCCTCGCAGCCTGGTATACAGTATGTCGAGCTGAATACCTTGTTGTGCCAAACAGATTTTACTATAACAAGAGAGTTTTAATATACTCCCTTGTCTGTTTTATTATTTATTTAGTTATGTTATGATTTGTCACCGGGCCAGACAGAGGGACAGAAATGGGGATGGGGGCACAAACAGACACCATAGAGAAGGGTCCATACCTGCAAGAGAACAGGGATGGGGGGTGGGGACAACAGAAAACAACAGAGGAGAACAACAATTGCACAAAGCAACTAAACCTGCAAGAGAATGAGAATGGGGGGTGGGGACAACAGCAAACAACAGAGGAGAACAACATTGCAGGTACCTGCAACGAAACCTGCAAGAGAATGGGGAGGGGGACTTGGGGCGGAGAAAGACAAACAAACAAAGACAAAGAGACAGCCAGCCGAACAACAGCAATAAACATTTGATATAACTAAACTAAAACAACTGAGGGAAAATGAAAAGGAGGAACAGTCAGGCAAAATAAATGAACAATACTGCACAGCCATGAGAACTAGAATAATAACAATAGATTCAAATAAATAACTTAATGAAAAGCATAAAGAGTAATTCTACCTGTTGATAACCATGGACAACTTAAATTTGTTTGTGTGTGTGTGTTTGTGTGTGTGTTTGTGTGTCTGTGTGTATGTGTGTGTGTCTATGGGTGAGTGTGTGTGTCTATGTCTGGGGGAGTGTACGTGTGTGTATGTGTCTGTATGTGTGCATAAGCCTGTCGCAGAATGTAATTAGTTAGTTAGTGAGAGCGGGACGCCACAACAGTGATGCACCGACCCCAGTAGCCAGGGCACCCCGCGCCCCTCCCGAAAGCGCAAAGGACCCGAGACCACATGCCCCCCGGGACAGCCCCCCCAGCCCGCGAGAGAGCTGGCAGGGGAAAAAAGCGGGAGCCCCACCCCCGTCAAAGAGGGCCCTGGCGAGGCACCTGCCCCAGACATGAGAAAAAAGCCTGAGGCCCGAGGCCCCAGACCCCCATGTCCAGAGCGCACCAGCCCACCAGAGGAGCCATGCCCCCCCCTGACCCACCCCAGGCCAGGCAAGGCGGCCACCAACCCCCACAATGAGACCCCCCTCCACACTCCCACCCCCTTGCATGCCTCTGTAAATGTATTGTATTGTGTTGGATGCGTGTCATGATTTGTGAAGTGTTGTATGGTGGAGTGGAGGTAAGGTGCGTGGTAACTAAAGTGCAGTTAAAAACGCAGCCCCGCCACACCCAAGAGGCACGGTCACCCAGCCCAGGCCAGAAGCCTGAGGCAGCACCCCACACACCCCCCCCCCCGCTGCCCCCCAAAGGAAAGGGACAGCAGCCACCCCACGACAGCAGCAACAGCCCCCCAGCACCAGGGGGCCACCAGACGCACCCAGCCCCTAGGACCCGCCCATCGATCGCACGGAACCCAGAGCAGCGAGGCCGTAAAAACACCCACTCCGACTAAGTGATAGAGTTGATCAAGGGGGACCAGAGAGACAGGAATTTATTCAATTTGTTTTTTGGAAAGCAGACATTCTCTCCATGGTAATGTCTATAAGGAGATTCCTGTATTGGGTGATACTTAAATTCTTTTTTGCCTTCCAGTTCATGAGGATAGTTTTCTTGGCGATGCATATGGCAGTGAGAAGCATGTATGATGTGTCAGCCTCTATATTAATGTTACTTAGGTCCCCCAGCACGCAGAGCGATGGAGTCACTGGGACTTAAACCAGACAGCAGAGGGTTTGGTGGGTAACATTGAAAACAGGTAGTTGATTTTAGGTAGGACCATCATTTTTATGGTGGCGACACTTCCCATGAGTAATATGGGCAATGTTGTCCATCGCACAAGGTCATCCTCTATTGATTTAAGTAGAGGCGTGTAGTTTAGCCATGTCAGTTCTGACAGCCTGGAGGAAATATGTACACCCAGATATTTAATATTCCTGGACTTTAGCGGTGTGGTGGATATACTCTGGAAATCGCACATTAGAGGTAAAACTATAGATTCACTCCAGTTAATGGAAGAAATACATCATCCGCATAAAGGCTTATCTTGTGTTGTACATACGTTTGAATTCCTTTAATATCTGTATTTTGTCTGATAGCAGCAGCTAGTGGCTCTATAAAAATGCCGAATAGCGAGGGAGAGAGTGGGCAACCCTGTCTAGTACCCCTCTGAAGACTAAAGCTGGGAGAAGTATGGCCGTTTGTCCTGACAGAAGCTCTTTGGGGAGCTGAACAAGATTTAATCCAGTCTATGAAAATGTTTCCAAATCCAAATTTATGTAAAGTAGCGAGAAGAAATTTCCAATTTACCCTATCGAATGCTTTCCCTGCATCTAACGAGACAACGCTAGTTTCCAAGTTATGAATAGTGGCGTAGTCTATTACATCAAGTAGCCTGCGTATATTATTGGTAGAGTGTCTAACCTTAATAAATCCTGTTTGGTCGGGGTGAATTATAGAAGGAGTGATCTTCTCTAGCCTTCTTTCTAGGACTTTGCAGATGATTTTAAGATCTGCGTTAATAAGTGATATTGGGACACGCTTCATTTGATGTGAGTGGCTGGTGACTCAAAAAGAAAAAATGAGCCAAAGAAAACGCAGCAGCATCTTGATGCACTTTTGTGATGACAAAAACGGTAAAGCAAAGTGTTATATTTGCACGAAAAAAATCTCATTCAAGTGCGGTTCAACAAATAATTTGCATCACCACTTAATTCAAACTCAGATATCGCACCAATAGAATATATATTTGTGGGACGTCTAGGTTTGAATGATTCTGATCCAAATCTTACCCTATCATTCCTCCCAGTGATTATTTTCCACATAAAATGAGTTACCCCCAGGCTGGCTTCTTAAAAATAAATAAATATAAAAATGAGCCAGTCTTTTGAACGGCTCTTTGAAAGGAACGGATCCATCATGATTGCTCACCTGTGACTGCCTCCTCAGGTGCCAGTTGTGAGCTGCTCATAATTACACACACACACACACACCCACAAGCAACACACACTCACCTATACACATCACACACAACATGCATAGAAGGCCAGTACAATAATCTGTATGGGAGGGAAGTTTTGCTTAAACTACCTATTGAGACTATGGGTTATTTGTTCCATATGACAATATATCAACTTTCTCTGAGGGATTTTTTTCAAAGGAAATTGCGTTTCTTGGGCCACATCTCCATTGAGCAGCTTCACATGTAATTCCATGTTCAAATAAATGTTAAATTTATTAAATAGTAAATGGGAAATTGATCATTCAAATGATCAACTGAAGTCAAATTTGATTTAACAACACCCCGCTGGGGCTTCTGACAGCACTCTCCCTGATTTCCACCAGGAACGAACTCTGAGAACAGCTGAGCAAACACTCTTTCATGTTGTAAACTGACACCTCAAGCTCATCATTCACAACGATGGATAAAAGACTCCTGTGTAATTTAATGCAGGCTGATTTCTGCCGTTGGGCAAACAATGTAAAACTCTTTAAAACCTACAACATGAGACACTGAGATTGCCCACCCAGTGAGCAGTGAGTGTGGCTTCAGATGGTCGGTATCCTGATCAATATGCAGGTCTAACAGAGGTCCGGATTATGGACACAGTTGAGTGCTCCATGACTGGAGGGGAGGGGTGAGTCGGCAGTGCATGGCCTGAAATGGCCAAATGGCCTGTCTGTGACCCACACCACATTCTCTCACATGGTCTACTGGTCAGGGCATCGGTGTTTTACTGGGCACGCACAGATACACACTGACATGCCTGCACTATGCTGCTAAGACTCATTATTGTGGACATAGGGACTTCACAGTGTGACAGGCCAAACACTTTTCAACAGTAATCCACTTAGTGACTATGAAACCCAGTGAGGAGACATTATGTGGGAGGAAATCAATGGAAATGATTGTATAGCAACTTGGCAAGGGAAAAGCACCGTTGTAACATTTCTTTACAATACTAATATTGTATGATATATAATATATATTTATATGTATATATATATATATATATATATATAATATAATTTCTAATCAATATGGGTTTTTGTTACCAATATATGAGTAGACCCGTGTATTTAGACTTGACAGTTAATTTGGTACACCTAGATAAAAACTAATGCAGTTTAGTACTGTATACACACACCCATAATATATGTATGTATATATATATACACACAGTATACAATCCCCATCAGTCACAAAACCATTGCCATTGAACTGATTTGACTTTTACTGAGAGGTGTTTCTAATATTTAGTCTACAATCATTCATATGGGATGGAGAGCCAACACTCAAAAACACATAAAGCATAATATTAATAACTGGCTGAGGTTAACATTTACTCCAGGACTGAATGGGCAAATGCAAAAATAGATGAGCAGGATGAGGACACAGATATTGAAGTGGAGGCTGCACTGCCCCAGAAAAGAGTCAAAAAGAAGAAATCCATGTCAGGAGAGATGGCTCAGGATGAGCTAATGGCTGATGCAGAGAGAGCCGGCTGAACCTATCACCATTGGATGAATATGCAACCAGAACAGTGGATGATGGATCAGATGTAATGGAGGAGGACATTGAAATTGTCAACAAAAGCTGTGCTTCTTGTAAAGAGTGCCCTCTGTGCTCCTTTCAGATTTGTCAGAGATTCGACCTGCTCACAGATGCATATCACCTGCTTCGACTTGCGTACAAGTTTTTGTTGACACTGTCAATAACCCAGGTGGCCTGCGAATGATCATTTTCACAGTAATACATAAAGCAGACTGAGGAGTTGCCTGACTTCCAACAAACTTGAAGCCTTCATGTTGATGGCAACGGAAAAGGACATACTTGTGGCTTTGGATACAGACACTGTCATTGACAGAGTTGCAGAGAAGAGTGAGTTAATGAAGAAACTACTGTTGTTGTAAGGTGAGATTATTTATGTTATCAATGTTATTAAATTATTTGTGGTGTAATGAATCTATTAGACAGAAAGTAATGTGATCATGACTAATTATAACTCTGTTCTTCTCTCTCACGTGCTCTCACTTGTGTGATTAATAATCCAGTGTTGTTCAGAGGGCCATGCAGCTTTCCACTGTTACTTGCACCTGAGTATGGACAGTGTGTACTATGGCCTCCAAGTCTTCAATCAAAAGTGAGTGAGTACACTGCTTCACTTGTATTGGTGCTCCTTTCCAGGGCATATACTACTCTCAGCTTTATTGTAGCTTTTGGGAAGGGTTATTGTATTTAGCAGACACTTTTGTCCAAAGTGACAAAATATGAATCTTACAATAGTTAAAATTAACAGTAAACAATTTTAAAAGTTGCTAAGCCAATATTAAGCAAAATAGTAATAATAACAATAATGGCAATACAATATCAAATATCAATAATAAAAAGAATAAACAAATACTATAAATATACAAATCATAACTCTAAGAATTATTTATAAGTGTAAGATCAACAGATAAGTCTTGAGACCCCGCTTGAAGGATCCAAAACTATCACATGAACGCAGAACACTAGGCAACTCATATCATAGAATGCACGCATATTTCAAGAGGACAGTCTGTAGGGAATGTGTCTGACCAATCACGGTGGGTTTGGGCCACCTGGGTCAAAAATGCCAAGGCAGTCCAGCCCTGGGGTCTCATTTATAAACTTCCCACGCAAAGGTTGTGATCTATAAAAAACAAACTTGACGGGAGAATGTGCGCACCGTAAGCAAACTTTGAACTTTGCGTACACAGCGTACGCACATTCTGGAGACAAGGGGAATACGCAACACAGACGGTGAGGTCGTGAACTGAAGTCAGATTATAGAAAGTAAATGTGAGAAGAGCATAGACTGTATGGATAAGAGCGATTGACGCCTCACACACAGAGCTCGCAACTCTTTTACCTTGCTGCCTTCTCTTCAGTGCAACACCGGCTCCTCCAACAGTCACATGACCTGTCAGGACTTTATTTATTTATGTTGCAGCATATCAAATGCAATGTGTTGATTTAAACCAATGATACACTCATATTTTTTCTTTGATTATTTGAGAAGTCTTTTAGGAGCCTCACCACTTTGATCCACTTCAGCTTTTTGGTTTCACTTATATTTATAAATATCTTTATTTTCAATAATGTCACTGTCAACAACCAAACTGTATTTAATAGTATAACATTTAAAAAAAGGTGAAGAGCCACAAGTAGTTTGTCCAATATACGAGCTGATGAGCATGTCACATGTATGTTTACTGTATGGACTGAAGTACAGCAAATATGATCTGTTCATGATGGATTCAAAATAAATGTAATCTTTTATGACGTGAGATTCATTTTGGTTTTGTAAGTTAAACTCAACTTTTTAATGGTGATGAATAATTGATATTTTGGATTTTTATAGTTCATTTAATGTCACAACATCATCAGACTTCCATATGCAGATTAATCGAAGGCTGCATGTGACTCTTATGAAACAGTTCCTGATGGTGGGTTTACATGATGTCAATTTTTATTTTTTTTATGTCGTTTGTCGAGGTGGTGAAATGAACTGAGCTGAACTCCATCGAACTGTCGAACTGTCTGCGGGTGAATGAGCTCATACGCCACCTGCCTGAGCAGCTCAGCCTGTTGTTGTTAGCTTAGCCTTTTAGCTCAGAGCAACACATCAACACCGCAACCTGCTCCTCGTTAATATTCAGCTTCCGTATTTAAAACAACTCGACGCAGCGACGAGCGGATCACAACCATCCGACCCACTTGTATTTTAATTCCATTCCGCCTGACATCAGTCTTCAGTACCAGACTGACTCCACATACATGTTGACCGTAACCGAGCAAGAAACCTCGTTCCGGGGACGCGACATGACAGCATGACCCACGAACCCCCCTAGAGGGTCTGGCGTCCACCCCCATAGTCTCTCAAAATCCTATGGGAAACACTGAACTCTACAAAGGCGTCAACAGAATGTGACTTGCGGGATTTACATGCGCTCTTGCAATGGTTTGTATGTGGTGCCTTTAGTTATAGATAACCGTTACGCTGCATTTGGGCTTAAATACATAAATCATAATAAGGGATCCAGGTTAATAATTAGGGCCAGAGCACTGGAGGTGCGCCGGTGCCCCTGTTATCTACTGGGGGGCTCCTGCACCGGAGGTGCAACGGCCTATTGTTTTTGTAAGGATGTTATTATTCTTTTTTTCTCTCTCATGATTTGCCATTTTAAGCTCTTTGCATGGCCAAAATCTCATGGGGACAAAGGCCCTGGATGTGGCCCAGGTGCTCCATAGCGCCCCCCTTTGTCATTGAGTGTTGTACCCGGCATATAGTTTCACTAGTAGTTTCAGTAGTACGTGTTTTGTAAAAACTTTTCACCATACACTGCATTAACCATGCTCAACAGGAAGTAAGTTGGCAATCAGAACAGAGAAAGAATATGACTTCACGTTACTGTCAAAATCAAATGCCTATCCCAAAACTGTTAGAGAAAGGGGAAGAGCCGGCAGTTGTAGCAGAGAAACTGTCAACCGACTACACTAAACTCCATGAGGAACAGTATATGGCATGATTCCTGTCTGTCATACCATCTATATCACTGAAAAGTTCCTGGAAAAGTCCTGGAAAATGATCTGTAGAAAAGAGTTGGAACCCTGCCTGCTGCCATCAGATGACTGTAACATGGGCTGTATATAAATATAGTGCTTTTCTCGTTTTACCGACGGCTCAAATCGCTTTAGAGTGCAAGTTACCCTGCTTACCTCCAGAGCCACAGCCACCCCCACATCCATATATATATATATATATATTTATTATGATATTACTCAATATTAAAACACAATCAATTTTGAATTGATAATTTACATTTAAATATTTTTGATATTTTTTGTTGTGGTGGTGTGTTATTTACACTGTGATAGTTTTCCTATATTTAAATTTTATTATATCCATATATTACCTTGCTTACAGTATTGCAATTTGTAATAATATATTGAATCATAACCTGTGTATTGTTTGTTTCTGACGCAAATACACAGCCCTAGACCACAAGACACACTCATTGTGTACCACTGGATTGATATTGTCACACTGTCAACTCTGCAGTGACACCTCAGATTGAACAGTGTTCACTACTTTTGTCAGCTTATGCCTCTGGCACACTTCACGATTTTCAAAGGCGTAGGATTGCTGTACCGTTCATACTACACAAAGTGCTGTCTTGTAATCACATACTTTCATTTATTGTGCTGTTCACACTATGTGACTCTTCTGCAACGGGGGTTCACACACTACATGTTCCTTCACCGCAGGAGAAATGTCTCCAAAGCACGTTTTCTCATGAAAACAGACATGAGAAATGTCACGGGAAAATATGTAATATATGTGCGAATCTGGAATTGTTTGTCACTTTGTGAGACTGAAAAGTTCTGGGAAGCACATGGCTTCCCAATCCGACATCCGAACCCAGCGCTTGTCAGGTAACTGCCCCCTGCCCGACCTGCCTCGCTTCCCTTCCAGCAGCCTCCCCAGCCTGCTTTCCACGCCAGACAGCCAGCCCTACAGCCTGAAAAGCCGGAGGTTGGCCCGCTCCTGGCCCGACCCTCCGGAGGAGCCTCTGAGGAAGCAGGGCAGAAGACAGTAGAATTTTGGGGGAGTTATGTGTATTCAGTCAGTAGTGTATGCCGTGTGCCGTCATTCAACACAGCGGCTCTTGTAAGAGCCAAACTTGAGCATCCTTTAAAGAGCAAATGTTCTGCTGACATTCAGCCTGTTCCCGAGTCTGCTGGTTTGGCTTCAGCTGTTAACCTCCACATTTGTGTTGGCGGGCTCTAACCTCTCGGTTAACTGGCAGCACAGACTCATGTCACCAACACAACAGTGTTCTCCTGTCACACACTCTGAGGTTTCTTCCACCCACATTTCCACTAATGTATTGTGTGATAATCTGTCTGCACAGTCCCCGTCACAATGGTTGTGTCAGGCTATTTGCAGGCATATCTCTCCTCTGGGGTGGATCCCCCAGAGATCGTCAGGGCGCACTCCAACAGATGAATTGCATCCTCCATGGGTCTGCACAGAGGGATGGCAGTGGAAGACATCTGCACTGTAGCTCCATGGTCCTCCCCTGCTCTTTCATCCATTTCTATCTGCGGGACGTTTCACGATTTCCTATGAGTCAATCTGTACTGAATGTTTTATCAGAGTGATTCATGTGGTGATTGTTCATGTGAATCCTCCCTATATTAGTCGTTGCTGACAATTCGGGACGTCCGTCTGCATTTCCTCACAGCATTAGTTCCGTTGTTCCCAGCCTTCATCCTGAGAGTCTTTGGCACATGAGAAAATCTGTCCCAAAGTTTGTCTTCTGGGAGCCAAATTCATGTCACTTAGATGTGCAGCCTATTGACAAGACAACATATCACAATAAAATACAGACGAAAAAGTAAGTTAGCCTTTTGGAATCTTCATTTATCTTACATTTTACTTTACTTTCTTCAAATATGGTCAGATCTTCCTCAAAGTTACAATTATGAAGAAACAATCTATTTCACTAATTACACAAATCATGTCCATATTGAATACAAAAATAAATATCCTGCATTATTTGCAAAAGCTACAATGTACCTACAATATACGTCCTACAATATAAAGGTTAAAACAAGGCTACTAAGTTTATTGAGTTAAATGTGGAGTCCAGTCAGGGTGTATGATAAAATCTGAATATTAGTCAGTCCACAGTAATACAATTGCTCTTTAAATTGAGATTATTTAATTCTGTGGGTACTCTGTAGACCAACTAAGACGACTCCAAACTCAGAATGAACAGTGGGGTAGAAATTAAGCTCAGAGTAAAAGTTAAATACATTACAATACAAATAGAATTGCTGGAGATGGTTAAAATTGTGGAGCCTGGTGTTCATTGCAGGACACCTCTGGGGAAACTGGTGCTCTCAAAAACAAACATTACTACAGTTTGACAAAGATCACCTTTACACTAACCAACACAACACTGATCGGAGAAACCTTTGTGGACCTTTGGCACTAAGGTTGAACTGTTTGGGAAGAATACATTCCAACTTGCATGGTGTAGAAAGGGAACTGTATACCAACATGAACATTGTCAAAATGAAGGTGGTTAATTTATGTCTTTAAAAACGCCACTCAAATATTTGAGACATCATCACACAATATAGATCAGCCAGTAAGACATTGTAAGTAATGAGGGTGTCCAAATGCTTCTTAAATTTGGCTTTGTGACATAATGCTAATGTTCTGCATCCTGGACTAGCCACAAAGGCGCTTCAAGTCTTTGCGAAGAAAAATCTATAAATTACACTTGCAGCCAAGCTGTAACAGAACTCAGCTTGGCTGCAAGTGAACGAAGGACTAAAAACATCAATGAACCAAATGGAATTTGAATTTGTCAGTCACATTACCACAAAAGCCCAGAGGAACATCCTGTGAGACAAAGCCTCAAAGCCTTGTGTGATTGTAATGTACAGTGTTGTGTCAAGACTTAACAAATCTGCCTGTGTCATGGTTTTCAGCAGCCACGTCTACGAGTCACCTGCCAAACTGGAAAACCAGAGAAAAGCAGATGCCAAGCAGAGACTCTGAGCACAGCAGCTTTTGGAGAGAGAAATAAGAGTAGTGAACTCTAATTTACCCCTTCCCTCATATGGTCATCTGAGGACACAGCGATTAGGTTTGGCAGAGCTGAATCCAAGACATTTTGAATTACACTGGGTTTCTGGGGATCATCTCCAACTAATGGACTGACATTCCTGGTTACAATGTGATTAGTTTGGCATCCATCCATTATAATTACAGAGAACAAGGTGGGCTTGTTAGACATGATAGTTTGGCCAGTTACATTACAGCACACAGACAGCAAAGATGTACAAATGTTCTTGCAATGCTACATATTATAAACAAAGCAGTTATGGAAATGTTGATCAGCAGGATGGACTAAAAAATTTTATGTATTTTTGTATAAAAACATGTATATTATTATAGCAACATATCCATTTTGTCAGTGAAGATCATCATCCAGTTAATGCTATCTCCAGGAGTTGTACATACAGTAGCTGTGTGTAAGCAACTGGACTTCACCTCTCATACAAGAGGCTTCTGAAGTTCCTCAGGTCACGACTCAACCATCCTTGAGACGTAAGAGGACTGCTATGTATGCATTGTGGTCAAAGGTTTAAAGGATTAAAAGAGGAGTCATGACATTTCAGGGGAATCGGGGGATTTTGGAAGTCGGGGATGATAACACTAGTGGTCAAAGACCTTTGTGATCAGTTGGGTTTTAAGAAGTATTTTTAAATGTGTCCAGGGGCATTGCTTATCTCTACCGGGAGAGAGTTTCAAATGGTGGGGGCTGCCACACTGAATGCCCTATCACCATCTGCAAGCAGACGCATATCAGAGGACTGTAGGTTCCAGGGTGGACTATAGCTACAATACATAATGTTCATGGGGTAAAATAATTTTGTTTCTGTCAACTTTATTTATGTGCCCGAAAAAAATATCCCAAAGCATTTCAAACAAATAATCAATATCAAAACGTATCCCAAAAAAAAAAAGTGCTGAGGGGTCAATAAACTTCATGATTAACACAATAACTTGGGTAATAAAAGAAGAGGTTAAATATCTGGAAGTCCAGTTGCCAACATACAGCTATGTATAACCCCTGGAAACACCTATTGCCACATGTTCCTGATTAAGAAAGGTAAAGAAACACCAAATATTGTTTCTGGTAAACAATGATTTAACTTTCAAGATAGAACCAGCAGCAGCCTGGGTTGTTTACAAGAGTTGCTTCTCTCCACGTCATCGTATAAACCCCGGCCATTATCAGATAATCTGTTGTGATTGGACCAGCAAGTGTTTGTGCCTGTGGGTGATGTTGAGTAATTTTCAGGACTACAGATCTGCATTCTGTATCACTGCTGTTCTCAATGAAAACAACTCAGCACATCAGCTGCAAAGTAACTGGTCTCTTCATCTTATCATCTTAAACATGTTCATAATGACAAAGCGTCTTCTACATTTTGCAGTTTGCTCCTCCAGAAATTATGAATCATTTTACACCCAGACACCCTGAAATGCAAACTTTGTCAACTCCCAGTAGTGGCATTTGGTCTCAGTATGATTCAAATATGTGCTTCTCAGATTATTGAACAATGTCTGAAATAACCTCACTTCACACCTCTGGTGAAATTTAATGTGAAGCAGCCGCAGTAAGAAGTTATTAACATTCACAGACGTAATTTTTTTTTTGGGGGGGGGGACAGGGGACATGTCCCATGGACTTTTTCAAAAGGCTGTTTTGGTCCCCTGCAGTTTTTACCGTCCAAAAACAATGTTACGCTATAGTAAACAGAGACCCGTCAAGCACTAGGACCAAGCGGAGAACGGCCGCTCAAGCTGAAGCCTGTTGGTTTAGACCGCCCACAAGCTCCTCGATTGGCTCTGCCGTTTCTTTTGTATGATTGGCTGTCTCTGCTGTCACTCCATCTTGCTTGCAGACCGGATGATTAATCTGCCACGGTAAATTGGGCGTTTGTTCTGCCTGGGTCACGCCAGCTAGAAGGATTGTAATATAAGAGGTTTCATTTACATTAACGTTTGAATCAGTATCCATGTGCGTATCTGCGTGCGTGCGTGCGTATGTATGTGTCGTGTGTTTGGTAATTAGGCACAGCAGCAAAGCCAGGATGTCTAAAAAAAAGAAAAGTGGAGATAAGAGACTTCTTTAAAAGTCAAAGTGCAAGTTACTGAAAGAAATGCCTTACACCCATCCTGCAACACCTTCACTGGCGAAGGAAACATTATTAAAAAATATAGACTCAAATATTCTTCAACCACTTTGATGCAACAGTAGAGATGACAGAGACTGGTGAGAGATGGAAAAAACGCCTCCAGCGAACCTCGCTTCCTCCTCTACAACACTTTGTACCAGCCTTTGCTCGTCGTCGGCTGGTAGGAATTTTGTAATCAGATGAGCTCTTCTTTGATTAACCGTGTAATCTCTGTTTTGGCTTTCTGTATAGCCAGTTCATTTGCACTTTCAATTGTTCACTTTTCATTTATATCAAAAATAGGATTTTCTTCCTGCTTAAAAATGACAGTGGTTCTCTGTTTAATAAGATTGATTACTTGACTACTTGCACTGAATTATGGAGATTTTATTCAATTTCTCCCCACCTGCCAGTTTGGCCTGCCCACCACTGGGTGGTGCTATGTAAATGAGGTCTGTTAACCATATTCCAAAAATAAGTGTAAAATTGGTGGTACTGAGTTGGAGTGAAGTTGACTAACAAGGTGAAACACAGAATTGGGTGATAATGTTTTGCTACATGCTTTACAACCAGTCAAACCAAAAAAGGGAAAAGTAAACTTAAAAGTAACAATAGAAAACTAGAAGAACTGCTAGAAAACACAGTGAACTGAAAGAGTTAGAGTTTTATTAAAAATACTTGTGTCCCCCCCACTTCTGAAATCAAAATTTCGCCCTTGTTTACATTGGTAGTAAATTAAGAATGAAGAGTAAAGAGGCTGTTATCAATGTGATAAAATTTCACATTCTTGTGAATCCCTCACACTAAAGTAAGTGATCTAAATAAAGTGTAAGAATGGCAGACTCAGCAAATACCTATAAAATATTGTTAATTAGTCAATTTCCATATGTTGAATTGCTGACTGTTTAAAGCATTAAAATTGAGTTTCAAAGTCTACTCCAAGGTGCTGGAAAGGAGGGTTCGGCCAATAGTCGAACCTCAGATTGAAGAGGAACAATGTGGATTCCGTCCTGGACGTGGCACAACGGACCAGCTCTTTACCCTTGCAAGGATCCTGGAGGGGGCCTGGGAGTATGCCCATCCAGTCTACATGTGCTTTGTGGATTTGGAGAAGGCCTATGACCGGGTCCCCCGGGAGATACTGTGGGAGGTGCTGAGGGAGTATGGGGTGAGGGGGTCACTTCTTGGGGCCATCCAATCCCTGTATACTCAAAGCAATAGCTGTGTCCGGGTTCTCGGCAGTAAGTCGGATTCGTTCCCGGTGGGGGTTGGTCTCCGCCAGGGGTGCGCTTTGTCACCAATCCTGTTTGTGATATTCATGGACAGGATATCGAGGCGTAGTTGTGGTGGGGTGGGGTTGCAGCTCGGTGGCCTGGGGATCTCATCACTGCTTTTTGCAGATGATGTGGTCCTGATGGCACCATCGGTCTGTGATCTTCAGCACTCACTGGATCAGTTCGCAGCCGAGTGTGGAGCGGTTGGGATGAGAATCAGCACCTCGAAATCTGAGGCCATGGTTCTCAGCAGGAAACCGGTGGATTGTCTACTCCGGGTAGGGAATGAGCCCTTACCTCAAGTAAAGGAGTTTAAGTACCTCGGGGTCTTGTTTGCGAGTGAGGGGACAATGGAGCGGGAGATTGGCCGTAGAATTGGAGCAGCGGGGGTGGTATTGCACTCGCTTTGCCGCACCGTTGTGACAAAAAGGGAGCTGAGCCGGAAGGCAAAGCTCTCGATCTACCGGTCAATCTTTGTTCCTACCCTCACCTATGGTCATGAAGGATGGGCCGTGACCGAAAAAACGAGATCGCGAGTACAAGCGGCCGAAATGGGTTTCCTTAGAAAGGTGGCTGGGGTCTCCCTTAGTGATAGGGTGAGAAGCTCAGTCATCCGTGAGGAGCTCGGAGTAGAGCCGCTGCTCCTTTGCGTAGAAAGGAGCCAGTTGAGGTGGTTCGGGCATCTGGTAAGGATGCCCCCTGGGCGCCTCCCCTGGGAGGTTTTCCAGGCACGTCCAGCTGGGAAGAGACCTCGGGGTAGACCCAGGACTAGGTGGAGAGATTATATCTCCACACTGGCCTGGGAACGCCTCGGGATCCCCCAGTCAGACCTGGTTAATGTGGCCCGGGAAAGGGAAGTTTGGGGCCCCCTACTGAAGCTGCTGCCCCCGCGACCCGACCACGGATAAGCGGTTGAAGATGAGATGAGATGAGATGAGATTCTTGTGAATCCCTCACACTAAAGTAAGTGATCTAAATAAAGTGTAAGAATGGCAGACTCAGGAAATACCTATAAAATATTGTTAATTAGTCAATTTCCATATGTTGAATTGCTGACTGTTTAAAGCATTAAAATTGAGTTTGTTTTATGAAAATAAGGATAATATATTTTTTTAAAAACCTACAGTACTCATGAATTTTTTTTATCGATTCAGATAAGCAATCTTAATAATACGGTTTGGGATAAACACAGAACTGCATGCATAGTAAATGCACAATATAGCTTATTCCTCAGTAAATACAGCAATAATCCTCTAGTAAAAACTGATGAGTTAAAGGTCCCATGTTGTCAAAATTTAGATTTCCTGACTTTTTTCATGATAAATAAGGTCAAGGGGCTTTGTAAGTACCGTAAAAGTGTCAAACAGGTAAATAAACAGACAAATACATACATCCTGCATTCAGCAGGTGCTTTTTTTAGGAGGCGTCAGGACTTCCATAGGAATGTGATGTCACAGCGTCATCGTCACCACCACAACACAAGAAAATGTCGAGGAAACGCTGTTCAGTCGTTGGATGTCAGGAAGCTACATCATTGCACAGACTTCATTATTATTTAATCATTGCACAGTCTTCCTAAGAATATTAATATGAGACCAGTGGCTAATGCCCAGGAAGTGGCCAAGAGGGAGACACCCCTACGCAGTCACAGCTGCACAGGTCCGCCAGCTCCTTCACCGTCCAGAATAGCCGGCGTCTCTGCCCCAGCAGTCCACTCTGAGATCCAGCAGAGATCCAGTCCAGCATCCAGTCACTAAGCAGTTAGCTTTGGCACCAGTTTGCTCTGGCGTCTTCTGCCTCAGTCTCCTGGGCCACGTCCGACACCGGTTACCGATGAATTTAGTTAGTTTACAGACCGTTTTGCTTAGCGATACTGCTGCACGCAGCTCTTCTCTGGCGGATACAGCTCAGAGGGTAGAAGCTCTTCCTCAGTCTTGTGGTCCGTGTCCTGATTGTTCTGTATCTCTTGCCTGATGGCAAGGGTTCAAACAGTCTGTGGCCAGGGTGAGTTGGGTCTTTACTGATGCTGCTAACCTTCTTGCTCAGACGTTTAGCATGAATAGAGTTAAGGTTTGGGAGCTTTGTTCCCACAATCCTCTGGGCAGTTCTCACCACCCAATCCAGGTCACTACGGCTCTCTGCAGTGCAACTGATGTGACACACTGTGACGCAGTGGCAGAGAACGCTCTCTACGGTGCTCCTGTAGAAGTTCACCAGGAAGAGAGGGGAGCTTGGCTTTCCTGAGTATTCTCAAGAAGAAAAGCCGCTGTTGAGCCTTTTTCACCAGGTGGGAGTTGTTACCCATGTGAGATCCTTTGTGATGTGGGACCCCAGGAATTTGATGTTGTTCACACTGTCCACCTCCTCACCATTGATGTGAAGAGGGGGGGATCTTCCTGGTTGTCCACAACAATTTCTCTGTTTTTTGTTGTGTTTAAGAGCAGGTTATTTTCAGTGCACCACTCCACCAGGTGTTTGACCTCCTCCCTGTAAGGAGTCTCTTCATTCTCCCGGATCAGTCCCACTATATTGGTGTCGTCTGCGAACTTCACTATAGTGTTAGAGGAGTGGATGGGTGTGAAGAGGGCTGGACTATGTTGAAAATCAGAGTGGAGGATGTGCGGTTGCCAAGTCTGACATTCTGTGATCTGTTTGTGAGAAAGTCCATGATCCATGTGCAGAGTGCTGTGGTTAATCCCATGTTGTTGAGTTTGAGAACCAGTTTGTGGGGAATTATAATGTTGAAGGCGGAGCTAAAGTCCACAAATAAAATCCTGGCATATGTGTTTGGATGCTCCAGATGTGACAGGGTTGTGTGAAGTGCTATTGAGACTGCATCTTCCATCGACCGGTTTTCCCACTAGGCAAACTGGTGGCTGACCCTGGTAATAATCGGCTTCCCCTCCTATAGGCATTGATGTGAATGTCACACCCGGGTGAATCCGTTAATTTACGCGATGACAGAGGCAACGAAGGCTCGTCTCTTCCGTCGGTAACTGCTGTTACCTCACCAGCTTGCAGGCTCCGAACCGTAGTAAGGAGACCTCTTGCATGTAGCTAGCTCGCTAAGCCTAGCTTTGGCTTGTTGGTGGTAAAAACAAACAGAATCCAGATCATCAATGAGGTATAGAACGGGGCACTTTAGCCTCATCAGGCGGTCTCTTTCTTCTCACAGTGGCCATAAACAGTCGGTAACATGGATGGATGTGCGGAGCCAAATCTCACTGTGGCTGCGGTTACGTACACAACAACAGCGCGCAGTGCCATCCTTCTTCTTCTCTCATACACACACTTCAATACCCATAAAGCCACCTGCTTAAAGGGCCAGGCTTGGCTCGTAATACTGCGCTGAGTTTATATACTTTGAAGAGTGACAAAAGTACAAGATATAAGGTAACGTTGACCACCGTCTCACTGGCTTCCATGCTGGCTGCTTTTTGTTGTTTACTACATTGTTCTTCTTCTTTGTTTTATGGCGTGCACCGCTCTCTACCGCCACCTATGACTGCCACTTACCACTACACAGTTTTCCTGCTGGCAATCATCAGACCCTGGTCTGCTTGCAGTGTGAAAGTGGCAAATTGACGATTAAACGTGGGTCGACCCGCGTTTAAAAAGACCCGGGTCTACACGGTAATTTTGGTCTGAAATTGGTATAAGCCAGCCTGTCCCCCGGCCTATAAGCAGCATCCCATGCCTTGAGGTGAGACCATACATTCCTGTCGAGCCATGGTTTCTGGTTTGGGAACACCTTGATGGTCTTGGTGGTTAGCACAGTCTCAGTGCAGAAAGCTATGTAAGCCAGGATAGATGAGCTATATTCCTCTAGGTCACTCTGTTTCGAACATCTTCATCCAGTCATTCGAAACAGTCCTGCAGAAGTGGATTCTTCACCCAAGACATGGATGGTTCTAGCAGCTGGTCGTGTTCTGCAGATTAGAGGTCTTTAGGATGGAATCATTTCCACTGAGATTTGGTCGGATAAACCAAGGTGTTGGGATGGAGTGGCTTTGTATGCTACTTGGAAATTTGTGTATACCTGATCCAGAATATTTTTGTCTCTGGTGGGAAATTTAACGCTTTTGTGCAGTTCGGGCATAACAGCTTGTAACCCTACTGTTGATGGCGTCATGCAGCTCCTCCAGGTCTACTTTTGCATTAGTATGTGGTGGTATGCACACAGCTGTGATGAAGATAGTAGTTAACTCTCTCGGCATGTAGAAAGATCTGCATTTCAAAGCCAGATATTCTGTCCGGAGAGCAGTGTGTTGCAATAATGTCCGTGGATCGACACCAGTCATTGACGATGTAAACGCACACTCCTCCACTTTTGCTCTTACCGGAGTCAGCTATCCTGTTGGCTCGGTAAACACAGCGGCCTGCTAACCCGATAGTAGCGACGGGGATGTTGTTATTGAGCCAGGTCGTCGTAATAATTGTCACAGCTGTTCATGCGGTGCTAGGCGCTTCACAGTCTCATTTCGTCCATTTTATTGACGAGCGACCGGGAGGCCCACTTCATCTAGGTGGAGAAATTCTATAATCCAGTGAATATGGGATGGTGGAGGTACTTGCTTCCATTTCAACAAAATTAGGCATCTGGCTACCAAGGAAGCAAAAGCCACGACATTAGCCTGTTATTTGGATAAATTTAAGTCTCCTCTAACATCACGTAAAACTTTAAACTGTATGAGTCTGTGCCTACGGCAAATTGAGGATGTGTGGACTCGCTTCAATATCGACTTCCATTCATCCTTAGAGATCTCCACACCTAGGTCATTTTCCCAATGAGATTGAATTATACTAAGAGAGGGGCAAGAGTGTGCTGAGAACATGCAATACAATCTGGAGATAACGCCCCTATTCTGAGGTTTTATTTGCAATATCTCATCTAGAATGGATTCCTGTGGTAACTGAGGGAATGTAGTTTTATTACAGATGAAGTCACGGACCTGCAAGTATCGAAAGGAGTGACTGTGGAAGCTGGTATTTTTGTGAGATCTGAGGTAAAAACGTTGTCTCAATGTAGAGATCTTTAAGGGAATGCAGACCATGTTTTTCCCATAATTTAAATGCAGTCGTCCCATTTTATGGGAACGCAAAATTCCTGTTAATTGGAGCGAGTATTGACAATGATTGCAGACCAAACCTTTTTTCTAATTTGGCCGAGCGACCTCCAGAGTCAGTGCAGAGAGGGTGCGGCGTCATTGTAAAAATTTTTTTACAAAATAGTTGTAAAAAAAATTTCACCTGATCTGTCCCCTCCCCCATTACGTTCTGGAGCATGTTCGGTGGGATTGTTCGAGGATTGGTGTACTTGGAGCGGTGGTATTCCCTTCCAGTGCTCTGTGTTATCAATATTGCCATTTTTGCAGGATCTACTGGAAAAAGGTAAAACGTCAAGGTCTATATATAGACAGCGGGTCAATGCCTGCTGGTGGGACTGCTTATGAAGGGGGCTCGTAGAAAATTGCCTTTGGTGGCACCTTCATGGGATCTGCCGATAGTCGTGGAAGCTTTCTTGCAGACACCTTTTAAACCCCATGGGACAGGTGGATTTGAAGTTGGTGTCGTTAAATACGGCACTGCTGGTTGCCCTAACCTCTGCAAAGAGGGTAGGGGAAATTCACACTCTGTCTGTGAATGATGCTTTTATGCATGTCTGTTCAGCCTGACCTGGCTTTTACCCCTAAAGTGGTGGGCTCTTGCGCTCCTATAGAGCTGAAGGCCTTTAAGCCATTATTATTTATTTTAAAAAGAATGATGAGCTGTTCTTCTGAATGGTTTATGTATCAGTTTTTTGGGGGAAAATGTTCATCATGTTCTAACAATACCATGATAATACTGATAACCGTGATCAATTCTTCCATGCTACTCCTTTTTTATTTATGCAGTGAATTTCAGAAATATAATAAAGATATTCTTATGGGGGTTGGGAACCATTGCTCTAGGATATTAGTAATACTGCAACCAATAACGATGAAGATGAAATTGCTTTCCAATATAACTGTTCAGACCACAAAAGTGATGATTTTTGGTTGAGACACTTTAGAGCGAATACTTGGATGCCATAGATTTTTGTTGATGAAGCACTACACACATAACTGCGCCTCAAGCTATATTACAATGACTGAGGTAAACAGGGATGGAAAATGTAATGTCCTGAGCCACCTGCCAATGGATCTGCCTGAATGAGATAAGACTTGCTGCACTGTGATCTAGCTCCAAAGCACTGACACCCATAGACGCAAATACACTTTGTGCCTATCACCCTCCAGTAGTCCACAAGCAAGCATTTCTTCCCCATTCAGCAATGGTTTATAAAAATCCAATTTACATGCACATGAGTACATATGTAGAGTGATATGAAGTGTACAAGTCATCTCTAGCCACAATAGTGCACAATTACTTTTATTTCTATCTTTATGTTTGGTACAGCCTTTATTTTTGGCAGCTGTTTGATGAGTCAATGTAAATTTAACCCTTGAAAAGCATGATGGATTTGTATTCACTCACACTGACTTTGTCCAAAAGGTGTTTGTGCGACACATGTAGAAACATTTAATAAATGCTGATCATGAGCTTGCATGTACCAAAGAGTTCCTCAAGTTTGCTCTCAGTTTATATTGTTTGAATGTAGGATTGAGAGTGGACATAGTCTCAGAATTAAAAATTCAACGACTCCTTCTCCCTCCCCCTTCTTCTCCGCTGCACTCCGGTTCTGCCTCCATAGCTCCTCCCAGTCCACCGTGCCCGCGCACGCTACCATGGCAACAAAAGCCAGTCCAGATACATAACAAATCTAAACTGAAGCTAACACGGACTACTGTCGCCATTGCAAGAGGTGTTCCCTTTGAAAGAAAAAGGAAAAATAGCTATGCAAACCTACAGGGAGCCACTGCAGAGAGGCTCAAGAGTCCGCAGGTTGCCGACCCCTGGCTTAGGGATTGCATCTTTTTTCTCACACTTGACAAAATCAAATATACTTTGAGGGGACACACATAAGTTTTTCCACAAGCGGTATGTATGTATATGTGTGTTTGTATATATATGTATGTATGTATGAATGTATGTATATGTGTGTGTGTATGTATCTATGTATTTGTGTATATGTATATGTGTGTATATGTATGAAGTTAGCACGATAATAACGCGTTAACGTAATCTCACTTTAACGTGATTAAAAAAAATAGTGCCGTTAACACAGGTTTCTTTTTGACCCTGGGAATCACCTGTCTTCACATGACTTTGAATGCCGACAGTAACTGAATGAGGGCTTTTAGATGGAAAGTTCCATTTCAAAAAGTTGCCAGACGGCTCGGTTGACAAAACCAAGGCTGTTTGTACTGATTGTCAGGCCGAGCTTAGTTATCACCAGAGTACTTCCAGCCTAAAATATCACATGCAAGCAAAGCACACAGCTAGCAGCACCAGCGTTAGCAGCAACAGCGGTAGCAGCAACAGCGGTAGAAGCAGCAGCGTTCGCTCCGGTAATATACGGCAGACAACACTCAATGCATGCGTCAACCTCCAGCAAATTAACCATAGCGTTAGCTAAATGGATCGCCATGGCATGCTGGCCGATTTACATAGCGGAGGAGGAAGGTCTGCCTGACATAATTCGGATTGCGTCCAATGACCCAACTTATGAGTTACCTTCGAGAGCCACAGTCGTCTCCAGGATACACAAGCTGTATGAAACCGAGAGGGAAATACTTGCAAAGGATTTGGAACTCGTACCGACGGTCGCACTAACTGGTGATTATAAGACATCAGTAGGTAATCACAGCTACCTTGGGGCTACACCCCATTATATTGATGAACAGTGGAAACTGCATTCACGTGCTTTAACTGTCATGAAAACAGAGGAGAGGCATCATGCTGTGGTGTGCGCAGAACAGTTTATGGATGTGGCAAAGCAGTGGAACCTCGAGAATAAAGTAAGAACACTAAGCACAGATAGTGCACAGAATATAGTTGCAGCGATGAGACAGCTGCCATTCGAATATTTGCCATGCACCACGCACAGCCTTCAACGTTCTGTTACAGTGTCTCTGCAGAATAGTGCATTTGACAGTGCACTGTCCAAATGCCGAAAGGTGGTGGGGCACTTTAAACACAGTCCACCAAATGCTGCAGAACTCCAGAAACAGCAAGTTACACATGGGCTGAAGACTGAGTCACTTGTGCAAGATGTACCAACCAGATGGACCTCCACTCTAAGATGATGAAGTGTGTACAAAGAAACAAAGATCCACTGAGAGAGGCCCTAGCCCTGCATAAAACCAACGTCACCATGCGAACAAATGCTGAGCTGGAAAAGCTGCAGAAGCTGGAGACACTGCTGGAGCCCTGCAGATAACTCTCTTCCTTTCTGGCTGCATGGTGAAGCTTAATACGTTCAGTGTCAAATCTGATATACACAGTGCTTAATGTAGCTTAATGTGTGTGCCAATGCTTTCAACTGAGTTAAAGGGCAGTTATTTTAGCCTCACGTTCATCTTACGGATGTTTGGTATTGCTTTTTGTGTATGGAAGAATATAAGTGAATAAGTCCCTCACAGTTTAATTTTTAATTGTCTTTTGCAGATACTTCACTGAACTCCTTGGAGGAGAAAAGTTTGTATCCTGTTCTGTGGTGCTGCCTGCCTTATGCCATTTCTCTCGGGTGATGGAGAGTTCAGAGGATGACCCAGGCTTCATCCTCAATTTCAAGCAGACCTTCACCTTGGACATGGAAAAACGCAAGGACGAAACAAACAGTACATGGCTGAAAATCTCCACAGCACTTGACCCAAGATTTAAGGACCTCAAGTGTCTGCACAGATCTGAGAGAGCTGAGTTATGGGCATTGTTTGCTGGCATTCTGAAGGAGATGCTCCCACAGCAACCAGTGCAAACAGCAACGTCTGAACCTCCACAGAAGAAAGCAGCTCTCTTAGTTGCTTTGATTCTGAATCTGATGATGAGGAGGACTGTATTGAAAAATCTATAGAGCGCTATAGAGCCGAGCCTATCATCAGCATGGAGGATTTTCCCTTGGAGTGGTTTTCCAAACATGATGGGGCACACAACAAGTTAGCCTGCCTTGCTCGCAAGTACTTGGCAACACCTGCCACATCAGTACCATGTGAGAGGTTGTTTTCTTTCTCTGGGCATATTGTGCAAAAGAAGCGAACTGCCCTGTCGTCTGGAAATGAGAACAGATTTATTCCGCTGATGTAGACTCGTATAGTAGTGGTTTTGACTTTGAGAATGGAATGAGCATAGGTGATGAAGGTGGAAATGGTCAGTATGTCTAGTGACGGGAACGGGATGTTTAGAGAGATGTGGAAAGCTCTCAAGCTGTTCTAACCGGTCAGATACGATGAGAGTGTGCGGGGAGTGATGCTGCTGAAGATGGCGTCTTGGGAAATGGTGGCCAGCATCCTTTATTGATGATGTCGACTGATGGTCTTTTTTGACCACTGGAGCTGCGTCGGTTTAACAGTTGGATGTCGTCTGGTTTGGTTATGTGGTCGTCGTAAAAGAAAGAGATGCCGTTCCAGGAGGAGAGGAATTGATGCCACAATTTGAGCTCCATCTTGCAAGCGCCGTCTAACGAGACGTGGTCGTGGAGGGATGCAACGGAGGCGGCGATGGAAAGGAGGTGTGACAAAAAGGATTGACCTTGGGGAATGATGCGGTATTGCAAAGGAAAGGGGGCCCAGCATTGAGAAAAGTTGCTTTTTTGTGCAGCTGGGGGCCAGGAGGAAGTTGGAAATTAAGAGGGAGAGCCGATGGATTTTCTCAGGGGGAAGGGATGCAAGGTGGGAGACGGAGTTTAGGTTGATTCCGAGGAATTCCAGAAAGGTGCTGGGTCCTACTGTCTTCTTCGTGGCGAGGGGGACGCCGTGTTCTCTGAAAGCTGTGGTGATAGTAGTAAGCCCGTGTGCTGGGGGTGAAGAAGGTGGGGTGATGGTAAGGAAGTCATCCAGTAGGTGGATGACGAATGGGAGTTTGTGGATGTTGGTCAAGATCCAGCATAGTGCTTCAGACAAGGATTCAAAACTTTTTGGGCTGCTCTTGCACCCGAAGATCAGACGCACTGCGAAATAGTAAGCACCCTTCCAGAGGGCACAGAAGAGATGCCAGTAGTCGGGGTGGATGTGGAGGACCTTGAAAGCGCTGGTGATATCCGCTTTTGACAGCCATGCTCCTTGGCCTGCGAGGCAAATGAGGGTGGTGGCGTGGTCGATGGTTGTGTATTGCATGGAGAAGTCTGAGCTGGGAATGAGGCTGTTAATGCTGGGGGGTGCTGAGAGGTCTATAATTAGTCTCTTTTTTTCTGAATATTTTCTGTGTTTCTATGCCAATGGGGCTGACCCTGAAAATGGGGAAGAGTGGGCAGGAGAACGGACCGATCATGAAAGATTGTTTCACCTCTTTGTCCAGGAGTCTGTCTGCGGTGTCGGGGTCGGAAGTTGCTGATTGCAGGTTGTGGCATGTGTATGAGGTGGCTGGCAGGGCTTTCACACCTGGGTGGAAACCGTGTGTGAAACCGTGTATGAGGAAGTTGACGAATCTGCGGTCAGGGTGGTTTTTTAAAGAGGTGGCTAATGTGGTGATGTTAATAGGGGTTTTGGGGTACTTACAAGGGTTAAGCTTGGTGGGGTTGTGGGGGCAGGTGGCCCTGGCGTGGGCTCCGCCACAGAAGGAGCAGGTGTGCAGGAAACGGCAGCTTGAGCCGCTGCATCCGAGGTCGTTTAAGTTGTTGCAGACCATCCTCCCGCCCTGATAGAGGACTGGTCTGCCTCTTCGATCTACACGTTTGGGAAAGGAGCCGAGAGGGGCTGACTGGTTTGCGAAAGGTTTGGGAATGGTGGATGGTGGGGGTGCGGCGGCGTGCATGCTACGAGAGGTGTCTGTGGTCCTGATGTGTGGCACTGATGTGAGAGGGAGGGAGACGGTGAGGGTGCATGCTGAGGCTGGATGGGACGGTGCGCCACACTGGTCGCAACGCAAAGCGGCTCGAGCTGCGAAGACCCGGCAGTAAAGCTCGGGATCGAGTGCTCCCCAGAAACTTCCCTGGATAAATTGCTGGATGCGCCCCGTGGCTTGGGAGGCGAAGAGTACATGGTAGGTATAGAACCCATTACCCCCGAACCGCAGGGCCAAGTCCAGGATCAAGGATGCAGTAGGAAGTAAAGGATAGTAGCCTGAGGAACCGCTGAGGGTTGTAGGGGCAGTCTGAGTATTAGAATAGATTGGTACAGAGGTTGGGGGGGGTGACGTGGCTGAAGCTGCAGGGTTAGGAAAGGCTGAAAGAGAAGAGGAAAGGATGTTGGGATGGAAGGATGCATGTGCTCGGGTAGTTTGTGGCTGAGGGACGACGAAATAGGGATGAAGTTAGTGTGGGGGGGGGGGGAGTTTGGGAAGAATCGAATACTACCTGGCCCGTGCTGTGGGCTGAAGTGGAAGGCTGTTCGTTGCGGGATGAATGATGCGCCGTGATGTCATCGCCGGTGATGCGCAGCCGGCGCGATGAACCCGGAAGTGCTGTGGAGGGTTGGAGAGGCGTGATGGCGTCTGGCTGTGCTTCGAACAGGAGGCTGAAACCGATGGTCCAGTCTGCTATATTTTAGTGGTGGATAACGGCATGAGTGTGGCCGAGTTGAGCTTGGGTCCTGGTTGCCTCGTCTGTCGTGCCAGCTCCTGGGTTTTTGTCATATGTTTTTTTTCTTTTTCTGTCTTTCTTTCTCTCCTTCTCTTTTTTGTTTGCTCCCTTTGAAAAAAAATGAATTCAAAAATGTTGTTCATTGTTGGCTAATTTGTGTTCTTTAATAAAAATGACTAGCAAAAAAATGGGGAGCTTCTAATATTTGGAGGGAATACACATGGAAAATTAAGATGCACTATTTCAAGTCCAACAAGTTACATTTTCAGAAAGTGTTGGCAGGACAGCACAGAAACTCTTAGCCATCCTACCCATATCCGCAGGCCCCATCCATATAATTTAGTACTATTGGTCAAAATGCCAGGAGACATGGTAAGCTGAAGAGACATCTGTCATGAATTATAAGAGTGATTGCTTTGATGTTAATTACAAAGACGTAGCTGCGAAAAAAGGCCACAACTGTCACAATGGAATTGATAGGGCAAATTTAACATCTGAAATTGATAACATAAAATAAGGTAATATTTCATTGAATGCCTGAGGTAAACTAAGTTTGTTGATCAAATAATCATTATATGCAGTCCTGGTGTTTTGTCATCATAGCAACTAACTTCAATAGAGAAAGACAAGCTCAGCCACAAGGGGAAAGCAACTGCCCTGGCAGATTTGAATAGCTCCAATCAGATGTACACTATCCTTTCTGCTACACTGACAATGAGGGCTGGTAGTCAGCCATCCAGCCCAGGATGCACAGTGCCAGCCAGAGAATGACCCACACTTCGGCACCGGTCATTAGCTTGTCACTAGGGTATCAGATTGTATTTAGTAATGACAGGGCAGGGCTAGTCATCGAGTTGATACAATTACGATTATCCTGTCAATGATTCGATTCGAATCCCGATGCATCACGATGCAATGCATCCTTCATTTTCAATATTACTGCATATCATGGCTATGTTTTCATCAATGAATCAAAGCAGTCCGATATATATGAACTCCCTTTTTTATTATTTGCTCTAAAAATGGACACTTAACAAACAGCAACGTAGTGTAAGCTACTTCATTTAAGTTACATTACATTTTCAAATTTTGGGTTGCCTCAGCAAAATACTCAGTGATTTTAAGTTCGGCTTTTATTGTGAAGGGCAGAATGTAATAAGGGAGCGGATGCGCTGTAGTGTGTTGGACGTTGATAAATAAAGTTGTTGTTCTGTCTTGGATCACGCTGGTTCAGTCTCCGTGTTGTTATTTTGTATAAATGATACAGTACAGGCGTAACAATAAACGCTCGGTTACAGCATCAATTCTTGGCTGAGCTGGGTCCGTTATTTCCTTGGCAGACGTTACCACTAACAGTAAATTAATTTGAACTTTATTGTCCAGCCGCAGTTGGAAAATCAACAAGCAACGGCAGTAGTCTATAATCGATTATGGTCCGTCACTGCATCAATGCAGCCTCACCCACGTCGGCATCACGATGCATCGTAGAAACGATTAATTTCAACACCCCTAGGGTCTACATGGGAGGTAAGAGAGGAAAAAAAATATTTTTTTGTAATCAACTAACTAATTAAATAAGTTTGATTTCATAAAATCATCCTGACAACACTGTAAGTATGCTTACTATATTTTGAGTTAGCAGCTCCCACCTTGGAAAATCTTCTAATTTGAGGGACGGTGACAGATATAGGAGAAACTCCACACGTAGCTGTCCAGCAGCAGAACGGCAGTTATTGAAGCATTGTGTTGATGAGAGAAGTCATGGGAGAATGGTCAGACTGGCTGGAACTGACAGGAAGTCTACAGTAATTCAGATGACTATACTATTTACAACTGTGGTGAACAGAAAAGTTACTCAGAATGAATAACACATCAATGGGCTACAACTGAATGAGTTTCAAAATCATGAAGTGCTTTACATCAACAAAAATATACAATGTTAAAACAACATTAGGAATAGCATAAATTCATCAATGGCTTTTCAAGCAGGATAATGCTTTATGTCACAAAGGAAAAGTCGTCTCAAGCTGGTTTCATGAACATGACAATGAGTTCAGTGACCTCCCCAGTCACCAAAATGTGAATGCAGTAGAAAAACTTTGGAATGTAGTAGAGTTGTATTGCAATTTTTTTCTTTCATTCATGTAGAGGTACTCAATGTTTTGCTCTTCTGACAGTTACTTACCTGAGAATATTCTGTTGGATTTTCTAATTAGAACGCATATCAAAATTGCCAGTGACGGAAAAAAACAAGTAGATTTTTATTTGTTCAGCTACCCAAGTCTGACAACTCATCACAGAGCAGTGGATAAAGGGCTGTTTTTTGGTCAAGTGCTATCTTATTCTACATCTACATTTAAATGAATATTAAATCCCCTGAAGGTAGTTCTTTACATTGGCTCAAAATAAAGGATTTTCTGTTTTTTAAAATGGAGTTCATAGAGGAAATTCCCCATGCACAGTTTTTTTTAAATAAGTACCTCCACACTATCATTTCTCTTTTCCTGAGTGCTCCAGGGTTCGCTTTAGTGGGAAGAGAGTTGAAAAGTGGACTGAGCCTTGGCAAGCCAATCACTTTTGATTAAAGAGCAAAGACAGGAACCCAATTCATGCTGTCACACCATCCCCATTCAGTGGTGCATGAGAGAAAGCCCTGATCCACAGGAAGTGAGCTGGACTCTGCTGGACTGGTGGCATTGACATTCTGATGCAATGCAGTCATCGCAAGTCAAACGACCCTAAAAGTCATGTTATCCAACTGGCAGACGTGTTAGGAAGGAGAAAGGGGTATCCTTACCTGTAAAAAAGCACTCAGTATGTAAATTGAGTGATCACATGGCAAAAAGCTGTGGCCTTTAGAGGATATTCCAGAGCTGATACATGGAGTAAAAATAATTCCTCTGTAACAGGATGTTGATTTGTTGAACAGGAAAATCCAGCAGATGAGTTTTCCACACTTCCTGCTGCAAACCAAGATACAAGGCGGCAGAGCTCTTTGCCTCGAAAGACCCCAGCTCAGACACCTCCTATCAACTCCAGACGAGCGTAAAATATTTCTCTATGCTGTCTGTTTGCAGACAGTGACCTCCACAGCCTGAAGGGTGCTGACAGTGAAGCAAGTCATCCCCGTGGGGGCTCATCCTCTCAGTTATTAAAAAGTGACTTTACTGAGATTTGGTCAAACGCTCCATCACAGAATCACTGCTTTATGCTCATCATACCTCATGATAATCTTCAATTGCTTCCTATCCATAGGGTTCTATCCCTCTAAATCCAGCTAATTGATAAAAAACCCTTTATCAAAAAAACTGTTTACTTGAGCTGTTTTTCCTGACTGTGTAGAACTAAATTACAAAAAAATTCACTGACATTGATTACTGAAAAATGTTGTAACATAATGTAATCTAGAGCTTTGCAGAAACAGCCAATATAAGTTTGATGCATGAATGAATGTATGCATTTTAAATGTGGCACAAGGTCACTGTAAGGAAATATGTAGATGCACATTTGCCCCTGGGCATGAGGTGAGGTTAGCAGGAGCTAAAAATGCTTAAACTTGAGTAAAAAACAAAGGCACATCAGCAGAGGCTTTGAGAATCTACATTATAAACATAAAGAGACAAGAGGAAAAAGAGAGACGCACCAAAGGAAATAAGCAGGATCCATGCTGAGTTGCTAGCTACAGTTAAAACAGGTAATGTCTATACTGCCAGTTCACTGAGGGGTGAATACCCTCTGATTGCAAAAAGAGTGATGGTCAAATTCCCCTTATTAAAGCATGGCAACATTTTTGGAACAAACCTAATTCACCATAGCCACTTCACAGCTGGTTGTATCTAGTTCAATCTATGATGTGGAAGTGTTACCACCTTGTTTTATGGCACTAGGGTTCCTTCTGGTGGTCAGTGAACCTTTCCACGGTGCCTCTCGGGGAAACTTTAAGCATGAAATCCTGCCATTCAGAACAGCTGTCAAAGTTGGGATGGGGGTACAGCTGCAAAGAACTTCCTGAGCCCACAGGGTCACTTCTGAGAACAGGAAAAAGACCATTTCTGATGCAACCCCACCCAGCCATGTCTTTGTGTGACATGTGTTTATCTGTGAGGAAAGAAAATTAAGATAAATGGGTTGGATGTGGAGAGTGCCCGATGATCCTTTCCACAATTTTGAGAGCAGAAACACGATTTAACATAAAAATATAAAATCCAAATCATGGTTGTCCTGAGAGTCACAGCTGTGGTGCAAGAAAAAAGAGAAATAAAAAGCCTTATGAGGCCACAAAACAGTGTAACTGTACATAAGTTGACTATATATACACACTACAAATAATTAAAATACTGCCCTGCCAAGAAAATAAATACTAGAATACTGAAAGTAAAAAATTGTGATGATGTAAAATATATCTGTTGATGTTAAACTATAGTGTGGGTTCAGGAAAGTTACCAAAACTTAAAATTAGCACGTGCTGCTGGAAGTGTGGCAATTACAACATAATTCTTTTAATTCTAGTAATTCTTCCTGGATCAACAGTAATACCCAACATCCAGAAAAATCTCATGACCTCATTTCTAATGGCAGGCTGTGAAAACTGCTCAAGTGCCAAATTGTAAGTTAAATTTGCAAACTGACACTGCAAGATTTACTGTGAGCGTTGGGTCTGCCAACTGGTCAAACAGCGCTCTATCCTTGTTCACGTGAGAAAACCAATAATCACCGATGACAAATAAATTATCTTAGTAAACCTTGGAGCCAGCCAACCCAGCCACCACAAAAGACTGAGTACCAGAGCATTTCTCAAACCAAACAGGATCACTTTATAGGAATACAGCCCAGATGGAGTGATAAACTACCACTCTGTGTTCTTCTAATGACGAGGACACCTGCCAATAAACCTTCAGCAGATCACTTTGGTGACATACTTGGTAGCACCAAACTGGTCGTCGTAAATCCTCCAGGCAAGCCAATGGAAAAGGAATCTGGCTGTGTCATCTTGTCGATCATTCAAGATTCTGAATATAGAAGCCTGGTTTGATGAGGACAGTATTGCAATATCATTGTAAACCACCTTCTAAATACTATCACATGAATCATATGCTTAACAGAATTATTGTGGGAGGGCATATCACTAAACAACACTAGATATTTTCAAATTCCACAGCCTGTGATTCTGAGCAAAACTTTTAAATTTTTAGGGAGTTTTTCAACCAAACAGTCAACATTACTCATGAGAGGGGATGTTGTAGAGATAGTTGGTATTTATTGAAGCTGCTGCATACTTATAATACAGGATACCAGACCTTGCACGGGGCAACAGCCCCACATCATTAATGATAAAGGTACCGAAATGATCTGAGAACGAAATATGACAAAAAGAGAGTAATGCACATAACCATGGCAATTAATTCAAGACGAATGAATTGGGGAAGTAAAACATTTTCACAGTGTTGTATGGTGCAGCAACACAAACCGAAGGTGTATCTCAGGAAGGAGAGAGAATCATACACTGAGCTCCAACAGAGCTTTCACAAAGGGAACAATGGCACACAGGGTGGAGATGGTCATCAAAGTATGTGTAAAACACCAGTATGTGTATATGCTTCCATTGTTTCTCCAACATTTACTCTGGTCCTAGCATAACAGTCGCTCTGCTAAATATCGCCTTCTTTTCAGCACATGATAGGGTAAACATAAAGCTACTGCTCATGCTAACATAACTTCCTAAATGTGTTTCAATATTGATGCATTTTCAAAATAAGCATTTTATCCACCGCTCCTCCTCGTCTCTCTTTAACACTGCGGTTTCCTCTAACTATTGGGACAACCATCCGCTCCACTCTCCCTTGTTTAGTCTAAACACTCACAGCTCTCTTCCTCTTTTAGGGACTCGCTCGCTAACTCACAGCGGTTGACACGCTCTTATCTGCGCTCTGCACCGCACCGTAGCTTAGCTAGTTAGCTTTAGCAGCTAACAATGGCTTCTTCCTCTCCTGCTGTCTCCTGCTCTGTTTGCTCCATGTTTAGTTACTCCTCTGCCTCCTTTAGCGATAGTGATACTTGTAGTAAGTGTTTGTTTGCTAGGATGGAGGCGAGGTTCAGTCTGTTAGAAGCTCTGCATCATGGAGAGTAAGTCGTTAGCTGATACTGTTAGCCAGTCCCCGCTAGCCGGTGCTAGCCGCTCCAGTGTAGCTTATTTAGCTCCTTCAGCTCCCCCAGCAGCTCTCGAGCAGCCGGGAGGACAGGGCGGCTGGGTGACTGTCCGCAATAAGAGGCAAAGTCCTTAACTGAAGCTCACGGTTCACCACCAACCACTTAACGTTTCTAATAATTCTCTCCTCTCGACACACCCGCTGAGGAAACAACTCTGATCATTGGTGACTCTGTTTTGAGGAACGTGAAGTTAGCAAAAGCAGCGACCACAGTCTGTATCCCAGGGGCCAGAGCAAGCGACATTGAATCCCACCTAAAACTGCTGGCTAAGGATAAACGTAGATATGGTAAAATTATTATTCATGTCGGCAGTAACGACACCCGATTACACCAATCGGAGGTCATGAAGATGAATATTGATTCGGTGTGTACTTATGCAAGAGCAATGTCGGACTCTGTAGATTTCTCTGGACCCCTGCCCCACTTGAACAGTGATGACATGTATAGCCGTTCATCGTCACTTAACCGCTGTTTGTTGAGGTGGTGTCCAGATAACAATGTGGGCGTCATAGATAACTGGCGCACCTTTTGGAGAATTCCTGGTCTGATGCGGAGAGACGGCATTCATCCAACTTTGGATGTGCAGCTCTCATTTGTAGAAACCTGACTCGGTTACCTAGACGGTCAAACCTGTGACATTTCAGAGTTGGGACCAGAGTTGCAGTCTTACACACTTCTCTGCGCTTCTATTACAGCAGTCGCCCCCACAAAACCCCATAGAAACTGTTTCTGCCCCACGACCACTTCAACTATCTAAACCAAAGGTAAATAAAAGAGGTGTAATTCACACAAATCTCATAAAGATCAACACAAAGCCTATAAATGAACCTAAGAATAGAACAATAAAATGTGGATTATTCAATATTAGGTCACTCCCATCTAAATCTTTGTTAGTGAATGATCTGATAACTGATCAGCACGTTGATTTATTCTGTATGACTCAAACCTGGCTACAGCCAGAAAAATATGTTAGTTTAAATGAATCAACACCTCCCTCTTATAATAATATTCATATTCCTCGGACCACAGGCCGAGGAGGAGGAGTAGCAGCAATCTACCAATCAGACTTATTGCTTAACCCTCGACCTACAGATAGTTTTAACTCATTTGAAAGCCTAACTCTTAGCCTCTTTCACCCAAGCTGGAAATGTCAAAAAACAGTTATTGTAGTCATACATCGACCACCAGGCCCTTACTCTGAATTTGTATCTGAATTTTCAGACTTTTTATCTGAGTTGGTCCTTAGCACAGAAAAAGTTATTATAGTGGGTGATTTCAACATTCATGTGGATGTTGCCAACGATAGTCTTAGTTCTGCCTTTAATTTGCTCATAGACTCAATTGGTTTTACTCAACATGTAAACAAACCCACTCACTGTTTTAATCACACCCTCGACCTCGTTCTGACCTATGGCATAGACATTGATATGGCATAGACATTGACAATATAATAGTATGTCCTCCAAACCCTCTGTCCGATCACTACTTAGTTACATTTGAATCCTCCATTATTAACTTTACTGAATTTGGAGAAAAGTTCTATTACACAGGTGCCTATCAGAAAACTCTGTTAGTAAATTCAAAGAAAAGTTCTTTCGTTATTTACTCCACTGCCATGTGTCAATACAGTGCAGGATAGTTATCAAAACTTGATGATGTTGTTGATAGTGCAGCAGCTTCACTACGTTCCACACTTGACACTGTCGCCCCTCTGTAAAAGAAGACAGTCAAACAGAGGATAGCTCCATGGTTTAATGCACAGACGTCACGTAGGTTAGAAAGGAAGTGTCGTTCCAATAGTCTAGATGATTCTCACCTAGACTGGAAAAATAGTTTAATTACATATAAGAAAGCCCTCCGAAATGCCAGAACCAATTATTATTCTTCACTAATAGAGGAAAATAAAAACAACCCCAGGTTCCTCTTCAGTACTGTAGCCAGGCTGACAGAGAGTAAAAGCTCTACTGAACAGTCTATTCCTCCAACTCTAAGTAGCAATGATTTCATGAGTTTCTTTACTAATAAGAGTATTACCATCAGAGAAAATATTTACCAGGTTCTTCCCACTAATAGCACAGACACACTGTCCAGTACAGTAGCTTCTGAACCAACAGTATCGCCTAATTTATATTTAGAATGCTTCTCCCCTATAGATCTGGCTGAGCTGACTTCACTTGTCACTTCATCCAAGCCATCAACCTGTCTTTTAGATCCTATTCCATCAAGGCTATTTAAGGATGTATTACCTTTAATTAATAATTCCATATTAGATCAGATCAATTTATCTATATTAAAAGGCTATGTACCAAAGGCCTTTAAGGTGGCAGTAGTTAAACCTCCTCTCAAAAAACCGACTCTAGACCCAGATATCTTAGCTAACTATAGACCCATATCAAACCTCCCCTTTATCTCTATAATCCTTGAAAAAACTGTTGCTAACCAGTTATGTGACTATTTATACAGGAATAGTCTGCTTGAAGACTTTCAGTCAGGGTTTAGAAAAAAATCATAGTACAGAAATAGCACTATTGAAGGTTACCAACGACCTTCTCATGGCCTCAGACAGTGGACATGTTTCTATTCTCGTCCTTTTAGATCTTAGTGTTGCATTTGATACCATCGATCACATTCTGTTACAGAGACTAGAACACATTGGGATTAAAGGAACAGCACTAGAAAGGTTTAAGTCCTACTTATCTGATAGATTTCAGTTTGTTAACGTTAATAACAAATCTTCCATTCATACAAAAGTGAGACATGGAGTACCACAAGGTTCTGTACTGGGACCGATGCTTTTCACATTATATATGCTTCCTTTAGGCAATATTATAAGAAAACACCACATCAATTTCCATTGCTATGCTGATGTGACCCAGCTGTATTTCTCTATAAAGCCAGATGAAACTAGTCAGGTAGACAAACTTCAGGACTGTCTTAAAGACATAAAGGCCTGGATGATTTATAATTTTTACTTCTAAATTCAGAAAAAACTGAGGTCATTTTACCCGGCCATAAACACCTCAGAGAAACATTATCTGATCATATAGTTACCTTGGATGGCATTACCTTGGCCTCCAGCTCTTCTGTGAGAAACCTTGGAGTTACCTTTGACCAGGACATGTCCTTTGACTCACACATAAAACAAGTCTCTAGGACAACCTTCTTTCACCTGCGCAATATCAAGAACATTAGAAACATCCTATCTCAAAAGGATGTTGAAAAACTAGTCCATGCATTTGTTACGTATAGACTGGACTACTGTAATTCATTACTGCTAGGATGCCCTAATAAGTCTGTGAAAAGCCTCCAGTTAATCCAAAATGCCGCAGCTCGAGTTCTGACAGGAACTAGGAAAAGAGATCATATTTCTCCAGTGTTAGAATCTCTGCATTGGCTTCCTTTAAAATTCAGAATAGAATTCAGAAATACTGCTCCTAACCTACAAAGCCCTTAACAATCAAGCTCCATCATATCTTACAGAGCTCATAGTTTCATATTATCCCAATAGATCACTACGCTCTGTAATTGCAGGACTACTTGTGGTTCCCAGAGTCTGTAAAAGTAGAATGGGAGGCAGAACCTTCAGCCACCAGGCTCCTCTCCTCTGGAACCAGCTGCCAGTTTGTGTCAGGGAGGCAGATACCCTCTCTACATTTAAAGTTAAACTTAAAACCTTCGTCTTTGATAAAGCTAATAGTTAGAGCTGCTCAGGTGTTTAATAAACCATTTCTTTATTATGCTGCTATAGGCCTAGACTGCTGGGGGAACTTATATCATGAGCATCTTTCTCCCTCTCCCATTCTCTCCTTCTCCCTCTGACTGAAGAGGACTTTCAGAGCACTACAGAGCATGCAGGGGGGTAAAGCCCCTGGCATCGATGGTCTCCCCCCAGAGTTCTTCAAGACTTTCTGGGAGGAACTGAAAACAGACGAAAGTTTTAGGGATTGCTCGCTTCCGCAGAGCTGCAGGAGGGCAGTGTTAACTCTCCTCCCTAAGAAAGGCGACCTGATGGACATAAAGAACTGGAGGCCAGTCTCTCTGCTGTGTTTGGACTACAAACTGCTGTTCAAGGTCCTGTCCTCCCGGCTGAAAAAGGTGATGGACCGTGTCATCCACAGGACCCAGACCTACTGTGTGCCCGGCAGGTCCATTGTTGACAATGTGTCTTTAGTCCGGGATCTCTTGACCGTCTCTGGTTCATTGGGTTTAGATGCTGGGCTAGTTTCATTGGATCAGGAAAAGGCTTTTTGACCGGGTTGAGCACCATTACCTGTGGAAAGTGCTTGAAAGGTTCGGCCTCAGCCCTGGGTTCATCGCCAAGATAAAGGTGATGTATGAGAACATTGAGAGTGTGCTGAAAATTAATGGTGGTTTGTGTGAACCTTTCAAAGTGACCAGGGGGATAAGGCAGGGCTGCTCGATGTCGGATACGTTATATGCTTTGTCTATCGAACCAATGTTGCACAATATCCGCTCATCCATCAATGGCCTGGTTTTACCTGGGTTTGATACACCTTTTACTGTGTCAGCCTATGCAGACGACATCATAGTTTTTACGAAGGGTCAAAACGATGTGGATAGCTTAGGACACATTGTTGAGGCTTTTTAGAAGATCTCAGAGGCCAAAGTGAACTGGCCCAAGAGTGACGCCTTGGCTGTGGGGAAATGGGCGGGAGGTCTCCCTCAGCTTCCGGGTGGGTTGGCCTGGCAGAGAGGGGGTTTAAAGTACCTGGGGATTTATCTGGGGTATCAGGGAACCACAGCAATGAACTGGGAAGGGGTGGTGGGCAAAGTGGAGGGAAAGTTGAATAAATGGAGGTGGCTGCTTCCCCACATGTCATACAGAGGCAGGGTGCTTATCATTAACAACTTAGAGCCCCCTGCTGGTCTTTTGAAGAGTATCCAGTCGATCATCCTAAAGTTTTTTTGGGACGATCTACACCGGACTGCTGCTTTTAGACTCCAGTTCGTACAGAGGTTTTTATTTGGGACTGATGATGTCGTATGGAGGCCAGTGGCCAGCACCATTTTGAGGGGGGTAGCAGGTCTGGGTCTTGATGCTTCATTGTTCTTAGTGGACTGTGGGTTTGTCCCTTTGTGTAAACTGCCTCACTTTTATCTTTTTTTAAGGACTTTTTACAGCATGGAGACTTTTTAAGTGGTCCAGACTAGGACCTGCAGCGTCTCTGTTCTGGCTCCTAGAGGAGCCTCTGGTGTGGGGGGCCCGGCTGGATCTCCACGATGGCAGCAGACCCGGACTCACCGACAGGCTAACGGGAGCTGGAGTGACGAAACTTGGGGGGATCGTGGAGGCTGCTGGTCCTGGTCTCCAGAACACGGAGGCAGTGGCCTCCCTGCTGGGCCTGAGGTCGGCTCGCCACACCAGGACAATTCTGAACGAGTGGAACAACAGACTGGACAGTGAGGAGAAGGAGATGCTGCAGGACTATTCTGATGGAACTGAAGCCCCCGACTCGGGGGACCCTTTTCCGGCCATTGGTTTTTTAGTACGTCATGCTGACCCACCGGACACTGCTGCTGACTTTCACATGCAAACTGGGAAAGGTTTGTACAGACACTGTGTTCTGGCCACTCACAGGAAGGCGCTGGGTGGGAGGAAGGACACGGTGTGGAAGGACAGACTCCCACGGGACAGCAAGCCGGTGTGGAGACTCTTGTACAAGCCTCCACTGAACAAGAGGTCTGGAGACCTGCAGTGGAGGATCCTCCACGGGGCTCTGGCGATGAATCTCTTTCTGTCCAAGATAAATCCCACCGTGTCCTCCACATGTCCATTCTGTCCACACACGGAGACCATCTATCACTGTTATCTGGACTGTCACAGATTCAAACCTCTTTTTAACATGTTAAAACCGTGTTTTTTGACTGTGGGGAATTGTTTAAGGAGACTGCTTTAATTTTTGGTGCTGGCTACAGAAAACAAGATGCTACAAAGTGGCAGTTGCTGAATTTTGTGGTTGGTCAGGCCAAGTTGTCGATTTATAAAAGCAGGAAGGACAAGATAGGAAATGTGTCCAGACGCAAGCTGACACACATGTACGTGTCTCTGGTGAGAGCCAGAGTGAGAGTGGACTTCAGGTTCCACTCTGATGAACGACATGCAAGAGTTTTTGAATCAGTGGTGTTTCACCACGGCTGTGTGTTCAGTGACGGAGGGAGAACTCATCTCTCACTCTGTGTTTATGACCTGATTTATTCTGGTTTTCTGTTATTTTGTTGTTGTGTGTTTTTTTTCATTTCATTTGTAGAGGACCATGATGTTCTCTGGTGAATCTTAATAAACATTGTGTTTTAAAAATCAAAAATCTCTCTCTCTATCCTTCTCCCACTTTTTCAATCTCTCTCTCTCTCTGCCCCCATGTATCTACATTACATGTCACTAACTCTGTTTTCTCTCTCTCCTAGTAGATCTGACCCCAGAGCTGCAGGATCCAAACCCGTCATTATTATTATTATTATACAGGAAGTATCATGCTCTACACTACTAGGTCCGATCTGTCCCCAAATTCTCAAGCATCATAATAGGCCCGGCCTCAACACAGCTACATGTCAATATTGACCACAAGCCACAGCGCCACCTGCTGGCAACAGGAAGTAGCATGCTCTACATTACTAGGTCCGATCTGTCCCAAAATTCTCAAGCATCATAATAGGCCCGGCCTCAATACAGCGACATGTCAATATTGACCACAAGCCACAGCGCTGCCTGCTGGCAACAGGAAGTAGCCTGCTCTACACTACTAGGTCCGATCTGTCCCAAAATTCTCAAGCATCATAATAGGCCCGGCCTCAACACAGCTCCATGTCAATATTGACCACACGCCACAGCCCCACCTGCTGGCAACAGGAAGTAGCATGCTCTACACTTTTGAATCCTGTGCATGGCAGGTATACCCAAATGATGCGCCGCTTTGACCGCGACACAACCCACCGTCCCGCGCCTCCCCACGAGTCCTCGGGCCCGTCCACTGCTGCCTGCAGCTTTAATTATTATTATTATTATTATTTTTCAGACGCATTCGCTCATTTTGCAGGCTGTTCCCATATGCGAAAAGTCATGAAAATTGGCACACACGTCAGATATTGCTCAACACAGCTACATGTCAATATTGACCACATGTCACAGCGCCACCTGCTGGTGTAGTGTCTTTTTGTCCATATATGGAATGAGAGGGGAATATGTGCTTACATCTCTTTCTTTGGAATGTTATGCAAGGGGTCTTTTGAGGACCCTTACCACTCCTTTTCTTGGCCTTGAAAGTTACACGTCTCACATAGGATAACTTGATTCGAACCAGTTGTTCCTTTTCAAGCCAACGATGGGCCTATAAATGTAACCCCCAAGAAGAGTCGGGAGGGTTGTCCTTTTGGCCGGACACTCTCCAAGCTCTGCAGGGCTTGTAATCGATGCTGGTCTTTTTGTAATAAACCTTAATGTACAATCAAGACGGTGTCGGCGGACTTCTCTTCAATACATCTTCACATCATCGCTACTTAGTATACAACACTGGCAACAGGAAGTAGCATGCTCTACACTACTAGGTCCGATCTGTCCCAAAATTCTCAAGCATCATAATAGGCCCGGCCTCAACACAGCTACATGTCAATATTGACCACACGTCACAGCGCCACCTGCTGGCAACAGGAAGTAGCATGCTCTACACTACTAGGTCCGATCTGTCCCAAAATTCTCAAGCATCATAATAGGCCCGGCCTTAACACAGAAGTATACTGATGATTAGTCTGACTTAAACTATACTGAAATATGCTTAAATCTTATATTTTATGACATTATTATACAAATTTTTCACCAGGGATTCGCCTATTAGCAACATTTTGAAGGGTTTACACATTGGACATAGGTCATAGCGCCACCTAATGGCAACAGGACGTTAGAAATTGGACTTTTACGTCCTCTGCTTTGCAGGTTCACTGGAGAAACCTCATACTTGGTCAGCTTAGTTGTGAGACGTGGTTGGTATTGAACTGTGAAAATTTGGTCAGCTTAGTTGTGAGACGTGGTTGATATTGAACTGTGAAAATTTTACCATGTGTCAAACGCTGTTGCCATGGCGACGAATTGTTCGCCATCAAATACGAATACATGTTTTAGGGACTTGGGATGCTCTGCGTCTCACGAAACTTGGCAGACACGTCGAGAGCGGCAACTCGTGATGTCCGACATGGCTCTATGGGCTCAAAACCGTGAGTCGGCCATCGGCCGCACGTCCCCGACGCGAGAGTTCGTGCCTGATCATCGCTGCTCGCAGCTTTAATTATTTATTTTTTATTATAATATTAATAATAACATGATTGCATCTATTAGTGTCAACATTATTTTTGTAATTATAAGAATCAGTCTGGTAGAGATGGGCTGCACGGTGGTGTAGTGGTTATCACTTTCACCTCACAGCAAGAAGGTTTTGGGTTCGTATCCTGGTTCAATCCAAACAGGGAGTTTGCATGTTCTCCCCGTGTATGCGTGGGTTCTCTCCGGGTTCTCCGGCTTCCTCCCACAGTCCTAAGAAATGCAGAATGGGGTTAGCCTATTTGGAGACTCTAAATTGACCATAAGTGTGAATGTGAGAGTGAATGGTTGTCCGTCTCTGTATGTGGCCCTGTGATAGGCTGGCGACCTGTTCAGGGTGTACCCGGCCTCTCGCCCAATGTTAGCTGGGATAGGCTCCAGCCCCCCCCCCCCCGCGACCCTTAAATGGATAAAGCGGTAGGCGATGCGACCCTTAAATGGATAAAGCGGTAGGCGATGGATGGAGTCTGGTAGAGATTTAAGCACCAGTTTTACAACTGTTCTCTCTCACTATTCTCGCCTCCTGTTTATGCTCTCCCCCTTTCTGCCCACCTCTCCTCTCTCCCCCATTATTGTCTTTCTTGGCCGCCCACAACTGAGTCCAGAGATTCCTTCCTGTTAAAAGGGAGTTTTTATTCCTCCACAGTCGCCAAGTTCTTGCTCATTGTGGGAACTGTCTGTTTTCTCTGTAATATTGTAATATTGACCTTTCTAAGTAAGGATGGTGATTTGGCGCTATACAAATAAAATTTAATTATATACTATATACCCTGGTGAAAAATTTGTATAATAATATCATAAAATATAAAATTTAAGCATATTTCAGTATAGTTTAAGTCAGACTAATCATCAGTATACTCATGTCTCTTTTTCCTCTATAGCGCCATGCATTTTATAATATTTTAGGACTCAAATATCTCTTGGAACTTCTTGAAGACATATTATAATTAGAGAGAGCCAGAGATTAAAACAATGTTCTATGGCACGTTCTGTGTGTGGTCTTACACAGCTTTGTGTAAGGAAAAGTAGCCTTAAAACCCTTCAAAGTGTTTCTAATAGGCGAATCCCTGGTGAAAAATTAGTATAATAATATCATAAAATATAAAATTTAAGCTTATTTCAGTATAGTTTAAGTCAGACTAATCATCAGTATACTTCAAGAATGCTAAAGATTATTCAACTCAAAGTTTGCTAATTGGGAACAACAAATTTTGTACTCAGTACATTTGAGTTATTTTTTTATTTTTTATATTCACTTATTTAAACTGTAGAAAAGCACAATTTTAAGTGTACTTAGTAATAAGTAAAAAAAACAAGATAGAAATAAAAATAAAAAACAGGTTTAAAAAAAAATACATCGGTAAAAGAAAAAGTACAAAATTTAGGTGAATGCTTGTTTAAAAGGAAAGGTTTTTAGGCCCTTCTTAAAAGAGAGAGTGCTTTGTGGAGCCCTCAGGTGGTCTGGGAGGGAATTCCACAGGCGAGGAGTGGCTGAGCAGAAGGCTCGATCCCCCATGGTGCAGAGCCTGGGTCTGGATGGGTGAAGGGTGAAGGTTTTGTTTCCGGAGCGGAGGTTGAGTGAAGAGGTTTGTGGTGAGAGTAGATCTTTGAGGTAGGGAGGGGCATTTCCATGGATGCACTGATGGGTGAGTATGGAGATTTTGTATTTAATGCGGAATGAGACAGGAAGCCAGTGGAGCGAGTGAAGGATGGGTGTGATGTGATCATATTTTCGTATACTCATCAGGATCCTAGCGGCGCTGTTTTGGACGTATGTAAGCTTTTGAATGCTCTTGCCAGGAGCCCGGATGAGGAGAGCATGGCAGTAGGAGGAGACAAAGGCGTGGACAAGTTTTTCAGAATCTGACAGAGATTGTGGGACGGAGTTTGGCAATGTTCCTGAGGTCCTGAGGAAGGAGGTCTTGCACAGATGTTTAATGTGGGTGTCAAATGTAAGATGAGGGTCAAATCGTACACCCAGGTTGGTGACTGTTGATGTTAGGGGTATATTTTGACCAGAGAAGGTGATGTGGGTTATGGGGGATGACTGGACCTGGTGTGGTGTGCCAACTAAAATAGCTTCTGTTTTGGAACTATTAAGCTGTAGGAAGTTGTCTGACATCCACGCCTTTATCTCCTCAAGTCGGGAGCTGAGTGATGATGATGACGATTACAGTGAGGCTGCAGATGAGATAGGGTCGTTTTTTATGTAGAGCTGTGTGTCATCAGTGAAGCAATGGAATGATATGCCATGCTGGCTGATGATTCGGCCAAGGGGAAGAGTGTAGAGGGTGAACAGAGTTGGGGCCGAGAACTGACCCTCGGGGGACTCCACAAGTGACATTGAGTGTTTGCAATTTTTCTCCTCCCAGGGGGACGTATACTGTTCTTCCAGACAGGTAGGACTGGAACCAGCTCAGGGCAGAGTCAGAGAGTCAAATGGTGTGGTGGAGACGCTGAAGGAAGATGTTATGGTCAACCGTGTCAAAAGCTACAGTGAGTCCAGTTTCTGCAACACGCCGCTTGAGTACATGCCCAGCTACTTTCTTGTACCATAGATCTAAAGTGAACCAGGGGGCTGAGCGTGAGAAGGTGTGTTTTCACAGGGGCGTAGAGGTCCAGGATACTGCTCAGGGTGTTGTTGTAAAAATCCACTCATTCATTTGCTGATATGAAAGTTGCGGAGGAGATTTGCTGGAGGTCGAAAATCATATTGTCCGGGTTGATGTTTTTCAGGTTTCTGAGATGAATTTGGTGTTTTGGCTTGGTGTGGTGAGATAATTTAATCTCCAATGAAATGGCTTTGTGATCCAACACTCCCAGATCGTGCACCAGCAGATTTTGATGCGGGAAGTTTCAGTAATGACCAGGTCGAGCGTGTGACCTCTGTTGTGTGTTGTCAGCTGCAGTGTGGCAGGAGGGGATGTCAACGTGAATGTTTAAATCTCAGAGTATGATAATATTTGAAGATGTGGTACAGAGTGAGGTGAGAAGTTCATTTATCTCTTGGATGAAAGCTGGGTTTGATCTGGGTGGCCTGTAAATTAGAAGAAGAGTCACTGGGGAGGGGGGTTTGCATTTGAAAGCAAGGCATTCAAAGGAGGACTGTTCAGGCAGAGACAGATGGGTGAGTTTCAAGTCACAGTGGTGTATTACTGCTAAGCCACCACCGCAACCAGTGCGGCGGGCTTTGAGACAGGATTTATTTGTTAGATTGCGTGTTAAACAGTTCAATTTTGAGGCTTGAGGATGAGGTTGTAGACTGGAGAGGCCGAAGTACACTGAAATCCACTCCACGTTTTCTGTCCCGCTTGGTGTGAACGGGTCTCGGGGTATTTCCAGTGCTACTGCTAATCCCAGATGTGATGGTGTTCTGATGATGTGCTAGTAGTAAGACTGAAGTAGCGTTCAGCTGACCAGAAAGATGGGTTGGATTCACCAGACTGGGAATGAACAAACTTTCTGCGGCAGCTTCTATGGATGTAACAGGGTTGGCGTGGAAGTCCAAGTTGTTTAATGGTTGAGATACAAGTTGGAGTGCTGTAGTTTCTTGAGTTGAGCAGTTGCTGGATCGAGTACTTTGACGTCATGCCGGTGTGGCGCCGGGTCAGGACGGATGAGGAGTTTATAGCCGTGTGTGTTTGCCACGGACTTGCTGACTAAAGATGGGATATAGTCAGACACACAGCAGGATGATCCGGACTGAGTGGAGAGTTTGGCTGATGTTTTTTTTTTTGGGGGGGGGGGGGGGGTTGCTAATGTAGTGGCTAACATTAGCAGCCGATCGCTCGCTGACTGGAGGGTGGCTGGCTAGGTTCCCAGATAGCAGGGTTTAATTGCACCGAGACAGTTGAGAGGCTGTCCGGGATATGCCTCACGGTAGCAGGGAGCCATAGGTATCAAGTGGCCCGCTATCAGCTAGTGGAGAATTTTCCAGCCGGCTAGCAAGAGGCTGTTCGCTAAGCCGGGTGGTGTTACCGTGCCCAGCCGACGAGGGCTAACTGGGCAGTAGAGTTGTCCGGAAAGGAGCCGGTATTGGTACTGGTGTTGGTGGATGATGGCAAAACCGCAAGACACAGCAGGCAGTAGTAGATAGGTCTGGTGACAGATGTTTCCAGACTTGTATTTCAAGTGTGTGACAGATAATCTGTGAAATGGCTCAAGTGCAGGCCGATGGTGTAGGAGGAAGGTTCCAGCAACAACAGGTAGGATACAAACATCCATACAAATCCGTGCAAAAATATCTGGAAAAAAGCTACAAAGTAGATATCAGACAATATGGACCCGGGGGGGGGGGGGGGGGAATGAAGAAACCGACCAGGGAAAACAGCAGAAACAGACGTCTCAGGACAGACTGGGGGAAACACAAAAGGCACAGACCCGGAGTATAACAGACGAACCAACACTGACAAAGGGAAGCACAGAGACTAAATACACACGAGGAGGGCAGGGCAAATTGAACACAGGTGAGACACATTAGGAACAGGTGCAGACAATCACAGGGGCAGGAGACACTGGCAAAGTAAAGAAAACAGACAAAAGACAGGGAAACAGGAAGTGCGGAAACACCAGGAACTACTTCAAAATAAAACAGGAAATGAAAACACAAGTTCATGACAGAACCCCTCTCTCAAGGACCGAATTCCAGACGGTCCAAAATCAAATCTACACAGAGCAGGGTGGGTGGAAGGGGGCCAGGACGGACCAAAAAAAAACTGTCACTGGGGAACTTGACAGGGGTTTTGCTGGGGGGGTTCAGCAGGCGTAGCAGTTCTGGGGGAAGGCCCGGTGGCCTTGCAGGCAGGCACGACAGTCCTGGGGGAAGGCCCGGAGGCCTTGCAGGCAGGCACGGCAGTTCTGGGGGAAGGCCCGGAGGCCTTGCAGGGAGGCACGGCAGTTCTGGGGGAAGGCCCGGAGGTCTGGCAGGCAGGCATAGCAGTTCCGGGAGACCACCGACGAGGGACGCGTAGATCGGCCCACCAACTGGCGAGAAGGAGCAGAGTTCGGCTGGACCACCTACGAGCGACGCGTCGATCGGCCCTCCGACTGGCGACGAGGAGGGGCAGACGTCGACCGGACCACTGACTAAGAACGTGTCAATTGGTCCATCGACTGGCGACGTGGAGGGGCAGTTGTCGACCGGACCACCGACGGGGAACGTGTCGATCGGCCCTCCGACTGGTGACGTGGAGCAGGCCTTGGTCGGACCACCGACGAGGAACGCGCCGATCGGCCCACCGACCGGAGACGTGGAGAATGGCTGGAGGCAAGCAAGCCGCAGGCCTGCCGACGTTGTTGGCCTGTTCTTAGCCTGAGCCGAATAATCCAAATATCCTCCAGCTGACGACGTGGAGACCAGCTGTACACTCGGACCCTGATGCTAGCAGGCCTGACGCTTGCCACCTGGGGTGCTGGCTGGATGCTAGCAGGCCTGATGCTAGCCAACTGGGGTGCTTGCTGGATGGCACACTGGGAGGCTGGCTGGATGCTAGCAGGCCTGATGCTAGCCAACTGGGGTGCTGGCTGGATGGCACACTGGAAGACTGGTTGGGAGTCCAGAGCATTCAAAAAGTCCTTGAGCCAGCCAGGCAACGAACTCCTCAACCAGGGCCTCAGGGAAACTTCCCTGCGTGCCATGCGCAGAGCCCCCTCCTTGCATTCCCATCCCAATTCTCTTTCAAATTGTCCAAGAATACAAGTAAGGGTGTAAATTAACTCACGAAGATCCAAATCAAAAAAAATCACCTGCTGGGTCCATTTTGTGGTTGGTTCGTACTGTCAGGGTTGAGCAGGAAGCAGGACCCAAAAGCAGATGTGGGGGAAAAAAGGATATTTAATACTAAAACAAAAACAGAATCAAACCAAGGGTGTCCACGAGATGTAGCAAAAACAGGTAATCCAAATACTGGAGCCAGGGGGGAAAAATGCAGAAACCGACCAGGGAAAACAGCAGAAACAGACGTCTCAGGACAGACTGGGGAAATACAACAGGCAGAGACCGGGAGTATAACAGACGAACGAACACTGACAGAGGGAAGCACAGAGACTAAATACACACGAGGAGGGCAGGGCAAATTGAACATAGGTGAGACACATTAGGAACAGGTGTAGACAATCACAGGGGCAGGAGACACTGGCAAAGTAAAGAAAACAGACAAAAGACAGGGAAACAGGAAGTGCTGAAACACCAGGAACTACTTCAAAATATATACTAAAACATCAGGGTTTTAAAATGTGTATTTATAAAATATGCTTTCAGTACATTGATAAGCGGTATCAACAGCGATAATTTTAAGCATACATTTTAAAGTATACAAATACATTTAACAAAAATTTTAAGTGTATTAAAAGTGACAAATAGCTAAAGGTATGATGTTAGTGTACTTATTATATATTTCCAGATACATTTTGCCGTTAGTATATTTGCAATTTAAAACATTTTCAAAAATGTGAGTACATTTAAAATATTATTATTTTTTTTTTTACCAGGGATGGTTATATCAAATCATTTCCAATTAATGAAGCAACCTGAGACTACTGGCAACTACTGAAAAAACAATAAACGGGAACTGTTTTCACTATAAACTTTCATTTTGGCAAAGAGGAGAGCATTATATGTGATCTAAAAACTGGAGAGCACAATGTACCAGACAGAGCAGCCAGAAGTCTGTTTAAGCATACTATCAATTGCATAAGTCCATCATGGATTAGTCTGGTGGAAACAGACACTTGCCTTGTAGGGGACTGAAGCCCAAGGTACACACACACACACACACACACACACACACACTCTCCAGCTTCCTATCCATCCATCCCACCCTCCCCTCAGGGTGTACACAACCTCCTACTCGGCTCTCTCAACATTCTCCTCCTCCTCGACCTCAGCGCCACCTTCGACACCATTGACCACATCATTCTCCTCAGTCGCCTGCAATCACACATTAAAATAACTGACTCCGCACTTTCCTGGTTCAGATTCTACCTTTCGATCAATAACTATAATTTGGCTCTGATAGCTCTGATAAGTAGCAGTCTGTCTCTTTAACGAGGGAATAGTCGTGGTGTTCGTTACCTCATGGTGCAACGTGAGACATTTTCATACGGAGTAACAGTCACAAACAACTCTCGTGTGTTTCTGTGTTTGTCACCACATTCACTGACTTGTTGGCCGAGTCTCAGCTCACACATTCGTAAGAAAACCTGCTCAACACGGATGGATGGTCAAGGAGAGGAAAGAAGCACGTCAAACCCAATGTACTGAGGTTGTGAGTAAAGTTCATCTCTCTAAAGAATAAAGAACCAGTTAAGCCAGTAACCTAGCAAATGGAGTAAGGAAGCAAAGATGCAGCTGTTCTGAAGAGCAGACGGGTGACGAAAGTCACATCTAAGGTAATGGAAAATGATAGGGAGCAAGCCATTGGGTTAAGGGAAACTAAGCTAGCTCAGCCAACGGGCCAAAAGGAGGTGATATGCCAAATAAGGGATGAACATGGTGACGACGGCTTAACGGAAATACAGTCCGAATTGGAAAAGTTTGACGAGCTGCTCAAAGAGTCAGATAACTGCATCAAAGGGACGTATAATCAACACTCTTAGGAGGCCGAAATGAGCAGCGATCAAACTAGCTGGTTCGAACCCAAGGACGTTGCCTTCGAGGTCTTTATGCAAGAGATTGTTGTCTGGATAGACGGTGCAGAGAAACGTGTTGCAAAGGCTACACCTTACGACAAAGAGGTGCGGCCATCGGACAGGGCTTCCAGATCAGGTTCCAAGGGTTCCTCTCGTCCTTCATCTTCGGCTTCGTCTGCTCGGCGGAAGGCAGAGTTGGAGAGCACTACGTTGCGGGCCCGGGCAGTCACTGTTAAACTCAGAAAAGTATTGGAAGCGAAGGAAGCAGAGATGGAAGCACAAATACATAGCGAAACGATGGAAATGGAAGCACAAATACAAAGCCTTAAGCTGGAGCTACAGGAAAGGGTTGCAAGATAAAAAAAAGGGAATTAAAATGGGATAAAGAGGAACTGGAAATTCAACGCGCCATAGCAGCTGCAGCTGACAGACTCATGGTCCATGAAGCGTATGAAAGGGTTGGCGCCTATATATATGGTTCTGCTGTTTTTCCGGTCCGCCTGTCAGTTCCACTGCTTTACCTCATCTGTCTCAGCCTGAACGCTTCTCTGGTGAGTCTGGTGACTGTCGAGCCTTTCTGACACAGTGTGGATTACATTTTGAGCTCCAGTCTGTCCATTATCCCACTGATCGGGCTAAGATTGCTTACTTGATTTCACACCTGTCTGGTCGAGCAGAGGCATGGGCCACAGCAGAGTGGGGAAGAAATTTGCCTCTGTGTGACTCGTTTGCTCGCTTCACCCAGGGCAGATGAAGAGTGGCGGACTATGCCATTGACATTCCGCACTCTGGCAGCAGAGAGGGGGTGGAATCAGGCTGCTCTTCTGGATGCCTTCCTGTATCGCCTTTCCAGTGACCTGAAGGATCAGCTGGCGGCATTGGATCTTCCAAGGGACCTCAACGCTCTCATTGCCCTAGCCATCAAGATTGACAAGCAGCTCTTCGAACGGGAGAGAGAGAGAGATTCGACTCCAAGGGTTCCCCGCGGGATTATCCGAGAGCGGACGTCCCGGGTAAGGGACACTCCTCGTCACTGCCATTCTGTCCAACTGTCGTTTCACATCAGACTGCTACAGGTGAGGAACCCATGCAGCTGGGTAGGACTCGACTGACTCAGTCACTCTGCCGGGCAGTGTCCAGTAAAAGGGGAGGCTCGCCAGTAAAGGAGAAAGTCCTGGTGAGTCGTGCTGCTGTTTTTAACGTTCCCTCTCGTCCCATGTTCTCTGTGACTCTGTCCTCCACTGAGATTTCCAGGACTCAGGAGGTTATGGTGGATTCCGGGGCTGATGCTAGTCTCATGGACTTTTCCCTTGCTAGAGGGTTGGGACTGAGCTCTGTTCCTCTGCCTGCGCCGTTGGGGGCCACAGCTCTGGATGGCCGGCTGCTCTGGCAGGTAACCCTGGTTTTCCCTGACCAACATTATGAGACTATTGTTTTTTGTTGGTGGATTCCTCTCAACACCCGATTGTCCTCGGGTTTCCCTGGCTCCTCAAACACAACCCTCACATTAACTGGACTTTGGGGGTTGTTAAGGAGTGGGGAGAGACTTGTGCCAGGACCTGCTTCCAGTCCAGATCCGAAGGGAGTTCTGGAGATATTATTCCAGTGTTGACTCTGGCGAAGGTGACTGTGGTTCCTGCTCCTCTTTCTGTTGACCCGGAGGTTTCTGAGAGGAGGGATTTTACGGATTTATCTTCTGTTCCTTCCTGCTATATGGATTTAAAGGAGGTGTTTAACAAAGCTAGGGCTACTGCTCTACCTCCTCACAGACCATACGACTGCGCCATTGACTTGCTGCCAGGCTCTTCACCGCCTAAGGGGCGTCTGTACTCTCTCTCTTCCCCGGAGACCCAGTCCATGAAGGAGTACATCGATTCGGCTCCTGAGGCGGGGATCATCCGACCCTCTTCCTCACCGGCTGGCGCTGGTTTCTTCTTCGTGGGGAAGAGGGATAAGTCGTTACGGCCATTTATTGATTATCTTGGACTCAACAACATCACGGTGAAGAACAGGTACCCCCTCCCATTGATTTCCTCTGCTTTTGAACTATTGCAGGGGGCTACTATATTTACCAAACTTGACTTGAGAAATGCTTACCATTTGGTGAGGATTAGGGAGGGGGACGAATGGAAGACCGCATTTAATACTCCCAGTGGACATTATGAGTATTTAGTTATGCCTTTCGGACGCTCAACTAACGCTCTACTAACGCTCCTGCTGTTTTCCAGGCATTTGTGTATGATGTAGTCAGGGATATGTTAGATGTTTTTGTGTTTGTTTACCTTGACGATATTTTGATTTTCTCCCATGACCTTAATGAGCATGTTCAACATGTACGTGCTGTGCTTCAGAGGTTGCTTAATCATGAACCATTTGTTAAAGCAGAGAAGTGTGAGTTTCATGTTCCCAGTGTGACCGAGGGGGAGATGAGCATGGACCCGGAAAAGGTCAAAGCTGTCAAGGACTGGCCCGTTCCCACCAATCGTAAAGAGGTTCAACGTTTTCTGGGATTCGCTAATTTCTATAGAAAGATTGTTAGAAACTTCAGTTCTGTTGCTTCCCCATTACATGTTATCACCTCTTCCAAGACCAGGTTCGAGTGGAATCCTCGAGCAGAAGCAGCCTTCCGGCCTATCAAAGAGCGTTTTGTGACAGCTCCAGTTCTGGTTCTACCGGATCCCGGCCATCGATGATGTGGGTAACCGGGAGCTGCTGGCAGTCAAGGTGGCCTTGGAGGAGTGGAGGCACTGGTTGGAGGGGGCGGAGCACCCATTCATGGTTTGGACGGACCACAAGAATCTGGAGTACCTAAGATCTGCTAAACGACTGAACTCTTGTCAAGGTAGGTGGGCCCTGTTTTTCAACCGGTTCAACTTTACCCTGTCATATCATCCTGGTTCCAAGAATGTTAAACCTGATGCTTTGTCTCGACTGTTTGACTCTCCCAAGTCTGATGAAACCATCCTCCCAATATCCTGTGTTCTGGGTGCTGTTTCATGGGAGGTTGAGGAGAGAGTCAAGCAAGCTACAGTTGACCTACCTGTTCCGGTTGGCTGTCCGCCGAAACCGACTGTTTGATCCCCATGAGTTCAGATCACAAGTCCACCATTGGGCCCATTCCAGCTCCCTGTCGTGTCATCCGGGAATTAAAAGAACAATTTTTGTGGTCCAGCAACAGTTCTGGTGGCCCGGAATGGGGGATTCTATAAAGGAGTACGTTACGGCCTGTCCAGTGTGTGCTCAGAACAAGTCTTCTCATCAGCCACCAGCAGGATTACTTAATCCCCTTCCTGTGCCTTCTCGACCCTGGTCAGATATATCTGGATTTCGTCACAGGTTTGCCTTCGTCTGAAGGGAACACTACCATTCTGACCATTGTGGAGAGGTTTACTAAGATGGTTCACTTTGTTCCTTTACCCAAACTACCTTCCGCTAAAGAATTGGTGGAGGTGATGCTTCTTCATGTGTTCAGGTTGCACGGACTTCCCAGGGACATGCTGTCTGATCGGGGGCCCCGATTCATCTTTCGGTTCTGGAAGGCATTCTGCAAACTTCTCGATGCCACTGTGATTCTGTCTTTCGGTTACCATCCTCAAACCAATGGTCAGACTGAGCGGCTCAACCAGGAGTTGGAGGTAGGTCTTCACTGTCTGTCCTCCAGGAATCCTGCTAGTTGGAGCAAGCAGCTGATTTGAGTGGAATACACCCATAATACTCTGCCCTGCTCCTCCACCAGCCTCACTCCCTTCCAGTGTGTGTACGGGTACCAACCCCCCCTCTTTGCTGATCTGGAACGGGAGGTGGGAGTTCTCTCCGCCCAGGCATTAGTTCGCCGTTGTCGCCGGACGTGGATCAGGGCGCGTCAAGTTCTGCTGCATAAATCTTCAGTGTACAAGAAGTCTGCAGATCATCGGAGGTCCAAGGCTCCTACCTATACGGAGGGACAAAGAGTTTGGCTGTCTACCCGGGATCTTCCCCTCCGCATTGAGAGCCGTAAGTTGGCACCCCGTTTTGTTGGTCCATTCCCTGTAAAAAAAGTTATTAATCCTGTTGCTGTGAGACTGAGACTTCCTAGGACCATGAGAGTGCACCCCACCTTCCACGTGAGCCGCGTTAAGCCGGTGCAAGAGAGTCAGTTGGTGCCTGAGACTCCACGCATCATCAATGGAGGCCCTGTCTACACTGTAAAGAGACTTCTCGCTGTCAGAAGACGAGGAAGAGGCCATCAGTACCTTGTGGACTGGGAGGGGTACGGACCCAGAAGAGAGATCCTGGATGTCAGCCAGTAATATTCTGGATCCAAAACTTATTTGTGAGATCCACGAGCTACACCCGGAAGATCCTGGGCCGTTTGGAGTCGGCCTTTAAGGGAGGGGTACTGTCATGTCTCGTTCCTGTGTCAAGTTTCTGTTTTTAGTTTCTTTCATATTTTCTGTTAGCTTTTCCATTTCCTGTTTTATTTTGTAGATTCTCTGTGTTCCCATGTGTTGTCTTGTTTTACTCCCTGTGACCAAACAGTGAGTCACAGATCAAAGCCAGAAACAAGGGACATAGGGATGAATCAGGGGGTAAATTCCAAAGGAGAGTTGCGCACAAGCGACGGCGGACCATCAGGCCCAACGACCTGCTGAGCAACAAATACCGAAAACAATGGAAAGATCTTGGGAATAGTACCAGTCCAAGTCAAGAGCAACAAAAGCCAAAAGATAACAACTACTTACGCTTTCATAGACTCCGGCAGTACATCTTGTTTGTGTACAGAGGACCTGATGAAAGAGCTTAATATCACAGACAGAGAGACACGCATCTCACTGCTGACCGTAAAGACGAAATGGAGGTTGGCCGATACTCAAATAGTATCTGGCTTGGAAGTGAGTAGCCTAGGCGGCAACAATTTCCTGGGGCTCCCAGATACATATTCCAAGAAAATAATTCCCGCAACCAAAGGTAACATCCCATCACAGGGAGAACTGGTTGGGTGGCCCCACCTGCAGCAGCTACAACTACCAAAAATAGATGCAGGGATAGGTCTGCTTATTTGGAGGGATGGCCACAAGGCCATTGAACCCCAGCAGTTAATCGCCAGCGTAGAGAACGGCGGTCCTTATGCCATGGAAACGGCGATTGGCTTGATCATTAGTGGATCGGCCACAGCTCAGCAAGCGGTCCAATACAGGTTTCAGCGAACCATGTAGCACCAACCTGGAGTCAGCAGTTCAAGAGCGACTTCCCTGAGTACAAGAAGGATGAGAAACTGGAAATGTCCAAAGAAGACCGACAATTCCTTGAGATAGCCTCAGAGTCAGCTACACTTGTAGAAGGACATTACAGCATTGATCTGCCACGGAGGAACAAGGACGGGAAGATGCCCAACAATAGTAAGGTGGCGGAGCCGTTCAGGGCGGCACAAACACAACTCCAAGTGAACGATAATGCCATGTCAACATTACAAGGTGATAAGGTGAGCTGTTCTCAATTGATCTTACCTGGTAAAATAAAGGTAAAATAAAAAAATTATATGTTCGTGTTGTATATGATGATTGTATATGATGCTCTGCTGCCCCAAGTGTCCAAAAAATACAGCTTTAAAATTACATAATAGCTACTATCACAGAATATACATGACAGTCAGAAGTAGTTAGTAGCTAACTGATTTTAATATTAGATTAATCACAAACTGTACACTCTGGCAATGGACAAAGTGTGCACTATAGGGAAGGACAATAATGCAGAATGCTACATTGTATTTCGGCAGAAAAGACATACAGCTATAGTGAGTTGAGAGAGTGTGCTGCTCTCCTTGTGTGCATGTACACAATTCAGCAGTAAGCCAAACTCCATTCAAATGAATATGGGAGTCAGAATATATGTTTTATTTGGCGTCACTGTCATAAACAATATGAATAGGAGTGAAATGATGATGCTTTCGAATGCATAAACCAAACGAAAGATTGCAGAAGATGCAAGTTGAGTCCATTCAGCTAAAAATATGGCTGAATACTACAACACTAAAATGGCTGACTTCCTATTCTGGGTCAAAGTGCATGTCATAATAAGGGCCGGTAGATGCATTTATTCACCAAACATGCAATACAAGTGTAGTTTATCTTTTGACTACAGCTTATAAAACTGACAAACGAGAAACCTGCCAACACTAACTGATTCTGCCTATGGAGGACAAATGAGAACCTAGAGGTCACAATGACAGTGAATCCAGAGCTCAGAGATCTATTTTGCCACATTTACAAAAAAAAGAAAAAAGGCATATCTGACTATTTTTACGAGCTAAGCTCATGGTCTAAAGTGCTTGGAGCAAGTAATTAAGGGTGTGCCAATAATGACCCTTTTTATTTGTTAAGTTGTTGCAGCATCAGGCACATGGTTCAAAAGGGTTGTACTTTTTGGGGTAGAACACGCAATAAACTAATTAGAGGGCTCCTTTAAAATCCAAGTGAGCTTGCACCTTATCACTTTGGATTTGCCAGGTGTAAGAGAGAGTGCCTATATGCAGACGAAACAGTTTCACTTCGCACTCAAGCAGACCATCTGTATGTGTACGCTCGCCTATGTACTGTATGTGCCCTTAATACTGCTATTTAAAACAACACTGCGTCAGAGACCTCAGATCAGTTCTTGGTAGTCAATCACAAAATCTCTTCCCTCTGCCTCAACATAGCAATGCGCCAACAATGAGCCTGACCATACCGAATTTTTAAGACCCGAAACATGCCCACGGGTGCTCAGGTGGGTTCAGGTGCATTTTCTATTTAAACAGCGTTTAAACAGCGTCCTGGAAAGGAAAATACAAACTGTGTCAGCACTTACAAAGCCAGTTCTGTTGTGCTTTTCCACAGACTGTAAGATCGGGCCCTTGGTTTCTAAAGAAATTATGTATGTCTGCTGTACAGAAGGCAGGAAATATTTACTGACAACATTAAAAGAAGCTATAAACATTACCAAGAGATAGAAACGTGTCCATCACTGGGATGACATTGCATATGAGGCACACAGTATTAATGCCAGGTGTAAAGGCAGGCTTTGTTTTTTTCTAATTGCATCTCCACTGCAACCATAGTGTATGATGAAGGCAAGCCAGCAGCCTGTTTACGGCTGGTAATTGCTTCCTCACTTCCCACAAACCCCTGCTGGTCTCCTGGCGATACACATGGCATATTAGGAATGATGAAGCTGTGGCAGATGGGCACGCTCCTCCTCCATGCCCACTTGCCTTATTTGTGTCACAGACTGGTGAGGCAAAGCATCATTATCTGGTAAGTGGCATCTTTTCCCGGGGTGTGCAGCTAGGTCCCTACTCTGAGAGGAAGATAAAGAGAGTGAAGGAAAAACATGAGCAGAGTAAAGGTTTAAAGAGCAGGAGCAAGAGATCATGTCGTCTGCCTGTGGTTCCGATAATCAGTTGGAGAGCAGCCCCATGCCCTGCTGTTTGCACACTGCTGTGCCTCAGGAGACTGTTGTCTTTAGGTTGTCATGCTTCACAAAGCCACTATCCACTAACGTGGCTTCGTATTAAAGGCCTCTGATTTATTTAAAGGTCTCCATCTTACAACTTCACACTGGGATGTTAGAGGTAGTCATTTATTTCCAGGAATCAATATTCTAAAACTGCACATTAATACATTATTAATAATAATTCCTCTGATAATTAATTAGAGGGAGAATGTGTCATTGAATGTGTCATCGCAGTCCTCAGTCACAGATTCACATATAACAGCCATAATGGGCTTGGTTCATTATCACCTCCAACTCTGTGTCTGAGGAAATGGCCACCATTATCACTGATGACAGCACTGCCTGCACTAATGGCCATGTCGCTTATCACAACTGCAGGTGTTAGTTGCTCAGGAGGGATTCCTCTAACAAACAGTGAAAGGCAAAAGCTATTCTGAAACAAAAATGCTGCTTCAGGACAAATAAGATGAGACAATGTGATGCTTTGTTTGCCACAACCTATCAAAAATATCCATCGTCATCTTCCAGGAAATGCAGCCTGGCCTATGAGCACACAGGAAACAAGGACAGGACACAGAATACACAGCAACCTTGATGAAAAATATGACACGTTCTGATGAAGGCTGTAGCCAGGCAACAACTCAAGAGAATGTTGTAAGATGCCTCAGCAGGGGACTGGAAATCAATCCCAGATAAACCTTGTTATTTCCCAGTGTCCATTTCAACCATCTTACATCAACACCAGTACAGCTTCACCCTTAACTGGACTCAAGGCTCCATTCATTCTTTTTAGATGAGGGTTGTTATCAGCAGGTATCCTGGCTTAATGTCATACTGCAGCACTACAAGAGGATATAGAGAATGATTCTGTCGGCAGAATGGATCATACAGACCCATCAGGTGGCTGAATGGCAGAAGCAGTCATAGTTTAGGTTTCTACCGTTGGTATATAGATTGTATCATGATCTGGAATCAGCTTTGCCTCTGAAACCTCCCAATACTTCTACTATAAAACAAAGTTTCAAGCCACTTTTGTTATTTTCTTCATAATAAAAAACAAACAAAACTGACGTTTAAGTATTTCTGTCAAATAGCATGTGTTCTCTGTAGTCAGTATTGAACTGTTTTAAATTCCAATAACATGTGAACCCTAATGCAGACTTCACACTTTATATAGAACCACTAGGGATCATTTGGTGTCATTGCAGGGACCATGACAATTAGGCCAGACCAAGATCTGTTGCATTGGGACAAAAATGAAATGAAATTTGACTGTCCTTTCTCACTTCCATACCAAAACCATTTTGTAACTGGAGCTCACAAGGAAAACTTGCCAAGAGGACTGAAATGTAAAACAGCCAGGAGGACTTTCAAGGGACCAAAACCCCAAAATGACCTGAAAGATGGAAAGAATTTTGGCATCTTTTTCAGTTCTCTACAGTGAACTTCAGCCTCTCTCCTTCCTCATTTTTGGTGATCTACAGAGTATTTATCCTTCTCCCCCTTTTTGCCTTTGCTGCCTGTGTAGATATACTGTACTCTCACTGATGCATCTCAGTTCAAAAGTTCACTGAAGGGCGCAAATATATCAGCCGCAGAATTAATTTGACTGGATATATTTCATCTGGAAAAAAGGTTTCAGGAGAAAATCCCAGATTAATTTAGTTTTTAAACCTTTATTTTTCTGAGCACATGAATCAGCAAGGAGGATCAAGTAAAGTAGAATATTGGGATACAATAAGAAAGACTGGTTGGTATTGAGGAAAGAAAATATTGCTGGGCTGTATTCTTTAATCCCACACTTTACTCCCACACAAATTGATGATGTTGTTGATAGTGCAGCAGCCTCACTACGTTCCACTGTCGCCCCTCTGAAAAAGAAGACAAACAGAGGAGGATAGCTCCATGGTTTAATGCACAGACACGTGCTGTAGGTTAGAAAGGAAGTGTCTGTGCATTAAACTATGGAGCTATCCTCCTCTGTTTGACTGTCTTCTTTTTCAGCGGGGCGACAGTGTCGCGTGTGGAACGTAATGAGGCTGCTGCACTATCAACAACATCATCAATTTGCTGTCTCTCTTCTCCCCCTCTTTCTGCCCACCTCTCCTCTTTTCCCATTTCCCTCCTCACCCCAACCGGTCAAGACAGATGACCGCCCACAACTGAGTCCGGTTCTGTCAGAGATTTCTTCCTGTTAAAAGGGAGTTTTTTGTCTCCACCATGGTCAAGTGCTTTGCTCATTGTGGAATTTGTTGGGTTTTCCCTGTAATATTGTAATATTAACCTCACTATGTAAAGTGCCTTGAGACAATGTATGTTGTGATATGGCGCTATACAAATAAAATTGAATTGAATTGAATTGAATATTCACATTGCTTGACTATATTTGTGGAGTTGTGGTTCTGACTATGCAGGTTCATGCTGTAGGTTTTGGCTAGCTAGCAACATATGCACTAGGTTCCTTATTTTGTACCAGACCCTTCTCCAGTTTTCTCTTGACTGTTCGGTTGAGTTGAAACATATTCATCTTGTGCATGTTTACCACAAATTAGCGCCTCCCAGAGTAACTTCTTACCTGTTCACATTATCTCTGAACTTTCAACTGGCTGTATTGCACCAAATTGAAAGGGCAACATAACACCCCATTGTAGTTTAAACATATTCTTTTGAGTGTGGCATTACTTGTAAGTTGGAGGCAGGCTGCTGCAGATTGCATTTGAGATTTTTTTTACTCTTTTTGCAGTCTATAAGACTATTTACTGGATTTTCTCTGAATAGAAAAAAAATATTTCCTAGTAGCTTCTGGGTAGTGTGGCTATTTTCACAGTCCCAAGTGGAACTGAATGTTTGGGATAGGTGCGCACGGCTTACAACATTGTAAGCGAACTGTAGAGAACTGTTGGCCTCAACCAAGTGGCAACCCAATGCAAGTTTTGCATTTTGACCAGCTCCATGTTGTTTTAAAAGACATAGAATTGGGGGTGGGTCTGATTGAGAGCTTGTCCAATGCGCGCCCACCTGCACCTGCAACCATACACCGATTGGACAGACCAGCTGTCAACCACGCTGTATCCATGCTACTGTGCTTTATTGCCTATTTTATTATAAATGGGACCACAATTTACTTAATGAACATCAGGCTGTATTGATGAAGAGTGAGTGAGACCATCAAATCCTCAGCAAATGTTTACTGACATTATAAATCAAGTTAGAAAGTCATTTTCTCATTACATATTACAAGAAAAGAAATGGGGGGATTTTGATATCCCTCTTTATCATTAACAGTGTAATCTTTGAGTGACACTGTGGCTGTAGTGTCAAAGACTACATTTACTGATCAAGTCAAACTGTCAATATTGCATGTATTCCATTGAAAAACAAAGGCTGTAGATATTTTTTCATATATAAAAAATTGTTATACTAACACATGCTGCTCTTGCAAAACACTGAAACCTAGGGACATGCCAGGTTTAATTGAGTTAACAGGTTAAGTGGCTGAGACTGGAGCTCAACAGAATCAGTGGAGGGAAATGTAAGACAGCATTCTCCTGGCACTGATCTATGAATAGTGAAGTTTTTTTTAATCATGTTAATCAACTGTGGCTGGGGGCAAGAGTCTGATTCAAGAATATTGTTGCCATTCCATCATTTTAATGGTCTCTTAATGTCCTATAGAATATAAATGCATCTTACAGAGAAAACAAGATGAAACAAACTACTTAATTTAAGAGAAAAGAAAAATATGGAGGATCATTTCTACAAAGGGAGACACTCCCACACAAGTGTTAGCAAACAATAACACCACGCTGTCACCAGGGAATTCCAACTCATCTAAAATCCCTCTTTAAATGGCTCCATTAGCCCCCAAGGTATCAGGGCTATAATTAAGGCTTATTGTGATTTCTTTATGTTGAAAGGTCCACCAAAAAAGGTCAACAGCAATCTGGCTGCAAACATCACTTTAAAGGCAGTGGCGAGACATGCAGTGACACGCCCCGAGCACTTATCCACCAAGTTCATTAGCTTAATATCTATGGGCATCTGTTTAACGGGCAGGCTGTGACTGCATATCACATAATCAGTGTCCCTCTGGGAAATCATCCTGTGGAGTTAGAGACACCATCAAACAGCAGCATTGCTGCCACCAATAGGGCTGCTCCATCATCACTAATTAGGATGTAGATGAATAGGAGTGATGTCCTGACAGCTACTTTAATCTTTAATTTTACAAGTGGGAGTCAGATACAGTTAACATAATGCCCCTATTCATTTCATTTTAGGATTTTGCTCTCAGCTACAGGTCCCCAAGACAAGTAAGCAGATATGTCTACATTCCAACTGTTTTTAAGTGTAAAAGTGAAATAAAAGACCATTTGCACCAATGTATCACAGTTTTAGCCACACTCACAGTGTGCCATGAAATTTGATGGATATATATCCAAGGTACCCACAGAATAAATCCATTACATCCTAATTACTTTATTTGTTCCCTGACTTTTCATCTCGTCACTATGAGTTGAGACTTTGTCTGTCGGGGTTGAGCAGGAAGCAGGACCCAAATGCAGGAGTGCACTTTAAATAGTTTTTAATCAAGCAAAAGAAACTCAACTTATGGAGTCTGTACATAAAACAACGAAACAAAGTCCAACTAAAGGTGTCCACAAGAAGTAGCAAAAACAGAGTCCAAACTAAACACTAGAGCCAGGGGCAAAATCACAGACGTTCAGGAACAGATTGGGAGCCAAAACCACAGGGACATACCGGGGTAGACTAGGGAAACCAACAGCATCTCATGAACAGACTTGGGGGAAAACAACAGGCACAGACCCGGAGTATAACAGACGAACCAACACTGACAAAGGGAAGCACAGAGACTAAATACACACGAGGAGGGCAGGGCAAATTGAACACAGTTGAGACACATTAGGAACAGGTGCAGACAATCACAGGGGCAGGAGACACTGGCAAAGTAAAGAAAACAGACAAAAGACAGGGAAACAGGAAGTGCGGAAACACAAGGAACTACTTCAAAATAAAACAGGAAATGAAAACACAAGATCATGACATTGTCTTTGTCCAGCAGAATATCTCCTTATCTTCCACATTGTTTGGCAACATTTGTACAGGCATTGATGGTTCCCACACAATTCATTTGGTGATCCAATCATTGAATGTGCAAGGTGACTCAGATGTCTAGAATCAAGCTAAAATTAGAATAATTATAATGTTACTATGTTTTTTTACATATAAATTTCAGCTCTGAGAAAAAAATTATAGCTGATGAATTTTACATCTCAAGATTATGAATTCCTTCATTGGCTTCATCTGTAAAAGAAGAGCAAAGTTTATACAGTGAAATTCAGCTCACAGTTGCCAAGATCTTCTGAATATGTCGAAGATTGAAAAACTGCTGCGTCTGTGGTCCCCCGAAACATTGCTACAATCAACCTTCCTAATCGGCTAGGTTGCTATCAGGCTGACAGGAAATCAACGCTGTCTGCTGGACCTGTGTAGTTGGACTGTGTTTATATTCACAAGGAAAGCTGTGCTTGTGTCCTTAGACAGAGGGCACTGTAGAGGAAGCTTAGAAGATCATCGGAACTCAACTACTGGCTTTGAGGCCCGATGTCGAAGCAGGGCCACTAACACTACCCCGGGTGGGTTGGGGTAGTGTCCCATTTATTTATTTATCTACTAATTTATCTAGTTATTTTTAAGGCTGCTATCTTCAGTGTACTTTATCAGGAATGTGCAATACCTTATCTGTAAAGTGCAATTATCTATTGCTGCATACATAAATATTTTCATTAAGGATACAATTTCACTAACATGCACAACATAATACCTCATACAGGACATGTCCACTTTTTTCTCTTTTTTAAATTGCCCTTTTTTGAACTTATATTGTTACTTATATTTTAAGTGCTGGTTTGTTTTTTGCTGTGTTTTTGGTATTTGAATGTAATCTTCAGGGAGTACCAACAAAATTTTGTTTTAATACTCTCAGACAGTAGTGCAATGACAATAAAGCATCTTATGTCTTATGTCTGTACTCTGCTTGTGGAGTTTACAGTCATGAAATGTCCGTTTGTTTGTTGGTTGGTAGGTTTCTTGGTTTGTCAGCAGGATTACACACTAACAGATTTCCACAGAACTATAACATTTATGGCGTGGATCCGGACAAAGGGGCTTGATATTTTTTCTATATCACCTTCCTTAACATTAAATTGGCTGTTTCTGACATTTTCACCAATTTCCCAGGGAATAATTCATGAACTTTGATGAAAAAAAATCTGCCATATTTAGTCTAAATTCTTTGGTGGACAGTAAAAAGCAGAAACATACTGAAAACCCACTTCATCACAATTCCAGGTGCTTTTAAATCTAAAGTGTTAAATCCATTAGCTGCATGTAGAGCTGGGCAGAAAACACAAAATGATACGTAGCTTGGTGTCTGCATCCTCAGGTTTTTGTTCTGGCTTCTGGCAGTGAGACAGTACAGCCCAATGTATAAATCATGAATTTGGAATGTGAAGCAGACGATATCTGGATAAACACACACTTGAATTATTTCCCCCATTCCCTTCATTTCAACTCCTAATGAACAAAACTGCAATACAGTTGACTGTGTCAAAGATTTGTTCTCTCTTTATTTAGTCTTTAACAAGCCTCAGTCAGATTATACTGATACAAATGAATAGTCAATGGGTTTAAGAGGTTTGTCTTGGGAGTCTTGTTTACTTTTTGGTCTTCGGGGCTCACCACAGTGACAGAACTCAGCCTCCCTCTTCCAGCAAGTCAGTGTACTGCAGTACAGGAAATAAGTGTTTTCTGTGGGGATACATGGAATGCAGAGAAGAACAGTTCAAACACCAGTTTAAAGAGCACTCGCACCCGGACAACCCACGGAAGGATTCAGGAAGCATCAGCAGAGCAGAACTGCTCCAGGAGGAGGGTGAGAAGGCTAATCTTTGGGGCAACACTACCCCCAGCTCAGCTGGAAAGGAATGCATCCTTTCATATGTTGAATTGAGGGTATGTCTAGCATGGAAATAATGGGGTGGGTGGGGGGAATTGCAATTTCCCAGATTCTGGGGTTGGGAGTGGGTGAGGGAGATCTTTAGCTCAAGTCATTTGACCCCTTTTCCAATAAGAAGACATCGTGCTCCATGTACACTTCAGTGTCACAGTTGACATGTTGTTACTCCCAGTGCCGGCCCTGGCAATGTTGGCGCCCTAGGTGAGATTTTTGAAAGGCGCCCCCCACCTCCAGGGTGTTTACAGTACATGACAAAACCCAACCCATTATTTGTTCAACACTAATCACCACTTGCGTTGCAAAAAATGTAACATTTTACGACATCTAAGATGTGCAATATATCATAATAAAAATATTAATGATGTATTAATGATGCAATTATGCTTCTACTATGAGTTTGATTATAATGCTTCTCTAAATTTACTTAAGTAATATTTTGAAGGGACTTTGCAGGGATTTTACTTATGACATACTAGTTTTATACTGTGTTGTAACTAATTTGACTTGGGCAATAGATAAGGGTAAATGGACTATATTTATATACCGCAGTTCTAGTCGTATCGACCACTCAAATCACTTCACAGTACAAGTCACTTTCAAAAACACATTCATACAGCGCTATTTTCCACGCATTTTCTGTCACATTCATATACTATCGGCACAGCTGTCAGAGGCAATTTAGAGTTAAGTCTCTTGCCCAAGGACACATCAACATACGGACTGGGAAAAAATGGGGGTTGAACCCTAGAGCTTTGGGGTTGGAGGACCCTCTCTAACTCCTGAGCCACGGCCGGTACTCGTTTAACCACTGATGGTAGCCTCTACTAGATGCTAGCAGGGATTTAAGGGATACTTCTCAGAAACATCTTTGTGGAGAAACACAAAGAGAACAGGGCCTGTTTAGACTTCTAGGCTTGTCCTGCTAGGATCTGTGTATTCTGTCAGCGCCTGTGCTGCCTGGGAATATGAAGCCATGTCTGCATATCTGTGGTTTTGTCAGGAGTCAGCTCTGCCAGTCTGACTGTGCCACACATGGCCCTCTATGTCCCCGTCTGGAAACACTATAGGTGCTCAGCATTTCTCGTAGCTCATTCCAGACTAAATTGGCTTGTTTTTTTTGTGCATTAACAGTGGCTACAAGGCTGATTTCAAGGCTTTTCTCTGCATTCAGTGATATTTAGCTTGAGCGTATTTAGATCTGTTCTCCTGCTTTCTATTTATAGTTTGACTCAATAAACTTCAATCACTTTGCCTTAATTTGTATGGCAACACTTTGGGGAAAACGTGAATATTTCTTCTGTCATTATCAGGGAACTTTTCCTCTACAAACAGATAAGAAGTGGGGGTAATCACACCCAGTCACGACAGTCACTGTGTTTTGCTGGTTTTTGTGCCACATACTTGGCATACATATTCCAGTTGCAAGTCGGAAAACTATTGAATATTGGTTGAAAAGCAAATCCAAGTTTGAAATATTCCAGAAAGTAAAAAAACATTTTTTAAAGGGAAATTTAAAAGAAATATAGTTGTCACAGTGACTTTATTCACAGACTAAGGAATCCGGAGTAAGAGTAAGTAAGTTAGTCCACGCAGAAATTGCCACTTTTTTGTCCTTATCCGACTTGAGGAAAGCAGAGAAAGTGCACTGTGGGTGAGGCATCCCTCTCCAGAAACTCACCCCATCTGAAGGCAATGGCAGGATGAGGCGCACCCAGAACTGCGGTGGATGTTTCCTGCACACTCAGCACCTTGGCTGAATGGCTGGTCCTCCTGTTCTTTGCTCAGCCTATTAAAAGGTCCTGGTGCATATCTGCTTCACATCAGAATGTGGGGATGTAATTACGGTTAGCAAGTTAAGGATGGGGAACAGCAGAGGAGGAACAGCAGAGGAGGTCCACAGCCTTTTATTTTTCCACTGCCACACTCTGTGCCAGCATGGAACTGCTGGATTGCTAGTTTTGCCATCGAAAGTTCAGCGATTTTCTACACTGTACTTTCCTAGAAGAACGTCATCATATGTCCCTTCCCCGAAGCTTTCATCTGTGTTTTATTTTTAGGGAATACAGATCTTTTAAAACATGACCTCATGCTCCAGGCATATATTAATCATATTTCCTATGTTTTGCTTTGCCAAATATGTTTCTGCAGGAAACATAATTGCTGCCTGGATTGCATTTTTTTTCCAAAGCCACACAGAAGTTGCTGTGATGGAGTCCAGTTGGAAGGCTTCCTGACCACTGCTCTGTGACAACAGAGACCAAATTGTGTCCATGCATGAGCGGACAGTAACAACATGTCCCTACCAAAGTCTGTGCAGCGTTGAACTGGGATAATAAACAATCTTGTCATAACTCCACACAGCAGAAAAGCTGCTGTCGGTAGGATTGGGAGAAGTGTGGACATAGTCTCAGAATTCAAAATCCAACGACTCCAGCTCCCTCCCCCTCCGCTGCTCTTCGATTCTGCCTCCGCAGATCCTCCCATCCCGCCGTGCCCGTGCTTGCTACCATGGCAACAGAAGCCAGTTCAGATACGTGACATGGCGTTTGCATCGGTAAGAAGCTAACACGGACTACTGTCAACATTGCTAGACTATTACACATTTTCAGTTACCATTGCCTCACGTTATTACCTGTGACTCTTTGTGAAAACAACATCATCAGTGTTTTTGAACGAAGGCTAAGATGAATCAGTTTATATTAATTTGTTTACGTAACTAGCGTTAGCTAGCACATTAGCTACTACAGAGTGTTACATGGCTTTATCTTCACATACATCATTTGTTGCTTTGCAGGATGACTGACGCTTTTTATCTATATTTTATAACATTATTAGAGCTTTGAGACTGGTACACTGGACTCCGATGAGGATGTAAACACGGCTGCTTCGACGAGTAGACGAGCGAGAAGAGGGACTCGCCTACAAGGCACACCAGGCAGCGGCCGTGGGAGACGGGAAAGAGGTCGTGTGTTGGCCCAGAGGACCGGAGAGCCGAAGACATAGCTGATCTTCATGTGATGAGCCAGCTGGTACCTTCTGCTTGCACTGGTTTCATCCCAAGGAGGGTGCAGTTTCAGTTGCCTTTGCTAGATGAAAATAGTGTGCTGTGCAATACATTTTTTTCATTTCATTTATTTATTTCAAAGTTATTTTTTAATATACATGCAACCTCAATATTTGCCTTGCAATAATGTCTATTTTTGAAAGAGATTGGTTTTTCTCATTGCATAAATATACAACAATGTTTACTTAACTTTTTTGTCAATATACTTTTTTAAGGCATTAGAAATATATTAATTTGGGGTAATCAGATTCACTGGTTCAGTACTACCAATGCAATATCTCAAAGACAAGCATAACAAATTTATCAAATGATTATCAAATGCTGTTCCCCCAGCAAAGTCATCATCTGTGGAGAAAAGCAACATGAGTATGAGAAACTGATCCAAGAAAAAATAATCCTCCTTACAAATTTATCACAAGTCGAAATACTATGAGGGGAATAAATCATTTGAGTACAAAATCTGTAGTCATGATTATTAGTGTCGAACAAAATGTGTAATTACGTGCTGTTTGCCCTTTACTGCTTGGTTTCCACTCAGGGGAGATATGCAATTTACTTTTCCCCATGACCAAAGTGGAGTTTCGGGAAAACACACATGATCTTCACCTTTGTCTTGATAAAGCAGCTGTGTTATTGAGCATTTAGCTGCGAGAGCACAGGCAACGGCACACAGATGTCTGGAAAACTGGACACATGGACCGCATGGACACAAACATATTTCCAGCCACTATCCCATAAGCTCTGAAGCGCTGCGCAGCTCGTACCAGGATGATTGACAGAGTGGAGAGACTGTGATTGGAGATTTTTCTTCGGGCTTGGTGGATTCTTGCAAATGGCATTAAAGGCAGTAGGGGGAGCGAAATTACCTAGATTCTGTCACAGATAGCGACAGTTTCAGGATATATGAAAAAAATATTTTTGCAAATCCTACCTACAACAGCTTTAAGATGTGCGCAAAGTGGCCCACTTTTTGTGGGCCACTTTGCTGTGGAGTGACGAAACCAAACATTCATCGTTACGCCCCTAGTGCTGTATGATTTGTGTGTTCTCTCTTTTAAACCCATTCCAGGTTCTGCCTTCCCCCTTTTATATGTTGCTGGATCACACCTGTGTCCATTCCTCCTCATCAACCTCCCCCTCAAGTACCAGAGGAGAGAATGGGAGTCTCTCTCTCTCTGTGAGCCTGTTGCCATCGTGTATGAACTGTCTGCACTGTATGAACCTGTTGCAGCCGTGGGAGCTGCGTGTATGCCTGTCTACTCAGACTAATGTAGATGTGTTGTAAGTTCAGACAGGAAGACTACTCTCATGATCTGAGTCTAACCGCCAAAGACTCTATCAATATTTTATCATCACATATAATTCTGTTAAACCTGTTATAAATATAATTTCTTCATTCACTTGTCACTCCTGATTTAAGTTCCTGTATATGGTGATCTGGTATGTGGTTGTGACTCCATACTAATGAAGGTGGTGTATTCAGTTTTGCTGGCCTCACCCATTTAATCTTGTTTGTGATTTTCATTCTAGGTGAATCTGCCTTGTTGGAGAAGCTTGCTTTCTCTTGTGATTTTTTTACATGAATTGTGAATAAATTGTTACTTCATACACATCAGTTTGCTGACATTTCTGGGACATAAGATTCATCAGTTTTTTAAATTAGTTATGTGTTGCACCCAGGCGCTGATGAATGTATAGGCTGGCGTAGGCTGCATACTATGGGGGACCCACTTGTGCAAGGGCCCTGCATTGGGCCCCGCATGAACGTGGCCAGATTCATAAGGTCAATTTGGTTTTCAAATGATGTCACTGAACAGTATTGGCAAAAATGTCCGAAAGAAAATATGATAGTCGATCAAAAAAACGGAAAGCACAACACCTGAAACAGTGACCGGGTACTACGTAACGAAACCCCTAAATTAACTGGATATTTCAAGGCTGCACAAAACTGCATCAGGAGCATTAGCTGTAGCCAGATGTTACACACAGATCAGTTCATATTCATCATGCCATATGTTTCACCTGACGGCTGCATTGCACAGCATTTTGCCAAGTTTCTGAGTCATTCAGGAGGGTAACTTTTCCAGTCTGTGCTTGGTGTATTACAAGACATCAGGATTTTTTTAATTAAAAAACTGCAGAGGCTAGTCTTACAATAACTCAGCACAATGCTCTCAAAGGCCCTCAAAGGTATAGGCCTCTCTCTCTATCTGTGGGTGTTTGTGTGTGTGTATGTGTGCGTGTTTACACATGGTACTACACCATTTTTTGTAAAGCATAATAAAAGGTTGAGCCTCAGACAAATAGTAGCCTAGAGGCCTATGACCACCTTAATCAGCCTCTGGTTGGACCCCACCATGACCACCCCTCAGAAGTGATTATGAGGGTGGGTTTTGTTTGGTTCATTATAAGATGGACTTTAAAATAGGGGTAAATTATCTCATCTCATCTCATCTTCAACCGCTTATTTGTGGTCGGGTCGCGGGGGCAGCAGCTTCAGTAGGAGGCCCCAAACTTCCCTTTCCCGGGCCACATTAACCAGGTCTGACTGGGGGATCCCGAGGCGTTCCCAGGCCAGTGTGGAGATACAATCTCTCCACCTAGTCCTGGGTCTACCCCGAGGTCTCTTCCCAGCTTGACGTGCCTGGAACACCTCCCAGGGGAGGCGCCCAGGGGGCATCCTTACCAGATGCCCGAACCACCTCAACTGGCTCCTTTCTACGCAAAGGAGCAGCGGCTCTACTCCGAGTTCCTCACGGATGACTGAGCTTCTCACCCTATCTCTAAGGGAGACACCAGCCACCTTTCTAAGGAAACCCATTTCGGCCGCTTGTACTCGCGATCTCGTTTTTTTGGTCACGACCCATCCTTCATGACCATAGGTGAGGGTAGGAACAAAGATTGACCGGTAGATCGAGAGCTTTGCCTTCCGGCTCAGCTCCCTTTTTGTCACAACGGTGCGGTAAAGCGAGTGCAATACCGCCCCCGCTGCTCCAATTCTACGGCCAATCTCACGCTCCATTGTCCCCTCACTCGCAAACAAGACCCCGAGGTACTTAAACTCCTTTACTTGAGGTAAGGGCTCATTCCCTACCCGGAGTAGACAATCCACCAGTTTCCTGCTGAGAACCATGGCCTCAGATTTTGAGGTGCTGATTCTCATCCCAACCGCTCCACACTCGGCTGCGAACTGATCCAGTGAGTGCTGAAGATCACAGACCGATGGTGCCATCAGGACCACATCATCTGCAAAAAGCAGTGATGAGATCCCCAGGCCACCGAGCTGCAACCCCACCCCACCACGACTACGCCTCGATATCCTGTCCATGAATATCACAAACAGGATTGGTGACAAAGCGCACCCCTGGCGGAGACCAACCCCCACCGGGAACGAATCCGACTTACTGCCGAGAACCCGGACACAGCTATTGCTTTGAGTATACAGGGATTGGATGGCCCCAAGAAGTGACCCCCTCACCCTATACTCCCTCAGCACCTCCCACAGTATCTCCCGGGGGACCCGGTCATACGCCTTCTCCAAATCCACAAAACACATGTAGACTGGATGGGCATACTCCCAGGCAAGGGTAAAGAGCTGGTCCGTTGTTCCACGTTCAGGACGGAATCCACATTGTTCCTCTTCAATCTGAGGTTTGACTATTGGCCGAACCCTCCTTTCCAGCACCTTGGAGTAGACTTTACCCGGGAGGCTGAGAAGTGTGATACCCCTGTAATTGGCACATACTCTCTGGTCCCCCTTTTTGAACAGGGGAACCACCACCCCGGTCTGCCACTCGTTTGGCACTGTACCCTCCACGCAATGTTGCAGAGACGTGTCAACCAAGACAGCCCCTCCACACCCAAAGCTTTCAACATTTCTGGGCGGATCTCATCAACCCCCGGGGCTTTGCCACTGTGAAGTTGTTTGACTACCACAGTGACCTCCGCCAGGGAAATTGACGATGATCCTCCATCAGCCTCCAGCTCTGCCTCTACCATAGAGGGCGTGTTAGTCGGATTCAGGAGTTCCTCAAAATGCTCCTTCCACCGCCCGATTACCTCCTCAGTTGAGGTCAACAGTGTCCCATCCTTACTGTACACAGCATGGATGGTTCCCCGTTTCCCCCTCCTGAGATGTCGAATGGTTTTCCAGAAGCATCTTGGTGCCGACCTAAAGTCCTTCTCCATGACTTCTCCGAACTTCTCCCACATCCGCTGTTTTGCCTCTGACACGGCAGAGGCTGCAGCCCTTCGGCCCGTCGGTACCTTGCAACTGCTTCCGGAGTCCTCTGGGATAACATATCCCTAAAGGACTCCTTCTTCAGTTGGACAGCTTCCCTGACCACCGGTGTCCACCACGGAGTTCGAGGGTTACCGCCCCTTGAGGCACCTAAGACCTTGAGACCACAGCTCACCGCCGCAGCTTCAGCAATGGAAGCTTTGAACATTTCCCACTCGGGTTCAATGCCCCCAACCTCCACAGGAATGCCAGAAAAGCTCCGCCGGAGGTGTGAGTTGAATATCTCCTGGATGGGGGCCTCCTCCAGACGTTCCCAGTTCACCCGCACTACACGTTTGGGCTTACCAGGTCTATCCAGAGTCTTCCCCCACCCCCGGATCCAACTCACCACCAGATGGTGATCAGTTGACAGCTCCGCCCCTCTCTTCACACAAGTTTCCAAAACATGGACTCAGATCAGATGAAATGATCACAAAATCGATCATCGAACTTTGGCCTAGGGTGCTCTGGTACCATGTACACTTATGAGCATCCTTATGTTCGAACCTGGTGTTCATTATAGACAAACCATGGCTAGCACAGATGTCTAATAACAAACAACCACTTGGGTTCCGATCAGGGAGGCCGTTCTTCCCAATCACGCCTCTCCAGGTGTCTCCATCATTGCCCACGTGGGTGTTGAAGTCTCCCAGCAGAACAACGGAGTCCCCTACTAGGGTCCTATGCAGGACTCCATTCAGGGTCTCCAAAAAGGCCGAATACTCTGAACTCCTGTTTGGTGCATATACAGTCAGAGTTTTCCCCCCCACCACCCGAAGGCGTAGGGAGGCGAACCTTTTGTCCACCGGGGTAAACTCCAACACAGCGGCGCTCAGCCGGGGGTTTGTGAGTATCCCCACACCCGCCCGTCGCCTCTCCCCCTGGGCAACTCCAGAGAAGAAAAGAGTCCAACCCCTATCCAGGAGTACAGTTCCAGAACCGAAACTGTGCGTAGAGGTAAGCCCCACCAGATCCAACTGGTAGCGCTCCACCTCCCGCACAAGCTCCGGCTCCTTCCCCCACAGAGATGTGACGTTCCACGTCCCCAGAGCCAGCTTCTGCAGCCCAGGTCCGGTTCATCGAGGTCCCCGACCTCCACTGACACCCGTGTGGCAGCGCACCCGACCCCAGCGGTTCTTCCTATGAGTGGTGGGCCCACAGGATGGAGAGGAGGTAGGTGCCAGGTAGCTTTTTCGGGCTGTGCCCGGCCGGGCTCCGTGGCAAACCCGGCCACTAGGCGCTCGCCGACGAGCCCGCCACCTGGGCCTAGCTCCAAACGGGGGCCCCGGGCTTCCTCCGGGCTGGGTCGCTTTTCCTCTTCCTCTGTTGTCCATGGTGTCTTTGTTGAACCATACTTAGTCTGGCCCCTCGCCTAAATTAGTAAATTAAATTAGACTGATTAGTTTGTTTGTGAATGTTATTTGTTATTTATCAAGAGAATCCAGTCAGCAGTACAGAGGTGAGGGGTTGGGGTTAGGGAGCTCTGAACAAGTGTTGGACAAACTAAATAAATACAAGTGACAGTTTGTTAAGAGGTCATGAAGGAGGTTAACAATTAGTTCTAATACTAAGTTAGATCTGGGTTGGGAGCATCTAAAAGGCAATTAGTCCGATCTACGGCAGCTACAACTCACAACTTAGAGGACCTAAAGGATCTGCTGCTTATGTTTTGGTATTAGAAACCTCAGGGGCCTCTATGGCTGGGAGCTGGTTTGGCGGCACACAAAGGACCAGCAGCATAATGTATATGGCATGTGTGGCCGCATTTTTTTTTAAATTTTAGGGGTTTATTTGCAAAAACATCTTACATTCACGACAAAGGAGGGTAAATTAAGCATCACGGCCAAAGAACATTATGCTTCGCTGTTGCTGCAGTGGAGTACTCTGGACTGGCCTCCTCTCACACTCTGGTGGCAACACATGCTGACCTGTGACATCATAGTGCAGCTCTCCCCCTGACCTCCCGGGGGTCAGCACAATGTGACTGTCAGCACTCATTCCCTAGGCTGACGGGAAAAGCACCACATAATCAGTGCCGCCGTCACTGAGCGATGTCATTAGGAACGGCTCGCTGAGCTTCTATGGCCAACCCAACACTGTGCACACCAGTGCCTGGCTGCTGCTGCCCTACGAAATCTGTGCACACCCCAGAGTACTAAAAGTGTCATCTCTCAGCTGCAAACTGCTCTGCTGATTGGACCCACTTTTTTCTGTGGCGAGCTATCTCACTGCAGGACAGCACAAACTGACAAGAAAAATGAAGTCAAACATACAGCATGGGATGTGAAGATGACATGTTTTTTGCAGATTAGGCAGAGCCTCAGGGGAAAAATATACGCCCTGCATCTTCATCTGAGCTGCAGGCAGAAGTGCTTAAACTGCAGCCTCAAAGTGAGCATTAAAATTTCAACAGTGCAGCGAATTGCTCTCTTCTGGTGCTGGGGGGTCATTTGCAGTCAGAATTTAGCCTCAGCTGACGCACACCTTCACACTGTTAATACTGGTGTCTGCTTGTGTGGAACTTGGAGCTCCCCTTTCTACAGTCTCACGCTTTCAATCACATTCAGGATAGTGATTTATCTCCTTGTTAGAGTACATGCCTTGAGCAAAAGCCATCAGTTATAACTCAATTAATCAATGCGGTTGCTAACGTAACAGCCTGGAACTCATTAGAATAAATAAGCAATCCCATATGTTCCCCAGGGTGTAAATTAGTCTGAACATGTGCTATTTTGCAGCCATTCCCTTGTTTTTCTGCCATTCACAGCACTGACTGACCTCTGTGACAAAAAATACACAATTTCCAGTCAAAACCTCTTCAGAAGGTCAGAATGCTGACGAAAAGTTCTTGTGTGTGGGAGTTTCTCACCCAAAAACTTTTCGTCAGCAAAAAGCAAACCACAGCTTCCTTTTTATCTTATTTATTGAAAAAATACCAGACAGTGGAAGCTACACATACTGTAGGTCCTGCTAATGCGGAGTAGGCTTTTAAAAATGGAAACAGCATGGTTGAGCAAAGGATGAGCAACAGGACTTAAGTGAAGAGTCATCCCATTTCACTGTGAATCATCAAACTGCCTTGAAATCTTCTTTCAGTAGTTATTCTACAACGGCTATTTGGATTTGAATGCTTCCATTCATCTGCTTTCACCCCATTCACTTACTTAAAAGGGGAAAGTGAAGCTCAACAACCAGAATCAAACCATAGACACGGCAGTGATGTAGCATAGGCTGTAACCGCCTGGACACTCATCATTTATCAGTTTGAGCAAACTCCTGGGCAGGGGCGGAGTGGGTAATCGGGAAATTCCCGGTGGGCCGCTTCACTTTCACTTCATTTTGGGACGGTCGCAAAAAAACTACTGACAATTGTCCCGTTAGTTCACTTCTCTCTGCCTGACAGCACAGCAGATGGGTTGTACCATCTGAGGGAGTTCCCCCCTCCTCCCAGATAGAGTTGGTTGGGTCCATATAGCTTCTCAGGTACCAACAGCTCCCCCAACATGACGAGTGTCAGCAAGGACGGGCTGTAGAAAGAGGCTGGGAGCAAGAAAAAAGGAAAAATGGAGGAGGGCACTGCCAAATGTGCCAAACTAACAGAAATGTTTTCAAGAGGAAAGACCCAAGTGGCAGCTGGTAAAGAGAGATATAGGCCTAATGATTAGCAGTGTAATTATTAGGCTAACATTCTAGGCTTAAATATTAGCCTATTTGTATTGCCCATAGTGAATCACAGAATTTGCTAATATTATGCAAATATTGCTAAAAAAAACAAAAAAACTACCTCAAGCTTGATCTGTGTATACAGTAAAATTACCTCTTCATGATTGTTCTTGTAGCATCTGAGCAACAGATAAGCCAGGCCCCTGCTGAAAATGAGGAAGAGCAGCCAGAGGCCATGACTGCAGAAGGGACAGGTAGAGAAGATAACAGAGCAAACAATATCAATTAAAGTTATGTCAAGTAAGATTAGATAACACACACATAGAGCAGGAGAGGTGATAGATTCTATATGCTATCCAGATATTTAGAATGGTGTTAACATTAGGCTATAGATTTAAAGTTAGTCTAGACAGAATTCATTGTGCCGCATAAATGCATTACAATAAAATGACTGAATAAATACTAGGTTCAAGTTGTTTACTCAAGAGTTCCTATCTGCGGCCATGACATAACAGTGTCTATGCCCTTCTGCATTTTTAATGCTATGCAATACAGGGGAGTCCAATGCTGAGAGAGAAGATAAAGAGACAGTATCCAGTGAGACAACAGCAGCCCAGCAGAAGATCCCAGAGGTACAGACAGATGCTAGTGTAGACGAGGAGACCGATCATTTTGATTATTTTGCTCATCCTCAACCACAGGATTTAGACACTTTTTCCATTACCATCCTCAGCAACCCACAAAACATCCTCTGCTTGCTAAAGTTTTTAACAGCAAGCATGGCACCAACTGCAAGTGGCTGACATACAGTGAAAAAACACAATCACTGTATTGTTCTGAGTGTTTGGCATTTGCACCTGCAGCAAGTGATAGTCCTTTCATAAAGGGAGGTATGAAAACATGGAAACATGTTCATCAGCGGATAGAGGAGCATGAGAAAAGTAAGATCCACAGAGGTAGTGCTGATGCTTACTTTCTTATGGCTAAAAGGGGCAGCTGTAAAAAGCCTGCTGGCTGGCAAACAAATGTCTCTACATCATGAGCAGGTGAAAAAGAAGCATCAGGTGATGGAAAGCATCATAGATGTGATAAAAGTCATAGGCAAATGTGGACTTAGTTACAGAGGGGGTCAAGCAGAGGCTGCTTATGCTAAATACTGCAGTCAATCATGGCAACTTTCTAGAGTTGGTCATACTTTTGAGCCGGTATGATCTATGCCTTCAACAGCACATTAGTAGTTGTATTGAGCAAAGCAAGAAGCTTCATGACACTGGTGCAAAATGTAGAGGTTCTCTTGTGACTGTACTTTCAAAGGACATTATTGGTAAAGTTGTGGATGTTCCCAGCCAGGTGATAAAGTACACAATTGCAGATGAGGTTAGAGAGGCAGGAATGTTTTCAGTTCAAATTGATACAACCCAAGATGTCACACCAAAGGACCAGTGTGCTATCATTGTCAGATATGTTACAAATGCCATTCATGAGCGGTTGGTCGCTGTGGTGGACTGTGAAAAATCCACAGGCAAGTATTTCACAGAGCTGCTGAAACACACCTTAGAAAAAACTCAGCATTGACATTGGCAAATGTTTGGGCAACTCCACTGATGGTGCAGCAAATATGCAGGGACAGTACAAAGGGTTCTCTGCATTTCTCTTGAGACAATGTATGTTGTGATTTGGTGTATACAAATAACATTGAATTGAATTGAATACATTTGTTAGAACATATTATAAATAGAAACTACACGGTAGTAAGAGCTGAACTGTTGCTTCGTGTATTCAAATTCCACCACACCATAGAAAAAGTGGGCCGGTCTTGGGCTTGAAACTCCCGGGCTGAAAAGCGGCCCCACTCCGGCCCTGCTCCTGGGAATCAAATAAGATTTGAATCATTTGAAATAGTAAGAAGTAAAACAAACAAAAAAAGCAAAGCAATACTTGGTGGTCAAAGAAAAGACAAAGGCCTAAACATTTAAAACAGCATGTGGGAGACCATGTGAGGCATGGACAGTAGAAAAGCTGCCGTTTAATTTGTTTTTTACAAAGCCTAACATCTTTGGGCAGGCTGGTAAATGGACTGCATTTATATAGCGCTTTTCTCTTCTTATCGACCACTTAAAGTGCAATACAGGACAAGTCACATTCACCCATACACACATTCATACAGCGCTGCTATTTACCGCACTTTTTACTGTCACATCCACACACTGAAGGAAGAGCTGCCACAGGCAATTTAGGGTTAAGTGTCTTGCCCAGGGACACATTGGCATGCTGACTGGGGGAACTGCCAACTGATTCTACCTCCTGAGTCACAGCCGCCTAGCCACCTGGTCCACAGTGTGGGAGGATGGCTGCATCTCCACATTTCTTTTTGGTGGACCCAGGTAAAAGAAAAGTACACCGAAGTATAGCTAATTTAAGTAAACTAAGCATACTTCCTTTGTACATGACTAAAGCACGAAAAGTGTGCTATTTGCAATGTACTAACAATGTACTTAGTGTGCTTAATTTTATATCATAAGTGTTACTAAAGATGTACTGAAATTCAATTTAGTATACTGGACTGTACTATTTTGAGACACCATAAAGATGTACTAAAATATATTTAAGTACACTATTTTTAAACATTTATATCCTTTTTTTAAAAATGTTCTTTGTTTCAACTTCAACACACTTATAATATGCAAGGAATATATTTATAATCCAATCAAAATGTATTGATAATACAATATAAATATAACTGATAGATTTTCTAAGTGCACATTAAATATAATAAAAATAAATTTTAAGTTGAATCAACCTATATTTTTTATATTTATTTAGGTTCATCTTGAAGGTGACTTTAGTACCATCAACTGTACTCATTTGAGTATATCTCAAGTAGTGCTAATTACATATATTTGTACATCATAATTTGTACACTTTTTAGTGTGCTATTTTTGAAGTACAATAATAACAGTTAAATTAGTTTTAGTTTGGTAAGAAATGTACATACAACAAAGAAAAAAACTTTTTGCTTAAACATAAAACTTTACTCACCTTTGGGTGCTTTGCTATATTGATTTCCAACAAAATCACATTACTAGCACTACCCTTACCCTGCCCTAACTCTGCCTTGACAAACGGTAGTAACTTTTATGTGGATCTAAATATAGAACTGTACCCGTAATAACAAAACATTTATTGAACCATCAAAAAGAATATAAAACATGGCATATTAACATCTGCCAAAATTAACATTAGAAAAGCACAATTACTTGTCGCTGCTTACAGTTTCTTTTTGAGCAAAAATTCTCATTGTTGCATTTCCTAGGGATCACTGCTCTCACGTCAGACACAGTTGATCCTGGAAATTCAGCAAGGACCGCATCTGTGTAAAAAGAAAAGAACAAACAGAATGATATCAAAAAAAGAATGCCTTTATAAGACAAAACACCTAAAAATAGATATAGACATTTCACAAACTCATTATTTTTATAGTAACACAAAACATAAATACATTAAGTGAAAATGAAGCGATCATCAGAACATCAAAATTTTTGGTTTCCCCGATTGCATATCATGGAGCAGACAGTTCTACTATGCCACAAAGAATGAAAATGAAGTTATGGGTGAATTTGCATCACTTGACAAAAATCAAAGACAGGTCTCTGCGATGGCAACAAAATTACCTTTTGCAGGGATCTAGATCAGAATCTGGATCCAGGAATTTTATGAGGGATTCTTCACCATTGGTCAGCCTTGGCGGGGGTCTGCAGTCTCTGAGAGACCTTACTTTTTTGTTTGCAGAAGGCCATGACAGCTAGATTATTTTTAAATTACTTTATGTTCATAATTTGACCCCTCTTTTTTGTAGCTTTATACAGCTATACTCTTAAATGGTTATCAAACGTACTTTGCCATGTTTCGAAGAACTAATCAAGTATTCAAATACTGTACTTTACAAAACTGTAGTGAGAGGTTGTCATCATAAAAACCTTGAGCCAATACATACCAATAAGTGCACTCAACTTTTATGGGTCTAGCTGATCCTTCGGTATTCCGGTGAGCCCCAATTTTCCTGTTAGACTTGAGGAAGCCAACACATCCCTTCTAAAGACGAGCAAGGCCAATTCCTGTGCGAACAGGGAAATTCTTCTCCGGTTGAGTCTTCTGAAACTGTTTTTGCTGACCTGCACCCTTGTGTTGCCCAGGAAGATCTGTATCCAGGAAATAAAGTTTCCACATAACAATACAAGCACATTCCAAATTATTAAGGCACTTGTATACTTTTTCAGAAGGAAGTAGCAATAACATTTATTTTAGTTATAGAACTGTTGAGATGGGGCTGTATAGCATTTTATTTTTTAAACCTGGATCAAATTAAAATCCTTTAAAATCCCTTCTTGATTTTTTCAGGTGACTAATTCAACATATCCAATTACTAAAAGGCTAAAAGTAATAATGTAGGACGTCGGGTTATCTCAGTGGTGTGCTGGCACCCCGCGTCCGGAGGCTTGAGTCCTGCAGCCGGATGCATGTCTCCCCCTCTCTGTCCCCCCTTTCACTCTGAACACTTCCTATAAATAAAGGCTTAAAAATGCCCAAAGATGTATTCTAAAAATATGTGAGAACACAAATGTCGGCAAATGATGGAACTTTTCCTGCCAGCCCGCTTCGAACATTTCCGGAAAATGTCCAAGTAAGCACATGAGAATATAGCAGTAAAATCTCCTGAAAATTCACATCAAGTGACCATGTTGATGACTGCTTTCCACAGCAGATTTACTGTCATCTACTGCCTCCTGTATGCTCTTTATATTTATTATTCTTATTCTCTATATTTTTTGCAATTGTATATTTTACATTTATTTTTGTAGGTATTGTATATATTTTTAAAGTGTGCTGTGTGAAACATGCTGCTGTAACACCGAAATTTCCCAGCTTGGGATAATTAAAGTAACTATCTATCTATCTATCTACCCAGGCGCCACAGAATGTTTGGGAAATGTTCCTGTTGGTGTGAACGCGTCTTATTCTGACAATCTCTTGCTGCGTTCTTCATATGTGGAAGGCAAAACACTACCTGAAATATTCAGTCAAAAACAGCAGCAAAGTTCATCAAATCAAGTAAAAAATTGACATTGATCTGTTTCTTTTCCCTTTATAGAAATATTGTTTGAAAGTAAACACCTACTGCAGATAACACGTAATCCAGACAACAGCCAAACATTTAATCTTCACGTTCAAATCACCCAGAATTAACGTTAGGTTTCAGTTGATCTACAGGTATTCAGCCATTAGTAATGTTGGTCATGAGTGGCAAAAACAATGGTCAGCAACTGCTAAAAATAAGAGGCTGTTACTGAAACATAATATGTTTCTTAAAAGACAGAGGCATGCCAGAATACCCAATATCTGCATGGCGTTTGATAAACCCTAACCCTAACAAAACATGTCATATAAGACTTCCTTCCTTTATTAAATAAAAGTGAAAAATAAGTATATTATTCTATACTTAAATTATACTTTTAACATATAAAGTGTGTTTATAGTTTAAACAAGTACATTCTACTTGTGTTGAAGTATAGTTCAGTGCATTTTTTTGTCTCCAAAATACTTAATTAGTAAAAGAGTTATAAATACAATAAACCTGTATTCAAAGTAACATTTTTGCAAAGCATATCGATGAGATAATTTAACTATTTGTAATTTAGTACATTTAGTACAACAAAATTTTAGTACAATAAAGTGCACTTTATTGAAAATATATTTTTAATTATATGAATATATACTTTTCAACAGTGTGTTAATGTTATGTTTTTTTAAGTTGAACTTAAATAATAGTTTTCAAAAATACATTTTTAATTATTGTATTTAATGTACATTAACAGTATATTCACTGCAAGTTCACTCCAACATACACTTGATCTAAGATACACTTTATTATACTTCTCAAAAGCACACTTCAAAATGTATATTTAACTGTGTTCATGTATATTTTTTAAAAGTGTGTTAATGCCTGTTTTTAATCTAAGTTGCACTTAAGTACTACTTCATAAAAGTTAGTTTTTCTTTAGTGTATGTTTGTGCTTTTATAGTATAAGTTTAAAAAAGTCAGCTTAGTATATTATTTTCGAAATGTATTAATGTCTGTATTTATGCAAAGCTTCACTTAAGAAATACTCTTCTATAATACACTTAGTTCAACTTGAATAATTCCAATTTACACAAAGTAAAAGGACACAATGGCTGTGGCTCAGGAGCTAGAGTCGCTTGGCCACCAAACTGAAGGTTGGTGGTGATCCAAGCTTCTGTGGACTCCGACAGTGTATGGTTGTCGGAATGTAAGGCAGAAAAGGGCGTGGTAAATAGCAGCGTGTATGAATACGGGTGAATGTGACTTCCAGTAAAGTCTTTAGAGTGGTCTATATTACTAGAAAAGTGCTATATAAATACAGTCCATTTATTTTGCATATTCAGATGCTTTCAGAAAATATACCATAGTATACTATTTCCATATTTCCAGCACATTTAAATTGCTAATAAATGCAGTAAAATTATGTTTAAATGCAGTGACAGTATATTTTAAGTGAATTTATTTTGTTTTCAGAATATATTGAAATATACTATAAACTCATTTCAGTATACCTTTTTTACTTCTGATGCTGTAAGTGTATTTTAACAATAGTGTGCTATTTTGGTGTGAGAGCACACAAAAATACAGAAAAAATATGCTTTTAATGTATTTAAGCATGCCTTAAGTGCAGCTCCCAGTATAGTAACTACAACGTAAGTTGTTTCATTTTAACACAACTTCAAGTATAGTAATTTTAATTAAACATAAAAAAGTAAACCTAAGCATATGAAATATAGTTTTACAAAATCTATTTAAGTATATATTTTTTCACTTGGGTAATAATAGCTATAATTTCGTATTCTACAATGCACAATCATACATACCATTTCCTGAGCAGGACTGGCGGCATTCTCTTCAGGGTTGTGACACACTTGACCAAGGCTGGTATTTCTGCATAAATTTAAGACAGAATGCAACAGTCACATTTATGTGACAGATAAGACTCCCACAACTATTAACAGAGAAGCATAAATCATTCCTTTTTATATGGATACCTTTCAAAGCCTCCATCACTTCCTGATGCGTGTCTGCACTTGTTAATGATAGATCCAACAGGACATTCTCATCTTCGCTTATCTCATGGTTGAGGTCCTGCATGAATTCAAGTTACAGATATGCTATGTTTTTTTTTTTCCCTTGCTTATGTTCTGTAATACTTACAGATGGTCCAAAAGCTTGCGGTGGGTCAAATAAGTCCACATTGGTGTCTTTATCCGTTTCATCTCCCTCACTTGGTGAGGGCGTGGAGGTCCTCTGGTTTCTATTCAGCAATGAAAACTTGAGCTGGGAAAGGACTCTGTCCCTCTGCAGCTTTTGTCATTGTTGTTTTCTGAAACAAAAGCCACAAGAGGTAAAATTATTTAGTTATGTGCAAAATCTTAAAAAAGAATGTTACAATTAAAAAGGCAGGAGTGGGGAGTAGTCCTGCTGAATATATGAAATCTATATGCAACATTTTTTTTCACAAATCAAGATTTTCTGAACAATACGACTTAAGTTGTCAATACAAATATCGACAACTTAAGATACTGTTCAAACAGAAACTTCAACAGAAGAATGATGCACGTTTATGCGCACATGCGCACGTATACTATTGTAATTGGCTCTCGGTTTATTTCAAACCCGATTGGTTTAAAACAAACGATGATGTTTAAGAAACACCGCACTTGATGCGTTTGAAAGGGAGAGCAGAAAAAGAGTCACACTGCTCTGCACTGCAGCAGCAGACATGGGACCTTAAAGAAAATACAAAGAATACCTACTGGATGAGTCCAGCCACCCTTCAAAGGCAACCAAATACAGACGGATAGCAAATGAAAAAGAGGTATTTGCTCTTTCAAATTTTTTATATTAACAACGTCAACAGTAAATATGAAAACGAGATTATTATATTACAATGCTAATAATGGTAATAAACATTAACTTTAACCACAAGGGCATATTTTATATATAGCAGCATACATCAAGTGTAGAGGAAATTACAAGAAACACCTGAGTTGTGCATCCTGTAAGGCAAACCCAAAGCAAAGAAAGGTCTTTAATGAGGTACGTTTGCTTTAACATTAATTCTTTAACAGTTACAATATGTACTATGGATGTTTTACAGTTTAACATTGTAACTGCATTCCTTAGATTCCACTCTCACTTTTGTACTGGTGAACAAAAGTCTTCTCTGGAGTGATACTCCAGATTGATACTGGCAAGTATCATACAGGTACAATTAAAGGAATTACTATTATTTTATGTGTGCTGCTTCAAATTAATAAATAAAATTTAGATTAGACATTTATATATTTCCTTGCAATTAATTGTCCAGAATTTGATTCGTTAATTTATCTACATGATAACTGCAGATGATAGTGTAATAAACCTATGTCTATCTGTCCCATGATTAGAAAATTCCAGATTAAGACATAACTACAGAGGATGCAAGCGGTCAGTCGTCTGAGAATGGATAAAAAGAAAGCAACTTGTCCATACAGAAGAAGAGAAGCAGCAGGACCCCCCAAATAAAAATCCACCTGAAGTAATGTGTAGATTCATTGTTCATTATTGATTGTTGTGTTAAACTGGATAAATAGCTGTGTCATCCTTATCATTCCAATTAGATTAGATGAGGTGAAAATATTTATGAATTTGACACTTGACAATTTGATGAGGATTGTTCTTGCCCCTAAAAGAAGTGTCTTGTGAATATGAGATCGACAAATTACTGTTTGTATTTCTCTTGACGATATCTATATATTGTATCTTAATTATGCAATCTATGCAGCCAGCCAGAGAGGGATCCTGTAGACAGTCGATGATGGGATGGCCACCTACAGCATACCCACACAGCAGTGCTACTCAGACAACTGAGGATCAAGAATATGTCCAACTCCAAACAGAAGTTCAGGTATTAGTTACTCAATGACAATTTCAATTTTCATGAAAGACATATTGAGGTCAATATTACAGAGAAAACCCAACACTTCCCACAATGGGCAGCACTTGGCGACTGTGGAGGAGAAAAAACTCCCCTTCAACAGGAAGAAATCTCTGGCAGAACCGGACTAAGTTGTGGGAGGAAATCTGTCTCTAGTGGTTGGGGTGAGGAGAAAAATGGGGGGGAGAGGAGAGGTGGGCAGAAAGAGGGGGAGAGGAAAGACAGGAGGAGAGAAGAGAGAGAACAGTTGTACAACCACCATTTTTAAATGCAATGATGTTATTAATAATACAAATAATAATAGTAATAATAATAATGATTGGTTTGGATCCTGCAGCTCTGGAGTTAGGGATACACTAGGAGAGAGAGAAAACAGAGTAAGTGACATGTAATGTAAATACATGGGGGCAGAGAGAGAGGGGGGGGGGAGGGAGATGCTCATGATATAAATTCCCCAAGCAGTCTAGGCCTATAACAGAATAATAAATAAATGTTTTAGTATACACCTGAGCAGCTCAAACTATAAGCTTTATCAAAGAGGAAGGTTTTAAGTTTAATTTTAATTTGGAGAGGGTATCTGCCTCCCTGACACAAACTGGGAGCTGGTTCCAGAGGAGAGGAGCCTGTTGGCTGAAGGCTCTGCCTCCCATTCTACTTTTACAGAGTTTACAGAGCGAAGTGATCTACTGGGATAATGTGGAATCTGATATCAGTCTCGACCAGTTGGGTTGAGGAGAGAAATGGGGGAGAGAGGGGGATATGAGAGACATGAGATATGATCTCTTTTTCTAGTTCCTGTTAGAACTCGTGCTGCAGCATTCTGGATCAGCTGGAGGCTTTTCACAGATTTATTGGGAAACATCCTAACAGTAGCGAATTAGATTAGTCCAGTCTAGAAGTGACAACTACAAGGACTAGTTTTTCAGTATCCTTTGAGATAGGATTCAGTTAATCATAATACATAAGAGACTTTATTGTCATTGTAGTTTTGTTTGGTAGCTCTCAGAGACACAGTAGAGCAGCAATACATAACTGAAGTCTAAAATGGTTATATCCCAATAATAATTATGTCATCAATGTCAATGCACTGCATTTACCCTGCCCTCAAAAATTACCACAATGTAAAAAAAAAAACCTAGTGTAAATGGCATGATGTTCATTTTTCACCCACATTTCCACAATTAAAAGGGCCAAATTTTATGAATGCACAAAATCTTAGATAATATTTCAGCAGTTACCACTTACCTTTTGGACCAGTAGTACTAATAATGTTTCATGAGTGTAAAAGAAATTAAGTAAGTCCAGTTATTCATGTTTTCATTTATATTTCTTTTAGGAAATTTCCAAGAATCAACCAGAATGCAACATGTCTGTTACAACATTGGCCACCATGAGGCGCCAAAAGAAAAGGTTGTTAGCATTTAGTATTGTATCTTTTCCGTTTAATTACACAAACAAACTTTTAATGCAGGTGAACTGTTTACAATTATTATCATAAAATAATAATAATGTCTTCACAGGTAGACCCTTTGTTTTTGGATGGAGATGACAAAGGGACAAAGTGTACTCTTGCTGATGTCTTTTGTGTTATGGCATAATCTGACGGGGGTATCAGTGTAACATCTACTCAAGATTTTTGAGGAGCATTCCCCTGGCATGGTACCAGTAACCACATATCTCTTTCACAAAGCTTATGGACAACATGGAATCTATGAACCACATTTTTACTATCCAGCATGTGGAAACTACTTGGGGAGAAATAATACAATTGAGTTACAGTGTGGGGCTTGTTGTACAGTAACTGATTCAGAGAGCTGTTTTAAAAGTGGTTGTTTTTTCCTAGTGCGTAATTTGGCTTCACAAATCAAAACATTGCTTGAACAAAAACAAGCAACTTTTAAAAAAAAAATGTCTGTCTGCAGATGCTATTTCAGATATCCAGTGTGGAGAAGAGTACTTCAAACTAAAAGGATCTGGAGAACTGGGTGAGGATGACTTATCTTTAATTTGGAACTGTGTTAAGGAGCTCAAAGTATCAAATCTGGCCCATACAATGCCAAGTTGTAGAACTCTAAAGAACGCATGGCAATTATCTGTCTTCCATGTCTCTGGTTTGGCGAGAAGAAGCCAAACTAGTTACCATTTTTCAAGCCATTTGTAGATGAGCTGTTAGTTCTGGAAAAAGATGGCATAAAATGGAAAGACTCTGCAAATGTAGAGCATATCTCCAATGTGTGTGCCCTTATATGCAGTTCAGATTCAGTTGCCCATCAACTTCTCAGAAACACCAAACAATTTAATGGCTTTTATGGATGTGATTTCTGTTACAATGTTGGAGGTGGTCCTTACACAAACAAAGCACCAAAGCCACATCTCAGAACTGAAGCTGAGCACTTTGATCATGCAATGGCTGCAACAGCTGAGAATCCTGTAATGGGTGTAAAAGGGCCGTAACAGTTAATGAAACTGAAAAAGTTTCAAATGATAAATGGATTTGTTCCAGAGTATCAGCACAGTGTCTGCCTTGGTGTGACAAGACAACTAGCTAAACTGTGGTTAGACTCAACGAACCATGACAAAGAGTGGTACATAGGAACAAAATCAGACCACGTTGACAAAGACCTCATTGCAATCCAACCCCCTGTTGAGATAACTCGAGTGCCACGATCTGTGGCAGACAGAAGATATTGGAAAGCATAGGAGTGGAAGTCATTCCTCTTATTCTATGCTTTGCCTATATTAAATGGGGTTTTACTAAAGACATTTTGGAACCATCTTTTCCTTTTAGTGTTTGCTATGCACATTCTTTTGGGAGAAAATGTGAAGCGCTGTGATATTGATGTAGCAGAAAGAGCTCTCAAAAAGTTCACTATGCAGTTTGAGAAGTTATATGGTACAGCAAATATGTCATTCAATGTTCATCTACTGACACACATTGCGACAATAGTTAGGAACTGGGAGCCTCTGTGGGCCCCATCAACTTTTTCCTTTGAATCATTTAATGGCACTCTGTTACATTACTTCCATGGAACGACACATGTTCCTGATCAAACAGTAAAAAGATTTCTTTGCTGGAGAAGTCTAATATAAAAATCTGAGAAGTATATGGCAGATGCTAATGATGGGGTTAAATACATTTTCTTTGATCTCCTAAACAGCAATTCATCAACTTCTAATTAAACTAGTCTAAATTAAATTGCCAGGGTTTTTGGAAATTTTGTGATGGCAAACTGTCAGAGTTACAAAGACTTGCTATCAAAGACTTGCTGGGTGTTGCAGTCAGAAACTGTGTATCGCTTCATTGTCAGAGGCATACTCTATCATTCTAGCTGCAACATAAATCTAAAAAAAAGGATCAGTGGTATAACAGGATGGAAGATTATGCAAGATTCTTAGCATGGTAGAATTCAGAACAGAGCATTCATCAATGCGCTGTGCATTGTTAAAGGAGGTTATGAAGACTGGTAGACAGCTGTGCAGGGATGGTGAGCTGAACATTGCTTCAACATTTATGTCTGAGGTGTCAGAATCCAAGGATGTCTATGCAGTGCCCACTGACCTGTTCTACAGAAAATGTGTTTTGATCCAATCAAGAGACAAACAGTATGTTATTCCACTGCAATGTAATGTAGAAAGAGATAAAACAGTAACTGAAAGCATAGCAAATATCCTGTTATCTACACAGTTCCACAAGCTGTCAGGGGATAATACTGTTTTTGATTGCTGTAAAATGTTAAATTGTCAAGCTTTAGAAAATTGACTTTTTATTTGATGTCAATAAGTGTACATACGTTTCAGTTTGTCCTGTTATACTGTAGTAAGAGTATTAGAAATGTTGGTGACCATATTATATTCTAAAAAAACACTTTAAAAACCTTTAAAACGTGCTGTATGTTGTAAGATCATCACTGTAAGATGACTGAATAGGATTTTTTTTGGAGAAATGTATAAGAAAATGTCAAATAAACATTGATTTTGTATCTTTGTAAACTGATCAAAAGAAACTTTAAAAGAAAGGAATACATGTTTATAGTGTACTTTGTGATTCACTACGATTGAAGTCATTGTAGTTGTTAATAAACTTATTTTAAGTGTACTTAAACACTGCTATGCTAAAAATTTGTGGCAAAAGTATGTTTTTTAAGTATGCTATGAATGGACTTGTTTGTAGTGTGTAAATATCCACTTGGATAGAACTGAAATGTAAAGCACTACTAATTAATGCACTAATAAAACACATTTATTTTCGGAGGTAATATACTTCATATGAATATACTAAATATGCATTTAATTATTAGTACCTATTAGTGTACTTATTTTAAGAACACTGAAGTACAATTGATTTTCAAAATATACTACTAGAAATGTACTTGACGATATTAAAGTCACATTTTTAGTGTATTCAAATATATTACTTTTTCACCTGGGGAGGGTTTGAGTAATTAAAGTAATTGCTCTGTTTCTTATTATTATTCTCTGTGATTTGCTCATTTTTGACTGCCTAAAAGTGCATGAAAACCCCCCAAAATTCGAAGACTTGCCGGATTGGTCAACAAATCTGTGGAGAATAAATTTTTAGCATGGGCGTGGCAAAATTAGTCTAAAGTTCCTCCCAAAGTGAAGCCCCTACATTGCGTTGATCACACGTGTTCAAAATTTGGGTGGCAGATGTATCAAGTCAAGACCTACAGAAAAGCCTCCAGCTGCCATTACCTCCGACCAACAGGAAGACGGCCATTTTGTTTCAAAGTCTGATTTTTGCCATTACACATGTTTCATACTTTAACAAACTCCTCCTACTGAAGGAACATGAGCGACTTCGAATTTAATGTGTCATCTAAACACCTATGATATTAAAAGTTATCAAATCCTGACTTTTCGTCAGAGGCCCTTGCCGTGACAGCGTGGCTAATTTTGATATTTCGCTGCCTTGCAGGAGAGAGGCAAAATTGCTCAGAAAGCTAAATCAATTTGATGATATCATGTAGACGAATCTGTGACTTTTTGTTCGACGCCCTCCCCATGGCCTTGTGCCGCCTTCACATAACAGGCTGTCATAACTCGGCCATATATAGTCATATCTTCACATAAGATAGCTATGGCATAATAACAGTCCCGCCCTCAACACATTTGCACGTCAATATTGAACCACCTACTGGCAAAAGGAAGTTGAATGTTTTGTAGTTCTACTACTATCTGTTAAATGCTGTTGCCATGGCAACCCATTGTTCTACATTAAATACAAATGTGTGTTTGGGATGCTTAGAATCTCCCTTGGCAGACGGGCTAAGAGGGGCTAACCCTGATGTCTGAAATGGCTTTTTAGTTTAATTTTTGGCTCAAATGGCTCACTAGCGCCCCCTATAACATTTCAAAATCAAGGCCCCCACCTTTAATATGATGTAGATGAATGAAATTTGGCAACAACATGTATCATGTGAGGCCCTACATTTTAAACTGGCGAAGTTCGATGTGACGCCATGACACATCAGACTGTCATAACTCGACCATATGTGGTCATATGTTCACAAAATTTCTTAACACATGCCAATATTGAACCACAGTTATAACGCCACCTACTTGCTCATGATATAAATTCCCCAAGCAGTCTAGGCCTATAACAGCATAATAAAGAAATGTTTTAGTATACACCTGAGCAGCTCAAACTATAAGCTTTATCAAAGAGGAAGGTTTTAAGTTTAACTTTAAATGTGGAGCCAGCTCCCAGCTATTGGGGTAATGTGGAACTATGAGCTCTGTACGATATGAGGGAGCTTGATTATTAAGGGCTTTGCAGTTTAGGAGCAGGATTTTGAATTCTATTCTATTTTACAAGAAGCCAATGCAGAGATGCTAACACTGTAGTAATATGATCTCTTTTTCTAGTTCCTGTCAGAACTCGTGCTGTAGCATTTTAGATTAACTGGAGGCTTTTCACAGAGTTATTGGGGCATCCTAACAGTAATAAATTACAGAAGTCCACTCTAAAGTACAAATGCATGGAATAGTTTTTCAGCATCCTTTTGAGATAGGATGTTTGTAATGTTCTTGATATTGCGCAGGTGAAAGAAAGCAGTCGTAGAAACTTGTTTTATACGCAATTCAAAGGACAAGTCCTGGTCAAAGATTACTCCAAGGTTCCTCACAGTAGAGCTGGAGGCCAAGGTTATACCATCCAAAGTAACTATATGATCAATTAATGTTTCTCTGAGGTGTTTAGAGCTGAGTACAATGACCTCAGTTTTTTAGAAGTAAAAAATTATGTCATTCAGGCCTTTATGTCTCTAAGACAGTCCTAGAATTTGTCTACCTGATTAGTTTCATCTGGCTTCATAGATAAATACACCTGGGTTTCATCTTCGTAGCAATGGAAATTTAAGTTGTGTTTTCTTATAATATTGCCTAAAGGAGGCATATATAGAGTGTAAAGTATCGGTCCCAGCACAGAACCTTGTGGAACTCCATGACTAACTTTTGTATGAATAGAAGACTTGTTGTGACGTTAACAAACTGAAATCTATCAGATAAGTAAGACTCAAACCATTCTAGTGCTGATGCTTTAATCCCAATGTGTTCTTGTCTCTGTAATAGAATCGTGTGATCAATGTTATCAAATGCAGCATTAAGATCCAATGGGACGAGAATAGAGACATGTCCACTGTCTGGTGCCATGATAAGGGCGTTGGTAACCTTCAGCAGAGCTGTTTCTGTACAGATTTTTTCTAAATCCTGACTGAAAATTCAAGCAGACTATTCCTGTGTAAATAGTCACATAACTGGTTAGCAACAGATTTTGACTATAGGGGAGAAGCAATCTAAATATAAGTCCTGAGTTGTAGCATATGCCACTAGCACATCTCTTAAGGTATCAGGGAGTGACATTTACATACTGCATTTTCTTTCTTTTCCATTTCCAGAGCATTAAGATAAAAATCGCTTGCTGCCCCTTTTGTGTAAAATTGTGGAACTAAATCTTATGATCTTTGGTTTGAAATGAATTACATGATTGTTTTAGTTTTGTTTTATATGCAAATATCTTCTTATTCCAGTGTTAAAAGTCATTCGTCCACCAACCCGAAGGTTGGCAGTTCGATCCCAGCTTCCGCCAGTCCACATGCCGTTGTGTCCTTGGGCAAGACACTTAACCCTAAATTGCCTCTGACGGCTCTTCCGACTGTGTACGAATGTGACAGAAAAATGCGTGTTAAAGGACTGTGAACTTCCTGTAAAGCGCTTTGAGTGGTCTATATGACTAGAAAAGCGCTATATAAATATAGTCCATTTAAAAGGGACTGTAAAGTGTATAACTGAGGTATTTTGTTTTCTAGGGATTGTTTCTTTCTAATTCTGCTTATTGTCACAAACTCTATGACAGACATTATATTGAAGAGGTGTTAGTTGATGCACATTCCCTAAAGCAAAAAACTGATATTCCTCTGCTTTTCAGTCTCATCCACACGCTATAATTTGTGTGGACAAACACTACAGGCGAACATGAGCTCTTTGTGCTGACGTTCCGTTTACTCAACCTGGTACAGCAGCCAGAGATGCCATTACTCAGTTTAACTACCATGTTGAGTTTAATGGAGTGGCCACACATCCAACTGTTGTTGGCAGCATCATAACATCCAGTGTTATGGCTTGTGTTCTATTTCAATATACATCTGAGCCACGTATCTTATGGGCTTCAGGGAGTCTTCATTTGTAGTAAAAAAAACGGAAAAAAAACTACATCTTGATCAGCCTCATTTACTGGAGGTCCTGCATGACTGATGGTGTAATGCTTTCATCTTCATTGTCATGTCTGATGGACAAAAATATCTGATCCTCAAAGTTGAAGAGAAATAAAACTAAGTGGTTCAGAGAGTGAAGCAACACTGGCACAAAGAAGAAGTGAGAGTGATAAGGTCAAACACGAAACTGGCGTCTGTTTCAGACCACAACAACTTCTCCTTCACACTGAAAAGCATCATTTAAAAACAGTAATAGATGAGTAAACATGAAATGTAAATATAAATATATATATATATTTATAAATAGTAATTATATGTATTAACAGATGTGCGCAATTAAAAGAGGAGACAGTTGAGAGATTTTGAGAATTCCTAAAATGCTTCAGGAATTTGACCCATCTGCTGAGGAAGATCATGTGATTGAGTGTTCCAATATATATACCACAGATACTTGTTGAGATGATGTTGCAGCTGCAGTTACATTATGTACATTATGTTTCAAATTATTCTATCACTGTGGTATTTCAGTTATTCCTAAATCCATTTTTAATCGTCAAAATGATTATCTATAGTTTTCTTTTATTACTACGAATACATTGTAGAACTCTGACAGCATAGTTAAGTTCATGGGTATTTATATAACGTCACTGTTCTTTGGTTCCATATATAAGCATGTAACACTTCATTTTTGTGTGTTTTGTGTGCAACTAGTCTCGTATGGAAGACTATATATATATATATATGTTAGGGGTGTATCGGTTCACAAAATTCATGGTTTGGTTCGATACGATATAGTGGTGTCATGGTTCGGTACGTTTTTGATACAGCAATGAAGTAGAAATGCCTGACAAACTGTGCAATATTTATATTTATTCTCCATGTGCAACTATTGCTACTGCTCTGTATATAGTATTTATATATTTTTTAATATTTTCTGTTATATTTTGTACATACCTATTGCTTTTTAAAATTTCTTTCTATATTCTTCTGTCCACTTTGCTGCTGTAATGCCCACATTTCCCCATTGTGGGATGAATAAAGGTATATCTTATCTTATCTCATCTTGAAATGTCCTTGACTTTTAAATATAATAATAAATGTTTTTTGACTTTGAACAATGAACCATCTTCTTAGCAGCATACAAAAGAAAAGCAGATCTTTTTTCACAAAAAATGTGTAGTATTGTAGTAGTTATAAACAAATACAAACAAAATATTTTCAACTTTTTTTCAGAAGAAAGATGAGAATGTCCACATTTCCTGTACACAGCACAGATCTGCTTGATGTGACAATGTCACCTGCAGTGGAAGATACTCTCAATAAGGACAGGCGTTCACAGAAAAGTAACGCTGGGCTGTGAGGTAATGTGCTGTTAGCTTTGTGTAGCCCTTGCTTCGGACAGTTGGTTCTATTTGGGCTTTTGTTTTATTTTACAAAGCAGGAATCCGCGACTATAAATGCAACAACCACCACAGTTATTTGTTTTTCCTGTTTGAATCAGTTGGGAACGGCTGCCTAAATCGCATATGTTGCTCTGTATTTCCATCTAGTTCCACCTATTGACACACGGGGTGATGTTGGCGTAATTGAGTTGTCTGACATAGTCCCACTCATGTAGCATAGGTGACCGTTGTTTTAATGGCATTACTAGCCATATTGCAACAGGCTAGCTTAGCTTACCATTCCTCCCGACTGCTACTGGAGAGCAAAGTTTTGGTTTTGGGAGGGGAGGAGCAGACAGAACGCTGCCTGTTACGTAGTGTGGACTGCCTGCGCAGTGGCTATATTATATTATATTTCACACAATTTAAGCTATTTAGGATTACAACGAATCATTCGGTTCGTAACGTGTGCCGAACCGAAAGCCCTGTTCCGAACGGTTCAATACAAATACGTGTATCGTTACACCCCTAATATATGTGTATATATAGGAACACAAACATAGATTTTTTTTGGCACAATTGTCTTCAGATATGTTCTGACCGTCAGTTCAGGGTTTCAGCTACGTTTATTTTGATTTGAAAAATTATTGCCACCGCTCCTACAAATTCTATGAAATGTAATTTTAGTCGCAATTTCAAGACACTGTGAGGGCTTTTATTTTGACACAACAAGACACAGCGAAGGAGCACTGTCGGCAACACGCCACTGAGGAAGAGGGAGAGAGAGAGGGTGGAAGAGGGAAGAGGAGTCAGAGTAGTGTAACCGGGTAGCTTACCTGTGAGAAAAACTTGCATTTCGCTTCTGCTTATCGGTTCCTAAAAAAAAATATATATATATATATATATACATCACGTATCAACGTAACTGCGCCTGTGATTTGATAGGAGCTAGCAAGTAGAATGCATGTTAATGTCCGAGTGAAACGTGGACCGAGTTAAATTGTCAAAAGTCTACCTACAACAGAGAAAGAGACAAGGCAAAGTGCAGTAAATGCTGGACGTTATTAGCTGCAAGTCGGGTTGCACCTTGAATCTGAATAATCATTTAAGGAAGCATAACATTGATGTGGAGCAGTGGAGCTACAGTGTTGGTCTGTTGTGCTGCATTCTCTGTGTGACTGTGCGCTTGCTGATCAGCTCCTCCAGTGAGGATCTTTAACAGTTAGATGTTGTGCACTGATGCACTTTAGTATCCCCTTTTTGCCCCTATTGTTGCTTTTAATGGACTAATTTTCCTTGAATTTGTATTGTAGATATATTGAATTTCACTTGCAAAAATATAAGAACTGCAAAACTACCCAAGTATGAGGAATATAAATATAAAGAATGTACAAAATATTAGTGCAAGTGTGTAATCAGTTACCAGTAATGTGCATAAGAAGATGACATTCAGGTGAAAATGTGTGTGGATTTCTGTTAAACACAGAGTCCAGAGTGTCTCTGTCAGACAGGTGAGGTGATGTACAGTTTAATGGCTTGTGGCAGGAAAGATTTCCAAAAAGAACTGGTATTGATAAGCAGAATCGGAATCGATAAAATTCAAACGATACCCATCCCTCGGACAGACGATGAGAGGAAGGTAGATTTAACAAGCTCAAGTTAAGTGTAATAGATTCTACAGTTTAAAAGAACATTCACCATGTAAAGTTATTCTCTATTGATATTCTTCCGACAGCAGGTTGGTTTGCTCCCGCTGCTGAAAACAATCCTAGAGGAAACACAGCAGTTGCAGTTATAACTGTAATATAACTGGATCATTTGGATTGCTTCCAAATAGTTTTCTGCAGTTCAGTTATGTGGCAAATATTTTGTTTTATTCTAAAGGAACAAAGCAGAGTTGAAAATAGAAAATAGTAAATAGAAACCATATCAAATGATTAACAGGCAGGATCTTCCTGAGTAACCACGCTACATCATATTTTACTTATCATATATAAAGAAGTTTGAGATTGAATTAAATGTGGAAACAGCCACTTGATTAGCAGAAAGCCCCATCACATTAAGCATGGTTGTCTAGTTAACTGTTAAAGTGTGAGACGACAAAACAAAACTCCAAAGCTAAGGATGTTTTTGTGCTCCACTGTAATGTAAGCTTTTGCAGGCATTACAAAGGTGCTATTGTTCTGTTAACCCTTTCAAAAAGGTATTGACAGTATTTGAAGTGAAACCGCCTCTCTAAGGTTTTTTGGAGCAACAGTTGTAAATGTGGAACCTCGGTTCTCTATGGGCTTCTATGGTATATTGCTGGGTCAGGCTGTTTTGACAAAGGGGCTCTCTGCTTGTCAGGTATATAAAGGAAGGGTCTCTAACAGGTAGAAAAGCAGTTCAGCTCCAAGAGCAGCAGCGTGACAACACCTGGCAAAGATGACTTCTGGTGGCATGAACATGATGAGCAGGATCATCTTCTACGAGGACAGGAACTTCCAGGGCCGCTCCTACGAGTGCATGAGCGACTGCCCCGACATGTCTTCCTACCTGAGCCGCTGCCATTCCTGCAGGGTTGAGAGGGGCTGCTTCATGGTCTACGACCGCACCAACTTCATGGGAAACCAGTTCTTCATGAGGAGGGGCGAGTATGCGGACCACACGAGCATGATGGGCATGAGCGACTGTATCAGGTCCTGTCGCTTGATCCCTATGCACAGAGGCTCCTTCAGGATGAGGATCTATGAGAGGGAGAACTTCCAGGGCCAGATGCACGAGGTGATGGATGACTGCGAGGACATCATGGAACGCTATGGCATGTCTAACTTCATGTCCTGCAACGTGATGGAAGGCCACTGGCTGATGTACGAGCAGCCCCACTACAGAGGAAAAATGATGTACATGAGGCCTGGCGAGTACAGGAACATCCTGAGCATGGGCTCAAGCAGCATGAGGATCAAAAGCATGAGGCGCATCATGGATTCCTGCCACTAGATGATGCCTCATGATGGTGCAGCAATTTGTTTCCAAACCAATTCTTAAAAATGTATTACGAAGCAACTCACCTGCAGCACACATAAGATGCTGACTGCGGCAAACACCACTAAACTGCACTCACAGATGTCTTTGACTGTGGACAATAAATGAATAATAACAGGCCTTATGAGAAAACAATAATAAAGCATTCTTTGTTTTACATTTGTTGGAGTTATAGCTTTTCTTATTTCTTTTCCTCTCTCTTCTTCTTATTTTCTCCCCTCTTACTACTATTCATTAATGTACCCCTTCAACTTTGAGACATTGACTGGCAAATGGAAATAGGTTTGTTGTAAACATAGTTAATGTAGGACTGGGTAACATATTTTGGCACTAACAGCTTACCAGATAATTGAAAGTTCTTGCCAGTGAAAGGATGTTTGTGCCAATGATTTGTCTGCTAATGAAGATGGTTGCTCTTCTTTGGCAGCCCACTACAGTCTAGGTCATTAATGGGAGACAGTTATTTCTTGCACAAATTTACCAAGTAGAGACAATAAGTCATGATGTTTAATAGTGTTACATTTCATGCAAATGGACTTCCATTGGCTGTGACTGGCACCTAATTATAATGTTGTTATCTAATTCCAAAACAGAATGGGAAATGGTAAGTGGACTGTATTTATATAGCCCTTTTCCATAAAACTCAATCAAAGTCATATTTACACAGCACTCCTATTTACCATTCTTTTTCTGTTACATTCATACACAGCTGTCACAGTTATTTAGGAGTTAAGTGTCTTGCTTAGGGACACTTCGATATCCTGACTGAGAGAAGTGGGGATTGAACCTCTGACCTTCGGGTTTGTGGACAACCCTCTCTAACTCCTGAGCCACAGCTGCCGAGAAAGGTAAGAAACACAATGGTGTAATACCGTAGTTATACACCATTGTGCGCACACTGACAGTTATTGACACTATGCAGGTTCAGTTGTTCTGATTCCCCTTGGACTACTTTGGTACAAGAATGTCTGCAAAGAGCCTCGTGTACACCCTCTGATGACGGAATTTCTAACTCTAACAGAACCTCTAGCTTAACCCATACTGTAAATACAAGATGAACTTCAGAGGCAAAAACGGATCTGGGTAGTTTTTTTTCTCTTCTTCTGATGCATGATAAATCTCCGTTAACAATGTAATTAATTAATCAGTACGCCCCTGGGCTTACTCTAGTCTGTTTGACTTTGAGAGTAAGTCTCCAGTTCTCTAATGGCGGATATTGATAAGTGGAATGGCCTTTATTTATATCGTGGTTTTCTAGTCTTATTGCCCACTCAAGTCCCATTCACACAAATTCATACAGTGGCACTTTTTCTATCACAAATTATTCACACTGTTGGTACAGCTTTGGCACTTGAGCAGCAAAGGATCACACCACTGGCCCTTGGGTTTTGCTGAGTTCACACTAGATGATTTAAAGACCAATTTTCAGATCGCAGACAAATCCTGCAGTTGCAGCAAGTCGGAGGAAAATCTGCTTGAAATCTGGTCTCGCAAATCGGCACTCGATCGCTGAATGAACTACTACCGACGCGATCAAAGTGACTCAACGAGGCCTCGTCTACATTTTTTCAGATATCTAGCATGCTAAATATCTGGACAAGTCAGGAAACCAGCAGGGAACCCATCTCCCGCAGTGTGAGCTGTGATGTGATAGGCAGTGAGTGCGTCAACCTGGAAACTCTGTGGAGAAACTGTAGCACTACAACACAACAACCCTCTTCACCCATATTCTTTGCCTTTTCTGTGTTTTTGAAAAAATCATCAATATGCAGGGCTTTTTTCTGTCATGTTGTGTGTGTCACGGCTCGGCTGTGACACCGGTGCTGTCTTTTACCTGTGAGTGTGTGTGCACTGCGCATGTCGTGGGTATGTATGAATGGGCGAGTAGGTATGCATGGCTGCCTGTCCGCAACATCTAAAAGGCTAGGCTCCCCTGAATGTGAGGAAGTTCTGTTGAGCCGCATGGCCTCCTCCCCTGTAACCCCACAAGCTAGGATGCAATTTCAAGCCCAACTTCACGTTAATGGAAACCGAATTTTGTTGTAAGCCTTAGTGGATTCTGCGGCTGAGGAGAACTTTATTGACTCATCTTTGGTTTCCCAAGCAGATATTTCATTGGAAACTCTAAGTAAGTCAAAGACTGTGAATGCCTTAGATGGCAGGCTCCTGGCAAATATAACTCATTGCACAGTTCCCCTACGATTGAAGATCTTAGGGAACCATAATGAACTCTACTTTGGATAGATTTCGGAGGGCTTAATGAGATCACAGTAAAAAACAAGTACCCTCTCCCCCTTATAGATCCAGCGTTTGAGCCACTTCTCAAGGCTACAGTGTTCTCCAAACTGGACCTAAGAAACGCTTATCACCTGATCCGCATTCGTGAAGGTGACGAGTGGGAGACTGCCTTTAACACCCTACGCCACTTTGAATACCTTAAGTACCTATAAGTGAGCAGCGAGGTCCAAAGAAACAGAGTTGCAGTAGTGAATTTGCAGTCTGTCTAAATGCTGCAGTGTCTCAGGGCGAAGGGGAAGTGTCTTTGTGTTGTGCCGCTGTTGAGGAAGTAAAATGAGTTGGTCACCGGAGCGAGAAAAAAGAGTTGCGAGCGCTGTGTGTGAGGCGTCAATCGCTCTTCTCCATACAGTCTATGCTCTTCTCACATTTACTTTCTACAATCTGACTTCAGTTCACGACCTCACCGTCTGCGTCGCTTATTCCCCTTGTGTCCAGAATGTGCGTACGTCGTAGGCAAAGTTCAAAGTTTGCTAACGGTGCGCACATTCTTCCGTCAAGTTTGTCTTTTATAGATCACAACCTTTGCGTGGGAAGTTGCGTACGCATGTTTCCAGCCCCGTTTTGTCCGTATGCCACATTTATAAATGAGACCCCAGAAGCTTCACCCCTGTGGCCGTCCATGTCCCCTGACACCCAAGCATTTGTGTCAGCCTGCTCCGTCTGCGCCCACAGCAAGTCCTCATACCAGGCACCTGCCGGTCTACTAAGCCCCTTCAACCAGTCCCCAGTCGGCCCTGGTCGCACATTGCAGTAGACTTTGTAACCGGTCTCCCTCCTTCTGAAGGTAACACTGTTATTTTCACGATTATTGACCGATTTTATAAAGCTGTGCATTTCATCGCCCTCTCTTAGTTACTCTCAGCTGCCGAGACTGCAGACCTCCTCGTTCAACATGTGTTTCGCATCCATGGAATCCCCCAAGATACATTTTCAGATGGAGGACCGCAGTTCTCATCCCAAGTCAGGAATCAGCATTGCGTTGTATAACCGCGTAAGGATGTCACGATACCAAAAATCTAGTAGTCGGTACCGATACCACCAAAAGTACACGACACTCAATACCAAATTCGTTACCACGGTCTGAAAAAAGGACAAAAACAATAACACTTTAACAATAACTCCTTTTTTTTGATCATTAACAACAAAAATAGAGGCATGTGGCCTTCAAATAATAAATAAAAAGAAACAATTGAACATTACAAAAAAAAAGTGCAATTCTATGCAAACATCTTTGCAGCTTATTGAGACAAAAGGTAGATGAGATGAAAGTATTGGTTGGAAAATATTGGGGGTCACCCCCTAGTATTTGGAACCATGTAAAAGATCAATAATTTTTTGTAATTTGGCAATCACCTGCCCTCAGTAGCACTGTTGATTTTACTTGGCCCCTAGGTGGCTGAGGAATTGTGTCTGCAGTTTCTTGCTAAACTGCACTACTCCGAATTTTTATATAACCACTGAATTGAGTTACTTTTTGTAATGAGAAATGTGTTGCTCGCAGTGACAAACCCTGCAGTCCGCATTAAATCTTGACAGCATTGAAGTTGGTTAAAGCTCGAATTATTAGCTTGTATTATAATTATTTTGGCTTCATGTCCTGCAATTTTATAGTTTGGTTCAGCATCAAACAGGAGGCAGACAAAGTTCGGGACTAACTGGTGAATGAGCTGGAACTGTACCTATTTGCTTCAGGAGTTTATTGAGATCAAAAGTACAAAATTAGAGTAAAATATGTGATTTACATTGGTCAGTTGACTGCTTACGTGACTCAAAACGAATGCTAATGTTGCCCCATACCTTTTAGATTTGTGAACTATATATAATATATATATACACATAAATCTGGTGGAGGGACATGTTTGCCCATATTGATGATCAACTGTTATTTAGTTATCCAAGTGTCTATTTAATTTAAAGGGTTTTCACACATGCGTAGTCTGACAAAGCCCCACATCTTCAATGTACACATGCTTCCTCACAGCAAATTTGTCTGCACACAAATGTCCAGTGGCTGCTGGAGATAAACTACTGCCATTTTAGGTATTTTACTTTTTTATGCAAGAAAAAAATGTAACTTCCAATTCATCAATGTTTGTGCCTCTGTAGCTTTGGTTCAGTTTCCCAACTTTTTGGTTGTAAAAATTCACCTTTTAAACCAAACTTAAATTTTAAATGTGGAAGAGCAGAAACCCTTTTATTTTGAGAACCTGTAAGTTTGCTGAGTTCACCCACCAAATTTTAAAAAACAATTTTGTTTCCTGTGTTCGCTTTGCTTCTTCCTGTGCCTCTAGTGGCTTATAGAGAGATCTCAAGGAGAGGAAAGAGACAGGCAAAATATCCCCATTCACATCCTTTCATGAAGAGAAGCAGCCATCTGCCAAATGCCTCTGCACATTAACTTTGCACCATTGATGGCAGTGATGGTGCAGGACAAAACTACACAATGCTGGAGCCATTAAGGCTGGCACATCAGGTTTCCAACTATTCATCCTTCTGACTTATTCACACAACAGTGTTGACCAAAGGGCTCAGAAGTGGTCTCAGACCCCAGTGTCTCTGTTAAGGGGAACCTTATTACTATCAAGGGCCAGTTTAAATTTTTATAACACAATCAATTATAAACATTGTAGGTCTATCACACTATTAGTGCGTGTAGAGCAGAATTGCTCCCTCAGGAGGGATGGTTTTCTTTTTTTTCTTTTTTTCTTTCTCGCAGATACTGCTCTTTATGCTTATACCACGTGGTTTATATGTGCGTGGGCTCTGAGAATGATTAAAGGCCATACATCACATAGTCTCTGTCAGAATGTGAAAGCTGCCACTGAAGAGTGGTAACTTTATTCATGTTGAGCTGATTGTTTCCAACTCAACACTGTTGCGTTGTCTTTTACTTCAGCAAAAGTAACCTTTTATCCATTTCTCTTGGAAAGTGCAACATTCCTCAGTTACTTGTGTTTCGTTCACGTCGTTAATTGCAAGCAAACAAAAGAAAATATTTTGTGAGAAGAAAATAAGGAAGATGAGCTGCAGAAATAGAAAATAATTTATTGTTCGGAAAATAACACTGTTCAATGTTTTAATACTGCCTTCCGAGTACTTGGGCATTGTTTGGTCAAAAGCATCCATGTGGAAAAATATGTAAGCGGGCTAATCTCAAATTGAACAATAGTCTATATGGAGCAACTGTCTATTTAGGCAGGTTAATTTGTACAGTGACACAGGTCGACAAATACATGAGACTTCCTCTAAAAAGGCACAGCTCAGCAAAACAAAGGGAGCTAAGAGTTAATGAGTCTGTTTAAAAAGTCTGTGGGCCACATTGTAGAATGTTTGAATGTTTGGACGCTGGCAACAGTGGCACTAAGGTTTCTCAAAAACTTGTTTGAAGAGAACTAAGTCTGGCACGAGAGCACTGTATCAAAGCCGCTTTTGTAAGTCACATCAAGACTCTAACCGTTTGAAAAACAGCACGGGGTGAACAAGGCCAGCATTTTCTTGGACACAAACAGCACTACTGGGGAAACCAAACTGGGGTGATCAGCACAAATCTCCACCACAGCACTTGCTGTGAAAATTGGAATCATATGAATGATGATTGCCATTCGTAGTCTTAGAGACATGTGGACAATGGTGGGAAAGGATTAGACACTTTGGGGGCTTCTCTGTGATTCATTGTGTGTGAAAGTAGTGTGTTCGGCCCCCAGCCTGTGCTCACATCAGCTCAAACATCAGTTTGTGACCATAGAAGAGCTTGTACCTAACAGCTGGACTACAACTGGCAAGTCTGAATTTATTAGCAGGATTCGAGGTGCAGGGAACTGGGGGCTGGTTGGGATCACTCTACGGTCAAACGGCCTGCCCACTTCACCAACTGGGCCGAGGTGAGGGGGTATGAGAGTAAGAATGGTTTGATATTCGTCCAACTACGTCCATCACTTTTTGTACCCATTGTGCCACACTACTACATTAACACAATTTACAATTCATTGCAACCTACTCCTCCCCATGAGGCAGGTTTTTTGTCCCAGCTGATTTGGATCCATTTAGAACAGCCTAAACCTTTTGTGTTATTTGCCATTTATGGGTTTATATGAAAACAGAAGGAAATTACTTGACCAAAATTGGTTATGTTGGGTACAAGCTGATACTCTGTTGACACACCATGGGCAGAAAGACTCACAAAGGGCTGTTAGTGTAACTAAATATCCTCGAGAACACATTTGTTGAAGTTGTTTACTGCCCTCAAGACATCAGTTGTCTGCCTTAGCTCTGGCCAAACAGATCATGAGAGAGTTGGTTTTGACTGAAATGATGCAAAGCTTTTGCCAAGTTTTTTCTTTTTAATAGTCCAGAAAATTAAGAGTTGACAGTGAGACAAAAAAGACCACAGTGCACAGTTCCAATAATGACGACCGAATCAACCTGCTAGTGAGCCTCGTGGAAAAAAGAACTTTGGGCCTCACAATCAGCTCCCATACTCTGTGCAATGTGAATATATCCTGTTGCCTTTAATTATAATTCACTGTAGAGATTGTAAATGAAAGCACGTTTCCCCTAAATTTTCTGTTTTGTTTAACGAGTTAGATAATTTGAGAAAAAAACATATGTAACTGCTCTTGTTGTTGCAGCAATTTTGCTGTGTTTCCAGATCTCTGCAAATATTTTGGATGGTATAGTGTTATCAGTGGTAACTGAAAAGAGTGAGGACTTAAACTACAAGAACATGTTTAAATTGTCCTCAAGGTAGTGAAAGCTTGTCCTGTTAATAAAAACAAGATTGTGTTTTGGCAGAATCTTAGTCTTATGGATCAGTTTCCAAAGTTGTACTGCAATTGACTGGGTGCCACCTCACAATAGAGTATCTGACACAGCTAGCGGCATTTAGTTGCGTTCACTCTAGAGAGATTTGTACTCGACATAATGTGTTTTTGGAGGCTTTGTTTTGTGGACCCTTATTTCTCTGGTTGCCATGGATTAGGGCTGACAGACTGGAAAAGCTTGTTTAGGGCACAGAGGGGTGGCTGAGATAGAATATCAGTCCATTGACCCCAAGGCCAAGGACAGACTGTGTATGTTTTTGTGTGTGTGTGTATGTGTGTGTGCGCGCGGGCATGCGTGTGTGTGTTGTTGGGCGTCTTCCAAATTGGCTCATTGTGATTTCCCTAGTAACTGTACATGGGGTAAAACAGATGTGAGCTGGTATACAGTTTAAAGAATTCAGTATTGAGAGTGAGAGGAATCTTATTTCACACTGACTGAAGCTAACAGCTGCACATATTGCTTACTTGTGTTGTTAGCCAGCACAATGGGCTTAGCAAAACTGGACAGCTGAAGACTGCCCAGTAGCCTGCTGAGAATTTGGCATCAACAACATGAGTCCATGGATCCAGCCTGCTTGTGTCAACAGTCCAGGCTGTCGCTGACCATGTTCATCCCTCTATGACCAAAGTTTAGAATCTTATGATGGCTTTTTCCAGCAGGATAATGCTCCATGTCATAAAGATAAAGTCGTCTCAATCTGGTTTCATGACAGTGAGTCCAGTGACCTCCCCAGTCACCAGATGGGAATCCAGTATGTAGGGCAGGAGATTGGCAGCATCAATGTGCAGCATACAAATCTACAGAGATGATATGGTGATCTTTGAGTGGACAGCCACCCCCTCAACTGGTTATTCAAAGAAAGCTGAATTAGCTTCATGAAAATACTGAAACATATATAATAAAAATGTGAAAGACAGTTAACTAAATGTGTGCACAACAAAGACAACGGTAGTGTCAAAAATGGCTAATAAAAGTGAGTATGTTGGATTAAAACATCTGTATGTTTTTGTGCATTTTGAGTTTTGTGCTAAAACCAATAAACATAGTACATTCATTATGAGTTATCACCATGCATTTTAGTTCAGTGTATGGCTAGCAACCATCATAGTCATTCTGTTTTGGCACATTACTGTAAGTCAGAATTCCCATCCTAATCATTAGTCCCTTAATTACTACCTGAACCAGTGTTTATGCATGACAAACCCAGTAGCAGACGGAGAAGCAGTGTGGATAATGCATGCTGACTCAGTCTCGCTCATAGGTCACATGGGATAGTATGTGTTCCTGTTTTAGTCTGCAAGGCATGAAACCAGTGGGACAAGATAAAAAGTAACTTTTTTAGTTTTGAAAGCCCAGACAGGCTACAACACAAAGAATTTTTTCTTTGTGTTGTAGCCTGTCTGGGCTTTCAAAACTATTTTGTCCAGTAAGCACAAAAGATTTAGCAATGACCACAAGAGTTTCTTTGGTTTACAGAATATTAGGGGATGGGACCAGCCTGACGTAGGTGTCGGCATTACAGCAACTGTGTGGCTATTAGCCATGTAAAAAGCTGCCACTGCAGGTACTTAGAAGCAGTCAGACAGAGTTTTGATTGTTACTGTAGTTATTCGAGCCGAGGGTTAGGGTTAGCAGTTGGCAGGGTAGGTTTCACCCACTGAAAATTTAAAGTGACAGAGTGTTAGTGTGATAAAATTTAGCTGGAGCCAGTCTTATTCCAGGCGGTTCTGTTGGCCCTGTCTCTGGACCCCGTGATACGGGCCAACTTTGTAGAGTGAGCTGAACCCAAACTGCCTGCTTCCCTTTGTGTGCGTGGTGAAAAACTGCTGTAGCTAGCAGCAAAAACTGTTACTGTCTGTTTGTTTTCAGTGCCGGCTCTGAATGATTGTCTGAGTCAGATCCATTGAAACGTCCAACAAAACACTTTGTCCTGATTAAAAAATTGTATGCAGTATTTCTGAATGTGGTTTGGCTTGATATTGAACAACAGAATAATCAAAATGGAATGAGGGAACAGATCAGTGAGAGAGCAACTCAACATGTGGGGCAGGAAAAAAAGGCAACTGGCAGTGAATTGTTGGAGCATATGGCGCATGATGGGAGTCGCAACGGGAGTCATCAGTTTGGCTTAAAGGAGATAGAAGCAGGAAAAATCTATCTCTTTTATCACTGGCATCAGTAAGACAAAAAGTCGACGTCAGAATGGAAAAACAAAGTGCTGTAAATTACGTCTGCAAATGTGCGTTTTGTAATCTTTCATCAGGGTGATGAATGGTAGAATAGAGTGGGGGGGGTACAGCATTCCAGGTCTGGGAGCCCTACACTCCTTTCCCCTTCACCAGCCGCTGCTGCCTCGTCAGGGCGTTGTGGAGCTGTTGCCATGGAGATGTGGGCGCTGATGTGCAAGTGTAGTATAGATTTGGTGCTAGCAGCGGAGTGCAGACAGCACTGGTAGGAGCCGGCAGTAAACCCCGGCTGAATCTAGGTCACCGGGATCCTCTTGAGCAGCGGCAGGATGAGACACAAGTAACTGCAGGGAGGGTGCGAGTGGGGTGGGCTACGCCTGAGAAATAGCAGCTCCCCCATAAATGGAATGCTGTAAATAAAATGGTTTGCCATTTTTCCAGTGGCAAACCATTTTTTTTAGTTTTAACTAAACATTACAGTTACTGAAAAGAAATAATGATTTCAGGATTTTGCATTTTTGGATTTGTGATTGAAACCAGTTAGATTAGCTATTTGATGGTCCATTCAAATGCAATGTGATTAAATTTTTCTGATCTAATGTGACACTAGTTTGCTTCTGCAGTCATTGGTTTTAAGCCAATAGAAATGTTTGGTGATTGACACTACAATGTAAAACACAATAACACCATTTTGCATGTTCTTTTGTACGGATTTTTGCACAGTATGGTGTGATGCAAAAGCATTCAAGGAGTTGCTTTGGATTGTTTTTAATACAACTTATTGGCTATATATGAATCCGTTATGACTGTTGAATTCATGCTGACATAAAAATGGCGAGGCGCCACCTCTCAGGCATACACGGTTTAAATTGTTGCAACTCAAAAAAAAAAGAAAGTGTGGAATCATTTTGAGTGAGTCAAAGCAGGAAAAACATTGTTACATGCATTTTTATATCAGTCCAGACAGCTTTCAATAAGTTACGCAGGAACTCCTGAAAATGGCATTGTATTCTCTTTAACAATTTCCCACAGTTTTTATATGGGATTGATGATTTTTGTTATATATACATTTCTTTCATATTTTTAAGAGTAGCTCAAGTGAGGATTTTTGGTCTATCTGTCATTATATCCAGTCTTGCTATTTAAGCACATTGTGCAGTATAGAGATGGGTGGGCTTGATGCCCACATAAACATACTGTATTTAATAAATTCACAAGATATCATAAAGGGGACACATGGATTTTAAATCCAAAGATAATGAAGATACAGACACTCCATGAAATCAAAGGACTGTGGAACTCAGTCTCTTCTCTGACAGTGAAATCAAAGTGAGCATCGTGTTCATAGACCTCAGCCCCATATACAGTGAGAACTGTGTCGTAATCCAGTTACCTGTGTACAAGGACAGACTGTGAAGTCTTCCCAACCACAATTCACAACACTGAGAGACCTCTCCTGCATCAGCAGAACCAAATTCAGACCCCTGGTGAATCTGTGATTGTGTAGGAAACAATTGCCCCCATTCCTTCTCCGTTGCCACAGACAGACAAAAGCCCCAGATGAGAGATGGGTTGCCTATACTTTCTTTTGAGTTACACTCGTACAAAGGGATATGCTAATGAGGTGCTGGAAAGCAAATGGGGGAGCAGTACGGTGGCACGGTGTAGTCATTGTCTTTCTGATTCACAACCTTGACAGGAGAATTCATTTACTAACTACTGGAACTCAATGAGTCAATGAGCTGGTTTAATGGTTCAATAAAAGTACATCAGTGCTGCCATTCTCAACTTTATTTTAACACAAATCCAATGATAGAACCCAACAATTTCTCTTAAATTAATTAGTTTCAAGAAATCCTTTAAAACAAACATGTGTTGTTTGATTTTGTGACCACTCAGGGGCAGCAGTGCAGAACATAAAGCAAACTTTAACATATCATAAACTTTCGCCCTAATTTTTTGGCAAACAGTAGACACATCCAACAGACACTGAGTAATGTGGGCATTCATTTGTGTCCATGCTTCAGTCCATTGGATGAATGTAAGGCCCCGTCCAGGCCTGGTAACAAAATCCATCCTGAGTGATCCATCACAAGTAGACAGCTTCAAGGATACATACACACTACTGCGTATTCAATGCTGCTAGGTTTATGTCTGCCATCCACACTGCAGACAGTGTTTGGAAACGCTGCTTGCCCTGTTTTAGTTTAAAAATTCAGGGGCTGGATTTGAGAATGGACGGACACATACATGAGGCATTTCAAAACTATGACACAGTCACCAGCATCTGCTTCCGGGGGGTTGGTGTTTGTACAAATGAAAACACATCTTTCATCAATCGTCTTCTGGATATCAAAAAACTGTCAAATGTATATTATGGCACATTTAAAGTTGTGGGTCATGAAACTAAAACAATGAACTGAAAGATCTGATGAAGCTCTATAGAATTAAGATTTTATAAATATATTAAGGTACAAAAAGTGCAACCAGTGTCAGCCAGTGTTTAGCAAAGGGGGGCACCTAATTGTAACGAAAATATAAAGAATAAGTGATTGTGCGTGCAAATAAACTAAATATGCAGAACCACTGATGTCTTCACTCACTCCAGCAGTGTGATCTGCATGACGTTGCTTCAACAGGTGTCTGTTGTCATGGTTACAACAAAAACATACTCAACCAAACAGCAGCTTAAAAAAGCTTTTTACAAAACAACATCCAATGCTATAGATTTGGTATGTGCTGTAAAATAGAATGAGGCCTGAGCAGCTTTAAAAGCCTCAAGCAGTTCCTGATGTATTAAAATTGCCTTTTCTCTCCTAAAGATGCTGCATACGTACAAGCCTGGGACTCTCAGGCAACATTGTTGTCACTGGTAACTGAATTTCCCATTTACACAAGATGATTGTGTAAACAGCAAAGGCCCTGTCTCTGGGGAAACCTGGAGACCCTCTATTCTAAAAAGAAATGAGCAGCAAAACTAAATTAGCTCAGATGAAGTGTCTATTCATCTGACAAACTGACTAGTTCTCTAGTAAGGTGAGAAAAAGAAGGAGGTAGTGCTCATTATGCATCTCATCTTGAAACAGGCTAACAGAAATTCTGCTGCTGTCGAATCCAAAACATTTCTAAGCTTTATTTCTTAGATGATTTGTTGTCATAATTTGTAAATATATGATAGTCAGAGTTGATTCTTGAGACGATAGACGAGTTTCGTCTTCAGGAGGGAGATTGAATTCAGACACTTGGATCAGATGGTTCGCAGTTCAGATACTGTTTCTTACATATCTGGATCGAGACCCTCTGCATGCTGCGAGGAGGTTTCGATAATTAACAGAGCAACACAAGAGTTTATATACCGCACCATGAACTCACACAATTTAGACTATAGCATACAAGGTTGAAACTAGTCTTCCCAGACAGACATGTTCACCCAGAAAATATTACTTTCTTCTAGCATGGCGATATCTGTACCATGACCTTGACCTGTACACTTGAATCTTCTTCCCTAGAAGTGAAGGTATCCCATGCATGACACATGTGGACCTAACATGTCAACACTTGGAGCATGCTATACATAGTCAATGTAAAATCTTACTAACAATATAACCACGTTATTCATTTTAGAAAAAGCACATGACAATTAAGTAATAAATACAAATATGAACGATTACTTTTTGCTGCCATTTATCCAGCTTTAATCAGCAAGGTATTGTCACAGAGACATTGAGAATTTGGTTAAGGAATATTTGCTCTTGTGTTGTGCACGGTTAAAGTGCAAACTGACTAATACCCTGGGGTCTATTTGTGTGAGTGACTGTGAGGACTTTTCTGAGCAAAGTGAATGACTGTCCACTCAGCAGCCATGCAATTTTTAATGGTCCCTTAATTCCTAGCTGCTCCTTTTGTATCCCTCTTCAACATTGTTCACATGCACACTAATTCTTTGCATGAAAAATCCAAATAAAGCAATTAGTGGACTGTGAGTTGCTCTATGCAAAGGGCTTGGGAACAAAACAGTCATAGACCTCGGAAGACCTTTCAAAAGAAGAAAACAATGCCTTTCCGGCATTCCACAGAGAATATGTACATATGCCCTTGAGTGAAAAAAGGGGGAGAGCTCACATTCCCAGTCATACAGGGCTCACATTAGCCTCTGATGGAGTACAACAGAAAGACGTCCAAGAGGTCCTGTCAAGGATGAAAAGGTCCAACTGAGATTAACTGTCTAATTCCAGTCGACTGAATGCGCACTGATGATCTGCAGAGCATGGAGCAACCTGTTTCCAATAAACCTCTACGAAGAAAAAGTAGCCGCGCAAGTGGGATTAAATCCAGGCATGAACAGCAGTGCAAGTGTGTCACATAAAGAAGAATTTCCTTCCATCCGTCAAAGGGAATTACAAGCATGACGGGACATAATGTGCTCATTGTGCTGTGCAGCATCACTCCTTATTGTCAGTCAGAGGAATGCCAAGGAGGGGTTTTAGGGAGCTGCCACAGGTTTGCAGCTGTTTGAGCTCAACACAACAAAAGTTGGTACAGTGCATTCTCTGTCAACACAAGGAAACTGTTTGTGTCCAGAATGAGGAATCAGGCAACAATATGAGTATCTAGAATCCATCAGATTGGATTTGTTTTTCCACAGAAAATTGAGAATGTGCAAGGAAAATCTATGATTTCCCAGAAGTACACAGGACTAAATTAAGAGTGATTCTTTTGCACTGTAATAGTGTAAAATAGTTTTTCCCTTGAATTCCATAAGGTTGAGTAAGGTTAAAAAATTGTCTGAGAAGCACATGACAACCACACACTTGCTCTGCGGTGAGTTTCCAGCATCTTTTTCTACCACAAGAGGAACTCACAAAGCTGCATCTCAAACCTACATATGTACATTGTACTGTGCTTTACAGCACAGCACCTGTTTAATATGATACAACAGGTGCAATGAATGTAATGAAACACTGAAGGACAAGAAATATTGGAAGGTCATTTGGTGTGTGTTGGTTGTGTCTTAAAATGACTTGTTGAAGCCGACTCACTTTACAGTTTATGAAAAATGTTTTTGAAGTATTTATCCTGTAGATCAGGGGTCTCAAACTCGCGGCCCGCGAGCCAATTGAGGCCCGCAGGATGATATTTTGTGGCCCCCTACTTGACATCAAAGTTTAGTATTAGTGCGGCCCGCGCGTTGTTGTCAAACGAGCATTTTTGCTGAGTCGGTGTGCATGCCGCGCTTGCCACACTTTTTTATCACTTACGGGCTATCATACATAGTCCGTTGTCTCGCGATAGCTTCCGCTGTTGTCAACAGTGGAAGTCAAGCTAACCAACTGCGAAGTACCTTATGGTGAGCAACTTTCATAGAATTGAATGGCGCCGCCATCTTGTCCGGGCGACATCCGGTATCTAGGTTTTAATTAAAATCTATGGAAGTACCAGGGGAAGTATCAAAGTTAGTCACTTGGTTGAACTGTGTTCCGGAGTGACACCAAGTGGACGAAAAATATATGCCATCACCCAGTTCCAGTCATGTCTCTCCCAAAACCTGCCTTGAAGAGAAAGGTTGGCGACGAGCACAGGCAATTTGTTGAATACTTGATGCGGCCCAGCCTGACCAAGACTTTACCTTCAGCGGCCCCCAGGTAAGTTGAGTTTGAGACCCCTGCTGTAGATGGAGGATGAGCCCACAGTGTTTATACACCAAGGTAGACAGGTGAATACAATGGCTCATTAAAAACTTTTTTTTTATTTTTTAGGCTGGTATACACAGGAAACTCAACTGGCCCCTAAAGGTCATTCTTGCACAAGTGGAAGGGAGTAGAGAGGGTTCCCAGAGAACAAACGCTTGCTGGCCTTTTAGCGCAACAACAAAAATAACTCAACACTTAATTGGGTTATCAAGGTAATTAAACATTCCCAACAAATAATAACTTTTGTTTTGTGACAACTGGTTTTATTCTCCATTGATTTACAGGGGAAGATTATAAAGATCCTGACATTACACTAAACTGTGTATCCTTGCGCTAACGTAAATTATGCAAAACCAATATTGAGCAGAAATCTGGATACCAGCAGTCACCGGTGGAAAGGAATTTTTTTTTCCACTGAAATAAATCAATGTGCTCCTCTGCATTAGGTTCTGTTCACAGGTTTTGTTTATAGGTGAACAGATGAGATTAAATTAAATTAGACTGAGGGCTGAAAAAAGGTAATTTAACAAGAAAATACTGAAATGGGCTAGGGCTGAACGATTTGAGGCAAATATCGAATTGTCATTTTTCTGACATTTTCTGATATTGCTATTATAATTACGCACGCACACAAACTGAAAGAGAGCAAAATGTGTTGAAGAGAAGAAGGGGAGGGAGCAGTAGAAGAACACAGCAGTGTAGACTTTAGCGCTCTCTCTGTTAGCAGTCTGTCTCTTTAACGTTGGTATAGTTGTTGTGTTCGTTACCTTTCGGTGCCTACGTGAGACATTTTCATATGGAGTAACAGTCGCAAGCGACTCTCATGCGGTGCTGTGTTTGCTAGACGGGGCGTCACTACTTTCACTGACTTTTAGTCGTACACTTGTCATGTAGCTGCCTGTGGTGCTGTCAAGCGCTGATAAAGGTTGGTGGTGTTGCCTCGGGATGTAGCGACTGAATGCTTTGCACAATACCTTATTTTGTTGTCGGCTCAAACCTGAAATAATCCAGTATCACCGAATTGCGGCTTTTCTTCGGGACTGAATTGTTAAGCGTTGCTTCTGGCTCTGCGGAGGCCACTCCGCTAATGCAATGTTATTCTTTGGTTTCTAGTATGTGCGCAGCACGGCATTTCTGATTGGTGGGCAAGCATAAATCCTGGGTCAGATGCACTACTTTATAACATATTCAAAATTGCAGCTTTTTGCGATTTGCAAATCGCGCTGTTTCAAATAACAATTTTGATTTGAAAACGATTAATCGTTTGGGCTAAAGGGCTGGAAGTCTCATAGCCTTTTTTATTTTTAAAATATATTAAAAAAAATTATAAAAAAGACAAAATCACCTTATAATTGGGAGGCATTTCTCATCTGCATATTGGGGCTCCTGTTTGTATCTGAACCATAGACTATATATAAAAATAGACATAGTCACTGTGTCCACAAAATGAAGTCAATGTGGAAGTGCTAGAAGCCTGTATTCTCTGGAATTACCAACAGAGGTCAACTCACTGGTTGCGAGAAGAAGTCCATTTCTATAGAAAATCTAGGAGAAAATTATTTTACTTCTCCCTTGATTTTGTCAGTAAACATTTGCCTGAGGCGTTTGCAGTCTTAATTGCTCACTTCAAGTCTTTTTCAATAAAGCATGATGCTCATATTGTAAATTGTGGTCTCATTTAGAGTAAAATGGACAGTTAAGGACCAGCGTGTGGATACAGCTTGATTGACAGTTCCTCCGTCCAATGGGTGTATGGTTGCAGGTGTAGGTGGACATGCAGTGGACAATCAGAACCACCCCCAATTCTACATCTTGTTGCAAAAAGAAATATCGCCATGTTGGAAGCTGAAGGCTTCAAAACAGCAGATCATAAGCCAACAGGGGATTTCATGGCGGGTTGTAACTTGGTCTTAACGTCCATTTGTCACGCACTGATAGGTAAATACAACTTGTTTAGGAGCTAAAGCCTTGAGGGTAGGACACTTTCAGCAGGCATGCATGATGACTAGCACCTAGCTTGCATGGCTTGTATTATTAGCATAGCCATTCCTTGTGTAGCGCATAGACTGTATAGAAACAACGTGTAACCGCCATGGTATTTCTGCTGTAACAGCACCATTGAGGGCATGTGACAGGAGTGTTACAGTGTTGGTTTGCTCTGAAATATGTCACAGCACAGAAAAGGCTAAACTCCAGCAAGGCAGCTTGAGTCCATAACCTACAGTCTCTAGTTCAATAAAGGCTGTACAGTCATTGTAGAGATAATACTGTTCGCCAGCATTGCCAGAAGGCTTGTAACTACCTCTCACTCATGTCAGACCTGGATTGGAACATTTTCCCGTCAGCATAATTCTGCACCTGACCTCACTTGTCAACAAAACATCCCATACTGTTGATATCCCAGTATGTGGAAGATGGCTTCATGAGCTGACTTAATGTTTTCCCTTCTGGTGGAACACATAATATAATTAGTTTTATAAAGCAGGCAATTTCTAAATTTTTGTGGCTGACCAGCATTTCCAACTGTTAACCATGTTAGTGGTTAGTGAGATGGTTAGCTACATCAGTTAGCCCTGCAAGTAGGATATTCATGAGATCTTTGAGAATGGTTTGTGGGTAAGCCACATCCTTTCAAACATTTTTAACAAAGGAATGTGAAGATAAATCAAATTGCTGGCATGTGATGCTCAAAGAAATGATTTGCATCCCCATGCTCACAGGAAACTGTTAACGATATATACTGTCCTTTGCTCTTGGTGTGCATGGATGAAAGACAGGAGCAGTGTGGCGATGTAGTCCAATGAGTAGTTGATGGTGTTGTGCCTGGACATTGGTGAAAGTACCATTTGTCTAAGCAATATAATTGATCAGTTATGGCTATTAAAATAATAAAATATTAATATTAAAAATGTTAATATTAAATAATAACTTTGATTAATATCAAAGTTCCTCAGGGCACCACCCTTCAAAGGAAGGGAAATGATAGCCAATCAATTGATTTAGTCTCATTTACAATATACTAACTATCAATTTGGAATTCTGATTGATAAATAAATTAATAATTACCACCAGAATCTCCACCTTGGTAGTTAGCAGAGGTTGAAGGATTTGGAGTTCTACCGGTCAGAGGTTGGCAATACTCATACTAATGCAACATTAAATAGACCAGACTGCATATTTAATAACATTTATTTAAAAGACAAGTTGATTCAACAATATCTAATCTAACAAACGAAATATATACAAATCTGAGATTGTGTGTGTGTGTGTGTGTGTGTGTGTGTGTGTGTGTGCGCGCGCATGGCTGTAAAGGTCAAAGGTCTAAGAAGTACTACAAACAAGATGGCGGTGAACAAAGAAACTACAAAATGGCGGCATCAGAGGTGTCGGCTCGGCCACATGCTGTGCTTCTTTGCTAAGGCCATTTGTTGCAGGACAAAAGGGTTTCAGGTTAAGAGAGGGTTAGTCACAGGGTCCTAACATCCAAATAACCTATTGATAGTTATAACAACAAAATTAAGTGAACACATAGACTCAAATCAATACAGTACACTTATAAGGTTAAACATTCCTATGTTTAGCCGTACTGCGTTATGTTATGCTGTAGGCCCAAGTTACGTTACCAAGTCCATGGAAAAGAAGAAGAATAGTCCTTTTGGGATGCTGTTTGTGTGTCCAGAGAGATGCAGCAGTCGTGCTGCGTGGTTTCAGTGTCCTTTTTGTGTCCTCCACAGAGTTAGATGCTCAACACTAACTCTGCTTGATGGTTCCTGAGCTTGATCAGTTGACCAGACTTTGTGTCTGCCACTGATGTAAAACCAGACTTTTCCAGCCTTGGTTGGTCCTCTGGCAGGCTCTCGCGTCGCTGCCTGTGGAAGTTGCAGCAGTCTGCTTCTGCAGGCCTGCATGGAGGTCAGGGTCCAAGAGCAGTGGTTTCTCCCAGAGGAGATAGAGAGGTCTTTCCTCTCCGTTGAGAGGTTGGAGAGGAGAGGAGAGTGTTGACCTGATGACCCCCTGGGGTCTGGGGCACACAGTGACCAATGGCAGCTGGAGATTGGAGGAGAGTTCACACCAAGGTGTGATAAGTGAAGCATTCTGGTCATCAGAGTTTTCCAGTCTGTTCCTTTGTCTTTGGAACAAAGGACCAAATGATCAGGTCCTCCATTTTGTGAAGCACTACAATGGTAAGAACACCGCTGCTGAAAATTGTTTAATTTGGAAGATGTGTTGGTCACATCATGTTGGCATGATGCACTGACTGATCTCTTTCCAATGCTGTGTATCTTGTGCATCTTTGTTGGGGCTTGACATTGTTATCCATGTTCACATGAGTGGGTGTTTCTTGGGCATGAATTGATCACAAGTCCTTAATGGCTACCAGTGTGATTTTCTAAAATGCCTGAACACAGCACCAGCATATATGACTTCATTAAAAACTTATAAGTGGCATCCACAATACTGACCCACGGAAGAGATGCTCTACATGCATAGATAGGTGCAACAGACACTCACTATGGAGGCACTGGTTTCATATAGATGTAGATGCAAAGCAAAAAATGTCCACCTTGGCCCAGTCCAATGGACTTGATAACCATGTATGTAAGACCTCCTGGAGCAAACATGTGTTCCATTTGTGTCTGGATATCATTTCCCTAAAAGACATGCAACTGGAGCTGACTTTAGTCTAACTTCTGGTAAGAACACTAAATCATGTTCATGTATCATATCCTAATGACTTTGTCTGAATGGTTTTAATTCCAAATAACAATAGATTCCTCACCTCGCTTGTTGCACACATTTACCATAACTTCACATCCCCTTATGATCCTTTCAGTTATTCTGACTGAGCTACAGTATATCTCATTTATTTCTGTTGTAATTCCATTCCTAAAAACTACATTAGCCGCACATGATGCTGATGGTGGGTTGTTGTAACTTGACCACTTGACCGAGTGGCCTGATCCCTGCCTCTTTTCTTGGTTTCTATGGTGACACAATGGATGAAAAGCTGCCCTGATTATCAGGTGAGTATAAAGGATGTCTGTATGTTTTAGACACTCTCTGTTGTAGTTGCCTTCACTGATGTTTTGTTTGTTTCTTCCTATGTGCTAAAATGTCTTGTTCGCTCCTCCTTTGAAAATAATAATAAGCACGGAGAGACCTTCCTCTTCCTTAATTAGATTTTGACTTGGGCCTCCAACTCCTTTCCACTGATTTGTATTATCCTCTGATAACTTTGCAATAAATATTGTTTGTTTCAAGTAGCCTAATGATGGTTAAAAAATGTAAGTTAGGCCTATTATATATAATTTTGTGTTGAAGCTGTAAAAATCCACTTCCACTCTTTATTGTAACCTGCTTTATTCAACACAGCCTGTTAGCACTGAACAATTTTTTTTAATTTTCTCTTCAAAATGAACTCATTGTTATTACGTAATTGTACATTGTTGCACATTTAGTTAAGGCAGGAATAAAATTTATTGTGTGCTGTGAATGTACTGTGGGCTGAGCTGAACTACTGCCACAATCACTGTTGGTGTAAAAATACCAGGTGCAGCAGGGCAGTGCTGTGGCCTGGAGCAGATATCCAGGAACTGTGCTGCCTCCACCAACCAAAACAACCCCTCTGAGGTTAGAACGCTGCCAGCTGGCTCCCAGCCACAGAGCCTTTCCTCCCCTCAGATCCCCCCAGCCGGCCTCTGTGTGATTATCAGCAACTGGTGAAAAGAAACATAGAATACACTGACCTGCATGGGAGCTCTGGCACCCATGGCCCTGACCTACCTGGATCATATGAAACCAATCAGCCGCCGTTTCCCACAGGCCCAGGTTATTGTATACGCCTCAACAGCCACAGGCCTTACTAAGGGGAGAGGCAAAGGTTAAATATATGATGCTTTTTGTTAACAACAATCTTCACATAAAAGTTATGATTTGGTCTGATTTTACAAGTAAAAGTTAAAAATACCCAGATACTATGCTGCCATGTTAAAAAAAAATTACACAGATTAATCGCGCTCTGTGACCTGCTGCGATGCCACTTGAACGCACATGTTCCACAGTAGTTTTGTAAACTTGTTGGAGGCAGATGAGAAAACATACTTTTCTCTGTTGTCCACAACAACATACAACATACGTCTGAATGTCACGGACGTAATCTTCATGTTTGCATGGCTAATGGAATGATTCGTCTGGTCCGCTGCATGAAAAGCTACATGTAGCGTATGGAAGCATTGCGTCTTGTTTCCTGCGGTTTCCAAGTTGGCCAAGAGATACGCGAGCATTCCAGGGAGCAGTGTCTCTGCAGAAAGTGTCTTTTCTACTGCCCATCGGAGCATGTAGCCTCCCCATGCTCTTACACGTTCAGCATCCATCAGCTAAGCACCTTTGTTATGCTGAACTTCTATCATGATTTAATTGTGCCCTGTTTTTTTGTTTCTCTTTGTTTATTATTTTACCACAATCCACAAAAAGCACTATTTTTGTATGAGAGCTGGTACAAGCTTCTATATCTTTAAAAAAATGAAAAAATATAGGCTTTAACTATGTCTGGGAAATAAAGGTGTTGATCTTTTAAAGTTAATAATGCCTATCCTTTCATTGATTCAATCATCTACCAAAAAACATTAATTCAATCCATTACGATTAATTAATTACAAAGCCTGTAATTAATTCAATAAAATTATTTCTTAGCAGTCCTAGTTCAATTATGATATCATCATATGTTTGTTAAAATGTTGGCACATGGCTGATCAGCACACAACACAACACATTCTCTCCTATTCCAATTTTTTTTTCATTGTCTTCTCATTTTTTGTGGCTTTGATTAATCCTTGGCTGAAAAAGTTTATAAGGATGATGAATATGTATGAGGGGCCGTTAGGGACATAATCCAGAATTACCTCTCACCCACACGACTGAAATGCTCTGACACACGCACAACTCAAAGGGTCTAACACACAAAACTGAAATTTCCTCTCAGACAACTGAAACGCCTTCCTGTTCAACTGAAACGCCTTCCTGTTCAACTGAAACACTCTCACACACACAACTGAAAGGCTCTCACACACAACTGAAATTACCTCACACACACACAACTGAAATGACTTCTCACACACAACTGAAATCCTCTCACAGACACAACTGAAATTACCTCTCACACACAACTGAAATCCTCTCACACACACAACTAAAATTACCTCTCACACATACAACTGAAATCCTCTCACACACACATCTGAAACGTTCTCACACACACAGCTGAAACTACTGAATTCAGCTAGAAGGTCCTGGCACACGTGCCAGACTTTTATTTTTCATCTGTATTTAACACTATCCAGCCACATGTTTTAGCGATGAAATTGCTTGTTGATTTTAATCTTGACATAAGACTTGCAGGGCTCCAGACACAAAAATCTAGGAGCCAAAAGAAATGTTCAGGAGCCAGAATATATTGATGTCAGAGTACAATGTGTAATGTCTCCCTTACCTTTTCTTTCTCCTCTGTACTGTCTGCCTTTGTCTGCCCTGCATCCCATAGTGTGCAAAATGTATTCTTTGCACAGTATGTGCCATGTGTATGTTTCAATCTCGTTACTATAAATACATGAATATAAAAAAAAATTAACAGATCACCACCATTAATATCCTTACCACCTATGTGTTGTATAGACACTGACGACCACCACCCACATACCATTACAAAGGAAGGGGGAAAAGTAACTTCTTTTGAAAATATGTGAACTTGACACCTGCAGGAATTTTAAATAAAGTTGCAAATTGTATGAAATTATTAACAAATTATTTCCTGAGGATATTGCAATATATCAGTATCAGAATATCAGTATTCCTAATATTTTAAGACCATACCTCTGTCTGTATTATGATTTTCATTTAATTTCCACTATCATACATATGTTTTGTGTTCTTCAAATAAATACATTTTAAAGTTAATTTTAAAACATATATATACAGTATATACAGTGTATATATATATATGATGTATTAGCGAAGTAGAGAGGCTAATCTCTACTGCTGGAGACATCTTCTAACTAATCTTGCTAATGATTCAAGATTTCTTTCTGTCTGTCATATCTTGAGAACTGTTCCTCTTATCAGCCTCACACGCATGCGCGTTGTTTAGGGTCCAAGCAAGTGCAGCTGATCCGAGCAGCTGGTACTCATCAACGTTAGAGATGTTGTCAATCACGACAAAGGCGTGTTGTTCTCCGGTTAAGGATTCTGTGTACTGAGTCGAGCTACACCAAACTCTGAAAAATCAGGTGAACAGCTGTTTGTGCCTCAGCGGGGCTTCAGACCTCTGAGGACTGAATCCTGCACAGGGCACAATTCTCTATCTCGTCCCTCGATCCGTCGTGTACACCCCCGTGCTGATCTTTGCAGTCTCACTAGGAATTGACTCCTCCACGTGGGTTTCTCTCCCCGCCTGGTTTGCTCCGTCGTCATCCACTGGTCACCAGGAGCTCACGTCTGAAGGAGGGAGTTTTGTATTTCACACGGAACGGTCAGGGAATGGACTATTCCCATTTTTGTTTCCTAATGGAGATGAACATGCAGTCACAATGAGGGACAGAGCAGCAGCCACGAGGTGTGATCTGACATGCCCGTCTCACAGACAGGCGCATGAGATTGAATGCGATTGAACGATAATGATTATGGATAATGTTATGTTATGTTACAACACAGTCATTATTTCCTTTGATCACTTTCATGAAAAATAATTAATTTCAGATTAGTATTATAATGCTATGTAGCTATAGGCTCATTGAATTAGACACTGAAACGGGTTCTATAAGCCAGGCCCCTCAGGACGCCACACTATGAGGTCATACTCTTTCTCTCAGCACCCCTAACTCTGACCGACTTCCAGCGTCCCTGTCCTTGTGGCGCCCAGTTCAAGTTCATCTTTATGGAGCAGGCTGACCATAACTGTATCATCAGCAAGTTTAAGGATGTTCCTATACCCACGCTGGCTTCTACAGTCATTGGTGTAAAGAATGTAGAGCAAAAGGGACTGGACCAAATGTTGAGGGAAGCCAGTGGAAGAGGAGCGTTGCTCTGACAGAAGGCCATTCTATGTTAAAAAATCTGACATCCAGCCCACAAGGCAGGGCTCCAGATAGTGACTAAAACCGTTGCCAATGCAACTAACTTTTTGATTTCTCCACCTGTTTTTTCTGCCAGTCGCCAGTGGCGACCATCCAGATGCAAATATAAAATACATAAAAATAATAATAATAATAATTAAATTGGAGTGGCTATATCTTTCATTTGTGTTACCCGCTAAACTCTCATCTCCTTTCACCTGCATCTACCTGCCCTGCGTGAACGGGTTTGGTTTCGGTTTCACATACATTAAGGTCGGTCTGTAACGTTACCAGCATGAAATCAGGAAGACAGCAGGAGCGCTGGTGTCAGAGGAGGAGAAGGAAGTTAAACTTCACCTGGATAAAACTCCAGATCATCCAGCAGAACAGACAGCAGCCGCTCCTATGTTGGCTTCTCCTCCACCGTGTTTGTCTCCCAATGCTATTGCGCAACACTGGGAGGACTGAATTCAGTAGTTTCAGTTGTGTGTGTGATAACGTTTAAGTTGTGTGTGTGAGAGGTAATTTCAATTGTGTGTGTGAGAGGATTTCAGTTGTGTGTGAGAGGAAATTTCAGCTGTGTTTGTGAGAGGATTTCAGTCATGTGTGAGAGAGGTAATTTCAGTTGTGTGTGAGAGAGGTAATTTCAGTTGTGTGTGTGAGAGGTAATTTCAGTTGTGTGTGTGAGAGGTAATTTCACTTGTGTGTGAGAGGATTTCAGTTGTGTGTGTGAGAGGTAATTTCAGTTGTGTGAGAGGATTTCAGTTGTGTGTGTGAGAGGTAATTTCAGTTGTGTGTGAGAGGTGATTTCAGTTGTATGTGTGAGAGGTAATTTCAGTTGTGTGTGTGAGAGCCTTTCAGTTGTTTGTGTGAGAGTGTTTCAGTTATGTGTGTGAGAGTGTTTGAGTTAAACAGGAAGGCATTTCAGTTGAACAGGAAGGTGTTTCAGTTCAACAGGAAGACGTTTCAGTTGAACAGGAAGGCGTTTCAGTTGTGTGTGTGAGAGGTAATTTCAGTTGTGTGTGAGAGCCTTTCAGTTGTGTGTGTGAGAGCATTTCAGTTGTGTGTGTGTAAGGTAATGCTGGAATATGTCCTTAACGGCCCTACACTATTCCTGCTTTAAATCACATCCTTAAAGTGGGAACAATGAACAATCATACACACTTGTCATAACACATGATAGAGTCCACTTCTTTTGGATCAGCTGTGGGTTACTCTCCCCAACTGTAGGCCTGCCTTTAAGGACTTCTTCTTTCTACTCTACCACTGAACAATAAACACATTTTCACAGATCACACTCACATGCTATTGTGACCTCCTGTAAGCATGATGACGCTTTGACAAAGGCTGAGGAGGAGGCGGCCGTGCGCTGAAACAGAGTAGGTGTTCAGCCTAGGGATGGGCTAAAGGAATGCAGCTGTGCCAACTCCGAGAACATGCAGGACTTTTCCTTTTTCTATTAATTCCAGGTGACAGTGGCTGATGTACAAGCTCACACACACACACACACACACACACACACACACACACACACACACACAGTTAGCTTTGCTTGATGCTGAGGCAGTTTGTTGAAAGGCAAATGTTGGTTTGTTACAGTAAGTTTAAGTCTGAAATTGCTGATGTTTAAGATTCAGCTTAAAGGGCCCATATTATGCCCCCTTTTACACAAGTTACATTGGTTTTCAGGTGTGTGAACTACATGTCTTTGCCATTCCATGTCAAAACACCTCAAGGATCAAGCCACACAGCATCCTCCTCTTTCTGTATAAACAGCCCTGTGAGACTATGGTCGATTCCAGCGCTTTCCTGCTCACTCCTCGCCCCCCTCCCTTTGTGATCCGCAAAGCTCCGCCTCGCTCCTCCCCGGGTCTGCTGCGCAACTACGGCGTTGCACTGCCATGACAACAGTCACACGTAACAAGGCACATACATGACGTAGAGACCCGGGAGGCACAGTGAACACGTTCTCCATAATTACACACAGAGCACAAGGGGCTGGGCGATAGAACGTTAACGACATCCCGACCGCGAGTCTAGCTACGCCGGCCGGTAGCCGCGAGCTACGCCAGCCGTTAGCCGCGAGCTCCGCCGGTAGCCGCAAGCTACGCCGGTTGCGAGTCTAGCTTGGCCATGCCCGCAGCTTGCGGGGAGAAAATGATGGCGTAGACGCGATCTGTTTTTCCGCACTTCAAGGGGGGAGGTGCTGCTCAGGTTGGGGGCGTGACGCCTGGGCTGTGAATGGCTCGTTTACAGACCGTCTGCACGGTCTTAGATTTACAGGGAAAGAAAGCTACTGCAGCTTGGCTCATCTTAACAACAAGACTAGACAAAGGAGGAGACGGCTATACTCTGGCTAACAGCTCCTCTGAAAGCTCACTGATTAACACAGAACAGAACAGTTTAAAAAGTATAACAAGTGACAATATGCTGTTACATGAGGTTTATGTTGCCAGGCAACCAGCAGAGGCTCCATGGAAGTTGCTGGTCCTGGCCAAGAAATAAGCCAGGACAGAAGCCCCTATAAAACCATTTTTACACGCAATTTACAACATGTTGATTAATGAGCTTGATGAGGTTCTGCTGGCCAGGCTAGCTGTCTCCAGTCTCTGTGTGAGGATGCTGCAGACAAATTTATATTTTAAAGCAAAAAATCTACTATCATTAATACTATCTCAAGGCCTTACATTGTTACAGAGCAACCCAACAGTTCCCACAATGAGCAGCACACAAAAAAAATCTCTTTTAACAGGAAGAGATTTCTAGCTGAACTGGACTGAGTTGTGGACGAGAGGAGAAAAATGGGGGAGAAAGGAGAGGTGGGCAGAAAGCGGGGCAGATAAGGGAGAGGGAGAGAGAATAGAGAGAGGACAGCTCAAGGAAATTTGACAATTATGACAGAACTGGCAAGCAAAACCAGCTGCAGACTTGGTGAGGACTCACTCACCTACGTATACTAAATCAGATGAAGCTCAACTCAGAATCATTTCAGGGTCACATTGGACCTTTGACCCTTGTTGCCATCAAAGACAACCCCAGGTTCCTCTTCAGCACTGTAGCCAGGCTGACTGAGAGTAAAAGCTCTACTGAACAGTCTATTCCTCCAACTCTAAGTAGCAATGATTTCATGAGTTTCTTTACTAATAAGATTATTACCATCAGAGAAAAAATTTACCAGCTTCTTCCCACTAATGGCACATGGTCCAGTACTGTAGGTTCTGAACCAATAGTATCGCCTAATTTTTATTTAGAATGCTTCTCCCCTATAGATCTGGCTGAGCTGACTTCACTTGTCACTTCATCCAAGTCATCAACCTGTCTTTTAGATCCTATTCCATCAAGGCTATTTAAGGATGTATTACCTTTAATTAATAATTCCATATTAGATCAGATCAATTTATCTATATTGACAGGCTATGTACCAAAGGCCTTTAAGGTGGCAGTAGTTAAACCTCTGCTCAAAAAACCAACTCTGGACCCAGATATCTTAGCTAACTATAGACCCATATCAAACCTCCCCTTTATCTCTAAAATCCTTGAAAAAACTGTTGCTAACCAGTTATGTGACTATTTACACAGGAATAGTCTGCTTGAAGACTTTCAGTCAGGTTTTAGAAAACATCATAGTACAGAAACAGCACTACTGAAGGTTACCAACGACCTTCTCATGGCCTCAGACAGTGGATATGTTTCTATTCTCGTCCTTTTAGATCTTAGTGCTGCATTTGATACCATCGATCACAAAATTCTGTTACAGAGACTAGAACACATTGGTATTAAAGGAACAGCACTAGAATGGTTTAAGTCCTACTTATCTGATAGATTTCAGTTTGTTAAGGTTAATAACAAATCTTCCATGCATACAAAAGTGAGACATGGAGTACCACAAGGTTCTGTACTGGGACCGATACTTTTCACTCTATATATACTTCCTTTAGGCAATATTATAAGAAAACGCCGCATCAATTTCCATTGCTACGCTGATGATACCCAGCTGTATTTATCTATAAAGCCAGATGAAACTAATCAGGTCGACAAACTTCTGGATTGTCTTAAAGACATAAAGGCCTGGATGACTTATAATTTTTTACTTCTAAACTCAGAAAAAACTGAGGTCATTATACTCGGCCCTAAACACCTCAGAGAAACATTATCTGATCATATAGTTACTTTGGATGGCATTACCTTGGCCTCCAGCTCTACTGTGAGAAACCTTGGAGTTACCTTTGACCAGGACATGTCCTTTGACTCACACATAAAACAAGTCTCTAGGACAGCCTTCTTTCACCTGCGCAATATCAAGAACATTAGAAACATCCTCTCTCAAAAGGATGCTGAAAAACTAGTCCATGCTTTTGTTACTTCTAGACTGGAAACTGTAATTCATTACTGCTAGGATGCCCCAATAAGTCTGTGAAAAGCCTCCAGCTAATCCAAAATGCCGCAGCTCGAGTTCTGACAGGAACTAGAAAAAGAGATCATATTTCTCCAGTGTTAGAATCTCTGCATTGGCTTCCTGTAAAATTCAGAATAGAATTCAAAATACTGCTCCTAACATACAAAGCCCTTAATAATCAAGCTCCATCATATCTTACAGAGCTCCTAGTTTCATATTATCCCAATAGATCACTTCGCTCTGTAAATGCAGGATTACTTGTGGTTCCCAGAGTCTGTAAAAGTAGAATGGGAGGCAGAGCCTTCAGCCACCAGGCTCCTCTCCTCTGGAACCAGCTCCCAGTTTGTGTCAGGGATGCAGATACCCTGTCTACATTTAAAGTTAAACTTAAAACCTTCCTTTTTGATAAAGCTTATAGTTAGAACTGCTCAGGTGTTTAATAAACCATTTCTTTATTATGCTGTTATAGGCCTAGACTGCTGGGGGAACTTATATCATGAGCATCTTTCTCCCTCTCCTGTTCTCTCCTTCTCCCTCTTTCTCTCCCTTTATATCTCTCTCCTTCTCCCACCTTTTCAATCTCTCTCTCTCTCTCTCTCTCTCTCTGCCCCCATGTATCTACATTACATGTCACTAACTCTGTTTTCTCTCTCCCCTAGTAGATCTGACCCCAGATCTGCAGGATCCAAACCCGTCATTATGATTATTACTATCATTATTATTAATAACATCATTGTATTTATAAGTATCAGTTTTCACTAATTATAAGTATCAGTCTGGTAGAAATTAAAGCAACTGTTATACTACCCCCCCATCCCCCGATATGTTTACAGTACATGTCACTAACCCTGTTTGTGTTTTCTATCTCTCCTAGTGTATCTCTGACCCCAGAGCTGCAGGACCCAAACCCGTCATTATTATTATTGCTATTATTAATATTAATATTAATATCATCACTAATAATGACAACAACATAATTGTATTTTTTAATTATAAGTATCAGTCTGGTAGAGATTACAGCGGCGGTTGTACAACTGTCCTCTCTCTCTCTTCTCTCCTACTGTCTCTCCTCCCACCCTCTTTCTGCCCACCTCTCCTCTCTTCCTCCTCTCTCTCCTCACCCCAACCGGTCGAGACAGATGACCGCCCACAACTGAGTCTGGTTCTGTCAGAGATTTCTTCCTGTTAAAAGGGAGTTTTTTCTCTCCACCGTCGCCAAGTGCTTTGCTCATTGTGGGATTTGTTGGGTTTTCCCTGTAATATTGTAATATTGACCTCACTATGTAAAGTGCCTTGAGACAATATATGTTGTGATATGGCGCTATACAAATAAAATTGAATTGAATTGAATTGAAAGACATCTCTTACATAGATAAGTCCAAGCCCCCGCTGCTACACAGAGCTGTTCACCCATTTATTCAAACTTTATTCAAACTTTCCAAATTGCAGCAAATTCACCACTGCTCTTCTTCCCATTAACAGGCAAACAAGTTTGAAATACGGATAATTAGTTTTTGAAGCAAGTAAATTACATTCATGGATACAGAGAGAGATTTCTCACACTACAGTAAAAAAGATTTTGAAACAAGAAGGACAAGAAAAATTATAAACCAAATATAAACACTGGGAAGAAGGGCCGTAAGAAATTGTTTTCGTACATTTTTAGGATTTGTTAATCTGCTGATCAATGTGTTGATGAATTACTTAACCATTGAAAATGCCCCTAGTACAGACATGTCACAGAGGAGACGTATTTAAATAGCTTGTTCTGTCTTAGCAGCAGATACAAAGATACAAGAGACAAACCCCCTCACATTTGAGAAGCTCCCATATTTCTGCTTGGAATATGACAGTTGATTTATCAATTATTATATTGGCAGGTGATTAATGCCTGTTGATCAACTAATTCATTAATTGACTACTCATTTAAGGATTACTGAAATGTATATGCTCTTAGAGTATTTCTACAACAACAAAGTGATAAGTAAAGTGAACAGTCAGTTGGATATGTAGTCGACTCATCATTGATGTTACAAGACTTGATCCCATAATGCTACGTTAAACTAATAATTATTAATAAGATGCAAGTTCATTCAAATGACAGATGAGAGGCTGCATGTTAACTAGTAATAAACAGCCACAGCAGACAGGTAGAGCGGGAAGATTAATCAGATCCCACACCCCACCTCCCGCAACCCCCTTGGCAAAACAGACCTTGTTCTGTTCAATCACGTGGTATATGCAAATAAAAGGCTGCCGTGTGAAGCATGAAGTCAGCGATAAGCTCAGCGTGGTGTTTGACTTGCAGGGTACCTGATTCGCCATCTGTGTAGCAGAGAGCAGAGGAACACCCAAAACAGATGGATATATTCCCTGAATGCTCCCAGTCAGGGTGGGGGACCTGAGCCCAGGAAGAAACAAAGCAACAGGAGCAGGAACCAGGGTCAGAGCCACAGTGGGGAGTGGAGACCTGCAATTATACCAGCCAGGGGAAGCAGCTACCTCTCCCCCTCACACAAAACTTCAGCTTGTGAGAAAGAAGATCACATTTCGGCAGCTTTTGTATGAGCCTGAGTGTTTGGTTCCTATACTTTTTTTGCACGAAGCATGTAGACAAATCTCCAGTCTTAGCAGCCAGGTTGACTCAGGCTATTCCCACAAGGCACAATAGGCGCGGCTAATAGCATTCCTGTAATGGCAGCAGAAAAGCTGAGGATAAACATTTACGCTTGGCCAGATTGAGTTTTAAAGAGCCTCTTTTCTCCCCCTGTCCTTGTCCCTTTCAGACAGGTCAGTGGGCTCCTCCCCGGTGTTTTGTGCCACACCATTCAAAACGTTCCATCACTCAATGCCTCAATCTCTCCCCTGTTCCCTTCTCACTGAGCTGCACAGCAGTGACCCTGGGCAAATGCACCGGGGCATTTCCCAGCATAAAAGAGTGTTTGTCTGTGTGAACACTATTTTATCAATGGGCTGCAGCTAAATTATTGATTCATTTGCCAATTAAATGTTGGAAAACTGTGACTTTAAAATGGCCGGTTTTGTCAAATCAACAGGCAAAAACAACACAACACCAGCTGTTCAACCAATCATCCAAGACCCCAGAATACACAATACAAACATGGGAATTCATTTTTTTCTCCTAGCATTTTTGCTTGATGGGGGGGGGGGGGGGGCGGGGATGATCATCAAAATAATTTAAAAAATTGTTTCGGTTCATGGACTAATAATTGTGTCTCCAGTATAAATCACTGGCACAAGGTTATGAAGGCAGCATGGTGTGTTCAGGTGTGGCCACATCAGGAAGAAACATTCTTGCATTTAGATGTGGTCTTTTATTGGCTTTATTCTTTTGAAGAATTCTGCTTTGGCAAAAACAAATGGCATTGACACGGTAGTAGACAAGTTCAGCTCCCTTATCATGTTAAACATCTCTCCTTAGTCTTTATGGAACTGAAATGCCAGGTGTAACAGATGAGCCATAGCATGAAGATACCAGCCAGCAAGTGTAGATAAGATCCCAGGAGGTTTCGCCTGGGGAAATGAAACCTGACAGAAAGGCCCTGGGTTTGGATGTTTGCACTAAAAACACGCTGTTCTATGGTGGTGGTGGTGATGAAACAGCAGTGTGCACGATCATGACCTATTATTCAATAACCTTAAAAAAACGGTGTCAGCACAAGTGACATGTTGTCTCAAATGTCATCTGAGGACAAAGGATATGGATGTTAGCTTCGCCTTGATAATGTCACTGAGTCTTGCACCTGACATAACCCACAAAATATGAACTATGTTTTATTTTTGATTGAGTGGAATGTTTTAAAAAAACATGTTTATCCTAATTGATTGGTGCTGGTGATGAAATAGAACAGAAATTAAAGTTGTTGTTTTTTCTAACTAGCATCATTTTTTATCTGCCATGATTTGCTTTGTTCTGACTGCCCTCGACACATCCTCTCAGCCATCAAGCCACTAAAGTTCATACTAATACGTTTAGTTTTAACCCCCATCACTTTTGCGATGTTTATGCCTGGCGTCAACATTACTTCTGAGTTTTCGAGCCTGGAAAATGGAGATTTTTGGAAATGCTGCTGCCCCGTTTTAGTTTCAAACTAAACACAAACGGGTTTGTGTTTTAGTTTGAAAGGACAGAAATTGAGACATTCTGAAACGATGATACACCCACATTAGTTTCCTGATTGGTTCTTATCTAAAATGAATAGACTGCCAGCGGTGAGTGCAAAGCACTGCTAACATTTACTGTCAGTAATAGTTCCACCTGATCGTGGGTCCAAAATAAGAAATTCCCGCTCTTACTTTTCTTCATTGTTGTTTCCCGCTTAAAGTATTTTCTGTAACCAAGTAGATAATGTGCCTCCTGTTTACACCCGCGTGCACACGACCAGTGTACGTGAATTGTCAGGTGGTTTTCAGGTGTGTTAGAATGGACGGAGATGATAGCTAATTAAAACGTATCAGTGTGGACGGAGCCTGAATTGGACAGTACATCACATAAAAGATGTCAGATAGCTGAATCTGCTGATAGATGCTTCAGATAGAAAGCAGATAACCTCTCACATCATGTAAGCCCCTTGTAAATTCAATGTGGATGATGACTAACTTTACATGTCGGGTAACAGCACTTGTATTCATGGGTCGGGTGTAGATTTGATTTAAAGATAATTGGGGCGGGTGCAGGTTTGATTTAAAGATAAATGGTTTGCAAAACATTACAAATGCAGGACTCTGCCCTAAGGCATGGATCACATCAAACAAGCAGAGTTTTGCCAACACACTTTGTCCACTGACTTTGGTCAGTGTATCACCTATGCTGCAAAGCAATAGCTAGCAATATACATTTTGCCACGTTGATGGTTAAATGCTGATGCAAAACTTAACACAAAGTGAACATGGGCAGCAATGAAATCACTGCTTCATACTTTGTCAGTTGTCAGACAACAGAAGAAGCACAGTGATGGTGATCACAGGTGGAAGAGGCTGACACTCAGCAGATACATCAGCTGTGTCTGTCACAGGCAGGGAATATGTGGCTGCAGACCAAGGCAACTTCCTCTCTGTCCATGCCAGTGGTCCTGAGCTGTGTGTCGCATAAAAAAAAAGTGTTTACTAAAAGTCACGTCAGTTGGCAAACACTGACTTGTTGTGAACACAAAATGAAAATTGTGTCACTGGAACGGGGCTACTGATGAGTGTAAGAATAACCTCTCCAGCAGATAATAATGTATCTAACAGAAGTGTGAGGCTAAGACACGGACAGGAGCACCAACCCATGGATGAGATGCAACACATCCCTTTACCAGTCTACACACCAGCTAATATCTCACTTTCCAGCCAAACAGAAAGGAGTCAAATGCCTTTTAGGTTTACCTGAGTTTATAACACCTGCATATACTGTATGTGCTAGGTTTGGTGTAAGCAGTGTATATTTTACTGTGTTAGGTTAAAGGCTATGAACTGGCCACAGATCTGAAACAATAAATCTAGAAATTAATTAATTAAAAAATATATATTTTGAAAATGTATTAATTGCCAAATATTTGTAGGTTCCAACTGTGACAACTTGCTCCTTTGCGGAAAAATTATCAATTGTTCCTACAAAGCAACAAGGTCCAATCATTCCTTCAACTGATGAAGGTCATGATATTTTGGTGAAAACTCCAATAAGGGCTTTTTTGTGGACATATATAGAGTTAAGATTAAGTTTTCAAAAAGTGATTGAATAAAAAAATGAAGTAGCAAAAGATGAGCAACAAAATATGAAGAATACATGAGAAGGAAAACCAACAACATGAAGGAATAAATAAGCAAATAATTTAAAAGCTGCACAACTTGTGCATTTGGTTTAAGTAAACACTTTGTGATAGTGAAACTTACTTGAGGGAAATTGTCTGTCTGTGATGTTTCTCAGTACACCATGGTTTTTAGCTTCTTTTCACTTCCCCTTTTTTTTCCAGGGACAGAAAGCTTGCAAATTCCTTTAACTACTGATCTGGACGAAGCAGCGGATCCAGGATTTTTTCTATTCCCTTTCTTTAACATTGTGATATTGGGTGTTTTTTGTTGTTTTCACAGATTCACCAGAAAGCTCTCTGTTGTGAGACATCTTTCAAATTATATCTTACCCACACCTCCAATCTGGTTTCGGTGATTGTCGTCTCCAGGTCTACTAACTCCTGACTCCACTGAACTTATTAGCCTAAGGGTTCACATTCTTAATTCAATTTTATTTGTATAGCGCCAAATCACAACATTCATCTCAAGCCCTTTACATAGTATGGTCGAGACCTCACAATATTACAGAGAAACAGTTTCCACAATTAGCGAGCACTTCAAAAAAACTGGAATAAAATCTAGCAGAACCGGAGTTGTGGGCGGAACATCTGCCTCGACCGTTTGGGGTGAGAGGAGAGAAATGGGGAAGAGAGGAGAGGCTGGGTGGAAAGAGAGGAAAGATGAGAGAGAGGGGGTTTAACCGTCACTGTGGATATTTTAATAAAGTATTCAGTAAACACAAGATGGTGAGTCCATTGAGCTGTTGACATGAAAGTTTGTTGTTGACCTCAGACACAGTGGTTTGACAAAAAAAATAAGATAAAATATTATCTTGGCCCCTCAGACTCAGTGTCAATATAAGCAGACTGATAGAAAGTCTAAGGTAAAGTCTGAGGAAGACCGCATTTAGAGGTTAAAAGCTCCAGAAAAATCTAGTAAGTAGATAATTTTATGCCGGGGTTTGAAGTCACAGTTTTATATTATCATATATTTATGTTGTTAATGCCTTGTGCGGGCTGCACGGTGGTGTAGTGGTTAGCACCTTCGCCTCACAGCAAGAAGGTTCTGGGTTCGAATCCCGGTTCAAACCAACCAGGGCCTTTCTGTGTGGAGTTTGCATGTTCTCCCCGTGTATGCGTGGGTTCTCTCCGGGGTCTCCGGCTTCCTCCCACACTCCAAAGACATGCAGAATGAGGTTAGGTTCATTGGAGACTCTAAATTGACCGTTGGTGTGAATGTGAGAGTGAATGGTTGTCCGTCTCTGTGATAGGCTGTCCAGGGTGTACCCCGCCTCTCGCCCAAAGTTTGCTGGGATTGGCTCCAGCGACCCCCCGCGACCCTTAAATGGATAAAGCGGTAGACGATGAATGAATGAATGAATGAATGCCTTGTGCCACACCTACATGACTGTAGATAAAATCAAACCGAAGGAAGTAATGCAGTTTGCATCTCTGCGTGTTTTGCATTGCACTTGCAGACTGAAACCCCCTCTGCTGCTGCTGGACTGGTTGCTTTAGCTCGGCTCCTCTCAGTGCAGCAGTGGATGGTCCACTCGGCCTCTGTGATGGATTTGCATTGCAAATGTAGGCTGAGGGACCTGTTTGAACACTCACAACCTTCCCCATGGGACACAACACATGGTCATCAACAAGGCCGCACTGGGTAAGATCCCACCCGCCAACCACTCTACTATCTCCACACACGCACACACACACACACACACACACACACACACACATGCAGAAGGGGGTTGTTCAACTGTTGTTTAACTGAGAAAGTTGCCGAAACCAACCGAACTTGATAATCAGCCTTTAACAGAAAACCGTAACAGTTCGCAGTGTTCCATCATGTTTACTTTTTAAAAGAACTGATGTTTGTTTATTTATTTAAAGTGATAATAGACAAAGTGGGGGTAGTCCAACTAAATTATGAGTGCATGACTGTTGTGACTGATTGTGTCATCTTCACTTAATCCAGGTGCTCTTATAGTTGTATTCTTGAGTCGTGCGAAAAAGAAGAAACAAATAATTAATTTCTTTATATTCTTTTTATATTCAATACATGGGATTTTGTGTATTTTGGTGGATGATGACAAGGAATCCTTTTTTAAGAAGCCATTGCCATTGATTTAGGAAAGTTTTGCAGTTTAAAGTTATTTTTTTCTACGCACCTTGAACGCAACACTACAATCTATTGTTCACCCCCTTTCCCAAACCCCGCCCATTCTTGGAGACGAGGCTGTGATTGGCTGAGTCCGAGTGCGGTGCCGTCATCGCTCGCAGCGCCCATTCATCTCTGCACTTGGGCGTTGGACTCCGCATCTTATTAGCAACAAGGGAAATTTCTCCATTTTGCAGCCTACCTACAGCGACGCGGCCACCAATCTGGAATTTTATTACCACTCACCTGCCAGCGCGTTCCTGTTGTTAAAAAAAATCTTGAATCCTGGTGATTCTTACCGGACTTTGCTTTACATTTCCCCTGTGAACTTT